>NC_139144.1:106666933-107345367 GCF_964270905.1 Leucopleurus acutus | reverse complement strand
GCCCTTTATCATAAAACTCCTGGTAAGAACTGTCTACTTTCATTTTGCTCCAAGTTTTCTCCTTGCTTAATCCATTTCAGTCAGGTTTTTCCCTCCCCCCTTCCAGAAAAACAGCTCTTGTCAAGGTCACCGATGACCTCCATGTTGCTAAATCCAGTTGCCCGTTCTCAGTGCTCATCTTACTTGGCCTTTCAGCAGCATTTGACGCGGTAGATAATTCCCTTTTCCTAGATAAACGTTCTTCACTTGGCTTTCAGTACGTCGGTCTCTTCTTTGCTGCTGCTTCTCAGTCAGCTTTTGCTGATTCCTTCTCTCGAGTTGGCTTCTGAATATTTGAGAGCCCAGAACTCTGTTCTCAGACTTCTCTTCTCTGGCTGTACTCACCACCTACAGTGGAAATCTCATCTAGTCTTATGGCTTTAAGTCCCATCTATCTGCTGATGACTCTTCTTTTTTTCCCCCTAGCCTGGTTCCTTCCCCTCAGCTGTACACATTTTTATATCCAACTGCCCATTCAACCTCTCCACCTGAGTGAATAATATATGTTTCAAATACAGCAATGTAAACGCTATTCTTATTTCTACCCCAAAACTACTCCTCTTTTGACCTTCCCTGACTCAGGAAATGGCAACTCTGTCTTTCCAGTTTCTCAAGCCAAGAACCTTACGTTTATTCCTACAAGTCCTGTCAAGTCTGCTTTCAAAACATACCCAGAACTTGATAACTTCTTAACACCTCCACAGCACAGGTCTAAGTGACCTTTCCTCTATATTATTGCAGCGAGTCCTAACTGGTCTCCCTGCTTCCGTCATTTCCTTTTTCTAATTTATTTTCCACACTGTAACTAGAGTGAGCTTTTTGCAGTATGTCAGATCATATCACTACTCTGCTCAGTGGATATTTACTGCCTAGTCCATGATCATTCTCAGTCATATGGCTGCCAACCCTTCTTCAGAAATCCATGCATAGGGGTGATCCCGAGGCTTTATCATCACCTGGAATGGTTTCATTTGAGAGTCTTCAAAGTGTTTCTACCATGGTCCACAGCTCCATGAGGCCTTTATCTAAAGCACACTTGATCTTTGACTATACTGAGATCTCCCATTCCTTCACCCATCCTTTTTTGCCTGCGTCCCCTAGATCTGATAGAAATTAAAAGGAATTTAATATTAAAAAAGTATCTTGTTCAACTGCTGTTTGTTTTGACATGTGGTTTAATTACTGAATAATCGCCCCCCACCCCCACCTTGATTTGTGAGGCCTCGTGTATGTACAACCACCTGACATGAATTTTTATATGATAGAATCTGTTTCATTGATCTGTCAGGTTTTGGTGTCAGCACACTCTTTAAATGTTATTGAAGCTTTATATTAATAGTACGTTTTAATATTTAGTAAGGTTAGTAGCCTCTCATTGACTTTATTTTTCAAAATTGTTGGTAATGGTCTGGTTCTTTATAGTTCCACATGATTTTGAAAACAACTTGGTCAAGTTATGAAAAGCAAAATGTCCACTGGGCTTTTTTTTCTGGAATGGTTTTAAACTGGGCTGACTAGTTTGTATAAGTTAATATTTCATAACACTTTTTGTTAGCTAAAATTTTTACTTTGTAATAGATTAAATTCTTTTTCCCTATGAATGCCAAAGATGTATCTTCTGTTACTTAAAAAGATATGCAAAAATGTAAATGATTTGTTAAATTTGTTTTGTTTCAGATCTGTTTCCTTCTCTTTGCCGTTCTCTACATTGTCTCCTACTTCATCATCACAAGATACAAGAGAAAATCAGGTTAGTAGACACATTGTCATTAAAGCTTTGATTCTAATGCCAAGTGGTCTAGGCATGGTCCATGGCTATATGGTGCCCATCGGCATAGTTAGTATATTCAGTATGCCTGTGGTGGAAGCAAGCAGTTGCCTGGTACTAAGAGCCCTAAAAATAACCTCCAGGGAATCTGACTACTCGCAGGGTCATCTTCTTAGACCCGAGCCCTTTTTTATCACCATTCTTATGTTCAACTAAGAATAGTCCAGGGCTCTTTACTTTCTGGGAAATTCCAGAGTTTATGAGGATATTTGGTTCCCTGTGACTGGCTCTGAATTTGAACATACCCCTCATCACCCCCACCCAGTTCTTTCTCTATCAGAATATCTTTTCTTTTTCTGAAGTGGTATAGAATTTAGAGTCTCCGTAATACCATTTAGCATTCAATTATATATTATATTATCCTTTTATTATTTCATATGTATCCTTATCTCACCAGAGGGACCACTGTATCTTTTCTTTTTTTTAATGAATGTTGTGCTGATTAATTCACAGATTTTTATGCCAGAGTTTTATAAGTAACTAACCAGTTACCTTACTGACTTCTGTTAAATCTTAGCTATTTCCTAGAAATCACAAGATTTCCACCTGTGATGCTGGGCTAATAGTAGGTGCCATGTGAATAGTTAAGGATTCCATATATTAAAGCTTCCTTATGTTATTTTAAACTTGTCAGAATTTTGAAAGAAATCAGGAAATAGTGCTTGCTCTAGTGCACTACTTGGCTCTGTGACTGCACTGAAATACTCCTTGGATTCTATAATCTCTCAGAAGTTTGAAGACCTGGGATCCAAGACAGTATCTTAGCTGTTTTAAAAGATGTTTTGGCACCAGGTTTCATAGATTATGAACACAGAAGGAGGGAGAGATAGAGAATGAATGAATAATGCATTGTTTTAGGGGAAATCAGGGGATGATGAGCAGGAAAATAGGGTATTTATTAGATGCTTTTTAGAGTAATCATGGGAGAGGGTAATGAGGACCCTGGACCTGGTTGGTAGAGGGTCGGCAATAGAATTGAAATGGATAAGAAGCTATTAAAACAATCTTCAAGATATGGTGGTTGATTGGATGTGGGTACAGCAGTATAAAAGTTAATTGTGACTATGTTATTTTGTGGTCTCTTTGGTCTTAAAACTATTTTGGGCAGTCAGTAATTAAGAATGGAGATCGGTCTAAGAGAATGGCCCAAATATGCCATTGTCACTGAAACAGGTGGGCGCTCAGAATTCCACAGACCTACGCAGAGAGCCTTTGAGGACAACCCCAGTTAGGCACTGAGGAGAAGGAGGGGCCGGGGTGTTGTGTAATATTTTTGTAATTGGATCATAGTTTCCTTAGCTGGTAAGATTACGTGGGAGGACAAAAAAGATGGCCAACAGCCATGAGAGAGGGAGAGGGTAGGGTGAGGAAGCACAGGAGCAAGGGCCATCTTGCTCCTACTTAGAAACGACACATTACTTGATATATTTCTGTCTGTAACTTGAATGAAATGATGAAGTATCAAGGCAATGGTATCCAAGGTGGTTTAGGATGATCCAGGAAAGTCCTCATTATTACCGTTACTAACAATAGACTCCAATTACAGAAAACTGTATGAGTTCTAAAATTCTGAATTTTAATTTTATAGTAAAAATTTTTTTTGGCTATTATCAACCAGAAAATTTCATTCATTAGCAATTTCACTGACATTGTATAACAATAAACTTGATAGTGGTTCTGGGGTTCTACTGAGTTTTATTTCCTTGAGCACTAAATATTTTGGAAGATCTTAATTTACATATGGGAGTTTTGTTAATCAGGTTTTTTTTTTTTTTTTTTTTTTGCCGTATGCGGGCCTCTCACTGTTGTGGCCTCTCCCGTCGCGGAGCACAGGCTCCGGACGCGCAGGCTCAGCGGCCATGGCTCACGGGCCCAGCCGCTCCGCGTCATGTGGGATCCTCCCGGACCGGGGCACGAACCCGCGTCCCCTGCATCAGCAGGCGGACCCTCAACCACTGCACCACCAGGGAAGCCCCAGGATTTTTTGATCAATCAAAACACTCTGTTCTTTAACATATTCTATCCTATCTGATTTGATGAGATTTAGATTGTGATCTGTGCTGAAATAAACACAGTGCTTTTTGAAAATAATTTCTATTCAATAATTGCTTCTTCAAGTTTATATTTTTGTTCATGCTTTTATTAAATTAATGAAACATTTTGTTGGAAGATAAAAGAATATTAATACCTTGAACATTTTTGCAGATGAGCAAGAAGATGAAGATGCCATAGTCAACAGGATTTCGTATGTATTTTAATGTTCCATTGTCTTGTTTCTCATTCTAAAGTCATACGTGTTCGAAACTTAATTTTGCCTTTTGGGCAGAAATATGGAAAAAATTCACTTAAAGTATTACAGCACCTTTATCAAATGTTAGTCCTATCCTTGGAAAGCACATATAAGCAAATACATGGATAATTGAGGATTGATTATCTCCTGTTAAAATTTGCTTATTTAAGGAGCCAACAGATTTAATCTTCAGAGGATTTAACCAGGAAATGGGCTTAAGATTGGGAAAATTGCTGGGCCAAAGAAAGAAAGAAAGAAAGAAAGCTCTTGGCTATTTGAATGGCCTTGGGACAGGGAGCAGACATCTCTTCTGGTTAATTGAACATTTACCTACTGTGAGCAGGGAGATGGGCCCAGACGGTCCTCTTAGGTTCCTTATAGCTCTGTTTCTGCTTGTGTATGCTGATGATAGAGCCCAGCTAAAGGGCAGACATGAATTCTTTCCCAGTCCTCCAGGTGTGAAGTACTTGTGAGATGTGCACCCCTCTTGGTTTAGTCTGCATTCCACTTTTGGTGGTAAATCTACTTAAATGCGTTTGTAGATCAATAATTTGTAAAAAGACAAGAACACATCCCATTGGATTTTACACTTGCATTGTGTTTTATGAAAATATGGCTGTTTCCTTGTGGTGGTGCCGGGGAGCGGCCTCACCTGCTTTACATGGCAGCTGGCATGGCCTGTCTGAGGGGTTTGGGTTTCTCCCAGCAGGTGGTTTTTGCATCACGGTGATGCGCACAGATGTCCCCTTCCTGAAGGCAGATGTGTGTGCCCTTATAAATTCAGGAAGGGGAAGTGTGGAGGAGAAGGTCACCTGGGAGGGCGGCTCTGACCTAGCCTGTCCCCCTAGCTGCCCCACCCACTGGTCTGTTTGTCTCCCACTGCCTTTCTTCCCTTCTGTGGTGGAGTGAGTGAGAACCGAGGAGTCAGGCAGAGCTGGGTTCACATTCTGAACTCAAGATTAACTTGAGTTCAGAAGAGATTGAGAAAGATTCCTTTCCTCCATATGTGAACTCGAGCTACCATCTGCTTTGTAGCATGTTGTGTGGATTAAATAACATACACACAAAAAAGTCGGGGGGTGCTCGGTGCGCGACAGGTGTGAGCTCAGGGTTGTTGTACTTCTCCCCCAACCCTCTTTCCTTGCCCACCCTCCTCCCACTGAAGAGGAAGGAGCAGAATGAGATGCTGTGCTTAAAGGAGGAGAAACAGTGGTCCAGGGTTTTGAGAGTTCAGCCAAGTCCCCAAGGGTAGGTGATGGCCAGCACCATCTGGCCACCTGAGGGAGGGAGGGTTCCCCGCGGGCTACTGCAGCCCCGCGTCAGGCTGAGGAGTCTTTCCCTGGCCTCTCTCACCTCCCTTTAAACCCACCTTCGCTTTCTCTTTTGCTCCTTAAAGGCCTTCGTTCTGTCCTCTGTTTGTATCCACTCATGCCCCCAAATTCCCTCTCTCTGTTCTTTTCAACCCTAGATTACATTTTCTCTCAGCTGGTTGTTTGATTTGATTTGGATCAAAGCGCCTAACTGGTGAAACTGCTTTTAAGGATGGCTTGTCCAGGCAGGAGGGAGGCTTGGTGCGGAGGTCAGAGCACGAGGGGGTGACCTGGTGTTGACTCCCAGGATTTGAGAGGAGAGAGGAATCCAGGCACGATGTTGTCCCAAGGGGGTGAAGAGGGGCACCCACTGCGTTGGGGAGTGCTCTGTCATGGGGACTCAGAGCCCATGTAGGGTGGGAAGGGTGTCCCTGGTGGATGGCCTGGCCTGGCTGTCAGTGCTCAGGTGGGGAGGGTGTTCACAGGGCAGGGCAGTCCAAAATGGGGCTCACCTGAGCACATGGTGCCTCTAGGGTGAGGGGGTCAGTGAGGCAGGAGGCTGTTAAAGACAGTGGGGACCACTTACAGTTAGTGAGAGCGGGAAAGCAACAGGGAACACTAAGTTGTTGTGGTGCAGTTGGAGGCATCTGTATGGACCCACGTTTTTCAGTATAGTTACTGAACCCAATCTAGATGTGAAGTGTGGGTGCATGTATGTGTTTTTATGTACATGTATACCTAGTGCATACTTACGCCCCCTAGAGCTGCCTGTCCATGCTCACCTGGGAGCATGACACCCCAAGAGCAAGGAGTATATTTAGCACCTAGATTTTTGTTTCCACTAAAAGGAATCAGTGCTCCTTGGGGGGAAGGCTGATTGCAGGGCTGGGGTAGGGAAAGTTCCAGGCTCCTTTCATCCATCTTGTAGTGCCACAGTGCAGGGAAGTACTCAAGAGTGATGGCAGCACATCAGGAAGACAGGGAATCCTTCAGGGGCTTTCACGCTTACTCAGGGACAATCTGAGCGTCACAGTCAGGATTGTCATGGATCTAACACAGAACAGAGCAGAGCAATCTTGAGTCCATACAGATAGAAACCAACAGGTGAATAACTTATTTGACAAGGAACAGGATATCTTCCTAGTTCCAAACTTAACTCCCCACAAAGGGAAGAGGAACTTTAGAGTGGAGAGCCTTGGCAGACGGCACCTTGGCCAGTGAGCAGAGACTGCGACCAGTAATGGGGCAGACAGACATCCTAGGCCACCTGGTAGCCTGTAGAGAGGAGCGTGAAGCATGGCGTCTGTGACTTTCCTGCCTTGTGGACATGTCAGACTCCACAGAGCCAAAGCTGGCTCCCTCATCTCCCTTGCCAGCCCGCTCAGCTGCAGCTGTCCCCGTCACAGCTGATGTCACAGCGGATGGCCGCTCCACCACTGCCACTCTCACGAGGTGGTCTTGGTCATCCCTGAGCCCTCTCTCATCCCGCACTGGGCAGCCCTGTTGGCTCTCTCAGAATCTGCTCCCTTTCAGAAGGGGAGATTTCTGAGGTTGCCTTCAATTCCGAGGCGCACTGTTTCATAGTTGTGTAAGCAGTGACGGCTGCCATTTTCTGACTTGACCCAGGATCTTACCTTGAGGACCCCTTGCCAGCATTTAACTCGGTCCCATCAGCCTTTTATGGATAGTTCTCCTCACAGCTACTCAAGGGCAACAGGGAGCCTGGTATCACCTTTTTTTGTATGTCTAGGGCCAATCACAGTACCTAAAGTGCAGTAGATTCTAGAGGGTTTTTTTAAAAAAATTAATTTATTTTTGGCTGTGTTGGGTCTTTGTTGCTGCACACGGGCTTTCTCTAGTTGCGGAGAGCGGGGGCTACTCTTCATTGCGGTGCATGGGCTTCTCATTGCAGTGGCTTCTCTTGTTACGGAGCATGGGCTCTAGGCGCGTGGGCTTCGGTAGTTGCAGCGCACGGGCTCAGTAGTTGTGGCTCGCAGGCTCTAGAGCACAGGCTCAGTAGCTGTGGTGCACAGGCTTAATTGATCCATGGCGTGTGGGATCTTCCTGGACCAGGGCTTGAACCTGTGTCCCCCGCATTGGCAGGCGGATTCTTAACCACTGCACCACGAGGGAAGTCCCTAGAAGGTTTTTGACGTAAGATCCAGTATTATATTTACAGTGACCATATATATTTAGGATTTTCTGGGTCACTTTTGATTTCAAAACTTCATCTGTTTGCCCTCATAAGCTTACTCCTTGGTCAGATTACATCTCCCAGCTTTAGACCTGGAAGCCATGGTTAGCCTTCACTGCGGCGTGCGAGTCAGTGTCATGAGCACCAAGAGAGGAGGGACTGACTTTACCGAGAGGAGCGAGAAGGGAGCCACTGAGGAGTGCTTCACGGGGCAGATGACGCAGAGGGGACCCGAGGGAGAGGGCCGACTGTGCCCAGGACACGGAGCCAGAAAACCCATTCATGTTGGGGGTACAAGGAGGTTAGATAAGCCTGCCTGTATGTGGGAATCTGTCGTGGCCAGAGGAGCCTGGAAGGGCAAATTGGGAGAGCTGTGCGGGACCTGGAATGGGGAGATCGTGGATGTGGTCTTAATTTTCATGTTTGAAGAAGGAAGGAATGGTAGCGACAGACTTACGAGGACAGAAACGAAGGTTGCTTGAGGCACTGGTGGGTAAGTGCTGGAGATGGCAGTGGGCCTGGGGCGAGGGTGTGTCTCTGCTTTTCCCAGGAAACGTGTTGTCCCGTTCAGCAAAACCCGTTTGTAAGGCTTTTTCTGTGTCTCAACTGAATTGTATTTTTGGTGTGTATCATATGGTCTACATTAAAAAATTTACTAGTGATTTACTGACCACGGGAGGTTTCATGGTTATTTTCAGCTTTTAAGTAGGAAAACGCTTCTGTTGGTTGCCACAAGATGGCATTGGCCTCAAAGTTACTCTGTTAGATGTGTATTTTGAGTGTTTAGTATCATTTTTTCTTATATCCTCTTACATGTATTTTCACGTTCTTTCTATATTAAATTTAATGGAATGAATATTAAATTAAGGTTTCATCTCTAATGTCAGTGAGGTTTCCTTTTCCTTTGCCATTTTAGTCTTTTAAAATAATCTTTAAAAAATTAGGTATAAAACTTTAGACATTTCAGACGTGTAACTGAGAAAGAGAAAGCACCCTGTAGTCCCACTCTCCTAGGAATTGTTATATATTATGCTAGATTTTTTTTTTTTTTTTTGCGGTATGCGGGCCTCTCACTGTTGTGGCCTCTCCCGTTGCGGAGCACAGGCTCTGGATGTGCAGGCCCAGCGGCCATGGCGCACGGGCCCAGCCGCTCCGCGACATGTAGGATCCTCCCGGGCCGGGGCACGAACCCATGTCCCCTGCATCGGCAGGTGGACTCTCAACGACTGCGCCACCAGGGAAGCCCTATGCTAGATTTTTAAATGTACCTCTATTTTCCTGTGTGTAATTATGCACTTTGTTGGGGGGGGGCGGGGGGAGAGCATGTTTTATATTTATTGTCCATGCTTTTCTTCGTGTTTTTATTTTTAATTTATTTTAGACATCTTTCCATATTAGTACATATTAGAGATATCTCATTTCAAAAAATGACAAAATTGTGTTTTAAATATTGTTTAATGTATAATTCTAATAGTTGCCTACAGTCTACTATATAGTTTATTTAACCTTTACCCATTTTAAGCGATGGTAGACCAATAGGTTTGTAAGTTTCTTCTTCCTGAAATAACCATTTTCACGTAAGTCTTTTTTCATTCTGTGTTCACAAGCATTTTTTCAACTGAGCCGGTTTTTGTGTTGCTGTTAGCATATATTGCCATAGTTGTTAATTAAATGCAATTGTGAAATAAATACTTAAATTTAAAATAGGAATGAGACTACAATTTATTCTTCATAAAATGTGCGAAGTATTCTGTCTCTAGTTTATGTCTGCTTTAGGCCGACTCTTTAGACTTAATGGTTTTTTCACAGAGTAAGTTTTAGAGTTGGTCTAGTTTAACTTCCAGGACCATACGTATATCACTTGTCTTCCAACTACATATACTCAATGAAATGCATATGTAATTCTTTTTGGATTTAAAAAATTTAAGAGTTTTGATTCTATTCTTTTTGAATTACTCCCATATTCTTTGCGTTTTCCAACCACTGGTGACAATGATGCTCTTCTCTTCCAGGTTGTTTCTGAGCACGTTCACTCTAGCAGTTTCAGCTGGGGCAGTTTTGCTTTTACCCTTCTCAATAATCAGCAATGAAATCCTGCTTTCTTTTCCTCAAAACTACTATATTCAGTGGCTAAATGGCTCCCTGATTCATGGTTAGTATATATTGCTTAATATAATCACAATTAATGTTTTAATTTTCTACTGTACTATATTTAAATTTTTTCCTTTTCTTAGTTTCTTTAATAATTGGCATCTTCCTTCAGTAAACCATTTGAGTCTTTAATAAAATCAGAAAACCAGATTTTACTTACTATTCCTATTCGTAGTTAGTTGTGAAATGCTTTTCTATAAGAAGCAATTTTTATACTGACTGTGATTTTGATAAATACGGTTTCATTTAAATATTTAGCAAGAGAATTTTAGTTTATCTGGATATGTCAGAAGAACTCAACCTCCATTTAGGATCTAAAAAAAAAACCCACCATAGTTTCTATTTTATTTATTTGCTGTTAGTCATTTCATTTATTTCTTTAGTCATTTCAAAATGCATGATAGAAGGGGGAAAACTCTTTTGTCATGGACAAACTTTAAAATTAATGTGGTTTAAAAAAGTAATGACTTATTTTGGCAACATGGTATATTGCCTTGAAGCAAAACAGACCTGAATTCCAATCTTGGCTCTGTCATTTTCTGGACATTTTTAGTGAGGTAGGACATTTTAATTTTAATTTATAAAATAAATTAAAAAATCGAGTACACATATCTTTTTTATATGTTTCATTGTCTTTTGCCCACTTTTTTCATATTGAATTATGTTATCTCTTTATATGTGAAATACATCAGCTATTTATCAGATTTTTGTAAATATGTTTTTCTAGTTGTTAGTTTACTTTTTAATTTTGTTTTTTTTTTGGTTACAGAATTTTTGCATTTTTATGTTGTCCAGTCTTTTTCTTCCTTTGATTTCTCTCTTTTTGTGTTTAGGAGATCCTTTCCCTTCCTGAGATGTGACAAATACTCCTTTTTTTTTCTTGTTCTTTTAAAAATGGTTTTGTTTACACTTAACTGTTTAATCCATCTGGAGTTTATACAGATAACTACCTTTTTTCTTACCCATTTGTGTGTGTTTAAAGAAATACATGTTTGCTGTAGAAAATTTGGAAAACAAAATTTACAGTGAAGAAAATTACTATTACTCACAGTCCTACAACCCAGAGAACTACTGTGGATACTGTGATGTAAACCCTTCAATGTTGTGTGAGTGCACATGTGAACACATAACCAAATAAATAATGAAATGGAACCCTGCTGTACTCACTGTGGATTTGTCTTTGCACCCATCATCATATAGTGGGGAGGTTTCCATGCCTGAAGTACTTTTCTGTGCTATGTACAATATTGCCTAGAGCCATTATAATCATGAATTGTTCCCAATCTTTTAGTTTAAAAAGCTACATTGTACATCTTTACAAATAAATGTTTGTCTTTAGGACAAATTTCTGCAGTTTACTTTCCCAGTAAGCATACTTTAAAGGTTTTTGAAAAGATATTTCCCAATTATTCCTCAGAAAAACTGTCTGATTTTTGCTAGCAGTTCCACTTTCATGTAGTGTGTGAGCGTCTCTATTCCCAAAATGTATCTTCACCAATTTTGGGCGTTAGTTAAAAAAAAACCTACCAATTCAATAGATGAGAAATTTTCGTTTTTAAATTTACATTTCTTTAATTACTAGTGAGGGTGGACATTCACAAAGCACATTTATAGGTCATTTGTATTTATTTTTTAGTAAATTGCCTCCCTGTATTTCTTTGCCCATTTTTGCGGTGTTTTTAAGTATTAGCTATCTATCAGGTTAATTGCAAACATTTCCTTCCCAATTGTCCTTTAATGCTGCTTATCCTGTTTCTTGACAAGAAGAATTTTAACATATTAGTCTGTCACATACTTTACACTGGGCTTGTGGTTTCTTTCAGGCTTCAGAGTCATTGATGCTCTGAAGACCCAATGAATTCAGTAAAACTTAGGAGTAATTATTAAGTGAATAAAGAGAAATTACTGCATTTTTGTTGCTTAGCAATTGAAAAACTCAAGCAAATTAAGGTTTTTACTGAAATTGACGCAGAAAGTAAGCCATCTGCTGAAAAGTCGCTATGAAAGGCAGGAAACAACCTGGAAAGTAATGGTGAGTTGAAAATATATTTATCAGGATTTTTCTGGTGAATTATTTTTCGGTGACAGTGCTGTGTGTTATTAACCTATACATAGATAATATATGATTTACAAATGTTTTTTGCATATGTTGTCTGAAACGTTTGTCGAAGACTATTCCCTCTGGCCCTAGCTTTCTGTAAGGCTCTGGGTTCAGTGGGCATACGTTTTTGAGGGTTGAGCTCCAGGTGTTTTCACTGGCAGTGCAGGCGGTCTCAGGCCAGGCTAACTAGTATTATGAGTGACCTGGCCTTTGTTTCCAGTTTTACTAAAAAGAAATTGTATGATATACTTAATGACATTCAAATACTCTAAATCAGAGCCATTTCTTTTATTCTGTTTATGGACTGGAAGTGAGAGCTACCAGTATATGACATGCTATCTATTTAATGCTGGCGGCATTAACCTTGGAAGTAAATGTATTTGTTTGTGTTGGTTGTCTTTCTCATTATAATGTTAAGGGGTGTAAGCTCACGCATTGTACCTTGTTTATAAATCAGGGCTTGGAACAGTGCTTCCCACATAGTGGTAGCCCAGTAAACATCTGTTGAGTGAGTAGATAAACTATAAACAATAACTTTAACCTCCAGGGAACCACATCAGCTGAAAGTTGGGGAGCTAGAGGAAGAGCCCTCTTAGTTATATCATTGCTTCTAGATGTATTCTCAGAAATCGGTCTTGGGAAGCCTAAGCCGTCAGCTCTGGACATTGTTCTTGAGGATTTTATGACCCCTGACTTTGTTTCTGCTTCTAATTTTTTGGTAGATCTGTATCCTTTACTGCATGTAGTGAATTTCGTAAAGCTTCCTATTTATCTTTCTCTTCTGAATTCATAGTTTTTTTTTTAACCTTGTGGATGGCATCCAAGGGTGTGTTTATTTCCTCAGGTTGTCTTGGGGTTGAAGACTTGTCAACCTCAGATATGCTTGCTTCTTTGCTTTTAAAAAATTATAACAATTAATGGGGCCAAACTGTCATAATGGAGACCCAGGAGAGCCCATGGGATATAGTTCTAGTATGAGTTTGAAGGCCTCAGTGGTGACAGTAGCCAGGTCAGCTTTGGAGAGTGTAAGTCTGTGTCGCTGAGCCTATGCATAACCTCCATCCCTGCCACCATGGCCACTTTTTTCATGAGCTCATTGGGTGATTACAGGGGTGGCTTGGAAAAGAGGTTGACTGGTATCTGTAGAACTAGGATAAGCTAACTCTATCCACTTTAATATTAAAATCCTCTGCTGAGGTCCCCCTTTAATGAGCAGTCACATGGGATACAAATATCTTCACCTTTTTCTTTTTTCCCATTTTGAGTGGTCTATCTGCATACCTCGTCTCCAAATTTCCTTGTTACCAATTTTCCAATCATGTTCCTTCCAAGTCCCTAGCCATCCAGCCAAGCCATTGGCAAATATGAATATATAATTGCATGTCTGGCCATTTTTCCAAGCAAAGTTCTGTCCACCGGGAGGATTCCCGTTCACCACTGTGCTTTGGAGATGTCCCAAGGAGGGCTGTAGTGCTGCAGCTGTCCACTTGGGGGCGGTGTCTGCATATTGTGCAGAACCGTCTGTGAGTCAGGCCCAGACTTCCCTTCCTCTGCCAGCTGATCCGGAGGAATCCCCACAAGGCCAGGGGAGATAAAGCAGAGCAGCAGGAGTGGGGACCGTGGGCATCTGGGCCACTTCTTTTTTTTTTTTTTTAATTTTTTTAAAGTCTTTATTGAATTTGTTACCATATTGCTTCTGTTTTATATTTTGTTTTTTTTGTCCGTGAGGCATGTGGGATCTTAGCTCCCTGACCAGGGATCGAACCCACATCCCTTGCATTGGAAGGTGAAGTTTTAACCACTGGACCGCCAGGGAAGTCCCAGGGCCACTTCTTCATGTGACTTACTTGTGCCTGCGGGCCCGCTTGGGTGTGATCATGTATACACCACCTCCATCTGACTTTGGGATGTTGCTGTGCACGCCCACATTATGGCTTGGTGGGCCGGATAAAGATAACACCATCTCATGATGGGCAACTCAGGTCGCATGGTAGCTTGGTGGCCTATGGTCAAGCCTCTGCTAAAGCCCAACAGCAAACCAATAGCTGTTTCTCAGAAGGAAGGTAGTTAACTGCAGGGGATGACAGGGCTTTGCTCCGAAATCCTAAGAGGCTTTGCTGTGATTCACCTCTAGGGGCTGCCAAAGGCTCCGAACTGCATACTCTCTGCTGCCGATGCTTCCGGCACCATTGGATCTGCTGGATCATAAGGCCAAGGGCGGAGCAGCTTGCATAGCTGCCTGGAGCTGCAGAGCTGCAAAGCCTTCTCTTGTTCTGGGCCCCACTCAAAACCAGCAGCTTTTTGGGTCACTCAGTAAATGGGCTAGAATAACACAACCAAGTGAGGAATATGTTGCCTCCCAAATTCAAAGAAGCCCACTGAGCATTGTGCCTCTGTTTTGGTTGTAGGAGAGGCCAGATGCAGCAGTCCTTAGAAGGAATATCTTGACATGGCCCACACCACTGGATCCCTAGAAAATTCACTGAAATAGAAGGCTCCTGAATTTTTGTTAGATTTATTTCCCACCCTCTGATATGAAAATGTCTTACCGATTAGAGTGGTGGCTACTTCTCACTCACTCGGTCTCATTAGCATACTGTCATCAGTGTAGTGGAGCGACGTGCAATCTTCTGGAAAGGAATGGTGATCAAGATCCCTGCAAACTAAATTGTGACATAGGTCCAGAGGGGTGGTATATCCCTGAGTTAGGACAGTGAAGGTGTATTGCTTGCCTTGCCAGCTGGAAGCAAAATGCTTCTGGTGGGCCTTATGGACAGGGATGGAGAAAAAAAAGCATTTGTCACATCAGTAGCCGCATACCAGGTACCAGGAGATGTGTTCATTTACCCTAGCAACGAAACCAAGTCTGCTGCGGCAGCTACAATTAGAGTCACCACCTGGTTAAGCTTACGAGAATCCAGTGTCATTCTTCAGGATCCGTCTTTCTTGGGGATGTGGGAATCACTACCCCTCATCTTTCAAGTCCTTGATGGCTGCACTAATCCCTGCATTACCTTCAGGAATGTGGGATTTCTTTTGGGTTACTATTTTCCTAGTTAGAGGCAGTTCTAGTGGCCTCTGTTTGGCCTTTCTTACTATAATAGCCCTTTCTCCACAGGTCAGGGAACCATTGTGGGGATTCTGCCTGCTTTTGAGCGTATCCATTCCAATTGTGCATTCCAGAGCTGGGGAAAGAACCCAGAACAGGTCAGGGACCCACTGTGAGACGTGTGAGACCTGAGCTGAAACTCTCCTGACCACCTGACCTCCACAAGCCCCTGCTCTGACTGGGGTGATGTTTGGGTCCCCTGGAGATAGTGTCAGTTCAGAGCCAGATATGTTTTGTGAATTTGTGCTAATGTCTTTGAGGACTGGGAACATGTCTTAAATTCTCTTAATCTCCCATGAGGCACCTGTCCCAGTTCTTGCACACTGAAAATGTTCAATAACGATTCATTGATTGGATGAGTAATAGTTATTAATTGTATCATTAGGAATACTTTGGTAAAAGTAGACTTACTTTGAAAAGCAATTTAATGGCTTATTCTAAAAATTATCAATATGGAACGATTGTGCCGTTAATGTGTGACTCACATGAGGATTAGATGCTAAAATATGTGTCAATAATGCTTTGGTATGTGTAAATATATTCAGTTTGGCTTAAGTACAGTGTTTGGATCTTGGACATGTGTTTGAAATGTTATGTGTTAACTATATTACCTTGGAATGCCACTTCACTTCTCTGGGCTAGAATTAATAAATTACATTAATAAATAATAATATAGTTTATTATAGGATGATACAGAAGGGGCAGATATGGCAAATTAAAATGATGGCTAAAATTTGTATTGTTATTATTATATTTTATTATTATAATTAAAATAGAAAAAGCATAAAAAATTGACAGAAAAAAGAAAGTATCTCTTTGTATTCACTTTCTGTATCTTGACTACTGTTAAAAACATATGGAACTCTTTAGTTCCATAAATTAAAAAATCATGATTCACCTGCTTAATGGGTTTTCCTTTTTGAGTGATGAGAATGTTTTGGAACTAGATAAAGGTAATGGTTGCATAACATTGCGAATGCACTAATGCCACTGAATTATTCATTTTAAAATGGTAATTTTATGTATGTGAGTTTAAAATTAACATAAAAAGGAAACCGATACATCTTGGGGTATAATTAAGTTGTAGCCTTAAATAAAATAAGGAAATAATTCTTCAGTTTTTGAGGTATTTTCTCTCAGTGGGGCCCAGTTTTTGCTAAGCTATCCATACTCACTTGTGACCAGACAGAGACACACATTTAGAACATGATTGCCCGTTTTAAGATTCAGCCTGTTAAAAGATAACCACAGTGAATCTGACTTGACTTTGCAAGGTGTGTGTGCTTTATTTTGATTCGTCAACATGAATAGCCAATATGCTGTTTTGGACATGATGAAGGAACAGTACAAAATCCATCTTTGTTTTATACATTTTCAAGTCCCACAGAAGGTCAGAAAATTCAAACTTTTAGACTATAAGCAATTAAACTTAAAAAAATGAAAACTAAGTATTATGTTTACTTATGTATAAATATTAAATCAAAAGTCAGTTCTTATGATATTTTAAGGAACATTAATTAAATGTTACTAACAATTTCTAGTTAATTGGTCTCAATAGTTCAGTGATTTGTTATAATGTGCATCACTATAGTTACGGCATATTTATTGTTTATAATAGTAAAAATAAAAAACAGTCTACGTAGGAAATTTGCTTAATTAAATTTTGGTAGATCCAAACAGTGGAATGCTTTTTTGACCATTATAGATGATGATGATGATGTAGATGAGTATTTGTTGATATAGAAAAATGTCGAAAAAAATGTTTTTCTCTGGGTGGTGGGATTATATGATATAAAAAATTTATATTAAAAAAGTTTGTTTTGGCGCTTGCCTTGTATAATATTTCTATAGTAGATGTGTACTGCTTTTTTGTTATAAGAAAAAACTTTAAAAAATTTAATAGCTTATTGCTAAAATCGTTCTTTTTGGTTTTTTCCCTTCTTAGTGCATAACCAAAAGCTATTTTAATTCTGAAGTTCTCAAAATACTCACTATTCAAAAGCAAACTTGCAGTCTTTCCTTTAAAGCTTATGCTTTCTTCATAGCATTTTAAAAATTATATGTCACTTTTTGACAATTGGATTAGATCTTTAATTCCAGTGAAATATTGGTTTTAACTTAGTTTTGTTATTTTGGAAATTATTGAATATGGCTGAACTTGGATTAATTTTCTTATTTAAGTTCATGAAATTTTTTGTCTGTGTGGTTAAAAAGTGATAGATTATTTGCTTCCTAGTGTTGTATATTGTATTGAAATATTTTGTGACTCCAGCAGATGGAGCTAGAAGGTAATGCATCCATTGGTGATCTGGCAATCCAGTTGGGTTTGCTTGGGTTTTAGACGAATCATTCTGGGATTATTAAATAACTTTTAAGTTTACATACTTCTTTTGGGGATAGACATTGAATATCTTTCAAAAAGATTGTCATTGAAACTGATTTAGATAAACTACAAGGTTTCTGAATTTTTAGGGTTCTACTACCATGTCAGAGAGCACATAATTTTAGCTTTCTGAAGTAGAGAAATTTAGCTAACATTTCTTTTTATTTTACAAATTAATAATATATAATATAATAAAAGTGGTGGTAGTATGTATTTATGTGTATTAGCTCTAATTTTTAATTTTGGAATGTTTTATCAAAATTGTAGAATATTCTTAAGGGATATTTATGTGTGTATGTCTGATGTATGTTTGCAAAATGCTGGAAACTTACTAAGTTGTACACAGTTTCCAAGAATAAAATGGCAGCTTAGGAGTGTACAGTAGCTTTATTATTTTTCTATATATTAAATGTTCTTCTCATAGTAACTTTAACCTTCTTATATGTTGCAAACTTGATAATTAAATTAGCATAAGCTGAGTCTGAAGCTTTCACACATATTCTGGCTAATAAAACTTAATTTTTTGCATTGAATTATTTAGACTGAAAAAAAGCTGGTTATTTACATAGATGATTATACTGTTACGTAGTATGTTAACTCTCAGATTCTTTGTGTTAAGTGAATTTTTCTTGCAAAAGTAAATATGGTGGAGGTTACATCTCTTTTTGCAATTGTGGTTGATAAGACCATCAGCAGTAATGTTGAATCTCCTGGAAAAAGGGAAGTGGGGAAAATCAAAAAAAATTTTAAATTGTATGTATTATATATAAAGTTCAGTATATAAAAGAAGGTATCTAATTTCATTGCAAACTTAAATGAGTCGTTATTCAGAATCTTTGTGATCATCCTGATCATTTTCTTCACTTGTTCAGCAGATTGCTGCTTGATAATATCTGTTGATAAAGATTTCTTTATATAAATTTTCATAACTATCTTCGTTTTAAGTAGGTTGGTTAGTCAGAATAGATACGTTTACTGATTTGTGATCTTTTGCCTAAGGCAGACTTTTGTTTTTTAACTTTTTATTTCCAGAGAAGAATTTGAATTTGTATTTTTCACTACATGAAAGGGACACATATGATTAGAAAGATAAATTCTGGAAGTATGTATATTTAGAGCTCAATAACAATAATAAAGCCTGTTTTTTACCATGGATGAAAATTGATTGTTTCAAATTTCAAAACCTAAGTAAATTTTTTTCCTCCAATTATAAAATTATAATGAAGCATTTAGGGGTTTGTATTCATGGTTGCAACTATTTAAGAGCAATGTTTGAAGCCCCCTGCGACGCGATAGCGATAATTTGTGATTTTGCAGAGGCTAGAATATGAATTGTGCTTAGTGCGGCTAGAAAATAAATAAGCTGAGATCTGTGGCCGATGAGGGGCCCAGCTAGCATCTCCACCTCAATTAAGCTT
Source organism: Leucopleurus acutus (assembly GCF_964270905.1). NCBI lineage: Eukaryota > Metazoa > Chordata > Mammalia > Artiodactyla > Delphinidae > Leucopleurus > Leucopleurus acutus. The sequence continues at coordinate 107,326,544 of NC_139144.1, read as the reverse complement.
TGCCGTTCTCTGCCTTTTCTTAGGCATTTTGTGGGGAAGTTATATGACATAGTGAGGTGAAGGATTTTGAGTTTCACAAAGGAGTTTAAATTTGTGTCTTTATGTGCTCCTTATAGAAAACTTAGAATATGTAGGCCAGTGGGGAGAAAAAATCATCCGTAATTCCACTACATTCACACTGTTAATAATTTGGTATATTTCTTTGCAATTTATTTTCTGTGCCTATTTTTTGTCATTGTTCTCATATATTTTTCATGTCATATAAGTATACAGATTGTTGTTATGTAAGTTTTTTTTGGTGTAATTAATGAGAATCATTCTTTAAGGAAAGGGCTGAAACCTAATTTTAGCTGTAACTCATATCACTTTTTTGTCTATCTGGTCTGATTGCTGATGTGCATTGGAGTTTTACAGGGTTTTGGACCATTTGCATGATGTTGAGACAGGGCGGGGAGAGGCACTGACATTAATTTAACATTTTTGTATGTTATTTCTCTTCTGCTGTTCACACGTGATCTATGAGTTATGTTATAGCCCATTTTATACATGAGGAAACAGGACGACAGAGTTGAAGTCCCTTTTCCAGGTCACGTATAGCTGATAGTTGCAAACCCAGGCTGATCAGACATAAAGTGCCCCTCACTTAGACATCTGCTGCCACATCTTCACAGTGTGAATCCCTTGTTGTGCACTAAGTACACAGAATACATTTAATATTTTATTGAAGTTGGATTTGTTAAAACCTTTCTGTATTTGAAAGATGTTTTGGTATCGTAAGGCTTGGGTGTACATGTACACAAAAATATAAACAAATGTAGAAGTGTTAGTTCTGTTTAGTTAGTTAGTTCTGACAAACTGGTCAGAAGCTCAACTAAGCATTTTGTTTTACACAGATGGGTAGAATTAATGGGCTGTCATATTCTCAGTTTAAAACATTTCCCTTAGTAAAATCTTATGAAACTGATGTTCTCTTTTTGGCAAACAAACAAAAGGCCCTCAGCTTAGGGTCTCATGGGCTGAAATTAAGGTTTTCACAGATTTGTTTTCTTTATTGGAGGCTCTGGGGAAGAATTTGCTTCGAAGTTCATTCAGGTTGTTGGCTGAATTTGGTTCTTTGTGGTTGTAAGACAGGCCCCCATTTCCTTGCTAGCTGTTAGTCAGGTGCCAATCTTTGCCCTATAGGCTGTCTGCCTCTTTTCTCAGGTTTTCCATGTGATGCCCCCTCCAGCAAAGTTGTGTCAAGTTCCTCCCTGTCTTACCCTTCTGCTGCATCTCTGACTCCTCTTAGAGAAAATTCTCTGCTTTTAAGGGCTCCTTTGGTTAGGTTGTACCCACCTGGCTAATCCAAGATGGTTTCCCCCTCTCTCTTTATTAAGGTCCATAGCCTTAATTATATCTGCAACATCCTTTTTTGCCATGTATGTTGGGTTGAAAAGTGTTTTCCCCAAATTCGTGTCCATTTAGAACCTCAGAACGTAACCTTATTTGGAAATAATATCTTTGCTGATATAATTAGTAAAATAAGGTCATAATGGATTAGGGTGGGCCCTAGTCCAATAAGTAGTATCCTTATAAGAAGATAAAACAGAGACATACACAGGGGAGGAATGTGAAGACAAAGGCAGAGATTGGAGTGATGAATCTACAAGCCCAGGAATGCCACATGTTACAGGCAGCCACCTCTAAGGAAGGATTCTTCCCTAGAGCCTCCAGAAGGAGTATGGTCCTGCTGGCACCTTGATTTTGGACCTCTAGCCTCCACAACTGTGAGAGAATAAATTTCTGTCGTTTGAAGGCACCCAGTTTGCGGTACTTTGTTATAGAAGCCCCAGAAAACTAATATACCTTGTAACATATTCACTAATATACTGTATAACAATTCCAGGGATTGAGGCATGGATATCTTTGGGGGTTCACTCTGCCTACCATGAGACCAGCTGAGTACAAAGCAGGAAAATACAGCCCATGATGAAGAGAGCAATCAGTCAAAACTTACAGTTGCCGCAGATTGAGAATCAGTAGACAAGAGCATTGAAACCTTTCTTGTGAGTGTTTCATATGTTCCAGAAGCTGGAGGAAAGACTGAACACAACTGAACATATGGAGACATAAAAGATGTAGAGAAAGAACCAAATAAACTTCTAGAGATGAAACCTGTAATACCTGCCATGAAAATATATTGGATGGGATAAAAGCAAATTAGATATTTTTGCAGAAGAGATTAGTGAACTCTGAGACACAGCAATAGAAAACAGTCTAAAAAAGAAACAAAAAAATGACTGAAAAACTGACCAGGGCATCAGTGATATAATTGATGTTCCTAGAAGACAGAGGGTTAAGAAAAATATTTGAAAAACGGATGGCAGAAATATTTCAAGATTAGATGAAAACTGTAAACCCTCTTATCCAAGAAGCTCAACTAACCCTAGTGACAGGAGACCTGCCAAGATACATCATCAGATTGGTCAAAACCAGTGATACGGCAAAATCTTAAAAGCATTCAGAGAAAAAGACATAAAGTACAGAAGAGCAATGATGCGAATTCTAGCATATTTCTTGTGGGAAAAAAATGCAAGCCAGATGGCAGGGTAGCAACATCTTTAAAGTACCGAAAAAAGAAAGCCCCACCAACCTAGTTCTATATCCAGTGAAAATATTTTTCCAAAACAAAGTCAAAATAAAGACAGCGTCAGATATACAAAAGGTGAAAGTTCATCACCACAGACCTATACTAGCAAAAATAAGGGACATCCTTTAGGCAGAGGCAAATTGGTAGAAGATAGAAATCTGGATCTATGAAACAGAACAAAGATCACTAGAAGTGGCGAATTTGAGGGTAAATATAAAAGAGTATATCATATAAATCTTATTAAAAGAGAATTGGCTCTTTAAATAAAAAATAGTAACAGTAAATTGTGAGTTTTATAATGTGCAAGTAAAAGCGCATGACAACAATAATGCAAGGGCAGGAGGAAAGAAATGGCAATAGACTGTTGTAAGGTTCTTAGGCTGTACATGAAGTGTTGTAGTACCTCTTTTTTTTTTTTTTTTTTTGCGGTACGCGGGCCTCTCACTGCTGTGGCCTCTCCCGTTGCGGAGCACAGGCTCCGGACGCGCAGGCTCAGCGGCCATGGCTCACGGGCCCAGCCGCTCCGCGACATGTGGGATCTTCCCAGACTGGGGCACGAACCCGTGTCCCCTGCATCGGCAGGCGGACTCTCAACCACTGTGCCACCAGGGAAGCCCAGAAACTCACTTTAAATGTAAACACACACATAGGTTAACAGCAGTAGGAGCAAAAAGATTTACTATAATAATTCTAATGAAAAGGAAGATGGTATAGGTATATTATTATCAGAAAAGGGTAAGGAATGTTATCAGGCATAAAGAAGATCATTTCATAATGATGCAGGGGTTCATTCATCACAAGAACATAGTAATAAACGTTACCTATTATCTACCTATCTACCTAAAAAATACCATTTATTAAATACCTATTAAATACATGAAGCAAAAACTTACAGAAATGAAAGGATTAATAGTCAAAATCACAATTCAGACATATCACTATCCCCTTTTCAGTAATTGATAGAACAAGTAGCCAGGAAAAAATTAAGGATTTTTAACACTTAACTAACTTGGCCTAATTTGTATTTATGGAACACTCAGCCCAACAATAGTGAAATACACATTCTTTTCAAGTACTCTGGGAACATTTACCAAGAAAACCATATTCTGTGCCATGAAACAAGTCTCAGTATTTTAAGTCATATAAGATATGCTCTCTAACAACAGTGAAGTTAAATGGGAAATCAGTGACAGCAGCATATCTAGAAAATCCCTCAAGTATTTGGTATCTAAATAACATACTTCACAATAACTCTTAGGTCAGAGAAGAAATCAAAAGGGAAATTTGAAAGTACTTTGAACTCAATGAAAATGAAAATAAAACATTCCAAAATTTATAGCACAAAGATACCTATTTTAGAAAAGAAAAAAAGATCTTAAATTAATTCCTACATCTTCCACCATAAGAAACTAGAAAAAGGAGAGCAAATGAATCCCAAAGTAAGAGGATGGGAAATAAAAAAAGATGAGAGGAGAAAGGAACAAATAAAAAACAGAAAATGTAGAGAAAATCAATGAGAGGATCAATAATATTGATAAGGCTTTAGCCAGATTGATCAGAAAAAAAAAGATACCAGTTATCAATATCAGGAATGAGAGATGTGATATCACTACAGATTCTACAGCTGTTAAAAGCATATAGTGCATATTATGAACACCTTTATGCCAATAAATTCAGGAACTTAGAGAAATGGAAAAATTCTTTGAAAGGCAAAACTACTGAAACCCTCTCAGACATTGTGGAAATGTTGCAAACATTCTCACAAAACTCTAGGCTAAGAAGACTTCATTTTCAGTCCTCCCAAATATTTAAGGAAGAAATAATGCCAATTCTACACAGCCTTTTTAAGAAAATTGAAAATGAGGGAATACTTCCTAAGTCTAAGGCCAGCATTACCCTGATACCAAAACCAGACAGACATACATGAAAACTATTGAGGAATATCCCTCATGAATATAGATGCATAAATTTTAAACAAAATTTTAGCAAATCAAATATAACAATAAATAAAAAGGGTAATACATCATGACTTTTGACAAAATCAATGAATTTAATTTACCATATGCACATACTAAAAAAGAAAATTCATATGGTCGTCATAATATACACAGAAAAAGCATATGACAAAATTCAATGTCCTTTCCTGATAAAATCTCTCAGCAAATTAGGCATGAAAGGGAGTTCCCTCATCCTAATAAAGAGCATCTATGAAAACCCTACAGGTAACATCATACTTAATAGTGAAAAGCTGAATGCTCTTTTTCCTGAGATCCCCTCTTACCACTTCTATTCAGCATGGTTCTGGGGATTTTTAAAGAATAAAGGACATTGAGATTGGAAAGGAAAAAGTAAAACTCTCTGTTAACAGATTATATGACTATATAGAAATTCTGATGGAATCTATTATAGGAAAGCTATTAGAACTAATAAGTGAATTTTGCAAGGTTGCAAAGATACAAGATCAATATATAAAACTCCATTGCAAAAAAAAAAAAAAAAAACTCCATTGCATTTCTGTATGCTAGCAATGGATAACTGGAAATTGATATAAAAACCAGTGCCGTTTATATACAGTAGAATCAAAAATATGAAATGCTTAGGGATGTGCGAGACCTGTATACTGTAAACTAGGAAACGCTGCTGAGGAAAATTAAAGCATACTGTGATAAATGGAGAGAAGTGCTGTGTTCATAGATTAGAAGACAGTCCTGTAGAGATGTTAGTTCTCCCCAAATTGATCTACAGATTCAACACAATCTTAGTCAAAATACCAGGATGACTTTTTGTAGAAATTGAAAAGCTGATCTAAGATTTTAGATGGGAATTCAAACGACTTATATTAGCCAAAACAACTTTGAAAGAGAACAAAATTGGAGGACTGACTACCCAACTCAAAGATTATTTTAAGGCCATAGTAATCGATACTGTGCTGTATGCATTAGCAGGAAGATAGAGAAACTCAACAGAATAGAGAGTCCAGGAATATATCCAAACATATTGTAAATTTATTTTTAACAAAGGTGTAAAAGCTATTTGGCGGAAAAGGCTATTTTCAACAAATGGTACTGGAGCAATTGGATAATCGTAGGTAAAAAATGAACTTAAATCCATATCTGGCTCCATATACAGAAAGTAATTTGAAAGAATCGTAGATCTAAATGTAAATCCTAAAATTGTAACACTTGTAAAACGGAAATGTAGGAGAAAGTCTTTGACACTGGACTAGACCATAATTTCTTGGGTAAGATAGCTAAAGCATGATCCGTAAAGCATTGATAACTTGGACTTCGTCAACATTAAGAAATTTTGTTCTTTGAAAGATACTGTTAAGAGGATGAAAAAACAATTCACAAAGTAGGAGAAAATATCTGTAAATCATATGCCTGATAAAAGACTTGTATTTAGAGTATATAAAGTATACTCAGTAAGTAAACAGACAACCCAGTGAAACAATGGGCAACAGATTTGAAGAGACATTTTAGCAAAGAAGGTGTAAATGGATGGCACATAAGTTCATGAGAAGATGTTCACGTCATTATTTATTGAGGAAGTGCAAATTAAAGCAGTAATGAAATACCACTGTACACCTATTAGAATGGCTGAAACTGAAAAGACTGCCTATACCATTTTTTGTCAAAATGTGGCTGAGATTTGAATTCTGCTGGTAGGAATGTGAAATTATACACCCACTTTGGAAAACATTTTGGCAGTTTCTTAAAATGTTAAACGTACACCTACTATATGACCCAGACATTGCATGCCCACATATTTACCCCAACGACACGAAAGCCTGTGTCCATACGAAGACTCATGTGAGTGTTTATAATAGCTTTAGTTGTGAGAGCCACAACCCAGATAGCAGTTTGCCTATGGATGGATGCAGTGCAGTAACTGGATTCAATCTGATACAAAGGGATAGACTGCTGATACTGCCACAGTGTTGAAAAATCTCAGAAGAATTGTGCTAGGTGACAGAAGCCAGACAAAAACAGGAGTACATACTACACTTACCATTTATAGAAAATTTTAGAAAATACAGTCTTTTATAAAGTGTAGAATCTGGCTGATGGAGAATGGGGTGGGATAGGGAGTGGCAGGAGACACTGGTTATAAAATGGTGTGAGGAAACTTGGGGGCGATGGATATATTATGTTGGTTATGGTGACATAACTGCCACATTTTATGAAATTGTACAATTTGTAGTTTATATCAATTATATAACTCAACAAATTTTTTAGAAACTAGTATTTTTACTTTTTATATATGTCGTGATTTTCTGCAAAGTGAACATGGGTTCTCAGAAAGTATGGTACTTTGGTACAGGGGCTAATTAGCACTGTGTGTTGGTAGCCTCTGGAGGTGTTACTGTTATTAAAAGCAAAAAGTCATTAAGTGCTTATTTTGTGACAGGCGTGATGATGGTTGTTCAAGTATTATTTCACTGAATTCTCAGCACCACCTACAGACATGATCCTCAGCCTCATTGTATAGATGAAGAACCTGTGGCTTAGAAGTGTTGTCACATGGAAGTGCAGACAGGGCTCGAACCCAGGCCTGTGTGAAAGTCCCGTGTGTGCATTTGGCCACCATCCTGTGTGTTCTTCCTGGTTATTAACACGATACAACAATTGGCTGTAATTATAACCCCTTTGAATGAAGAAAAGGGTTAAGATGTTTAGCATCTTTTTTTTAGAGACTGAAAAGTATTTTAGAACATTTTCTGTTTTTATTTATTTATTTATTTTTGCGGTACGCGGGCCTCTCACTGTTGTGGCCTCTCCCGTTGCGGAGCACAGGCTCCGGACGCGCAGGCTCAATGGCCATGGCTCACAGGCCTAGCCGCTCCGCGGCATGTGGGATCCTCCCGGACAGGGGCACGAACCCGCATCCCCTGCATCGGCAGGCGGACTCTCAACCACGGTGCCACCAGGGAAGCCCTGCATTCATTCTTTTTGTTTGTATTCCATGCTGTTCCAAAAAGGATTTAGGGTAGTTATGAAACACATATGTTAATTTGTAGCTAAGGCAGTTGAGAACTAGTTTCCTTGGTTCCCTGAGAGCTCAGTGTGTAGTCTCCATGTGTCTGGAAAGGAAGCTCTGTGAGGGCAGAGGTTTGTGCTCTGTTGTTACTACATCTCCAGTGCATGGAACAGTGCCTTGTAAATAAGGGTGTTGAAAGAACGTGAGTTGCCTGTTTTCAGAAGCGTTGGATCATAATTGTATGTAGTACATTGAATTTGTATTTAGCATAATTTTTATCTTTGATTCTTGATTTTGTAAATTTTAATGAAGATTGTAGCCATCAGTTTTAAAGTTAAGTGTTTTACCTATAAAAAGTGAGATGTTGGTCCAAATATTATCCCAGTGACATACCTAAAGTTCTGTACTTTTAAAAATCTAGTCTTATTATCATCTAAGTTGCTTTTTATTGTGATTTTATGAGTGCAGAATGTGCCAGAAAGGAAAAAGGTGATGTGAGCTTGCTTGCCCCTCTTACATTTTCTTTACCACTTGGAGTTGCTTACTAAAACTTCTACGATGTAGTGGTTTTTAAAAATCCCAGGAATTAGTGCAGCTACTTGCAGGCTCTGCAGCCGTGGCAGGTTTTGTATAAGCAGCCTCTGTCATTTTGGGGGATTGCTATGAAGAGTAAATGAGTTTGTATAATATCTGTAAATCACTTAGAATAGTGCTTGGCACATAAGGCCTCAATAAGTGCTAATTATTACTTTTCAGGTTTTTATGAGGCTTAAATTAAACAAGATTATTCATGTACAATGTTTAGTAGAGTATCTGGCATTCGTTAAGTGCTCGATAAATGCTACTGGCTCTAATTTAAATATTCAGGTGCCGATATGTCTGAAGAGGCTGTGTCTTTGGATCTCTGCATATGTCATATGTTTAGTGAATTTATTTTAGAGCATGAGGAAAAATTATTGGTTTCTGTATTGGCTTTTCCCAATAGTTACAAGTTACAAAGTTATAAAAATTTTATAGAAATATGTAATTATTTTTCTGATTTCTAAGTTTAGGTCATTTGTTAGGCCTCTCTATTCAAGTTTATGTTTATTTTTACTATTAAAAAGTACAGAGCTTTGACTGATATTACAAGTTAGCACAGTAATTGTCTTTGACAAGATTGTCAGTATCTAAACTCATCTTTCTTGTCTTGTTACCCTTCTCGCAGGTTTGTGGAACCTTGCTTCTCTCTTTTCCAACCTTTGTCTATTTGTGTTGATGCCCTTTGCCTTTTTCTTTCTGGAATCAGAAGGTTTTGCTGGCCTGAAAAGGGTAAGTGAATCATGTTTTAGAATTAAATTTCTTAAATGAAGAAATAAATATCATTCACATTGAACTAGAAAAAAGTAGGCTTAAACAACCATTTTACTGGAATGTAAGAAGTTTAATTAATAATAATGTCTTGTTAATATTAATAATGTTTTTACAATAGTGGTAACAATGTTACATATTGAATTATTTTACATGTCTACAGGGAGGAAGTCATCTTTTGACCTTTGAATGATTTTATACTATGTGCAAAGTTGGTGGAGTGTTCTTTTGTAGAATGAATAAACCTGATACAATAGCTATTATTCCTTTCTTATTCCCAGGATCCCGTGACTTACTGATATTAGGTGAATGTGGGAGCGTGAGAAGTGGGCAAAACAGGACAGTCTGCAAGAGCATCTTAAACAGTTAATCCAGACCTTGTCAGTGGTAGTAACTCCCTCTGTCCTTGAATAGAGCATTTTAAAGTGAAGGGAACAGCATTTCCATTTATAGCTTGTGGAGCTGTTTGCTATAAAAGTTTGGAATATAATGCGAAGATTTCAGTAGTTAGTACTTTTGGGGTGACCTTTAAACCTGACAAAATAAGTTCTAGTGTTACAGTTTATAGACACATTGTACCTTTCTAATTTTTAGTTATGGTTATTCATATTCATATTGTGATAGATGGTTGGTTTCATATTTAGTGAATGTACTGAGATCAGAATGGATGGTTGGGTATGGCGGTCAAACGTACATTGAGAAAACTGGCTTTTTTTTTTTTTTTTTAGAAGATGTTGGGGGTAGGAGTTAATTAATTTATTTTTGCTGTGTTGGGTCTTCGTTTCTGTGCGAGGGCTTTCTCTAGTTGTGGCAAGCGGGGTCCACTCTTCATTGCGGTACGCGGGCCTCTCACTATCGCGGCCTCTCTTGTTGCGGAGCACAGGCTTCAGACGCGCAGGCTCAGTAGTTGTGGCTCACGGGCCTAGTTGTGCCGCAGCATGTGGGATCCTCCCAGACCAGGGCTCAAACCCGTGTCCCCTGCATTAGCAGGCAGATTCTCAACCACTGTGCCACCAGGGAATCCCCGAGAAAACTGGCTTTTATATATTAGGTTTGTTTTTTATAATGACGTATGTAAATTATTTAAGTCATCCATGTAATGGGAAAGACTTGCATAGTTTCAGTTTAAAAAACTCTTTGTTGATAATTTCTTGAAGAATGATAGGAAGTTTTGCTGCTGAGAGGGATTTAGTTCAAACCCTTCTTCTATAAGGAGGAAACGGAGATCCAAAGATAATGTTATTAAATTGTCTAAGAACCACATATGTACCATTGCAAAACTAGGACTAAAACCCAGGGCTTGCTTCTAACCTCCCCAGAGTGTGCACGTTCTTTACCGATTAGCACTGTGGAGAGCCCGTTAAAGCCAGCCAGGTAGGTGACAGGCCAGGCACCGACGAGGAGGGAGGAGAAAGGACCACAGCGCGAGGGCAGAGGAAGGGGCAAGGCAGGGCTTTGCGTGGGGACGCCAGATAGTAGGAGAACAAGGAGGGTGTGACCTGGGCGCCCAGACAGAGCTCAGGAGAGTGAAATGTAAAACATGACATCAGAACGGGGTCGAAAAGGAAGAGCATGGAGAAGAAGCAAGGTCATCAGAGACGCTTGAGAAAGCAATTTATGTGGAATTTTGGAGACTTTTGATGGATAGTCACACATTTGACAGAGTTTTACTAGGCACTTACTAAGTGGTAATTACTATGCTGTTAAAGGAGCTTGCTGGGTACAGAAGTGAAAAGACAGGTTCTTGCCTTCAAGGGATTAAGAGGATGACCTCAGAGACGAAAACAAGTAGCATGTGGTGGATGAACTTTTATACAACGAGCGGCTGTGAGGGGAGGTCTTGATTTGCCTGGAGAATTGGGGAAGCTTCAGGGAGGGGTTAGCCTGCACTTGAGCTGAGACTTGCAGGTGAGCATTCGAGGCTTGAGCAAAGGCCTGGATTCTGCCTGAATTGAGGGAGTGGCTGGCTGATGCTTAGCTGTAGAATGGAGAATGGCGAGAGACCCCTTGGCAGGATCAGATCCCGGAGGCCTGAGTCCTCTGCCACATTGTTTGGGTTTTATGCTGTAGACAACAGGGAGTTGGCAGAGGATTTTTGAAAAGAATTTTTGCGTCTACTGTTTTATTTAAGCATATTTAGAGATAAATACACGTCAGAATTTCAACATATGTCACTAGGGAAAGGAGTACATGCACCACACAATGCGAGACACTGTTTGGTAGAGATGTCACCATACTGAATCAGTCATGCACCTGGCTCTGTTAAACAGAGCGTTTCAACATATGTCACTAAAGTTGCCATGTTGATGTTTGCTTTACACATGCACGGTGCTCCCCTCTCCCTAGCTCTGTCTCATGTGTAATCTTATCAGGTACAAAAGCAACTGGTAAAGCTCAGTGTTAAATATATTTTCATGTTTGGTATTAAAGGTGTGCTACCTAGTTTATGCTTTTCATAAAAATCTAGTTATTAGTTAAATAAATTATTTTAAAAAGCAGTGTGCAATATGGACAAACCCCTTTGTCTCCAAATTATTTCCCTCCCTTCCTGTGAACTAACCAACTAGAAAAGGGACTTGGCTGAATCTGTTGGAGCAGAGTTAGCACCATCTCTAGAATTAAAAACAACGGACACAAGAACCCAGTGATTTACTGTTCTCCTGTTCCCCCTTGTAGACTAAGGTCAAAGGGGAGAATCAGCTTGAGGAGGGGTATAAGAAGGTAAGTAAAAATATTTTGCACCTACAGTTGTACAGCAGTTCTTCCCTCTAAACTGTTTACTTCTAGTCTCTTTATACATGATTAGAAGAATGCCTTTTCTAAGCACATCTCTGACTGTGTCAGCCTCCTCAGAATTCCTCAGGGTCACCAGCTACATTTCATGGTCTCAAAGGGGACTGATGTGTTGAGCGATTGTAGGGTGCAGTCGACATGACCAATCCAGTTAATTCCCAAACGGTGAAGGATTTTTAAAAAATATATTTATTTGGCTGTGCCGGGTCTTAGTTGCGGCATGCGGGATCTAGTTCCCTGACCAGGGATCGAACGCGGGCCCCCTGCCCATTGGGAGTGCAGAGTCTTAACCACTGGACCGCCAGGGAAGTCCCCACAGTGAAGGATTTAAAAAGAGGGGGAGAAGGCAGAGCTCAGGATGGTTACCGTTTCTTAGAATCTGGTAGCTTGGGGATGAATGGGAGTTGCAGAAACCAAATTAAAGTGTTTTATCTTTAATGCTGTTAAAGGAAGGAGGGAGATGGGGTTGTGGCTTGGAGGAGAAGAGGTAGAATAATTCTCCTATTAGTATGCTGAGGGAGGGGACAATGGAAGAGAGACTGCAGGTACTAAGGTGAGAAAATTTGTCTTTAGTGTCAGACTGCCTGGGCTAGTTACATCATCTAAACCTCAGGTTTTCTTTCTGTAAAATGGGTATAGTAATGATAGTTACCTTACTGTTTCATTTGGAGGATTAAATGAGAGGTGATTATTCATGTAAAGCATTTAGCCCAGGATTTAGCTCAGTAAATGTTAGGTATTATTGTCACTGTCCTCGAGCTTCATGCATTTGACTGATAAGTATTCTAGGAAACATCAGTGTTATATGGATAGATCATTACAAAGCAACTAAATAGAGTCAACTCTTAATTATTCATGTATTATTATCTTAGGCGGTCTTAAGATTCCAAATTATTTTTCCCATTTTGAAATGGCATGTACTGAAGCAGAATCAAAACTGCCTAAAGAGAAGGTGCATCTACAGGGAACTATATTCAATATCCTGGGATAAACCATGATGGAAAATAATATGAAAAAGAATATGTATGTATAACTGAGTCACTTTGCTGTACAGCAGAAATGAACACAACATTGTAAATGAAGTATACTTCAATAAAATTAAAAAAAAGAGAAAGAGAAGGTACATGTAGACCCTATTAGAAATGTTTAGAGAGCTTTAAAATCAGGGTAATCATGGCATGTTATTTTACAATATTCACCTTTTTCAGTTACATAGAATTTGCAAGGGTTATTGTTAGCATTGTATATTTAAGTCTAAATGTGTTAGGTATATGTTTGAGCCTTGCAGTATTATGCCTTTCTGTTATATAAGATCTTCTGGTATTTACTTGCACAGGTTCTGAACAGTGTTTGGTGAGATCTGTAGCGCTTTCCACAGAGCTATAGGTTGTATCGCAGTCAGGAACTCTGCTGCTCTGATGAAGGGGGTTGGTCGCTGACATCTTTGACACAGCTGGCTGGCAAGCATGTATATATTTGTGTGTATCCCTTTAAAACCCTTTGCTCATTGGTTATATTTGACATATCTACTTCCAAGGCAACATTGAGGAGAGCTTAGAAAACACTTCTAATTGGTAGATTTCAGCACAATAACTTAAGTAAGGACAAACTTGTAATATGGTTAAGTTAAATTTCCTTTTTTTTCCTTTGGCCACTTCCTGGTGTTGTTTTACTATGTTGAAGTCTGGTGGAGCCCCTAAATGGCATATGGTCCCACCAAACGCCCATTGATTCCCCTGGGCAATCGATTTTAAAGCAGCCCCTTGCATATTGTGCCGAGATGCGGAAATTGGCCACTGGCCATGGCGGATGCAGAGCTTGAATTGAAAATCAAATTAAGCAGAATTCTCTACTTAGTTTTTAATTAAACCACTATGTTAATTCAAACAGGACATTTTAGGCCTGGGGGGGTTGACCATGTCCTTTTAAGGGCCTTGAATTGCCTTTCTTCTCTCTCCTTACAATGGCGTATGTTTCTTTTTTATTGGGACCATCTCCTAGCTATTCCCATTCTTTACAGATCTCGAGGGTAGGAGAATGTAAGTGGTCTTGATAAAGCAAGGTTTTTTCTTTCTTTCTTTTTTTTTTTTCTTTTTGTTAAGAAGGTACCTTTTATCTTGGAATTCTGTTAGCAGTTAAATTTTTATTTAATCTAGATTATTTATATTATAGGCTGTCACCCGTATATATTGTAGCAAGCATTACATATGTTCATGTGTGTTTGAAGCTGACCCCAAGCTTACACCTTATGTTTCAACTCTGGTGAAGAGGTTGCGTCTGGTGGGTTTTGTTTTTGTTTTGTGGTAGACATGTTTTCTCCACAGTTTTTATCTCAGTTGCTTAGTCATACACCAGAGTATGAGAGTCTTGGGGCTGACAGTGCTCCTGTTCAGTTACACTCAGGTCAGCTGTGTGAGTCTCTCTCCCCACTCTGCCTCAGAGGGACCTCTAGATTATTTGGGGTGATGCCAGAAGGTGTTTTTCGATTGCGTAATGAACCAGTCTAACCTCTGGCTAGGGTTTAAATGGGAGTTAGGAATGTGTTTGTTTCATATTGTGTCTTAACATCTTACTTTGAATTAAAATGTCATAAGGAAAAAAAATGTCATGAGGAAAAAATTCAGCAACTTAATGAAAGTAAATAAAACCCTTCAATGACAGATTATTTCATGAACCAAAGATGTTTCTGGGAGCAACTTTATATTGTGCCTCACATTAATGCCTATCTTTGGTTTGAAGTCATGGTATAACATTTAACATAAGTGACAGCAACATCCTGACCAATTACCTAAGCCATCCAGACACCCCCAGATGTCCAGAACATAGCACGCGGTCTGTAGGATTAAGAGGTTAACTCCTAGAACTTCAAACGAAGTGCTTGATAATAAAAGCAAAAAGTACAAAATCTGAGGTGACTTCCTTTCTTAATTAATTAGACTGGCCAGGTGGAAGCCAAGAGCTGGGTGCGGTGCTTGGAAGGTCTATAAAGCTGAGCACCGTGACAGCACGGTAGAGGGGAGCAGACATCGCTCTAATGTGTTTCTGTCCTGTGTCACAGTTTGAAATTGTCCTGGTTTATGTCCCTTTTGGCAAACTTACATAAAAGTGACCTTGTACTGTATTTTATGACCAGATGACTTTTCCCCCCAGTGGCTAATTTGTATCAGGCCTCCATCTTAAAGAGACACAGAAATGAGTAGGAAGTCCAGCTCGGTCTCAGTGAACTTTCATTGCATTCTTTCATTATTTTTGCTCGTTCTTGCCACTGATCATCCATAAATTGTTGGAAATGAGTGATTAAGGAAGTGCTGCTTAGTGTTAGTGGCACATGCACATATTTGCATGGTTTTTTGTGGGTGAGAGGAAATCACATACAAAAAGGGAAACTCCTGCTGGGAACCTTTCAAGGAAATTTACCTTGGGTCTCGTTTTGATCTTGGTGTTTATTACAGAAAATGGAGTCATATCTCACTAACTATTGTTATGTGTTAATTTGATTTTCCAACACCTTCAAGAAAAAAAAATCCGTAATTTATTAACAGAATTCCTGTACCCTCTTCCAATTGTGAGGACTAATTTTTTCCATAGAAACAATATAGATAAGAATGATGATTTTCAAAACATTTGATTCTAGTAGTGTTGTTACATGCAAGGTTCCTGTTGGAATTGTGACTCTACTGTAAAAGGCGTGGTTATAATAATGTAAACTGAGCAGTTTCAGACATTGAAGCTTGACGTATAGGATGTCAGAGAAAGAGAAAATTATTATTTTGAAGAAAAGGGTA
The DNA here is from genome assembly GCF_964270905.1 of Leucopleurus acutus. Classification (NCBI taxonomy): domain Eukaryota; kingdom Metazoa; phylum Chordata; class Mammalia; order Artiodactyla; family Delphinidae; genus Leucopleurus; species Leucopleurus acutus. The sequence continues at coordinate 107,311,007 of NC_139144.1, read as the reverse complement.
CATTTATTCCATTTAAAAATTATTTGAGTTCATAAGGATTTTGAGTTAAAAATCATTTAGTTAATGAAATGACGTTAATTTTGTCACTCTTCTCAGTACAGCTGCATGTTGGAGGCGACTAAATTATAACTTCAGTAACAGTGTCAGTTATTGGTAAATAGCACATTGCTCAGTTCCTGCATACTTGGTGATGGTATGATACTCTCTCTCCATTTATCAAAAAAGGAGAGATTTATACTGTAAGGCTAGATTGTCTCTTTATTTGTGTAAAGAGTTTTGTATAGTGGCAAAACTATAAGCTCTGGCTTTCAGAAGACCTGGACTTAAATCCTGACTCTTCTTTTACCGACCTGGAAGTCCAGGCACGGTTCTTAGTGTCTCCATCTGGAAAATGGGCTGCAGTTCTTACCTTGTCCTCGGGTTACTCCACCAAATCTGTTTGTAAAGCACCAAGACACAGCAGAATTGGCAGTTATTATCAGGGACTTAAATGTACCAACTGTGAGCAAGTTGATAATGAAATCAGGAAGATTTGTGTGGTATAACTTTATATGTGGTAGCAAAACGATGTAAGAAGTTAGAATGGCGTCAACATAGCTTTGTTTATTTACTTTTTGAAATATAAATGGTTTTATTTGGTAACAGTGTAGGTTGTAAAAAGAAGGTATTTAATAGGTAGCTGAATTTCAAACTTTATTTCATATGGTGATTAAATTACCAACTAATGTCTCATAATTTGTTAAATGAGAAGTTTTGGTAGGGAGGAAATATAAAATCACCAGGTTCAGATTTTAAAGTAATTATACTTTTAATTAAACTGGCTCTAATACGTGAATATTCATAAAACAATTTAATAGGAATAGCCATTGTTATCAATTAGAGTCTCCTTTCTAAAACTTCTTTTGGGAGAGTTGAAAACTACCTACCCTTGGTTAGAATGAACTTTGTTTAAAGTAAAATTAAATGTCAGATTTAATGCTGACTAGAGAGCTTCTTACACAATTATGATACATACCCACGGACCTGTAGGACGAGAGCTCACCCAAGAGGCTAGAATTTGGATTGTTAAAATCTTCTATTTATTTGGCATTTAAACTCATATTTATTTGTCTGTAAAATCATTTATTCAGCATGTCACAGTGTTAACCTTCTGATCTCTATGAAATGTATGCCAATATATAGCTGGAACTTGATATATTACTTTACAACCCATTTATTTGGCCCGTTTGTACCAGAAATAAAAGTTGTGTATTTAGACACATCAAAGGCAATGGGATTATTTTGACATTAGGTAATATTTTAGGTTGCAGTATATTATGTACTTTTCTTTAAACTTAAGTCATTAATAGTTATACTACTTAAAAATTTATTGGTTTGCACACTTTCTGTTAAGGAAAGGAAATTCTCATCTAGAAAGACAAGTTCTTACTGTTCTAGAGTGATTGACTTTTAAATCAATTGAACTGTTAAAAAAATACATAAAATGTATGTTCTTTTAGTTATTAAAAATAAGATGAGCAGGCAAAAACAAAAAATAAGGACACCCGAACAGTAGAATAAGAATTAAATATAGTGAAATGGTCAATTTAAAGGAAACGTTTCCTATTATCTTTCTTGGAACACAAAGAAGAAATTTTAAGTTGTTTTATAGCGCTGGATTTAAATACTTTTATACTTTCATATTTTATTTGGGATTACTTGATATTAATGTTTCTCTTTACACATTAATTAATGAGTGTTAAGTTTTATAAGCAGTCTGTTTTTAAACAGACTTGTGAAGGGCTTAAAAATCTTTTTAAATCCTTTTTGAAATATCAGAAAAACTTATCTGATCTCTTAATGATTTTTGCTTCCTTCTTTTTTTTAACATCTTTATTGGAGTATAATTGCTTTACAATGGTGTGTTAGTTTCTGCGTTATAACAAAGTGAATCAGCTATACATATACATATATCCCCATATCTCCTCCCTCTTGTGTCTCCCTCCCACCCTCCCTATCCCACCCCTCTAGGTGCTTCCTTCTTAAATGCCTAGAATTAAATGATATTTCTGATTTTTTTAGAAGATATTTAATGAAGTACATTATGTTGTGATAAGAGCTTATTGCGTTATATAACAAATATACTTTATTCTGAACAAGATTTCTCTTCTCTTTCTGTTATTACCTTAGTTCAGGCTTCATCATTTCTTGGATTATTTAAACCACTGTCCATCTGTGTTTTCTGCTTCCAGTTTCATTCCCACACAAAGTAACCTTCACACTGCCTTCTAGCACTGTTTTCTACATAATGCTATATCTGTAACTCACCTCCATAAAATCTCCAAGGACCAAAACCGAACAGGCACAACAAAACTTAAATGGTAACTGAGTAAGTGATGCCCTAGTTAGGGCGGGGAGGTAGTTACAAGGTGGTACAGGACCATGGATGCATTCAAGCTAGGAGTTGGAACTGAAGCTCCACTGAAAGTCCTCAGCCAAAGGGCAAAGTTGTTACACACACACACACACACACACGCACGCACGCACGCACGCACGCACACACACACACACACACACACACACACACACACAGTGATGGGGAGCGTCTGTCAGCCTTAGCTCTGGGCAGAAGTCTCCCCTGAGAGTTAGTCCACAGGCCTCTACCTCACAGGAGCTGGGGTTCGATATTACTACCTGTATTGTTGGGAGACCCCAAACCAAGAAATTAGCATAAAGTGGTTTTCAGAGTATTATGTATTATTTTATCATTTCAACCTCATGTATAATATCATTTTAACATAACGTATAATTAAATAAATTTTAAGTGGTTTCAATAAACATAATTAATGTTGCTTTTAGAAAGTTGATTTAATGTAATTAGGATTCATCATATGTATAAATTTTTGAGCTGGTCCTATTTATGACATAGGCTATTTAATTGTCTTTAACTTAATTGTGTGAGAAAACTCAGGACTTGACAACAAACATATAAGCAAGCCTAAACAAGACCTGATTACATTTTATCCAAGCTTTTTTCCATTTTAATCTAACACTCTTTCTTAGTAATTTGATACTGGTTTAGTTCTGAAAGTGTTTTTATTCCTTCAGAGCCAAGGATGAATAATGTAGTCTATTCTATTTTAGCTACTTTTTCTGTGAGTTTTTACAAAGATCTAATATTTTAATCTATCTATAGTTAATTTTGTGAGGTGATTAAAAAGAGTGAATATAAGTAAACTTTTCTGTTATTCAGTTATTCTAAAGAAATGTGTACAGTAATATTACTCTTACCTATTGTTTCTTAATATTTAAAAATTCTTATGTATAATTACACATCTTTCTGGACTTTTTACAGCTTGTAGTGCCTGGAATCACTGCTCTTTTCTTACTTTTCTTATTTTCTTTTAATTTTCTTTTTAGTCTGTAACTTCCCCTGGACATTTCTCCATAGATTTGATCCCAAGTACTTTCTATCATTTAGGGATTTCTCAACATTGCTACTCTGCTGATGGAACTCTTGTCTTCTACCATAATTAATTCATTCAGTTAATTCCTATTGACCACTTATTGTATTCTAGGTACTGTTGCAGCTGCTAGGGACAGTGCAATTGATTGATTGATTGTTTATGTATTTATTATATATTTTTCCTGTTTTCTGTGGTAAAAAATGTATGTGATTATTAGTCTGTCGTCTTGAACTGATGTACCTGATTCCTCTGTCTCTCCACCTGTTAGCTTTACTGGCCCTTTGTCTGGAATTCGGTTATTTGTTAATTTGGGGGCATTCTTTGTTCTTTTTTCCAGACCTGGGAGGCTCTGTGGTCTCTGCTTGAATTGGCTCTGATTTCGTTGACAAGTGTGGGGCGCAGTCTTTTCTTTTGGCCTCTCCTCTTTCGCTTTGTAGCTGTTTTGGCCTCTCATGGCCTTAAGGTTGTTTAAAGATGATCTTTTCCAATATAGTGTTCAGAAATTCCTTCTCAGGATTCCAAGATGATTTCTACAAACGTACAAGCCCTTCCTAAATGTGTCTGTGTAATCCAGGATCTTTTATTTCCCTGGGTCTTATTTGGCTTTGCATGAAGCATACTCACGAGGTTGATGGTTTTGGCTGATTCTCCTGTGTATCTTGACTTCTATCGGTTTTTCATTAATATTTTAATTATAATTTAAACAAGTTTAGGGAAAGCCAATTAACCCTACATTGTATTTTATATCATTCCAAATTACCTGTCAACATTTGTACTTGGATCATTGTGTAATTATAATTAGTGTATATATATTTTTTATGTCCTTCTTACCTTAATAATTTATTTTGTGTACATAAATTTTCTAGTGCTATGAAAAATTGTCCAAGACTTGGAAATGGGCAAAGAAGATCCTGGGTGTTCTGTCATTGGAGTTCTAGCCATTGTCTAGTGGATGCTGGGGATTTTCTGGTCCTACAGGGGTGTGCACCTTTGGCTGATTTTCTGTTGACTTGGCTATATTACACCTCCTTAGGGTTAGAGTTAACTTGTAGGAAGCTGAGAGCAGTGCAAAGTAATTTGTCTGATAGAGATGTAATTGATTTCTTCCCTATGCAAAGGATAGCTCCAAACATTTCATTTTATTGTCCCACAGGATGTTATCCCATTTTGCATCTATTAGCAAATTGATTTTAATATTTCTGGTTATCTATGTATATGTGTTCTTCAAATTCTCCTTTGACCAGGTTTTATCAGAAATTAAAATCATGTGCTAAAGGATGTGAAGAACAGAAGGGACCAGGGTGCTCAGAGAGGAGCTGCCATCAGCAAGCAGCAGTGACACTTGCTGTGGGCTAAAGTAGAGCACATGGGTCCTGGAAGTTGAGAGCCGGTAAACTTACAAGGGCCCACCAGGGCACAAGCTACCGAGACACCTCACCCAGAACTGGAGCCTGCTTCTCTAGATTCACTGTCACCAGAGGCAGGAGATGATTAAAGAAAGAAGCAGGACAAAAACTCGTGTGTATATAAAGATGAGCGGGGACTCAGGAGATGACCAGACGTCTGGGGAAAGTCAGTATCGTGAGAGCGACCAAATTCGATGCACTACTCAGAGTTAATAGACAAAGAAAAGATTTCAGAGAGATTTGAAAATATTTGATCTAGCATTTTAGACTTTTCTTGGCAGAGGGAATTAAGGATATCTCGTCCTCAATATTGCCAGAAATGAAAGTTCTATTGAGTCATTCTGATAAAAATCAAGTCTAGACGGTTTCCAGGATATTTCTAGCAGACGTTAAAGAACAGATAACTACAGTTTCAACAAATTTGTCTGGAGATTTGAAGATGGAACACTCACAGTTGTATTTTATGGAATTAGTGGAATCTTGATGCTGAAAGCAGACAGGATTAATATGAGAAAGGAACACTATATGCCATTCCTTTTCATGAATACTTGTGAATCAGAAAATATTAAGCTGAGTCCAACACAAAAGATCATCATCCAAAAAAATTATTTCAGCTCTCAAGGTTGGTTTAACACTAGAAAATCTATGACTGTAATTCATATTAGCAGAGTAAGTGAGAGAAAAGAATCAAGTGAACACCTCAGAAGAGACACAGAACACATCCATGAAATCAGTAACCATTCATGATTAAAAAGCAAACTAAGAACTAAAGGGAACTTGCTTAACCTGATAATGGATATCTACTCTAAGACTGCAACTGACATTGTTCTTAGCAGTAAAATGTTAGAAGTATTTACTTTAAAATTGGGATGCCATCTTGAGTACTTTTATTTCTAACAATAGACAACACTATAGTAGAGTTCTTTACCAGTACAGTTAGACAAGAAAAGGAAAAATTGAAAGAAACAAACAAAATAGTCATGATTAACAGATGATATTGTCTTTTGAAAGATCCTATAGAATCTAAAGGTAATTCCAATAAGAAAATTTAGCAAGGAAGCTGGATATAGGATTAATATAGGAAAATCAATAAATAGCAGCAACAAACAGAAAATCTAATTAAAAATACCTTTTATAATAGCAAGACAACTAAGGTATGTTGAAATAAACCCAGCAAATGATTTTTAAAACCTTATTGAAATAATATATGGAAAGAAAAAATCTTATTGAAAGATGTTAAGAAGACCTAGATAATTGGATAGATATTCTGTGTTTATGAATTTCTTTATATGATAAAAATACCAGTTCTCAAATTATTTTTTAGAGTCAGTGCAATTCTAATAAATTTTTTAAGAGGTTATCTTATGGCATGCGACAAGGAGATAGTAAAATTCTTTGGGAGAGCAGAGAGCCAAGAATAGCCAAAGCAATTTTGAAGAACATGGTGATGGAACTTACTCTATCAAATATTAAAAAAGGAACACAGGACTTGAATAGACATTGCTTGGAAGAAGATATGCAAATGACCAGTGAGCACATGAAAAGACCCTAGTGTCACTAGGCATTAGGGAAATGCAAATCAAAACCACAAGAAGATACTTCTCCACACCCATTAGAATGGCTGCTAGAAAATAACAAGTATTGGTGAGGATATTGAGAAATTGGAACTCTTGTACACTGTTGGGCAGAATATAAAATGGTGCGACTACTGTGGAAAACAGCATAGTGGTTGCTCAAAAAATTGAAAATATAATTACCACATGATCCAGATATTCCACTTCTGGGTGTGTACACAAAAGAATTAAAGAAAGGACTCCACAGATATTTATACACCCGTTTTCATGACAGGATTATTTTCAATAGCCAAAGGTGGAAACAACCCAAGTATCCATCAGTGGATTAATAGAGAAACAAATTGTGGTATGTGCGTACAGTAGAATATTATTTAGCCTTAACAAGGAAGGAAATTCTCACACGCTACAACATGGATGAACCTTGAGAGCATCATGCTACGTGAAATGAAGTCAGGCACAGCAAGACAAGTACTGTACGATTCCACTTACATGAGTGTCCTAGTGTAGTCAAATTCATAGAGACAGAAAGTCGACGGTGGGTGGACAGGGGCTGGGGTTAGATGGGGAGTTACTGTTTAATGGGGTGCAGAGTTTGAGTTGGAGAATATAAAAAGCTCTAGAGATGGGTGGTGGTGACGGTTGCATGACTGTGTGAATGGACTTAATGCCACAGAACTCTACACTTAAAAAATGGTTAAAGTGGTAAATTTTATGTTATATATACTTTACCATCATAAAAAAAAGTAAGTGATGAGCACGGCGGTTCAAATTGGTGGTTATATTGGGCAGGTTGGTGCAGCAGGTGTGTGGTTGGGAGGGCTACATGGGTGCACAGTAGTTGTGGTGACGTTCCTTTAGGTTGGGTGATCTATCCACAGGTATTTAATAGACATATAAAGCTAAACAGTGTACAGACTGACATACCTCAGAGATATTGTGGGTTTGATTCCAGACCACTGCAGTAGAGAGAATATTGCAATAAAATGAGTCACACGAATTTTTTGGCTTCCCAGTACATATAAAAGTTGTCATTACACTATACTGTAGTCTGTTAAACGTGCAATAGCATTGTGTCTAAAAAACAATGTACATGGGCTTCCCTGGTGGCGCAGTGGTTGAGAGTCCGCCTGCCGATGCAGGGGACACGGGTTCGTGCCCCGGTCTGGGAAGATCCCACATGCCGCGGAGCGGCTGGGCCCGTGAGCCATGGCCACTGAGCCTGCGCGTCCGGAGCCTGTGCTCCGCAACGGGAGAGGCCACAACAGTGAGAGGCCCACATACCGCAAAAAAACAAAACAAAACAAAACAATGTACATACCTTAATTAAAAAATACCTCTTTGCTAATAGGAGTAAAGACGCAGATATAGAGAATGGACTTGAGGACATGGGGACAGAGAAGGGCAAGCTGGGACGAAGTGAGAGAGTGACATGGACATATACGCACTACCAAATGTAAAATAGATAGCTAGTGGGAAGCAGCTGCATAGCATGGGGAGATCAACTCGGTGCTTTGTGACCACCTAGAGGGGTGGGATAGGGAGGGTGGGAGGGAGACGCAAGAGGGAGGGGATATGGGGATATATGTATATGTATAGCTGATTCACTTTGTTATACAGCAGAAACTAACACACTATTGTAAAGCAATTATACTCCAATAAAGATGTTTAAAAAAAAATACCTCTTTGCTAAAAAAATACTAAGCATCCTCCGAGCCTTCAGTTAGTTGGTATCTTTTTGCTGGGGGAGGGTCTTGTCCTGCCTTGACGTTGGCTTCTGGCTGATCAGGGTGCTGCTGAGGAAGGCCGGGGCGGGGGGGGGGCGGCGGGCGGGGGGGGCGTGGCAGTCTCGTAGAATAAGACGACAGTGAAGTGTGCCGCGTCGACTGACTCTTCCTGTCACGAATGATTTCTCTGCAGTGTGCTGTGCTGTTTGGTAGCGTTTTACCTATGGTAGAACTTCTTTCAGAATTGGACTCAGTCCTCGCGGACCCTACTGCTGCCTCATCAACTAAGTTTATGTCATATTCTAAATCCTTTGTTGTCATTTCCACAATCTTCACAGCATCTTCACCAGCAGTAGATTTCATCTCAAGAAACCATTTTTTTTGCTCTCCATAAGAAGCAATGCTTTTCTGTGAAAGTTGATCCTGAGATTACAGCAATTCAGTCACATCTCAGGCTCCACTTCTAATTCTAGTTCTCCTGCTGTTTCTCCTCCACTGAAGTCTTGAACCCCTCAGAGTCATCCATGAAGGTTAGAATCAACTTCTCCCAAACTCCTATGAATGTTGGTATTTTGACCTCTTCCCATGAATCATAAATGTTCTTAATGGCATTTAGAATGGTGAATCCTTTCCAAAGGGTTTTCAAGTGACTTCGCCCAGATCATCAGAGGAATCACTATGGCAGCTATAGCCTTACGAAATGTATTTCTTAAATACGTCTTGAAAGTCAGAATTACTCCTTGATTCATGGGCAGCGGAACGGTTGTCGTGTTGGCAGGTATGAAAACAACATGAATCTCGTACATCTCCATCAGAGCTGTCGGGTGACCAGGTGCATTGTCAGTGAGCAGTAGTTTTTGAAAGGAATCTTTTTTTCCGAGCAGTGGGTCTCAGCAGTGGGTGTAAAGTGTCCAGTAAACTGTGTTGTAAACAGATGTGACATCATCCAGGCTTTGTTCCATTTGCAGAGCACAGGCATAGTGGATTTAGCATAATTCTTAGGGCCTAGGAGTTTTGGAATGGTTAATGAGCCCTGGCTTCAACTTAGACACCAGCTGCATTAGCCCCTATCAAGAGTCAGCCTGTCAGTAGCCAGGACATGGAAGCAACCCAAGTGTCCATGACAGATGAATGGATAAAGATGTGGCACATATATACAATGGAATACTACTCAGCCATAAAAAGAAACGAAACTGAGCTATTTGTAGTGAGGTGGATGGACCTAGAGACTGTCATACAGAGTGAAGTAAGGCAGAAAGAAAAATACCGTATGCTAACACATATATATGGAATCTAAAAAAAAAAAAAAGTTCTGAAGAACCCAGGGGCAGGACAGGAATAAAGATGCAGACGTAGAGAATGGACTTGAGGACACGGGGAGGGGGAAGGGTAAGCTGGGACAAAGCGAGAGAGTGGCATGGACATATATACACTACCAAACGTAAAATAGATAGCTAATGGGAAGCAGCCGCATAGCACAGGGAGATCAGCTCGGTGCTTTGTGACCACCTGGAGGGGTGGGACTGGGAGGGTGGGAGGGAGACCTAAGAGGGAGGGGATATGGGGATATATGTATATGTATAGCTGATTCACTTTGTTATACAGCAGAAACTAACACACCATTGTAAAGCAATTGTACTCTAATAAAGATGTTAAAAAAAAAAAAAGAGTCAGCCTGTCCTTCGAAGCTTTGAAGCCACGCCTTGACTTCTGTCTACTGTGGAAGTCCTAGTTGACATCTTTCACTAGAAGGCTCTCTTGTCTACATCGAAAATCCGTTGTTTCGTGTAGCCGCTCTCGTTAACGATCTGAGCTGGATCTGCTGGATAACTTGCTGCGGCTTCTGCGTCAGCACTTGCTGCTTCGCCTTGCACTTTTATGTTATGGAGACGGCTTCTTTCCTTAAACCTCGTGAGCCAGCCTCTGCTGGCTTCAAGCTTTTCTTCTGCAGCTTCCTCACCTGTCTCAGCTTCACAGACCTGAAGAGAGTCAGGGCCTGGCCTGCATTCGGCTTTGGCTTCAGGCAGTGTCGTGGCTGGTCTGACCGTCTATGCAGACCACCGAAACTTTCTCCTCAACAGCAATAAGGCTGTGTTGCTTCCTTACCATTCGTGTGCTCACTGGAGCAGCACCTTAATCTCCTTCAAGAACGTTCCTTTGCCTTCACGACGTGGCTGTTTGGAGCAAGAGGCCTAGCCTTCAGCCCGTCAGCTTTCCACACGCCTTCCTCTCTCAGCTTCAGCATTTCTAGCTTTTGATTTAAACTGAGAGACATGCGACTCTTCCCTCACTTGAACGCTTGGAGGCCATTGTAGAGTTATTAGTTGGCCTGATTTCAACATTGTTGTGTCTCAGGGAACAGGGAGGTCCAAGGAGAGGGAGAGAGATGGGGGAAGGGCTGGTTGGTGGAGCAGACAGAACACACACAACATTTATTGATTGTTGCCATCTTGTATTGGTGTAGTTCATGATGTCCAAAACAATTACAGTAGTAACATCAAAGATCACTGATCACAGATCACCATAACAAATATAATAAAAATGAAAAAGTTTGAAATATTGTGAGAATTACCAAAATGTAACACAGAGACACAAAGTGAGCAAATGCTGTTGGAAAAGTGGCACCGATAGACTTGTTCGACGCAGGTTTGCCACAAACCTTCAATTTGTAAAAAATGCAATTATCTGCAAAGTGCAAATTGTAGAAGTGCAAAGGGAAAGAAAACGAGACATGTCTATACTTTCAGTATTTAAAAATAGAAAGGAAAAAAGGTTATTTCTTGGTGATGGGCTCATATTAACCAAACTGATATGAAAAACCAAAATGCCAATTTGTTGATATTCAATGGAAAACTATAAAATAATCGCACATGCATGCACATCTACACACCCAAAGTAGCTGTTATTGAGAGCTGGAGGGGCTGTGGAAGTGAGAGAGAGGGGCCCAACGCAGCTTTGGAGGGATTGGTCTGGGTTTAGAGTAGGCAGACAGCCTTAAGCTTTTTGTGTATGTTTCCTATTTTGTTCACTGTCATAAGGATAGCTCTTCTGTGGTATTTTGGAATTCCTAGTGCTTTTTGTGTAAATGTACTGTTTGCCACAAAAGCAATATGACACTATTACCTAAATTATCATGTGGAATTGCTTTTATATTAATATTCTGCACTTTAGTATCTTGTACATTTTGCTCTAGTCATGTAATAAATAATAACCCTAATGATCTTTCTTTTGTTGTGTCTGTATTGGAACTTGTGCCTGGGTGTTTTATGACAGGACTAGTAAGGTATTGGCTACAATGTTCTGTTATATTAAAGGACTGAGCGTTTGCTCAGCATGAGCTTGCTATTACGGAATTGAAAATTAATATTCTAGTAAAAGAAGCTTTTGTGTATTTTGATTTAGTTCCTTTGCTAAAATTATAGGTTGCCTTAAGTATGTATTAAGCATTCTCCCTCCACCTCCTATTTCCACATCAGTTTGTCTTTTATGTCTTATTTCTGTCTTGTGGGGAGGGTAGAAAGCACAGGCTCCAGAAGCTGACAGACCTGAGTTTAAAGAGAGTTCTGGCAGGCCTGGAACAGGGTGACCATAGACAGATGATTTAACTTTTTTGGATGTGAGCTTTCTCATTTATAATAAATTTGCCTTTATTGTGAATATTCAGTGAGCACATATAAAGCAACTACGTAGTAGGAGCTTTGCAAATAGTTCCCATTTCTTTTTTTCCGTCAAGTTTATAACTAAAGAATTATTAGAACAGAATTAGAATTAGAAAAGATCCTTACTGGCTAACCATTAAATTATTTTGATGTGATGAAGTGTACTGAGAAATGTTTTTTTCCCAAATTTAGAATTATGTTTAAACATTTTGAAATAAAGTCCCTGCAGTCTTTTTACAATTCAGTTCTTTCATTTACGTGTTGGAAACTTGCTGTATTAATTCATTTACTTGCAATCTGGAGGATTTTGTTTGTTTAATATCATGAGAAATTTCTGCCCATAAATTTAAATATAGTGAACATCTTAGTTCAGTGAACAGCAATGTTAGTATTATTATTTTAACTTATTCTAAAATACTTTCTTTTTGTCAAGTTTTAATAACTTGAGAATCTTATAGTTTTAATTTTTCTACTGTGTATGACTATATTAAATAAATATGTATATATATATATAATAAGCTGAAGAAAATATTAATATTAAAAAACAATTCACTATAGAGCTTAACAACACTTTCTATAAAGTTATTTTCTTTGACTTGGGACCAAAACTCTTTTTGTCTATACTTTTAATTATTACTTTGGGAGCAAAGGGGGAAATGGTTGGCACTCTCTAGGAATGCTTGTTTGTAGTTTTTTCATGGTTTAAAATAATTAATACCTGCCTTTATTTTCTGTTCTTTATTAGTGATTCTATCGATCTTCCCCAGATGACTGCATGTATGTTTGGTGCAGTCTTGATGTCATGCTGAGCAAACCTTATCTTAATGTTACTAAGAGACCCTTTTTGTTAAATGGAAACAATGGCTTGATATTTATTTTAAATGTTCTGTGAATGTAGAAATTTTTCCCAGGCTTTCCTGATGGGTGGAGACATAGTATATAAAGTGGTGTTTACATACCTTCCAAGAGGTCAAGATGTCCATGCAAAATCTTGTTTAAATGTTCATCACCATAGAAACATATCAGTTTATTGTTAGAGCTTTTGTAAATATATTGTAATTTTCACTTCATTGATGTTCAGTACAGAGCATTTAATGTGTAATTGACCAGCACCAAAATTTGGTGTTTAGCCTTTACTAGCTTATTTAATCTAATTTAAACTTAAAATATTGAGATAGTTGTAATTTCCAAAACAATACTGGTATGAAACTAATGTAATTAATTATATAGCTTACTTTTCTTAAAAACAAGATGATGTTTCCTTGACAGAAAGAAAGTACTTTATTTTGATGATGTTTTTTACTAATACACTGAGTGCTTATTACACTATGATTTTAATAAAAGAGATGGCGTTTCATTAAGGTAACTTAGATTTATGGGTTTTGGGAGGGGTTAAGACAAGTATTCATAAATACATTACGAAGTTTATGAAATCCTAGTACTGTATGGCATAGTATAAGCATTCAGAATTGTGTGAGCGAGTACAACTGTTGATGATAAGTAGTTCTTATAGTTCTGTGATCTTGTATTCAGGAGACTTTTCTTAATTTTTTAGATGAACAATGGTAACCTTCTTCCACTCTGACAATGTTTTGCTACTTTGTTGTTTGCAGGGTATTTCAGTAAGTTATTCTGACATCTGGCACATCTTTTAGCTCAGTGTATGCAAGAATGGAGTTGATAGGGACCTTCCCCTTGGGGCTTCCTAGCTCCTGATTCTGACTCTTAATGGAAAAATGAGCAGTAGGCATATTTTTTTGCTTATATGCTGTCCTGCTGGTGATTAATGGTAGTGATAAAAGCTCTCACAATGCTTTTCATTACTCTGCAGACAGAACCACATACAAAAGTTCAAAAAGCTCACACACTACATGCCACAAAGCCTATACTCTTTAGGCTTTGTAATATTTTACTGATCTCAAGAAAGGTAGTGATAATTTGTATATTTTTGGCACTCATATGAGCCAGTCGATGCCAGATTAACAAATAAAGTTTCTGATTATTATAATCCCTTCACCTCTCTTCTCTCTATTCTAAAGTTGTTGAAGGTAAAAAATCTGCCACATTGCATTTAATGAAAAGATTTGTTATATTTTTCTGTTGGTTTTGCTAAAGCCCATAAATATGATATTTAATTGATTTCAAGTTGGGCTGATTTTGTCCCATTTAATCCCAAAAAGGGAATAAAAATAAAAGGAAAACATAATTGTCCTAGCCTCCTAGTGGATTAAGTCAGTATAACAGTTATTTCTAACTACATCAGTTATCTTCAATATTTCATAAACAGGTATAATCATATTCCATAATTTTGATGGCTTGCTCTGTGGCAGCCTTTTCTGTAATTCCTAATTTACTCTTCTTTAAATTTAGATTAATAACTGAAAATGAGCAGATTCCTTTTTATGAGTTGTTATCTTTCAAAAGAAATGATCAATTTGAAATAAATTTTTGAAGAGTTCATATGCTTTGACTGCAGAGGTTTATTTGTTTAAATGTTTCTTATTTGTCTGCTTCAGCATGTGAGTGTACATTTTAGACATTTTTTCTTGATATTATTCACATATTTATAATAGAAAAAGCATCCTCTTGGAATGATAATATTGATATCTGTTTCCTTTTAGAAAGACTGTTCACATATACTTTTTTAATCACATAAGAGATTTATTTGGGGCTTAGTTTGTAAGTATATGTGGATAGATATGTGGCTATTTAACTTCATTGTCACTTTCAGACTGGTTTATACTTAGGTTGCATTTTAAATGCTATCTATTTTTCTTAATGAGAGAATGTATTTTTTCTTTATATAAATAGAATGGAGTAATTCTTAAACTTGGTAATGGATTTCTTCTCTTTGACATAAATGCTACTTGAAACACTAATCTGTAGCATGTTAAAAGAGGCTAATCTAGAGCTATAGCATGTTAAAAGAGGCTGTTACTTTAACCAGACTGTTCAAAGAATTTTATGTCAAGGTTAAATTTAGGAAAATGACCAGAAAGTACTTGAGAGTGCAGAGAGTACTTAGATTTTGTTAGAAACAAACTGTTAGTAGTCTGCTGTGACCTATATGGTAACTATTAGCCATGTGTGGCTATATACATTTAAAATACCTAAAATCAGTAAAATTAAAAACCAGTTCTTCAGTCACAGTAGCTACATTCTAAGTACTCAATAAACACATATGATTATTAGCTATGTTAATGGATAGCACAGAATAGAGCATTTATATCATCACAGAAATATATGTTGGACAGCACTGTTCTATGCTATTTAATCATAAATAATTTGTTCTTTTTTCATCTATAATTAGTTTGCACACTATCTAAACAGCAGAAAAAAGAGTAAGGCCCAACTTTAAGGATATATACTTATGCAGCACCCCAGTTAGAGGTGCAGTCGCAGTTAGAGAATGGTGCTAAAGAGGTTCGATTTTTTTAAAATTTTTAATTAATTTTATTGGAGTACAGTTGCTTTACAATGTTGTGTTAGTTTCTGCTGTACAGCGAAGTGAATCAGCTATACGTATACATATATCCCCTCTTTTTTGGATTTCCTTCCCATTTAGGTCACCACAGAGCACTGAGTAGAGTTCCCTGTGCTATACAGTAGGTTCTCATTAGTTATCTATTTTATACGTAGTATCAATAGTGTATATATGTCATTCCCAATCTCCCAATTCATCCCATCCTCCCCTTGCCCCCTTGGTATCCATATGTTTGTTCTCTATGTCTGTGTCTCTTGCAAATAAGATCTACCATTTTTCTGGATACCACATATATGCATTAATATACGATATTTGTTTTTCTCTTTCTGACTTACTTCACTCTGTATGACAGTCTCTAGGTCCATCCACGTCTCTGCAAATGACCAAGTTTTGTGCCTTTTTATGGCTGAGTGATATTCCATTGTATGTATGTACCACATGAGATTTGATCTTCATTGTTTGTTGTTGCATTAATGCATCTGTTTCCCAGGTGCAGGCCTGTACCTCGGTTAGTAAGTTATGACTAAGAGTGGCATGATCAGATTTGCATTTTGAGAATATCACATTTCCATGCGATGTAGGCACCAGGTCAGGGAGAGACAAGAGTGTGGATGTAGGACTAGTAGCTAGGAGGCTGGGGTGTTCACCAGATAGACGTTGTGGCAGTAGGAAGAGAGGTGGATGAACTTGAGTCATAATTACGTAGGAGAATCAAAAGAACTCTGTGTTTGACTGGACCAGGGTCCAGTGTGTGTGTACGTGTTTTGGGGAGAGGTGGGGTGCAGCAGGAAAGGAGGTGACAGGGATGTTTCCAGAGTGTCTGGCAAAACAACGAAGTGGATAATGGTGCCATTTATTGAGGTATGTGACACTGAAGGAGGAGCAGGTCTAAGGGATAAAATGATGAATTTGATTTTAGAATTCAGTTTAAGGTAGCTGTGAGATATCTAAGGCAAGGTGGCCATTGGGATGTATGGATCTTGGCCTCAGGGGTAATATTTGGACTAAAGGTACAAACTTGAGAGTCGTTGGCCACGTGAGGAGGCAAGACCATCCAGGGAGGAAGAGAGAGTCTATCTGGTAGACCATCTTCATCAGAATTGACTGAGGAGCTGCTTTGTACAGGTACTCAGGAATTGACAAGCCCCTTGGTAAATGTGTTCCATGCTGATGTTTGAGAAGCATTGATACAGCTTGTGAAAAGAGGAACCTCTAAGACTGTGCCATCGGAGAAAAGGGGTCTGAGATACTTTCCTTTACCGCATGAAAGAAATAGGAATGGAGACAGAAATCAAGGGATAGGGGAAGGGAGCTGAGGGGACGTGCAGACCACCCAGCTGTGTCTTACTAAGGGAGAGGTAAGGTCCCCTGTAGTTAAGAATGTAGGGCCTGAGATTAGGGCCAAGGAGACTGGAACACGTTCACAAACCTTTGAGGGAATTATTAGCCAGAGATCAGTATAAGGATTGCTGGGTAACATTGAAGGCCCGCTTTGGAATATGTAGTAGCAAAAATTTCTCATGATTTTGTAAATTTCTTTAACAATGCTGAGAATTTGGAGTGAACTTCCAGGTGGAATTAAACTGGTCTGGTGGAAGTTAAAGAGGCCAGGAATACTAGAATATTATTGATACTGAATTATCATTAAAATATACTCATTCGCTATGGGGTTTAGACCAGTGAAAACAAGGCTGATTGGAGGGATTGGGAAGATGAAGGGAGGAGAGATAATCACGATGAGGACATAGAGCTAGGTTGGAGCTAGGTTAGAGCTAGCTTAGAGCTAGGTTAGAGCTAGGGTTAGCGCTAGGTTAGAGCTAGGTTAGCGCTAGGTTGGAGCTAGGTTGGAGCTAGGTTAGCGCTAGGTTAGAGCTAGGTTAGCGCTGGGTTGGCGCTAGGTTGGTGCTAGGTTGGCGCTAGGTTGGAGCTAGGTTGGAGCTAGGTTAGCACTAGGTTAGCGCTAGGTTGGAGCTAGGTTAGCACTAGGTTAGAGCTAGGTTAGAGCTAGGTTAGAGCTAGGTTAGTGCTAGGTTAGTGCTAGGTTAGAGCTAGTTAGAGCTAGGTTAGTGCTAGGTTAGAGCTAGGTTGGAGGGCTGAAAGATTGGAGGAGACTAGGAGGCTGTGGGCTGAGGGGCAGCTTTACCATGTGACCTCTCAGAATTGGGCCTGAGAGATGATGGGGTCTGGTTAGCTGTGTGGGCGGCCATAGTAGAATGCAGGTCAGGTTCATTATGAGCATGTATGGTACTTAGGGTGGCAGGGGATGTGATGAGAAGCTCTTGTGAACTGGGTGCTCATGTATCAAGAAAGATGGGATTGTTTCTTCTAGTTCTGTACATGGTAGGTGGCAAAGATGGGAAAGAGTGACAAGGTGGCATTCGAAGGTGGTATAAATTTAATTGAGAAAGACAAATGATACGCGAATTCCCGAGCCTTGGAGATTCCAAACACAAAGGCAACAGTTTGAGTTATTACGGTTAATCCTTACTAGGTACCAGACATTGAGCTCAGCATGTTGCACATGTTGACTCATTTGGTTCTGATAACAACCCATGAGGTAAGGGTGTCATTAAGAAACTCATTCTACAAAGGAGGAAACTGAGGCACAGTGTGGTTTAGGCATTTGCCCAGAGTTACACAGTTGATCAGTGATGGAAACAGGATTTGAGCCCAAGTGGTCTGCTGCTAGAGTTGGGGCTCTTAACGAGCTTATTATACTGTCTATCTCATAAACCGAACTTGGATTTTTTTTGTGTGTGTGTGCGGTACACGGGCCTCTCACTGTTGTGGCCTCTCCCGTTGCGGAGCACAGGCTCCGGATGCACAGGCTCAGCGGCCATGGCTCACGGGCCCAGCCGCTCCGTGGCATGTGGGATCTTCCCGGACCAGGGCACGAACCCGTGTCCCCTGCATCGGCAGGCGGACTCTCAACCACTGTGCCACCAGGGAAGCCCTGAACTTGGATATTTTTTAAAAGTTATTCTTACCGGTGCCAAACTCTTGGATCTTTATTATTGTAAGAAAAAAATTGAAAATTAAAACAACATTAGTTTGTTCTCCTATTTCTTAAAGTCATATACATCCACTCTAAAAAATTCGGAAAATATTAACAAGGCACCAAGTATACAAGAAAAATAGTTCCCTGTCACCGTAGTCCTAGACGGGACAGTTCCTTTCAGCTGGCCTTGCAAGGCTTGCTGGACATTGTCACTGTAAGACCCCTTCCTGCTTCCGGTCAGGGAGAGGGAGCTGTAGCCAGACTGGCGGTGGGTTGTCTCACTCCCCTTCACAGCTCAGACCCCAGACACTTGCCAGCTGCCAGGTCATGGGGGCCCTTACTTCTCCTTTCTGCCTACGGCCTGGGTGAGAGGATTCATGGCTCGATCCTGGGGGTCTTCTTGTAGCCCTGAACCCAACCTGTGTGGGCCCTTGTTTGTTCTTACCTAGAAAGCTGTGTGAGCTTTCCATTCTTGTTGCCCAAAGCTTTCCAGAACTGCAGAGGTCTGAGATATTATGGTACTTGCAAGCTGACAGGTTAGTTTGCCAGACTCACAGACCCTGGTTGTAGACACAGACTCCTGGGTCAGAGGCTTCATTACCTAGCGTGCAGGCACAGGAGCCTCCTGTTCCTGTCAGTTCCCCAGGACCCCGAGCCCCATGGGGTGATGTGGCCCAGGTGAGAGCTGTCCCCACAGTGGGCTCGTGTCGTGGCTGAGGAGCCCGCATTATTTGTAATGGGGTGCAAGCAAGCCTGCCTGCCCTGTGCTCTGCGGGGGGACCTTCTCTTTCACACTGTACGGTAAGCAGACCTGCCTCTACTGCAGAGATACCATCTCTGCCTTCCAAGGCTGTTTGCTGTACAGAAGTCTTTGAAAAGACAGTCCAGAGTGAGGACTGCCCCTGCCTCTGCTTGTGAGATGCACAGAAGTGGGAGAGACCCATGGAGCACTGCCTTCCAACACAGACAGATTTGATGAAAAACAAATTTAACTGCTAAGAAATACTTCTTACCAAAATATCAGAGGAAGTGTGTAAATCTTATTGGTGATTGGTTCCCCAAATTTATTATCATTATAACACTTAAACTTATTGTTACATTGTAATTGCTTAATATAATAATTATAACATGTATTATTAAAATGCCCATTTTTTGGACATCAGGTCTCAAACAGTTCCAAGTAGCACTGCTGTTTAGCTCATACATCATAACACTTAAGACACGTGTTACATGTTTTGAGAGCTCTGATGTTCCCATGGGCTGGTCAGAGGCATGCAGGATTAGGGCTCCAGTCAGAGGCAGAAAAAGACAAAGCTGAGGGGGTGTAACACATGCACTCCAGAGCCTACTCTTTTTATCTTTTATTTATAGACTTTCCAGATAATATTTAATGTGTGATTAAAAGGTTCTTGCTTAGAAAGAGAGGAAGAGAGAAAAAAATCAGTGCTAAAAGGTAGTGGTCATGTTCTGGTATCCTAATGGTTTGAATGTGTGAAGTGTAGATTCAGAGAGTTCTTCAGTAAGTAGGAGTGTATTTTTTAGTAGTGCATTTTGTGACTGTTCCTGTTTCATCTCACTTGAGTAATAGCTACTGTGAGATCTAATGTGTTAAATAAAATACTGGTCGTCATCACTCTGGTTTACCGGCCTCCCTAGCTGTGAGTGTGTAAGGTGCCCTGACTCTTCCATTTGAAGACACATTTTAACCTGTCAGGGGCAGTCCTGGTAAGGCTGGACTAAGAAGAAAAGACCACTTCAACTCTGAGTCATCATTTAGGGCTGGGAACACTTTGGCCATGGCTTTAGGACATTTCCTTTCCTATTGAATTTGAGGAACTGGGGTGCTATGATTTAAGTGCAACCTGTTTCTGTAATTCAGAAATTAGAAAATAATATTTAGGGCAAAATTGAAATAAGTCTATGTTTTAGATTTTTATTTATAGTTCATATCTTTAAACTTTGATATGGAAGGAAAGATTACGTGACTTATTGAGAAACATGGATATAATTTTGGTGTGTTAGATGTTGTAAATTAGTGCATTACAGTATAAAATATCAACATGAATCTTTACATTTAGGTACAGGTTCAATCATGTGATGACTTTCTAAGCATATGAGAAAGTTGTTTTTTGTTTTTGCCTTGTCCCGTAGGTGTTGATTTTATAAGTCTGGCCTCTCGTTTGGCCCTGAGGTCAGAATTTGTTTTATATTTAAAACAAAATTGTGCCTGATGATTCTTTATTATATTCCAGCCTCGTGGATTTAATGAAAATTCTATCTAATGTGGAGAAAGGGACGCTATTTAATTGATATAAATACTATCCATTTCAACGGTTTCTAAGGCTGGATTACCACGAGGAGTTCTTCGTCTGGGCACTAGAGGGCTCTGGAGGCTGTGGGGAGCTAAGAACCCCCGTGTTCTCTAGTAGATGGTGCTTTATGCTTTCCCCAAGTTGGGTGTTCTTGGAACTGTTTGGCGGTCACCTTAATTAGCCTTATATTCCCTTGATTAGAATCACAGATAAAAATTTGTTAATCTCCTTTCTTGGTGGAAAGTGTTAGGAAAGTAATTAATTGTTTAAAGTGGCTCTGCAAAATGTTTTTATGAAGAATTGTTTTGGTACTTTCTTCAAAGCTTAATGGTGTTTTACATAATTTTGAAAAGTCAGCTTAAACGTTACAACAGTAAACATTTAGTGTTTTTTGTCCTGCTAATAAATGTAAATTTCCTCCCCTTTCAAAGAATTTTTATGCTTTCGTATAGACAGAAACCTAATTGTTCATGTGATGAAATAAAGTATTAAAATTATATCTTTATTATATTTTTCAGGGAATCCGAGCCCGAATTTTAGAAACTCTGGTCATGCTTATTCTTCTGGCCTTGCTTATTCTTGGGATAGTGTGGGTAGCCTTGGCGCTCATTGACAATGACGCTGCGAGTATGGAATCTTTATATGGTACGGATTGACTTGTTCAAACCAGTTTCTCTAGTGGAGACTACAGTTTGGAATATATTTACACATTCACTTTTTAAAACATTTTAATAGTTCTTTGTATAGTTAATCCTTGTTGTTAATTTACAAAATTAAAAAGTCTTTCGACATGTTTAAGGAAAGAAATGAATGTTTGTGTGTTTCTTGTATGTAGAATGAGCAAAGCAGCTTTTCAGATTCTTTTTCTTCCTTTGGTTAATTGGTTTCTGTTCTTAAAATTCCATGGAGGCTCATTTTCTCCCTCCAAACAGGTTTTGCAAAAGGGTTATTTCCTGTTCTTCTGTTTTAGATCTTTTTATTGTACAACTTAGAAATTATATGGTTTAGTAGATTCAAATAGGCAATTATGATGTTTACTATACATTAATTTATAGTCAGTCTATATATCAATGTATGGTATTTTGGATGCACTAAAATATATTTACATTTTTTAATAGATCTCTGGGATTTCTACCTACCTTATTTATATTCCTGTATATCATTGATGGGATGTTTGTTACTTCTCTGTAAGTATTTTTCTGACATAATATTGATAATAAAGTAGAGTTGTTCTGTGTTCTAGAAAATTACAGACACGTTTCCCGATGAGATTCCTTAACAGCTTGGAGATTTTTTTAAAAGTTGGCCCTTAACTTTTTTTGTATGTTCAAGATGAATTTTGATAAACTGAAACCTTGAAATAATAAGATACTTTTGTTTTTCTCTAAAGAAAGCCTCTTCCACAGAGTTGGAAAGAGACAGGGAGGGGGAGAGAGTCAGACATGCACGTGCCTCCCCCCCATTCACAACACTAGCTTCTACTTTTGAATGGTTATGGTGGAATTCTGTATGATGAATTGGCAGTCTTTTTTTCACAATTTGTTTTGTTTTACTTAAGGCATCTCAACATGTCTCAGAGATGTTATAAGCAGATAAAAGTAGGTAAAAGGATGTAAGGTTATAGTTGTCACTCTCGGATATTCTTGTCTGATACTTGATTCAGTTAGTACTTGAAATTTAGTCTGTTCTCTGGTTGGTTTTCTTTAATTTCTTTTAAGTGAAAATACTTATTATTATTCAGCTGCTAGAATCTGGCATATCCTACCCCTCCTTTAGTCTCCATGAATCTTTCCTTAAATATAGGAATGCCCGTCGTCTGTGCACGAACCCCTAGAGCTTCTCTAACGGTGATATTGAGGAGCCCTGTGACAAAACACTGCGAGAACCTAGATTGGAAACAAGCGTTTTCTTACAACAGCAGTCTTTGAGTTTGCTGTGTTTTGGGCTAGCAGTTTCTCTCCTAACTCTGAAGTGAGCTCTCTCTGTTCTGCAGTGTGCACTCCAGTTGGCCTCTCCCGCATGTTCACAGTCATGGGGCAGCTGTTGGTGAAGCCAACAGTGAGTATGATGTTGTAAACCATTTTGTTTGTTAAATAGACATTTTTACATTTGAACATCTTTTAGGTTCTAAACTAGCATTCAGAAACAGAAGAATATTTTTATGTGTTTATAACCCAAATTGTCATTGTTTTTATTTTAATCTTTTTCATCTTTGGAAACCAAATTTGCTTTTGCTCTTAAAATACTAACCATAGGCACTCAGCTAGAAATTCTTCTAGCAAATTTGAAGACAAAATGTATAGATATTTACAGGTATTTTAGGAGCCCATTATCTTATATGAAATGGTAACTCTTTTGTGTTTCAAAGTTTATATATTCTTTGACTTACAAAGCAGTTATTTTCTGAAAGTTTGTCTGCATATTATATCTTGATTAATTGAATTATACCTTTCCCTTTAATCTCAGAAATGCTGTATATTCATTTAAAAATAATTTTCAGTTGGTAGTAGCTTTGATGATTTGTCCCTAAGTTACGTGGGCCTCTAGCTATTTTGTCAAATATTTAATAAAATGACCATAATTCTTACCTGTAGCTAGGGAATTGTCACATTATTTTCATGGATCCTCATTGCCTACAAGCTCAAGTCTAAACTATTCACATGATACAAGGCCTTTCACAACTGTCCCCGCTGAATTTGCCTGTAGCTGCCCCTGCCCCCACTGCTTCCCTGGTGACTGATTCTAGCCAGTCTCACAGCTGACTTGCTGTGCCCAGAGCAGCCTGGGTTCTTCCACTTCCCAGGCATGTCGAGGGTCTTTCTCTCGCTTCTGCCTCTTACCTGCTTCAGCCACCTGACAGTCTCCTGAAGTCCTGGCTCTGAGACCAGCTGCGTATACTACCTGTCTTTGACCCTTGCCTCACTTCTTCTTCAAGCTAAAATAATCAAGCTCCTTCCTCTGCATTTCTCATATTCCCCTTTATATTTCACTAGTAGTATTTATGAAATTATTATGGTTATATGTTTTTCTTCCCTATCAGTGTAATTCATCAAGGGAAAAAACTGAGAGAATATCATGGTAGACATTCTTTTAGTAAATGCTTGCTTAATTTTGAAAGTTTTTTAATAAATAATCTTTGTATTTTCAAAAAATAAAAATGGATTTTTTAACCTGCTACATAAATGTACACACACTCAGATACAATACATGTCCTATCAAATCTTGAAATTTACTTCCCTCTTAAAGAGGTTTTGTGACATTGCATTCATTTAGTTTCTTCCTAATTCTCTGGATTTTTGTTGTTGTTGTTGTTGTTTTGGTCTCTACTTTCTTCCCCCTAAAATAGGCAAATGTTTAAAGTTCTGTCCTTGGTCTAAAGGTGCTCTGCTCTGTTTTCCTGAGCACCTCTGCCACTTCCACATCACTTCCTAGTGAGAAAAAGAGAGTGAATACAAACTACAGTATATTTTAAGTGCTATAATTGAAGGCCCTGTGGAGCTGAAAACTCAACAGATACAAAATCAAACTACTTATCTCCCCTCCCCAAGCTTATTTTCTCCCAAACTTGTCAATTATTAGTAACATGTTCAAACTTTTTAATGTTTGCCTCTTTTCTTGTTCCTAACATCCAATAATAATGGGTATTTATTCAGTAATTAAGTATATGCTATATGCTTGCACTAAGTACTTTATTTACATGCATAATTTCATTTAATCCTGATGACAAACCCATAAGTTAGGTGATGGTGTTCTTATTTTATGGTTGAATTATCTGCGGTTCAGGGAGATCAGGTAGCTTATACAAGATCACAGATCTGAGAGGATGAGGCAGGATTTGAACGCAGAGGCTCTTTTCAGCGCCTGGGCTCTGGACCACTCCTTGTTCTGCCATAAGCTCCAGAGTCATCGAGCAGCTTTACTGCTAAGTGTACTTTGTACCTCTCCACCTGTATGTTTTGCTTGTCACTTCCTCTGAGCAAAATGCCTTTCCTCCTTTTGGCAAATGAAGCTATTGGGTAAGATGCTACTACCATCAAAACCATTTGCCAAGACTTTTTTCTTCCCAAATAGAAGCTGGGAATCTTTCTTCTTCTGAACTTTTGTTAACATTTTATTTTAGCTTCAGTTATGACATTACTTTCAATTCTATAATTTTTTTTTCTTTTTGATTTTTCGTTTCTCTCCTGGACACTAGAATATAAGCTGTTTGAGGTCAAGGACTAAGTCCGATCCATATTTAGGTCCCCATCAGCCCAGACTGGCTAAGAGCACAGGCTTTGAAGACAGATAACTTTTCTTTGCCAAACCTTTGTTTCTTGGCATATTACAAGATGCAGCGAGAGCGGTCTGTTTTTCATAGGGTTGCTGTAGAATCAAGGGGATGAAGCACACCAGCCCTTACACAGTGCAGATAATATCCCATATAATTGGTGACTGGTTAGTGGGGTTTTCTGGTGGTTGTGTTTACTAGTGTTGTATACTGTGGTAGTGAGTGGTGTGTATGTTAGCACACTATTTTTCTAGGGTTCTGTCTATAGGATGGTTTTCATAATACCAGTGTTTAATATTTGTGGACATTTTTTAGTATATAATGATGATGTAAATGGAAAGTATTGATGGTAGTGATTTAGTTTATGGATTTTTTGTTTTACACATTATGCAGGTTAATGTAGATGAGAAACCAGTGCTGGACTGGGTGATCTATTCCTCTGGCTCTAAAATATTGGCTTGGGCGTAGAGATGTTATTGCATTTAGCTTTTTGGATGTTTAGAATTCATACATTTGTGTGCCATTGAGAGAGTTGCAGAGTTCTTTAATTCTTTAAACTGAAAAAAATCAATTTAAATGTATGTAGATTTTGTGATAATCAGCTTTTGATGTGCTTAGTTATATACTAAGAATTTCTACTTAATTTGCAAGTAGAATAGTTTGAGCATTTTTAATTTAGATTCCTAGTAATTTGAATGGTTATCTAAATTATAGGCCAAATAGCCTAAATATTCTCGTAAGCACTACTTACGTAATGTATTATTCAATAGTTTGATGTTTAAATTTAGATTCTTGAAGACCTGGATGAACAAATTTATATTATTACCCTAGAGGAAGAAGCAATTCAGCGACGACTAAATGGTATGTATTTATTACATATTTAGACCAGAATAAAAAATTATTTAATTCAAAAAAGACAGATAATTGAGGGAAAAAATACAAGCCTCTCAGTACTTTGTGCTGTTGCCTGAGGCCAAGATGTCAGAGAAACACGTCAACTTCCCAGGTGAGGAGAGGGTTACTGAGGAGTAGCGGCACTTTGGTCAGGGTCCCATCTCTCCCTAACTGATAGTAGCTGTAACCAGCAGGGTCAGTTCAGTGCTGGGACACTGGCCACTAAGGTATATCCCTCTTCTACCAGATCCTAACGTATTGGAAGCATTATGACTTGTAGTTGCTGAGGTTCTGCAGATTTGCATGTTGTCTTAGTGACTGTAGTATCCCTACCTCATGTCTCTCCTGTTGAAATCTCTAATACATGGTAAAAAGCAGGGTTTCTCTGACACTAAGGGACCAAATTAGACTCTGTTGTACTTAGGAACTCTGTTGTCATTTGGGGATGCTGTTCATTGTTAGCTGATAACCATGTAAGCATGTCAAAGATTTTAAAATTTAATTTTTCATTACTGATCATTTTTGGCTTCAAATGATGAACCAATGAAGAAAAGAGTAATGACAGTTTAACAGAGAAATGACATAGTAAAATTTTCTTTATTTTACTCAAATGAATTTCACCCTGCACTCTTTTCTCCTACAAAGTTTTTTTTTAAATGTTGAAAACCTAACCACCAAGATCAGATTATTAATAGCTAACCATAATTCAAGAGTTGGTATAAAATGGAAGGTTACTTTAACTGTGAAATACTGAGAAATGGGAAGGAAAATACCTGTTTTCTTCAGTTACAGATAGTGAATTTAAATCATCAACCCAAAAGTGTTGATAACATTTAGAGCTTTATTCTTAGATCAAAGAATTTCAGATTGTATCTATTCTAGAGAATTCTTGTCAGTAATAATTATATGCTTTGATACTGATAACTTTTAGACTGGAACTACAGGTATCTTTTATTCTTCTAACTCTATTAAAGCTACTTTAACATATAAGCCTATTTAATTTAAGAATTATAACTTTAATCAATACTGTCAGCTTTATCATATTTCATTAAAGTAGTTAATATTATAATGAATTTGTCTTAGTTAGGTAATCATGCCGCTGTGTAATAAAACATGCCTGAATCGTAAAGAGTACATGTCCAGCTGCCTCCTGCAGTACGTGGGGCTTCTGTGTCAGCCTAGATGTATACTGGTTCTGCCTTACAGCTCAGGAGGCTAAGAGCTAGGGAGGGTAAAACACACTGCTCTGTGAATTAAAGAATTTGAATTAAGTCTAATCAAAACAAACTTCCACATACAGGCTTTTCTCACTTTGTCCTTCAGCAATGGGGAAAAAAAGTCCCTCCAGAATCTTTCTAGATCCTTGGCTCCTCACATCAAAAGTGGTTCGTTATATCTAAAGAAATTGAAAAGGAGGACTTTCCTGCTGGCACAGTGGCTAAGAATCCGCCTGCCAGTGCAGGGGACACGGGTTCAAGCCCTGGTCCGGGAAGATCCCACATGCCGCGGAGCAACTAAGCCCGTGGGCCACAACTGCTGAGCCTGTGCTCTAGAGCCTGCGAGCCACAACTACTGAGCCCGTTCGCCTAGAGCCTGTGCTCCGCAACAAGAGAAGCCACTGCAATGAGACGCCTGATCACCGCAAAGAGGAGTAGCCCCTGCTCGCTGCAACTAGAGAAAGCCTGCGCACAGCAACGAACACCCAACACAGCCATAGATAATAAATAAATAAATAAATTTATTAAAAAAAAGAAAAGAAATTGGAAAGGAAGTACTTGCCAGAAGTTTAAGGTATTATATAATGAGGCAAAGCCAAAATAAACAAAACTCTCCAGCTAGCACAATAATGTTATAGTTTGTAGAGGATTACGGATGGTATGATAGCTAATGCTAAGTGTAATTTTATTTTCTGCCGTTTTGGGAAGCCATGCACTACTTCTGACTGCTCTGTTGGTAGGTTGTCATTAAAATCTTTCCAGTGAGACTCTCTGTTGGCATAAATGCTATAGTTTTGCTGTTTGCTGTTGGTTAGCACTATGGACTGTTTCAGGTAGAAAATAATAGGCTTGTAACATAAAGCGTTCTATGGCAAAATGGACATTTTGACTAACATAGACTAAGAATTGTGAGCTTCAGTAAAGTATATTTATCAGTATGTGCAGAGGAAAAAACCAAGATGGAACAAAACTGTATTTTATGATTTGCTATTTTTTAAGAAAATATAGATCATGGGAGGTTAGTAATGGAAATCATCCCATGGATTTTATTTTATTTTAATTTATTTATTTTTGGCCACATTAGGTCTTTGTTGCTGCGCACAGGCTTTCTCTGTTTGCGGTGAGTGGGGGCTACTCTTCCTTGCAGTGCGTGCGCTTTGTTGTGGTGGCTTCTCTTGTTGCAGAGCACGGGCTTCAGTAGTTGCAGCACACGGGCTTCAGTAGTTGTGGCATGTGGGCTCTAGAGCACAGGCTCGGTAGTTGTGGCGCACGGGCTTAGTTGCTCCGCGGCATGTGGGATCTTCCCGGACCAGGGCTCGAACCCGTGCCCCCTGCACTGGCAGGCAGATTCTTAACCACTGTGCCACCAGGGAAGCCCCACAGGGATTTTATTTAGTACTGTGTCAAGTGTATTTTGTTGTAACAGTTATTTTATATTTTAAATTATTTTTAAAAAGTGAAGTTTTAACTTTTTTACTCTGGGCTATTAAAAAGAATTGCAGAATAGAGTAAAAGATTTTTAAAAATACAGATTACAGCGGTGATTCACCCCAGAATTTGTGATGGTGTTTGCTAAGGGCACATTGAGTGTGCTTTCTTGGTTTGCGTGGGCTGTGACGCGCATCGCATGAATCTTGAATCTTGGGAACATCTGCATGGTTTGCACTGATCCCAGCTTTACAGTTATCTGGAAAAAACATGATACTTAATATCAAGAGGTGCTTTACTGTGGGACTAACACCATTTTTTCTGGACGATAAGATGACTTGTTGTGGTGGTTATTATATCCCTGGAGTTGGGTTTTCATGCCTGGTGTTTAAGTTATCAGTGTAGCTTTAGGATGGGCTGCCTGCCTGTGACTTCTCCGTTGCTTCTCGTTGACCCTTGATGGTGCTAGAGGTTTTGTTCTTGTTAATATTATTGTTATTTCATAAAATACAGTAATAAAATAAAGCTAACGGGTATACTGTTACAAAGAAGCCATCCTGTTACCAGTCTGCTCCACTCTTTCTCCTCCCTTTTCTGTTTACTGCACATCTTCTTCTAAGCACCAGACATTGTGCAGGTGAATTTAGAAGCTGAGTCTCAAGATCATGGACTAGTCAACTGAAGAACAGGAAAAGAAATGGTGAGACTCTGTGAAGGTTGTGTCCAGCGCTGAAAGACCTGGAAAGAAATAGAGGGGAGCTGTATGGGATCCTGGAGCGGGAGGGAGCCCGAGCACCACGCCATCTGGCTAAGCCCCCTTCCCTCACGTCCACCTACCCTGGCAAGAGTAAAGTGACGTCCCCAGAGCTCGTGCGGCTCTGGCAAGACTCCTGTGCCTTCCCACTCTCGGCACTTGGAACCCGCAGGGATAATGGGTGCGTTTTGCTCTTTGCCCCTTTCTGCCGGCTGGCATGAGGAGCCTGGGGTATGCAGTTCTTTGCATCTCAGACTCTGTGTTCCCCATGTCTCTCTTTGTCCCTTTTCTGCCCCAATTTCCCACTGTCCCCTAGCTCGTGAACCTTCTGCTTTAGCACTTGGAGCTGAGCGCTCACTCGGCAGCAGAAGCCTGGATGCTCAGCCTTCGCCCTCTTGCGTGAAGAACCGTGCTTCCTCGGGAGCTCCCTCGGTGGGGCTCTGTTTCCCCACAGCCTTGGCTGGCCTCCTCTTGCTCTCTTTCAGACACTTGGAATCTCACGTCTTTGGACCTTGACCTGATTGACGCCTTCTCCCCTTTTCAGGCACCCCTCCCACCCCAGGCTGTTCCTGCGCCCTCCTGGAGGCTGTTGTTTTATCTCCTCATTCATGATCATTCTCTCTACAACACCTATCATAATTCTTGGTGGTTTCAGTGTCCCAGTACTCTGGGAGCTCCTTGACCTCTCTCTTCCAGCGATCTCCCTCAGCTGCTTATTGCCTGGGATTATAACGCCGGCCTTGTCATGAGCGGGAGCTCAAGTTCTTGCATAATCTCAAAATCAGTCGTCCTCCTCTCCAGCTCTGATTTTTCCAGCTCACTTCCCACAGTTCTTCAGTATTGAGACTTAACGTGTCATTTATTTATCCTAATAACTTTTCATTACCAGCCCCACCCTTTTCCATCATACCCTTGCTTTGTCACAGTTTAAATTCCTGGGCCGTCGTTATAACCGGTCCCTCACGTGCACCCTCAGTCCCCTTTCCCTCTCACTCTGTTGTACTCATGCCTGGCGAGACTGCAGCCTTGCTTCCAGCCAGCTCTGGATGTCCTCTGCACTCACGTCTGTTCACCTCTGACCATGACTGCCTGGCCTTTCTTTATGTGCATGACCATAGGTTCTCCTTGATGACTATTTATATCTTCTCTTTTCTCAGACCGTCTTCACTGTCACTCTCAGGTGATAACTTTGCTTCCTATTTTCTTGAGAAAATAGAAGCAATTATGACACAACTTGCACGAGCGTTTCCCTTTGTGTGGATCCACCTACCTGCAGCTGCCCCTGCTTGTGCTGCCTTTTCTCCTTACACTGTGGCTGCATTGTCCCTGCTTCTGGCTACGGTTGGCCCTCCCCTGTTGCACTGGATTCTGTCCCTTCTCACTGATTCTAGGACAGAACTCTAGCCGTTCTACATTTCTCTTACAGAATCAGTTTTTCACCAAGTGGATCATTTCCATCAGCATAGAGAATTACTGTGATTTTTCTCAGCAGAATGAAAGACCAAGTGAAAGAGAGGAAGGAAAGGAAGGAAGTGTCGATGAAAAACTAATCAGTTGATCTAAGAAAGAAATGGAAAATTTTATTCAAACCAAATTGAGAATTATAACTTGGGAACAGTCTCTCAGAAAACTCCAAGAACCGGTCCTCCTCTTAGAGGTGAAAGCACAGTTGTGTGAGTTTTTGAGACAGAGGGCTGTGCATTAAGGGACGTATTATCAACAGTTTATACAATCCAGACCTACACATACAAAGTGAGTAGTGGGTAGTGGGTCATCGCGGTCCTTTACAGGGTTAAGAAGGAAGGTTATCTCCTAAGGAGTCGTCTTGTTGGTGCCAGGAGAACGTTGCTCTTTATGGTTGAGCAGGTTTTCTGCGGATGGGGCCGTGTGGTCAATGCATAGTGCAGATACATGGTGCACAGTGTGGTGAGAGAGGCGGCCAAAGGGCAGAGAAAACTTCTTGTGTTAAAATTTTCCTTGCCTTGCCTTAGAATACAAATTTTTCTTTCCTCAGAAGGAAGGAAAGCAAATCCATCTGTCTTGACCTCCTACCTGCTCCAGCTTACCACCTCATTGCTTTCCCACTTTTAGAGCGGAACTCCCAAGGGTTGTATTCTTGTTGGCTTCATTTCTGTGCTTTGAACGTTTGGCTTTGAACTCACTTCTGCCTCCACGACTCTACTGATGTGCTGGTGCCAGGTTGGCCCCAAGTTCAGAGTCCTCGTCTTACACTCCCCCTCCTTGAAATTGTTTTATTCCACTTGGTTTTCAGTTTGCTACACTTTCCTTGTCCTTCCATTTAATGGGCTGCTGCTTCTCAGTCTGCTTTGCTGGGTTTTCTCTGTGTCCATTCCTTCTTCACACGGGACAGCCTCATGCCTCGGTCCTTAAACTTCTCTTTTCTGTTTGCCTGCCCTCCTCTGGTTGTGTCCTTTGGCCGCATGGCTTTATACCACCTGTGTGCTGCTGACCTCCAACTGTGTAGATCCAGCTGCCTAGTAGACACTCCACTGGGCTAATTGGCATCTTGAACATATCTAGTCCAGGATCAGCTAATTCCGCCTCTGTCAGAGTGGACCCATCCCTGTAGGTGGCAAATCCATTCGTCCGGGTGCTCAGGCTAATATCTCGGCGTCTCTTTCTCTTAATTCCCACGTGGGTTCCTTCGCAAAGCTGTCAGCTCTCGCTTCAAACCTCTCCAGCATCTGACCGCGCCTCACCCCTTGTACTGTCACCGCTCTGGTTTGAGTGGCCAGTCACCTCTTGGTTAGATTCTGTAGCTTCCTGGTGGGCTCCCTGCATCTTTGGCCTTGTGAGTCAAGGAGAGCGCTTGAAAATGTAAGTCAGATCTCACTTGCTGGCTCCGGTCTGTAGCTTCTGCATCCTCTGGCTTCCTCTCCTGCAGTCTCCTTGCTGTTCTTTTCTCATGCGGCCTGCCCCGCCTCTGCCTCCTGCCTTTCAGGTCTTTACCTAATGGTCCCCTTCTCCGTGGGCTTTCCCACGCTGTGAGCGTGAGGCTGTGATTTCGTAGTGCCAGGCCCCTCCACCCTGGCACTTCTTTCCCCCTTCCTGCTTTATCGTTTCTATGGCACTTCCCAGTCGCTGACATACTGCTCACTTTTCATATATTGTCCATCTCTCCACCTGGAACAGGAACGCCACAGGGCAGGGATTTTTGCTTATTTTCTTCCTGATCCTCTGATACTGCCAGACATGTGGTGGGTTGGTAGTAAATCCTTGTTGCATACGTAAATGGATAGATGAAAAACACACATGGTGGATGGTTGTCATTTTACCATAGATGTGAAGAAGGAAGAAGTAAAATTTGGTGACA
Organism: Leucopleurus acutus; assembly: GCF_964270905.1. Lineage (NCBI taxonomy): Eukaryota > Metazoa > Chordata > Mammalia > Artiodactyla > Delphinidae > Leucopleurus > Leucopleurus acutus. The sequence goes on along the minus strand of NC_139144.1, from coordinate 107,278,507 downwards.
GCATAAAAGACAATCACATGGAAGAGTATTTAGGAAAGCCCATAGTAGAGACCTCTGGAGACAAACCAAGATTGAGGGGCTGGAGGACCGTGTGTGCTGGGTGTTAGTGAAGAAGCAGAAGTAAGGTGATTTTCCCCTATTGTTAACCCAGGAAATGGGAGCAGTCACAATCCATTTCTACTCCAGGACCCCTGAAGAGTAGCCCAGCAGAAAGTCTCATTACACTAATCGTGGTAGAAAATCTTTTGTAATTCATTCCCAGGATAAAGTTATATATTTATCATTAGCCTGTTTAAGTGTTTAAGTTATGCAACGGCATTAATTGAAATAATTAGCTTTTGTGTGTATAGCCTATGGGTGTACTGGGTACCTTTAGAAGCACCATAATGAATAGGAATTATTTTTTGTTGTTTAAGTTCACACCCTTCACAGTTCTTTTTTTTTTTTTTTTCTCACAGTTCTTTTAATGTAATTTATTTAAAAATATTATAGCCTTTGAACTTAGTGATTCAATTCGGTTTTGCTAGGTACTGTTTTCATCTTCACGATAAAGAGTTAGTATATCACTTTCGGTGGCGGTTACTTTCCTGCTTCGTTTTGATCTTTCTTTTAAAGCTTTTTCTATTGAAGTTGATATTGATTCTTTATTTTTAAGAGCACAGAAGATGTACTTGTTTCATTTTTGCTGAGTGTCATGTTGCAGTACCTTTGTATTCTGAAAGGTAAAGGATTGAAAAAAACGACATATCTGAATTTTTTGTGGAACTAAGTGACCTGTCAGAAGCATTTTGTCACCATCAGTCCTTGAATCTTGCTGTTTATAACAAAGCTGAGTTTGCCAGGCAGTCTATGCTTGCTTTAGAGTTCTAGCATCCTGTCGGAAGCTTTCCCATTGTCATTGGCAAGACAGTCAGCTATATGATGTCTTTCACAATAGCACCTTTAATGGTATAAGGAGGCTTATGTTGGGTTTTATCTCATGTCCGCTACGTTACTTTCATCTTGACTTTCCTTAGGCATTCTTCTGTAGTCCAGCAATGGTTATTCTGTTGGTTATACCACTGAAGTGAGACTGCCTCAGATTTAGCAGACTCTGGCCCACTTCGAGAACTGTTTGGGCTTAGACGGGCTGAAGGTGATCAAGTATCAGCTTTCATCAAGAACATACATAGCAAAGATTGTGGACACTGAATGACCCTCTTTTGGGCAATACTGTGATAGAAGAAAATATTTAGTAATATCTTGACTTCATGAACTAACAGAAAAGAGTATTAATTCTACTGGTAATACTAATTAAACGGTTTCTAATAAGATATCAAAATTTGGGTCCAAGGGTCTGAAACTGTGAGAGACACCTTGTTACAATTTGTTCAGTTTCTTGGGCCATATAATCACTTTTCATGACAATAAAATATGACCCAGATAATGAGATGATGAAGGGATGAAATGAATTGGCTGAAGATACAGTATTAGTAGATGAGGAATACTTTGTAATAACAAACTATAGAATAATTTAAGAGTTAAGTAGCATATATTCTCTGAAATTTAGAGAAAGAGATACTCTGTATAGATGATCCAGATTTGTTAGCAGAAGATGAATTAATGCATATGAGCTGCTTGTTCAACCACACTTATGTGGAGGATAGTGTTCCCGAGAGTAGCACATATAAAATAATCTTAACATCTTACCTAGCTTAAGATCTACCAATAACTTATAGCTAAAGTAGAAAAAAAAAGGCCAAACCATTACTTTAAAATCTTTTTTTTTAGATGTTGGGGGTAGGAGTTTATTAATTAATTAATTTATTTTTGCTGTGTTGGGTCTTCATTTCTATGAGAGGGCTTTCTCTAGTTGTGGCAAGCGGGGGCCACTCTTCATCACGGTGCGCGGACCTCTCACTATCGCGGCCTCTCTTGTTGCGGAGCACAAGCTCCAGACGCGCAGGCTCAGTAGTTGTGGCTCACAGGCCTAGTCGCTCCGCGGCATGTGGGATCCTCCCAGACCAGGGCTCGAACCCGTGTCCTCTGCATTAGCAGGCAGATTCTCAACCACTGCGCCACCAGGGAAGCCCCCAAACCATTACTTTAATTGTACATAGCTTCGTATAATGTTCCTAAAGCTGATTGTTTAATACTCTCCATCTTGCTTGTGGTCTTTTATAATCAAAGTATTTTGCGGGCTTCCCTGGTGACGCAGTGGTTGAGAGTCCGCCTGCCGATGCAGGGGATGCGGGTTCGTACCCCGGTCCGGGAAGATCCCACATGCCGTGGAGCGTCTGGGCCCGTGAGCCATGGCCGCTGAGCCTGCGCGTCCGGAGCCTGTGCTCTGCAACGGGAGAGGCCACAGCAGTGAGAGGCCCGCGTACTGCAAAAAAAAAAAAAAAAAAAAAAAAAAGTATTTTGCATTTTCAAAATTGTGTTGAATATCAAAAGTCTCATATTACTTGGTTCTATAATTAGCCATATTTTTGTGGATATGTTAGAAGTAAATAGAAACTATTATTTTAACAAATGTTAGCACTGCAAATGGAATAGAAATAGAGTTTTTGAGTATGCGAGTTGTGTATCTCCTCTGTAGATAGTAGTAGTATTTGTTCATGCCCAAATAGATGCTTTAGAGATTTCATGGCCAGGCTTCAGTTTTCAAAAGCTTTCTGGGGTCTGTCTAATTATCAGTGGCTTTATGGTGTACAGTAATTGGTGTTCGCTTAGGGGATGGAGACTGTTCATTCTATGAATTATTAGGAGTCTTGGGCTTTAACAACTAACTTGTTTGTCTAAGTGACTAGAAATAATTAAAAGTACTTGAGTGACTTCACATTCTTGGTGATAGAAATAACTTTGGTCAATTTAAAGTACTAAGTATAATGAAAATTTTAAAGAGTTACTTAGATAACAAATTTTCTAATCAGCTTTCTTTTGGCTATATGCTAAATTTAAAAGTTAAATGAAAAAATAATGTTTATACTAGAGGTATCTATTTCCAAGTAGTATTCATTATGGGACTAAGTTTAGGACACTGAATTGTTTATGGTCCTGAATTGTTTAGGGAGATTGTTTTATTGCGTCATATTCTTTGAATTGTTTACATACCCAGTTGGAGATTTATGTTTGTTTTTAAAAATACAACATTATATATTTTATATTAAATAATTAGTGTCTGCCTTTAACATATGAATGCATGTCAGTTAAGGCTCTCTTACGTATTAAGAAAAGGTGTGGGCTTCCCTGGTGGCTCAGTGGTTAAGAATACACCTGCCAATGCAGGGGACATGGTTTCGAGCCCTGGTCTGGGAAGATCCCACATGCTGCGGAGCAACTAAGTCCGTGCGCCACAACTACTGAGCCTGCGCTCTAGAGCCCGTGCTCTACAACAAGAGAAGCCACCACAGTGAGAAGCCTGCACAGTGCAACGAAGAAGTAGCCCCTGCTCACCGCAACTAGAGAAAGCCCGCGTGCAGCAAAGAAGACCCCACGCAGCCAAATATAAATAAATAAATATCTAAAAAAAAAAAAAGAAAAGGTGTAAGGACAGCTTAATTATTGAAGAAGTGCTGGACTTTGGGAAATTATGTTATCTTGCAAGCAAAATATTTTCAATACCACACTAGTTTTTCAGTTTAAGAATAAAGCTGGGAAAAGTTGCCTTCAGCTATTAGTTTTCCTGAATCCAAAGAGATGGGTGGGGCAGGATCAAAAATACTCATTTGATCAAAGTTATTGGCTCTGAAGGTATTCTTACCTGTGTAAGAAAGATGAAAGGTGTTGTTTTTATTGCATGCTAGTAACAGTGTAATTTTGAACTAATTGGTGGTGAACTGCCAGTCACCTAGGGGGAATGCAAATAGATACTCTTACAATTTCCTTTGAGGTAGTGAAGTCTTATGTTGAGGCTGGAAGGAAAACAGAATAATACCGTTAAATTGACCTTAAATGAGCTGCTTTGTGGTTTTCTTGGCGAATCCCTTTTTATTTTTCATGACTAGTCCAAACAGGTTTTGTCTACCAATTTGACTTATTGACTAGACAATGCTGACATTGAATATTTTAGATTCATTTTGAAGTAAAGTAATGATAATACAGTTCTTTAGGATATTTTGATCATTTTGTCGCTGCCGCTTAAATTTGTGTAACATTCCAGAATTCTTTGCAGTGTATCATGATTCCTTACAAAAGCCATCATTTCCTTCCAGTCATTTATAATGGAATATTCCGCCCAAACAAGCTTACTTTTCTCACTTAGGTAGTGAGATATACAGTAAAGGATGGTGGTGTCTTTGAAAATTGTGTTATTCCAGATGAATCTAGTCATTTAAAAAAGGCGTAATTTCTTTGAGGACAATAAGAATGTATTCTTGATTTTAGTATGCAACTCAGTCAGTGTTTATTAACTACGCATTGTGTGCCTAGCATTGGGTCACCAAAAAATAAACACACAGTGTTACAGAAATATCACTTTAGTTATTTTCCTTTGAAAACATTGATTAGTCTAGACATCTGTATTGAGCTTTGTAGACATCACACCCACAAAGTAGGCATTTATGTCTTTTCACTTAATTTTACATTGGCAGCAGGAATACTGTCTACTCTGATTCCCTTTCAAAATTCTGAATATTCATCAGATTATTTTTTCTAACAGTGAACTGGTTACTGGAATAATGCTTTTCTTCACAAGTATAGGGAATGAAATGTAGTTTGGAATTGTATTTGTAATTTATCAGATATAGAAGTTAAATGAGCATTAACTACAGATACATACCGTATAATTTGTAAAGAAATGAGATAAAAAGTAAAATATACTTATCTCTAAGACTATTATATTCAAAGATACTTGAAAATCTTATAATGCTATGCCATCTTACTGTAAATCTCTTTGTTATACAGAAATATCCATTAATTCTGTAACTTAAATGTTTCTCGTTTTGTTCTGGCTGCTAAATTTGTAGTCAAAGTTTAGTAGTTTTGGGTCACACTACCTGAATACATCTATACTATCTTTACCCCTGTTCTTTTATAAACTATATACTGGCAAGTAAAATGATGAAACTCATGAGCTCTGGAAATAGTGTATAACATTTCAGTGCTTGCAAGACCTCAGGTTTTCCAAAAGAGAGAATGTTGGATTTCTCTCTCCTTAGCGATGGACGGAAGTGAGAAAGGAAATGCAGTGGGGAATACTTACCTTTTTTAGAAACCTGGGGTAAGACTGAAGTTTTGTGATTCCACAAGAGGGCTTAGTGCATTTGTACCCTGCTGCCTTGGGTTGTTGGCCTGAATCCTCCCTTCAGTATTTCTCCCTTTGAGAAAGGAGCACTGTTTGTATCTTGAGAGATGCCAGAGCACTGAGTTGTCTTTCTCCTGAGTCAATGTTTCTGGTCAGTTCATCCGTACTCCCCAAGAACAAAAATTACTGGGCCCTCCAGATGTTTTGTCACTGTTTGAGCGACTGTGTGCGCTGAGTAGGTGTGAAGGGAAGAATAGCGGCAGATACAGAAAAGTTACCATTCGCTTAGGACTGAGTGACGAAGGCCAAGATGAATAGTGAGAAAGTGTGATTCCAATTGAAGTTAACTAATGGGAGAGACAAATAAGAATTTGTAATTAGCCCCCAAAAGTAAATACCAATTTTCAAAGAGATATAATTAGAGTAGAAAAAGGATTGCCTAGAATGTGGGAAAAACATTAAAAATTCAGTAGACAAAAGATGTGATAGCCCTTGTGGTAGACAGAATAGTGTCGCACGAAGGTACCCAAGTCCTAACCCCAAGAGCCTGTAAACATGACCCCTTACATGGCAAAAGGGACTTTGCAGTGTGATTAAGTGAGGGGGGGTCTTGAGATTATCCTAGGTGATCTGACAGGCCCGGTGTCATCACAACATTGTTTTTTTTTAAAAATAAATTTATTTATTTATTTATTTATGACTGTGTTGGGTCTTCATTGCCGCGTGTGGGCTTTCTCTAGTTGCGGAGAGCGGGGGCTACTCTTTGTTGCGGTGCACGGGCTTCTCATTGTGGTGGCTTCTCTTGTTGCGGAGCACGGGCTCTAGGTGCGTGGGCTTCAGTAGTTGTGGCGCCAGGCTCAGTAGTTGTGGCACGCAGGCTCAGTAATTGTGGCTCGCAGGCTCTAGAGTGCAGGCTCAATAGTTGTGGCATATGGGCTTAGTTGCTCTGCGGCTCCGCGGAATCTTGCATCAGGGCTCGAACCCGTGTCCCCTTCATTGGCAGGCGGATTCTTAACCACTGTGCCACCAGGGAAGTCCCACAGCATTGTTATAAGTGAAAGATGAGGCAGGAGGGTCAGAGAAGGAAATGTGGCCGTGGAAGCAGAGGGTGGAGTGATGTGAAAAAGGGACCATGAGCCGAGGAGTGCTGGCAGCCTCCAGAAGCTGGAGAAGACACACAGATTCTCCCCTGGAGTCCCCAGAAGGAACACAGTCCTGCTGACACCTTGATTTTAGACTTCTGACCTCCAGAACTGTAAGATAATACATTTGTATTGCTGTAAGCCACTAAGTTTGTGGTGATTTGTTACAGTAGCAATAGAAAAATAATACAGTCCTTCTGAAAATTGAATTAATCATCTGGTAGAATCAAGTGGAAGAACTATTTCATGTCACAGGACAAAAGAACAAAGAGAAGGAAATCACTAATGAAATAATAGACATGGACTACAGAGCTAATATACCTAGTCTAAGTAATAGACATCTAGGAGAAGAAAAAAGAACAAGTAGAAAAAAGTAAATAAATAATAGAAGAACCTGTCAGTGAGCTGAGGAAAGACTTGAGTGTACATTAAAAAGGTCACAGAGTCATAGGCAAGATGATTAAGCAGGAAGTAAACAGATCCAGAGTTATATGATTCACGAATTCCAAGAATAATGATGATAGTAATAGAAAAGATTTACAGGCTTTCACATAGAAAAATTACTTACATAGGAGAGAGAGACCAACATCAAACTTCCCTTTTATAACCTGTTAAGGATTATTAAATAATCTTAGTAGTCTTAGGGGGGCAGGGAAGATTGCAATTAAAAACTCATATATTTCCAAAGATGTCATATATCTATTAGGGCACAAAAAGACATTCATTTATTTATTCATTTTATAGCTGTATATTTAGTAACTAGGTACTATTCTAGTCATTAAGGATATGGTGGCTTCCATATCATTGGAAAACTTTAGTAATAATCTCAAACTAAACATTTTTAAAACAGTCTCGGCACAGTCCAGGACTTAGGAGGGGTGAATGGAAAGCAGTGAGAGAATGGTTTTAAAAAAGTGTCGTGAAAGCTTCACCTTGGTGTGGGGTAAGTTACCTAGTAAGGTTTCCCTGTGGGGTTAGGTTGAAAAAAACATTAAGTCTAAGTATGTGTGTTAAGAATGAGAAAGTAACCACTGAAGTGTCAAATTAACATAGGTAAAAGAATAAATAGAAATTCCACTTGCTAGGAAAAGAAGAAATAATGAACAAAATAAAATGAACAGAAATTATGAAATTACATGAAAGAAGAAAGCACCAGTCTTCATAACAGACGAACTTGGGGATGGCAGGATTCAGTCCCTGGATGTCACTGTTGAGCTGCTGGAAAACCCACTTTGAAGCCCACTCTGTGTGTAAACTTCCAATTACATGAAATTGTTTTATTTTTTAAGGTACTTTGAGTTGAGTTTTCTGACTCAGCAGAAAGCCTCCTAATAATACCCCCCCCCCCATTTCACGGATGAGAACACTGAGGGTCAGAGAAGCATAAACCTAAAAGAAGGAACACTTGAGAGGAGAAAACCATAAAAAATTTTTGAAATTTAGCAGACCTGAGAGAATTTTAGACGTAACTAATTTAGCAGACCCAAGAAAGCTGAGTCCTAAGCCATCTGTGCTTGATTTATATTCCAGAATCCCCTAAAGTCCCCCAACGTGGTGCTACCAGACACCTATGGAAGTGGGGTAAAGTGGGACAAGTTAGGGTAAGGAGGATCAGTGAAAAGCCTGCTTATGAAACGATTGGATCCCCACCTCTTTCCCCTCCGTCCAGGGTACCAGACCACTGCCTCTTCCCCACCTCAGCAGTAGAGGGGGGGTAATTCTCCAGAGAAAGTGAGACTGTGGCCTGGGCACAGATTGGGGGAGGGGAGGATGGGATGAGTGCTTACAAACTAAATGTGTGAGCGCCCATCTCCCATTACCTGGACAGCCAAACTTTAATACCCCAAGAAGGAGATCAGAGAGTCTTATCTGGGGAATCTGGTCTACCCAGGAGGACAGTGTCACACCCTGCTAGCAGTTGGGTGTCCATGAAAAACCCAGCTGGATTACCCAACAGGAAGTCTTGTCAGGTGCCACCCATGCAATCTTAGAGTTTCAAATGATCATTTTTAGTGCTTCCTTCTTAAATATGAACAGATGACTAAGCCTTATCTTACTTAAGAGAAAAACCTCTCATGGGAAAGTAGGGGCCAAAACAAACAAACAAACAATAAAGAACACTAAGGGGAGACGGAATATGCACAGGATAAGAAAAAAGTAAAACCTATCATCAGTATCCTGGGAGAGACTGAGACTGCATCCATGAGAAGGGCCAGGGTTCCATTAGGAATGGGATAACTAGTGAGCGGAAGGGCCTCTTGAAATTTAGAAATGATAATGTATCTAAAAGATTGGAAGTTAAAGAAGATAGGTCAACAATGACAACCATAGGGAAGAGCTAAGAATAGTAGGGGACCATTTCAGGAGATCTAACATCCAACTAATCGAATTCCAAGTGGGGAGAGGAGAGAAAACAGGATGGAGGAAATGACAACATCAAGAAAATTTCTCAGCTCTAAAGGACAAGATCTTGGAGATTGAAAGTGCTCACTCAGTGCCCAACATGGAACATGAGAGTGACTCACCGACACTGGGATAAAGGCCGACACGTTCTCTCAGGGAGAATGAGAAGCAGTTCACACTCAGGCCCAGGAGGAAGAAGAGCTTCAGACTTCTCAGAGCTGACACTGGAAGCTGGGGGGCGGTGGAGCAGTGACTTCACGATTCTGAAGGGTAATTAATTTTGAACTAACTAATAAAGAATAATAAACTCGTAAACACTAAATAAAAAGATTCCCCTGCTATTTCTTGATTTTACAGCATTAAGTTAACTATTACCTGACAGCTATGGAAGATGAGGGTTTAAGTCCCTGTAAACCACACGTCTTTTCATTCCTCATTTATAGTTTTTAAATATAAAAAAATAATGTATGTTTAACCAAACTTTCATATTCAGACTTGTATAGTTTCAAAAAAATTGCCTCCCATTCACCTTTTCTTTGTAAGCTTCTGGAGGAAATAAAGACATTTGGGAGGAAGGTTTAGCTTCGAACTAGTAGTAAATGCATAAAAAACTAAGCAAATGTTAAAAAAAAGATTAATTCTGGGGGTGGGAAGAAGAATGTTATGGAAGAAAGGAAAGCTAATCATAGTTTATACATGGGTAAGCAGCAGAATTTATATTGTAATAATGTAGGCATTGAATATTGCTCTAACCAAAATTACCAATACAATGATATATGAAAGGGGGGGATGAATGTAAAGAAAAGCATTAAAGACACTGAGGGTCATGATGCAATGATAAAAGGTGTGATTCATAAGGAACATGTTACAGTCTTAGAGGAGCCCCCAAATCTTATCAAATACAAACGCATAATGAAAAAATTCTTAAAAACTGAGAAAAAACTATTCAGTCAAAGTACAGTTGTAGTGGGGGATTTAAATTTGTCCATTTCAGAATTTAGCAGATAAGATAGAAAGAGTATGGACATACACAAACCACTGAAGAATCAAGCAGAAAATATGAATAAGGTGTACATGTTAAAGTAACAATGGGAAAATATTTTTTAACCCATCATATTGGCAAAAATTCAAGAGTTACAACATCCACTGCTGGGGAAGAGATTGGAAAACACAGATCTTCCTTGACTTACGATGGGTTACGTCCTGGTAAACCCATTATAAGTTGAAAATATCTAACCTACCAAACACAGCTTAGCCTGGCCCACCTTAAGTGGGTGCTCAGAGCACTTATGTTAGCCTACAGTTGGGCAAAATCATCTGACATCAAGCATATTTTATAATAAAGTGTTCATAGAAATGTAAATTATTATAACAACTTATTACAATATATCACAATATTTGGGGGGGGAAGTAACTTTTAAATATCTCTTAAAACTCTAACTGCTCATATCCTTTGACTCGGCAGTCTGAATTTTGAGACTCTGTCCTACAAAAATAATAGAACCAGAAAGTACTGGATGTTCATAGAAAAATGTTTGTAGTGGCAAAAAATTGAGGAAAACCTGAATATTCATAAACGGAATAATTCTGAATAAAACTGAAGGACATCCATATTCTGGAATTATTATTCAGCTTTTAAGAAGTTGAGACTGTCAGTGTGGACATATCATTAACTAGGAAAGCAAGGGGTGAAATAATGTCTGATTTGACCCATTCTTATAAAATACATAGTAAAAATCATGAGTATGATTTGTATGTATGTTATGAGTATGTACATGAAGGTGAAGAAAACCTCACCCAAGCTTTTGACAGTTGTTGCGTTAGGGAGGTGGGATGAAGAGGAGGAGATCTTGATTTTCTTTCACTTTTTATAATAAGCACATGATGCTTTTGTAATTAATGAAAAATTAATAATAGATCAAGTAAGAATTTTACCAGAGTCAGAAATTTTCTAGGAAACATGTAGTGTTTAATCAGCAAGAACTTGGAAGTTTTAAGGAGTAAAGAAATGGATGTACTTTTCTGTGAGTCACAGCAGCCCTTGTTTTCATTATTAGTGATCAGGATTTGCAGTGTGTTTTTTATATTTTCATTAAATGTGAGGGCTGCCTGTTCTGGGGTTCTGTTGTTATGTTTCTGAAATGTTTTTGCTTTTGATAGGACTGTCTTCATCAGTGGAACACAATATAACGGAGTTGGAACAAGAACTTGACAATGTAAAGACTCTTAAGACAAAATTAGGTATTGTACATTTTTTTCCTTGACTTATGTATTGGTCTTGGTTTCTTATTAGAGACTTTACTGTAGTCTGGAATATTTTTTAAAATTGTGAAATCTCTATGTTACAAGCTTTCAGTCTGTCCAAAGCCGTTAATAAAGAATGTCTTTTAGTTTGGAGAGAGGATGAGCACGTATTTGTTCACTTTATGTTGTTGTTGTTTCGTATGTGTACAAAATGACTTTTCAAAGATGATGATATTCCAAAATATCACTCCACTATCTTTTCACTTGTATTATTTCTGATAAGTAATCTTCTGTTATTCTTACCTTTTAATGTCTTATTTCTTTGTATTTATCCTTCTTGAGATCTGTGGCACTTCATGAGTGTGTGGCTTAATGTCTTTCATCCACTTGGGAAATTGTTGGCCATCATCACATCAAATATTGCATCTGCTCATTCTCTTTTATTTCCTCAGACGCCAGTTATACATATGCTAGACCTTTTTACTCTTAAATCTTTTTCTTTATTTTCCCTCCTTTTTTTTTTGGATTTGCAGAAATCATAATCAGTTATTTAAAAATCCCTTTGGAATCTACAGAAAAAGCTAGAATGACTTCAATTTCCATTATTATGGTAGCTCTCTGACATCTTCGTACACATTTCTTTTTAAAAAATTAAGTTTGATCCATCTTTTCCAGTTGTTCATGACGTAAGGATTGGTGTGTTACAAAGTAGACCTTTGTCACTAGAAACAGAGATTTGCTTCCAGCCTTTAGGAAACTGGAAGTGTTTGCCTTTAGGATGTGGGATTAGAGGGGATTCTTAACTCATGTTACCTGATATTTCCAGATCTCTATCAGTGTGTAAATCTGTCATTATAATAATATGTAAATTTAAAAAAGAAATACAAATATTACTGTATTTTCAGAGTAAGCTGTATATCCACAATATGTTTCATCAATAATTGAAACGTCTTTACGTTGCTAAAATTTGAGCATCACAGGATTGAGCTGTTTAATGTAGCAAACTGATTTTAAAATTCTGATTTTTATAGTGTGTGGAGGAAAATTAAAAATAATTTATGTTTTTAGGAAAAGATAATTTATGTAAGAATAATACGTACTGGTTGTATTAGTAGGGAATGAAAATGTGAATCTGGGGAGAAGTTTTGGAAATTACTGAAACTTTTATTATATTTTGTTTTTCCTTCTAATAGAGAGGCGCAAAAAGGCTTCAGCATGGGAAAGAAACTTGGTGTATCCTGCTGTTATGGTTCTCCTTCTTATTGAGACAGTAAGAATTTATTTGCCTAGTTAAATAAAGCAGATTATTTTTTATTTACTTTAGCATTTGTGTATGGCAACTCCCTCAGCTAAATGGTTTCAGGTAAACTGGTTTTCTACCAACAGGATTAAAATCTGTCTACGCTCTTATTTGTAAAAACCCAATAGAGCAAAAAATGAAATTAATGGTAATTTTGAAAAGTCCTCAAGATTATCTGTTTCCTCATAGAAGCAGGAAATTCATTCTTTTGTTTCAGTTGAAAATTAAGAAGAGACAAGGTGTTGCAGATACCCTGATCAAACTCTGTGATAAGATCTTAAAATTATATTATTAAATTAGTTCTGATAACATTTTAACCATTTTTTAAATATGTGGAGTTGTGGGTTCCAATTGGTAAAATCGGTTAATAGGTGGATCTATATTAATAGCTTTTTTCTTAAGCTTTGAGATTATAGTACTTTGCAGAATTTTTACGAATTTATTCTGGAGTTTTTTATAGTCTCATTACTTCAGGTTTATATGTAGAGTTTTGGTCTTGACTGCTTTTCCTCTATTCTGAAGCATACATTTGGTTGGTTACTTAGATTTTAACGTTATGTGTATTGACGAAATTGAAATTCAGAACTGATGGCTTACTTTTTGTGTTGTAGTCCATTTCGGTCCTCTTGGTGGCTTGTAATATTCTTTGCCTGTTGGTTGATGAAACAGCAATGCCAAAGGGAACAAGGGTAAAGTAAAGTGCTTTAAAATGTCTTTCTTTTGCAAAAGTATTCTGTGTGTATAAACTGAGTGTTTCAAATAAATAAATGAAAACATTCACCTTTCTGCATATATATACTTCAAGTTGTATGAATTTCTTTATGCAGTGAGCTTTCATAAACAGTGTTTCTAAACTATGTTTTTTGTTTCTGATTTCGTATTTTGGATTGTCCGGCTTTTTATCAAGTATCAGAGTTTCCTTTTACACTTTGTATCAGAGTTTATCTTTGTTTTACTGAAATTCGTATTTGTGGTCCTTTAAGAAAATGTATATTTTGTGAAATAGTGAAATATAGAGAGTTTATTACATGGATTCGTTGCGTTTGCAAAGGATCCAAATATGTGGTTTTAAGGACTCATGCCTCAAAGGAGTCATTTTATGAACTTGAGTCAAAATGTTCAGCTGCTGGAGGAGAGTCAGATATACATCTTTTCGTGAATTAACTTAATTATTTCTCTTGTTTAAAAATTCATGATTTTATTAAGTTCCATCAATTAGTCTATTTAAATATATTCTCCATATGGAAGGTAGTTTCCGCTAAATATTCATATATGGCATACTTTTCCTAGGTGTCTCTATAAACTTTTGGATACTTAAAGTAGCATTTAAGTTTTGACATTTTATTACACTTTTCGAAGTTAGCACCTTTGCCATCTCCCATAGAGATGACTTCAAAACTCTTCCAGACTTTTCATGCTTTGGGGGAGGGAAAAATTTTTCCTTAACCCTTTCTAGGATCTTCTGGCTGGTCTAAGAATTAGATTTACATGAGGCAGATTAACAGGAGAAAACAGAATTTAATTACGTGTATGTGGGAACCCGGTAAGAATAATGAGACCCCAGGACAGGTTGGGCAATTGAGGCTTATATTCCATCTAAGAGAAGGAGAAGCGGGTAGGAGCTTGGGACTTCAGGCGGGAGGAAGGCAATTCACAAGGAGATGGAAAGCAGATGTTTGGTAAACAGAGGGGACCCAGAGAGGCCTTTGGTCTCCAGGTCTTGCGGGTTCCGTCTACCACACTCAGCCAATATACTCTTTGTAGCTGTCTCTGGTGATGGTGCTCTGCCTGGACCAGGCCCTTCATCTGAATTCTTTTAGGCAGTTAAGGGGTGAGGGGGGGTGGTGCTAAAAAGAAAGACTTACGAGTCTTCTGTTTCTTAAAAACAATCAGCCTAAAATGATCCTTATGCCAGAGAGGCACCTTTTGGGGTGCAGGTTTTGCTTCCCTACATGCCACTTCTCTCTCTGAACCACACGATACACCTTTTCTCTCATAGAAAAAAGCCAATGTTTATCTTAATTCCTTTCCTTCAGTCAAAGATGAAGATACCCTCTTCTTTCAGAAGCTAATTCTCTCAGCGGTATGCTCAGTTTAGCTCCCTGCCCCCAGCCTCTTCAGGACCTTGTGCCATCTCTCACTGCCATGGCCTCTCCACCACTGCGAGCCTGCCAGCTTGCTTCAGGTCTGTCATTCCACTAACAAAAAACAGCAGTGAGCAGTCCTCCTCCATCCACAGCCTTGTCGTTGTCTTTTGTTTAGACCGAAATCCATTGATCAAGCAGAAGTCAACTACTGTGTTGACTTCTATCCATTTTTTTTTTTTTTTTGTGGTACGCAGGCCTCTCAACTGTTGTGGCCTCTCCTGTTGCGGAGCACAGGCTCCGGACGCTCAGGCTCAGCGGCCGTAGCTCATGGGCCCAGCCACTCCGTGGCATGTGGGATCTTCCTGGACCGGGGCACGAACCCGTGTCCCTGCATCGGCAGGTGGACTCTCAACCACTGTGCCACCAGGGAAGCCCTGTATCCATTTTTTAACCCATTTTCTTATACCACGTACTAGGTGAGGCCCAAGCCCTGTGGTACATTTTTGTACCATTCCTTTCGTGCATAGTACAGAAGGACTTCTATGTGGTATGCTCTTTTTATGATTGTGTAAATAAATCAGATCATCTTAATCTTGCCTGTAGGCCTTCTCTTGAGACAGAGAATATTTCCAAAGTGTTTTCCATCCCAGTTAATAAGCTTTCTGTTAGCATTATTCATTTTTTCTTCAAAAGATTGACAAAAGTTCATAAATTCTTTGTCCATTACCTTATTTATATATGAAATTTCTGTGGTATTCTAACTTCTTCATGCCTATATTGGATTGTGTAAATAATATGTGATATTATTTATTGGTTTATTTTTTTATTAAGCTGACTTTATATTCTTAATTGTCCTAGTATATCTGTTAGATGTAATTGAAGCTGATAGCAAAGTAGTAGTTTGTATTCAGAGAGTTTCTTTAATTAGTAAGCTTTGAAAACATTGTTCCTACTTCAGTAAGAAATGAGTTTTTGCCTGTCTGGCCCCGTTAATAAATATTACTTTTTCTACTTGTTTTGTTAAGTTCTAGATAAAGATAGGTTTTGAGAATAGGTATGATGTTTAGGAAAAAATTTATAGCATTGCATTTGGAAAATCTGTGTTAATTAAATTCCTGAATTCCCAAGGAAGATTTAGGGAAAGGAAACTTTCAAGAGTAGTAACAGGATATGTGCATTCACTTTCTTTCTTTGCTTACCTTCCTTTTGACATATTTTAATTGTATAGTTTTTATATGTTACCTCAGTGTTCAATTATTTGTTCTATTCTTATTATACTATTATATTTTTAAAAAATTTCTTCCAAGAATATTTAGGATTTAACAATAAGCATAATCATATCTTTTTGATAAGTAACTTAAATTACATTTGAGATAAATCAGAAATGTTTTGAGCTTGTTAAAAGTGTTAACATGTGGTTGAATTAGTTGATGAATTCAGTTTTGTCACATTTTATTTTCCTTTGAACCTCTAGATGTTACTCCAGGGTATTAAACATTCCTAATTTCAACTGTCCTATATTTATGAGACAACAATTTTAGGGAAACCAAATATAATAGTGTCATTGAATTCTGAAAAGTGTTTTTTTTTCCCCCAGGGGCCTGGAATAGGAAATGCTTCTCTTTCTGCTTTTGGTTTTGTGGGAGCTGCACTTGAAATCATTTTGATATTGTATCCTTTCTTTAACTGAACTTTTGTCTGTTAACAAGTTCTCTGTCTAGTTTTCTGGGACAGTGGTAATTTACTAAGACACTCTCCTGGAAGAAAAAACAAGTCAGTCTTCCTCAAGCACTCCAAGTGGCATTTTGTTTTGTTTTGGTTTTCCTTTCGGCCTTAAGACATTTTGGAGACAATTGAGAACTTAAGGAAACAATTCTTTGGAGAGTTTTTCCTTGATTCTCACAGCTATCTTATGGTGTCCTCTGTTGTTGGTTTCTATAGCCTCCGATTTTTTGGAAACTTTATTCCCAAGAAGGATGACACAACGATGACAAAGGTAAGGTAAAGTCTTAGGTGACTGTGCCTTCCTTTTGCCTTCCAAGACAGACTGTTTTATTTAGTAATCGCAGTGAATGGTTCATTTGCGGTTCTAGGTATTTGTTTGTAAGTTGCGTAAACACACGCACTGGAAGATTTTCAAAATGCTGAATGAGTGGGAAAAGGATGTGCTCTGTTTAATTTGGATGGCATCCATTCACTTGTAAATGCATAGAACCGCAGAGCTTGTTAACTAGCTATAGACGGCTCCTGAAAGGACTCTTTTTCCTACAAAGAAAACGTATTGCTAATGAGTAACTTTGATTGTGCTGACTGTACTTCAGGGAACTTGTTTGAAATCTGAAGAACTTAGTTGCTACAAGTAGTAGAGACAAAGTATTTCAAATTTGAATAATTAAAGCAAGACGGAAGAGTTCTATTCAGAAACATTTTGTAGTCTGAAGCTAATTTGACTTCCTACAATATGTCATTGGCTTTGGAATAACAAAGGCTGTTATCTTATATAGTGACTGCATTTGTAAAATATTCCCACAGGCTGACAATGAAGAATAACAAGAGCTGCTGGCTTCTTTTCTTTTTTATTATATATTCCATATTTTCAGCTTATTCTAAAGGGGAGAAGTTATTTTTATATATCTTTATCTAAAATGCTATGGCTTCTTGAGATACTTAGCATCTAGTTTAAGTAATCATAAGTACTAAGTAGTATTTTCAGCATCTCTTACTTAATATGAAAGAATAAGTATAGGATACAGTGAAAATTACTAGAATTTAGGTGTTTTGGATTTCTAGCTTTTTGGTATTAAATCTTATAATAGTTAAACATATTAGAAGTAGATATTATCTGTCTCGAGCAGTAGTCTTGGCTTTAAAAGTAGAGTCAGAAGTATTAAAAATATTAATTTTTACTTGTTAGGCAAACCTTTTTGAAATCATCAACCTCAGTCAATAATGTAAAATGCGTTATCTGAGGTGTGAAGTAATTTGTGTTCTATAACTTTATATTTGTGTCAGGTACTGTAAATATCTTCTAGAACTCACAGATAGAACTTTAAATGTTGGTAGAAAAGTTTCTATTCTCTTTATTTTCTATGTTGAATTGTATCATTCAGAAGTTAGCAAAGAACAGTAGGTAACTGAAATGTCCAGTAACTTGCCAGAATGTGAATGGATTTTATTTATCCGTATACTATGTAACTGCCCAATATTCTTTCTGATTTCTCATATCAGATCATTGGGAATTGTGTGTCAATCTTGGTCTTGAGCTCCGCACTGCCTGTTATGTCAAGAACACTGGGTAAGTTTAAATGAGAACTTTTCATTTAAAGTCAGTACCTTTTTAAGTATCAAACTTCTTGCTGAAGTTGTAGTTTCTAAACTGTTTTTCAGAGAGATCACTCTTTGAAATATATTATTCCCTCCCACATTATTTTATGCCTTTACTTCTGTAATTCATTTATATACAGAACTGTACCAAAATAAGTACTTTTATCAAATAAAGACCACTTATTGTTTCAAGTACTTAGAAATAGTCCTTGTCCAAACAACAGACTTTATTTTCTTCATTGACTAATTAAGCTTTGGAGTCCTCTAGTGAGGAAACTGTGATTTTTTTTTTTAAAAAAAACAATATTTAATGTCTAGAAAATACTAAGCTAATTTTTTCCTACGCGAAATGTTTTAAAAAATGTGTAATTTAGTATGTGGTTTAAAAAATTGAGAATATGTAACACTTATTTTAAGCTGCTTTATGTCCAGGGAATAGACTTGAAAGCAGTAAGATCTAGGAGAGCACACACTGATTTCAAGGACATCCTTTAGCTCTTCAGCTTTTTACTGGCTTGTCATTTATATAGTTTTCTTAATTTTTCAATTCACAGAGAATTTTGGTCATCATTTAAAAGTAAAATATTTCCACTTTGTCATTGAAATAGTTGAATAAATCTTCCTTCGTTTGGTGTTCTTTTCTTTTATAAAGCACTGTTGCAGACTGTATTCTCAGTTCTTGGCTAAATATTATTTCAGACAGAAATTTCCACTAGGCAGTTTTGTTCCGTTTTCTAGACTTAGATTTTGACTTGAGTGTTCACAAATGATTAGAAAAATCCCATTATTCAACCTTAGCAACATGCTTATGGCAAAGATTGCAAGTAACTTTGAATTGCTTTTGTTTTAGCGCTTATGTGGCCTCCATTATTTATTCAAGGCCCACAGCTGTCGGGGATGCAGGCTGTGCCAGGAAGGGTATAAGCTTTGCGGTCATCTTCATAATGCTTACAGAGAAGTTCATGTTTTAATACAAGTGGAATCTAAATGTAAATGTAGAAGGGACCGCTGTTCCACAGACTAATACAAAGCTCATTTACTTAGAGGTCTTATTTCTTTTGTGTTTGCATTATAGGACTTGTTATCATTTTGACATCTGCTTATAGTGTGCTAATCTTGAAAATGCCATAAATATACACTTTAGTAACTTGATTTGTAGCTAACTGCGATCGTTTGTATTATGGCAGTCCAACAAATAATTTCTGTGATATTATAGCCAACCTACCATTTTATCATTTATGAAATTCACTGTGCTCTGTTATTTAAGATTAATTGTTAATAGTAATGTATAGATCTTATGGAAGAAAATTACATGCTGAGTACAGTTTTAATACAAAGAAAACAAATTAATGGCAAAATGTGCTTTTTGAAGATCAACAAATTAAATTCCTGAGTAGTTTGCCATAGAGATAAATAAAAAGAAGAAAAAGAAAGATGGAACAATTAAAATGCAGCTAACAAATGCCTGGACCCAGCTGTCCAAACAGGATTAATGGAGTGCATTAGGGTACAGTGAGTCATGTGGTGCTTTGCAAAATATCAACACGCACTGCACTACATGTTATGCCCAGTGGCACTGAATAGATGAAAAGAAGTAAATACGTTAAACAGATTCATAGAGGCTTTTCACAGTATTAAAAAAGCAAATTTCTAGACTAAAAGAAAAAGCTTTATTTTAGTATTATGGGAAATGCAAACTAGAGAGTTACTTTGTAATGCCTCTATTAACCCTTTAGAATTGAGTCTTTGATTTTAAGAAGATAAAATATAGAGATTGTCATGAATATTATCCTAGTGTATAACGGGATTTTGATTTACTAGCTGAAAAGCTTATAAGACTAGAATAGAGGATGTATTTAGCAACCAAATTCCAAGCTGTGAAATGTTTCACTCTTTCTCATTGCCTCTCACAAGGAAGTCCTGACCCTTAGGATGCTCTCATTTGCTCCTGTGAATTCAGCCAGTGTTCTCAGTTAAATGAGAAATGAAGGAGCAAGGAAAATTACAATTTATCGGTATGAGTGCAGTTTTTCTCTTATTTTAGTCATTTTTAGTGATGATTATAACTTTAATTGTAAATTGCAAGTGTATTGAATCCTGTATAAAATGATTTGGTGATATTTTTGCTTCAAAAATGAAAATGGTTTTTAAAAAATTTAATTTGCCAACTGCTATTGCTGCATCATTGGTATAAACTATAGCTTTAGACTTGAATACCTGGTGTGATATGACAGATTTATTACAGAATTCCTCTGAAATAGCTTCTTATATTTAAATATGGAAGATTTTATACTAATTAAAAAATTACCACTAAGTAGATTTTACAAGCATATTACTTGCCACGAAGAATTAGGCTGTGAGGAGCATCTTGGCTATGTATTTTTAGCCAAATATAATTAATATCGATTATAGTTTTGTTGTCCATTGGAAACACAAAGAATCTGTGCATTACTCTTTTTATTTGAAATCTTTAAGACCTTTTAAAACTGATGCCATGTCAGTGGATATGCTTTCCAAAACGTTGCTTTTCTGCCTGTTTAGTGTTCAGTTTTGAAAAATCCAACATTTGGGGGGATATGATGTCCTTATTTTTAGCAATCAATTTACTCTTTGGTATAATAGACTCTCAAGGTGATTAGAGGAGATGGTTCACAAAGTGAAAATGGAACAGGCTCAAACCTAATAAATTATCTATAGAGGCCCAGACATTTCTATAACAAAATATTTTAAAAGCAGCAGTGAATTTTGTGAGAATAGATTTTGCGAGATTGCTGACATGTTCTTGGTTATGCTTAATCAAGAAACAACTGAGAGATTGACAGTTTTTGCATTATTCTTTGTTTGAAATCTCCTTTAACAGGAAAAATTTTCTCAGATGCAACCAATAGACTTCGTAATACTTTTACTAATTTCCATTTTGAAGTTATTTTTATAGTTAGTTGTATTTTCATCCTGAAATTCTTTCTGTAAATTATTCAAGGCCCAAAAGCAGGTATTTTTTAATACACTTAAAACAAAAAACACTTAACCTTTCAAATCAGCTTGGATCTATTTTTAGTATTTCCATGTATTTCTCATCTGGGTCCCATATAGTCCATCATCTTGCAGGATTTAAAGTGGATTATTCTCTTTTGTTCCTTGAAGAAGGGACTGTGTTTAAAAACTGGTCCTTTGCGGGAGAGGTTTTTATTTGGGTTTGTAAATACACTAGTAATCTTTACCCTGAGCTTTCCCTCTCCAGTGTGAATCAGAAATAAATGATACTTAGACATGACAAATGTGAAATTGAAGTATAAATCTTAATATATATTCCTAATTATGGCTTTGATGTAAAAACAATTCTAAACCCTGTATTGAAAATTTCTCCACAAAAAAATTGTATATGACTTAATTATATTCTGTTATATTGCAGAGAGTAATAAATGAGTGGTAAAATTAACTTTTGATTGATTACTAATGTTCTTATACCTGACCAATAAATTTGTTTATCTAGTTAGGATTTTTAATTATAAAGAAAAAGTATTCTGTGTCAGATGTCTGGAAGAAGTCACAGAGTCACTAATGCTCACTCCGTCAACACCCTCGTTCCCAGTGTCCACTTGTCGTGTCCTTCTGTTGCTGTTCTTGTTTCAGAGCACATAGTCCTTCTTGCCTGAGGAAATGTCGTGTTGGCCACATATTCTAAATAACTTAGCCATCTGATGACATACATTCAACTCCCTTAAGTTTTGATTTGTTATAAAATATTTTTCATATGAAATTAATTCCAGTTAGTATTATTTAGTTGGAGGGAGCCTTAAGATACAATTTTTTTAATGTTAAGAATTAAAATGTTACAATTAAAACTAGAACGTAAACTACAGTGAGGGTCTTATTTACATTAAGAATCAAGACCCCCAACCTGGCTGAGAATAGTTAATAGTACACCTATACATGGCCAACTCTGAGACTGATTAACAGATTATCTCCTTATTTATAGAAAATTTTATTTTTAAATTAATTTTTAAGTATGTACATGAATAACTTCTAATTATGAGGAATATTAAAGACAGAGGCTCAAATTCCTTGTGACCACCACTTTTATTTTTCTTTATTTTTTTAACATCTTTATTGGAGTATAATTGCTTTACAATGGTGTGTTAGTTTCTGCTGTATAACAAAAAGTGAATCAGCTATACGTATACATGTATCCCCATATCCCCACCCTCTTGCGTCTCCCTCCCACCCTCCCTATCCCACCCGTCCAGGTGGTCACAAAACACCGAGCTGATCTCCCTGTGCTATGTGGCTGCTTCCCACTAGCTATCTGTTTTACGTTTGGTAGTGTATATATGTCAATGCCACTCTCTCACTTCGTCCCAGCTTACCCTTCCCACTCCCCGTGTCCTCAAGTCCATTCTCTACGTCTGCATCTTTATTCCTGACCTGCCCCTAGGTTCGTCAGAACCATTTTTTTTTTAGATTCCATATATATGTGTTAGTATACGGTATTTGTTTTTCTCTTTCTGACTTACTTCACTATGTACGACAGACTCTAGGTCCATCCACCTCACTACAGATAATTCAGTTTCGTTTCCTTTTATGGCTGAGTAATATTTCATTGTATATATGTGCCACATCTTCTTTATCCCTTCATCTGTCGAAGGACACTTAGGTTGCTTCCATGTCCTGGCTATTGTAAATAGTGCTGCAATGAACACTGTGGTACATGACTGTTTTTGAGTTACGGTTTTCTCAGGGTATATGCCCGGTAGTGGGATTGCTGGGTCATATGGAAGTTCTATTTTTAATTTTTTAAGGAAGCTCCATACTGTTCTCCATAGTGGCTGTACCAATTTACATTCCCACCAGCAGTGCAAGAGGGTTCCCTTTTCTCCACACCCTCTCCAGCATTTACTGTTTATAGATTTTTTGATGATGGACATTCTGACTGGTGTGTGGTGATACCTCATTGTAGTTTTGATTTGCATTTCTCTAATGATTAGTGATGTTGAGCATCCTTTCATGTGTTTGTTGGCAATCTGTATATCTTTGGAGAAATGTCTAATTAGGTCTGCCCATTTTTGGATTGGGTTGTTTGTTTTTGTGATTGAGCTGCATGAGCTGCTTGTATATTTGGAGATTAATCCTTTGTCAGTCACTTCATTTGCAAATATTCTCTCCCATTCTGAGGGTTGTCTTTTGGTCTTGTTTATGGTTTCCTTTGCTGTGCAAAAGCTTTTAAATTTCATTAGGTCCCATTTGTTTATTTTTGTTTTTATTTCCCTTACTCTAGGAGATGGGTCAAAAAGGATCTTGCTGTGATTTATGTCATAGAGTGTTCTGCTTATGTTTTCCTCTAGGAGTTTTATAGTGTCTGGCCTTACATTTAGGTCTTTAATCCATTTTGAGTTTATTTTTGTGTATGGTGTCAGGGAGTGTTCTGATTTCATTCATTCACATTGCTCTCCAGTTTTCCCAGCACCACTTATTGAAGAGACTGTCTTTTCTCCATTGTATATTCTTGCCTCCTTTATCAAAGATAAGGTGACCATATGTGCCTGGGTTTATCTCTGGGCTTTCTATCCTGTTCCATTGTTCTATATTTCTGCTTTTGTGCTAGTAGCATACTGTCTTGATGACTGTAGCTTTGTAGTATAGTCTGAAGTCAGGGAGCCTGATTCCTTCAGCTACATTTTTCTTTCTCAAGATTGCTTTGGCTATTCGGGGTCTTTTGTGTTTCCATACAACTTGTGAAATATTTTGTTCTAGTTCTGTGAAAAATGCCAGTGGTAGTTTGATAGGGATTGCATTGAATCTGTAGATTGCTTTGGGTAGTATAGTTATTTTCACAATGTTGATTCCTCCAATTCAAGAACATGGTATATCTCTCCATCTGTTTGTATCATCTTTCATTTCTTTCTTCAATGTCTTATAGTTTTCTGCATACAGGTCTTTTGCCTCCTTAGGTAGGTTTATTCCTAGGTATTTTATTTTTTTTTGTTGCAGTGGTAAATGGGAGTGTTTCCTCAATTTCTCTTTCAGATTTTTCATCATTTGTGTATAGGAGTGCAAGAGATTTCTGTGCATTACTTTTGTATCCTGCTACTTTACCAAATTCATTGATGAGCACTAGTACTTTTCTGGTAGTATCTTTAGGATTCTCTATGTATAGTATCATGTCATCTGCAAACAGTGACAGTGTTACTTCTTGTTTTCCAATTTGGATTCCTTTTATTTCTTTTACTTCTCTGATTGCTGTGGCTAAAACTTTCAAAACTATGTTGAATAATAGTGGTGAGAGTGGGTATCCTTGTCTTGTTCCTGATCTTAGAGGAAATGGTTTCAGTTTTTCACCATTAAGAACGATGTTGGCTGTGGGTTTGTCACATATGGCCTCTATTATGTTGGGGTAAGTTCCCTCTATGCCTACTTCCTGGAAGGTTTTTATCATAACTGGGTGTTGAATTTTGTCGAAAGCTTTTTCTTCATCTGTTGAGATGATCAGATGGTTTTTATCCTTCGATTTGTTAATATGGTGTATCACATTGATTGATTTGTGTATATGGAAGAATCCTTGCATTCCTGGGATAAACCCCACTTGATCATGGTGTATGATCCGTTTAATGTGCTGTTGGATTCTGTTTGCTAGTATTTTGTTGGGGATTTTTGCATCTATGTTCATCAGTGATATTGGCCTGTAGTTTTCTTTTTTTTGTGACATCTTTGTCTGGTTTTGGTATCAGGGTGATGGTAGGTAGACTCCTAGAATGAGTTTGGGATTGTTCTTCCCTCTGCTATATTTTGGCAGAGTTTGAGAAGGATAGGCATTAGCTCTTTTCTAAATGTTTGGTAGAATTCCCCTGTGAAGCCATCTGGTCCTGGGCTTTTGTTTGTTGGAAGCTTTTTTTTTAAAATAAATTATTCATTTACTTATTATTTTATTTTTGGCTGTCTTCGGTCTTCACTGCTGCACGCGGGCTTTCTCTGGTTGCGGCGAGCGGGAGCTACTCTTTGTTGCGGTGCATGGGCTTCTCACTGCAGTGGCTTCTCTTGTTGCAGAGCATGGGCTCTACGCTCATGGGCTTCGGTAGTTGCATCACGCAGCCTCAGTAGTTGTGGCTCGTGGGCTCTAGAGCAGAGGCTCAGTAGTTGTGCACGGGCTTAGTTGCTTCATTGCATGTGGGATCTTCCCAGACCAGGGCTCGAACCCATGGCCCCTGCATTGGCAGGTGGATTCTTAATCACTGTGCCACCAGGGAAGTCCAGGGAAGGTTGGTTCAGTGGGTTGTGTAGGCTTACTGGTGGAGGGGACTGGTGCCTGTGTTCTGGTGGATGAGGCTGGATCTTGTCTTTCTGGTCGGCAGTACCGTGTCCGGTGGTGTGTTTTGGGGTGTCTGTGAACTTATTATGATTTTAGGCAGCCTCTCTGCTAATGGGTGGGGTTGTGTTCCTGTCTTGCTAGTTGTTTGGCCTGTGGTGTCCAGCACTCGAGTTTGCCTTTGTTGAGTGGAGCTGGGCCTTAGCGTTGAGACAGAGGTGTTTGGGAGAGCTGTCGCCGATTCATATTACGTGGGGCTGGGAGGTCTCTGGTGGTCCAGTGTCCTGAACTCGGCTCTCCAGCCTCAGAGGTTCAGGCCTGACAGCTGGCCGGATAAGCAAGACCCTTTTGGGAAGTCTGAGGTCTTCTGCCAGCATTCAGTAGGTGTTCTGTAGGAGTTGTTCCACATGTAGATGTATTTTTGATGTATTTGTGGGTAGGAAGGTGATCTCCACGTCTTACTCCTCTGCCATCTTGAGGTCCTACTGACCACCACTTTTAATACCAATCCTCTCTTTAGAGTTTCCAGGAACCAATTTGATATGTCACTTTTAAAATCTTTTTCTGTGTGTACACACACACATACTCGCGCTCGTGCGCATGTGTGTACGCACGCACACGGTGCGCTCTGAAGGAAATTTAAAACTCTCACCTGGGTATTACTTCGTTTCTGATGGGCGTTCTTGTTTCTTCTTTGACTCCTGACTTCGGTGAGCCATCCAATAGGAGTTAAAAGAGGAGAAGGTTTTGAACTCATTTCTTCTATCGGAATTCAGTCAGCTGAAAATGAATTTCAAACCAAAATACTTAATTACCTCTTCCTGCTCAGGTCACCGGTGACTTCCTAGTTGCCCAGTCCTGTAGATTTTGTTTTTATCTTAATTGCTCAGTAGCACTTGCTGTTTGTAACCCTGCTTCACGGATGTCTTCTTTCCTAATATCTGGGCACCACTCCCCTTTTTTCTCCTTCTCCTCTGGCTGTTCTTTAGCTGTCTCTTCTACTGCTCCTCCGCTTCACCCACACACTTGTCCCCAGATGCACACCTCTAACCCACCACCCACCCCTGAGCTAGGAGCAGATAACCCTGCCTCTGTGCTCCACATGTTGTCCTGCAGCCATCTCACATTGGTCATTTCCACGGTGTGACCCATACATGCGTGTGCGTGTGTGTGTGTGTGTGTGTGTGTCCCTCCTTCCTTCCCCCCATCCTTCCCTCGCTCCCTCCTCTCTCCTTTTCTCCCTTCCTTGTACTTCCATCCTCAGGCACTTTCTGTTCAGTATGCCGAACTAGAAACTGGGGAGTTTGTTAGATGTCTCCACCTTCCTGTACCAATACCTAATGGCCCTCCTCATATTCATCTTGTTAATATTTCTCATATTCACCCCTGCCTTCCCATTTCCCTTATTAAAAAAAAAGTGCAAAGAATCAGACTTGTTTAGCATCAAAGCAGAGAGCTGAGTATATGATTTTATTTTAATATTTCATTGTGAGGGAATGTTCATGAAGTGGATTCTAAACAGGTGTTCTTTTCTTTAAGGAGGGTAGAGGAAGAAGTGAAACCAAAGCAAAAGAACCAGGGAAGTATTTAATTTTCCAAATGAGGACGTGATATTGAGCGATACTCTGGAAGCCCCATCTCAGGAGATTTTCTCCAGGAAGAGAGTAGGCAGTTACCATCCATTGGAGGTCTTAAACTTTCACTTGTTTTAAAATTAGCACTTCATGTTTGTTCTTGGACGATGATTATAATTACCATTCATTTAATTTTAATTTGTATTAACATTCACATACGCTAGTTCATCTGGACTACTAAGTTAAATTGCTTCACAGTAGGACAAAATGAGTTTGTAGCATGTAAATAGTCACGACTAAAATTGATGTGATATTTGCAAATGCACTTTTCCATTTCCGGGCCCATATTGGTTCACACTGTTCCCATGGTCTTCTCTCAACCTTTCTCTGCCTGTGCAAGTCTTCCACTCTCTTAGGCCAGGTTGCATCCTCTGTCGCATGTGAAGGTGTACCAGATTCTTGTTTCAGCCTTGTGGTATACGTACCTATGTGGATTGACTTTCTCAAGGGACTTTACATTTCTTAAAGGGCAAGACCAAATTTTATGCGTATTTTTATCTCTCACAGTCCCTAGTTAATAAATATCTGTGATGTCATTGGATGCCACCATGTTGAATGTGGACTATATTCTCAGAATAGATGAACCAGGATATTCTAGGTGTCCTGCTTCCATCCTGGTTGCCTTTATTTCCATGTTCCAAGCTTTTTTTTTACCAAGTATGCTAGTTGTATTATTTTAAAAGACCCTTACGATAATAGGCAAAGTATAGAAACAACCCAAGCATCCATTGACAGATGAATGGATAAATAAATTGTGGTTCATACATACAGTGTCATATCATTCAGCTGTGAAAAGGAATGATGCCCAAGTGAAATAAGCAAGTCACAAAAAGACAAATACTGTATGATTCCACTTATGTGAGGCACCTAGAGTCATCTAATTCATAGAAAGAGCAAGTGCAGTGGTGGGTGCCAGTGCCTGGGGGACAGGAAAACGGAGAATTGTTCTTTAATGAGAATAGAGTTTCAGTTTTGCAAGGTGAAAAGAGTTCGGGACGTTAGTTGTACAACAGTGTGAAGGTACTTAACACTTCTGAGCTGCATACTTAAAAATGATTAAGGTGGTAAAGTTTATGTTATGCTCGTTTTACCAGAATTAAACAAAAAAAGGAAAAGGAATGAAGCACTGACACACGCTACAGCGTGGATGAACCTTGAAAACATTGTGCTGAGTGAAATAAGCCAGACCCAAAAGGTCACATAGCGTATGGCTCCACTTATCTGAAGTGTCCAGAAGAGGAAGATTCATAGAGACAGAAAGCAGATTAGTGGTTGCCAGGGACTGGGGGGAGGGGTAGTGAGGAGAAACTGCTAATGGGTAGGGGCTTTCACTTTCAACTGATGGAAATGGTTTGCAGTTAGACAGAGATGGTGCTTACACACATTGTGAATGCAGTAAGTGCACTGCATTATTTACTTTAAAATAGTTAATTTTATGCAGTGTGAATTTCATCTCAATAAATTATATTTTTAAGAAAAGATCTTTACACAGTAGATAGTAAATATTGATATTCGTTCTCTTCCCTGTTTCCTTGGCATGGTAATCTAATCCCAAGGGCTAAATTTTTTCTTAAATTTTTATTTATTTATTTGTTTATTATTTTAGTATAGTTGGCATACAATATTATATTAGCTTCAGGTGTACAACATAGTGATGTGACATTTATATGCATTATGAATTGATCCCCATGATAAGCCTAGTGACCATCTGTCATGATACAAAGTTATTACAGTGTTATTGACCATATTCCCTATGCTGCATATTATGTCCCTGGTGCTTATTTCTTTTATAACTGGAGGTTTGTGCGTCTTAATCCCCTTTACCTATTTCACCCACCCTACCACTGCCCTCCCCTTAGCAACCACTGTTTGTTCTCTGTATCTGTGAGCCTATTTTCATATTGTTTTGTTTTGTTTTTTAGATTCCACATATAAGTGAGATCATATGGTATTTGTGTTTCTGTGTCTGACTTATTTCACTTAGCATGATGCCCTCTAGATCCATCCATGTGTTGCAAATGGCAAGATTTCAGGTTTTCTTTTTTATGGCTGACTAATGTTCCATTGTATGTATGTGTATATATATATATACGTATATACACATACATATACATATATATCACATGTTCTTTATCCATTCATCCATAGATGGACACTTAGGTTGCTTCCATATCTTGGCTATTGTAAACAATGCTGCAGTGAACATTGGGGTGCATGTGTCTTTTTGAATTTGTGTTTTGCTACTCTAGCTTCCCTTTCATTTCCATTTGCATGGAATATCTTTTTCCATCTCTTTACCTTCAGCCTGTGTGTGCCTTTAGATCTGAAGTAAGTTTCTAGTAAGCAGCATATATTTGGGTCTTGTGTTTTTTCATTCAGCCACCGTATGTCTTTTGATTAGAGCATTTAGTTCATTTACATTTAAAATAATTATTGATAGGTATTTATTTATTACCATTTTGTTAATTGTTTTCTGGGTTTTTTGATAATTCTTCTTCTTTTTTTGTTCTCTTCCCTTGTGACTTCATGACTTTATTTAGTGTTATGTTTGTATTCCCTTCTCTTTAGTTTTTGTGTATCTTTCACAGGTTTTATGTTTGTGGATACTATGATGTTCCTATATAACAACCTGCTATGTATATAGCAGTCCATTTTAAGTTGACAGTTGCATAAGTTTGAGTGCATTGTAAAAGCACTACATCCCACCCTCCCTCCCCATCACACTTTATGTTTTTTTTTTTTTGCGGCACACGGGCCCCTCACTGCCGTGGCCTCTCCCGTTGCGGAGCACAGGCTCCGGAAGCGCAGGCTCAGCGGCCATGGCTCATGGGCCCAGCTGCTCCGCGGCATGTGGGATCCTCCCAGACCAGGGCACGAACCCGTGTCCCCTGCATCGGCAGGCGGACTCTCAACCACTGCGCCACCAGGGAAGCCCCACACTTTATGTTTTTGATGTCATATTTTACATCTTTTTATTTTGTATATCACTTAAATATTTATTTTAGATACAGATGATATTTACCAGTTTTGTCTTTTAACCTTCATACTAGCTTTATAGGTCGTTGAGACACTACCTTTACTATATGTTTGCCTTTACCAGTGAGATTTTTTTCTTTCATAATTTTCTTGTTTCTAGTTGTGGCCTTTTCTTTTCCCTTTAATGAAGTCCCTTGTTAAGCCAGTTTAGTGGTAATGAACTAACTTTTTTAGCTTTTGCTTGCTTGGGGAATTATTTCTCCTTCAATTCTGAATGACAGTCTTACTGGTTACAGCAGCGGTCCCCAACCTTTTCGGCACCAGGGGCCGGTTTTGTGGAAGACAGTTTTTCCATGGATGGGGGAGGGGGGGTGGGATGGTCCAGGCGGTGATGCGAGCGATGGGGAGCGATGGGGAGCGATGGGGAGCGGCAGATGAAGCTTCGCTTGCTCACCTGGCGCTCACCTCCTGCTGTGCGGACGAGTTCCTCACAGGCTGAGGACCAGTACTAGTCCACGGCCTGGGGGTTGGGGACCCCTGGGATGGAGTGTTCTTGGTTGTAAGTTTTTTCCTTTCAGTACTTTCAGTATATCATACCAATCTCTTCTGGCCTGTAAAGTTCCTGCTGAAAAATCAGCTGAACTGTAGGGGTTCCCTTGTATGTAACTAGTTGTTTTTTCTCTTGCTGCTTTTAAGATTCTCTCTTTATCTTAAACTTTTGACATTTTAATAATAATGTGACTTGGTGTGAGTCTCTTTGTGTTCATCTTGTTTGGGATCTCTGGACCTGGATGTCTGTTTCCTTTGCCTGGTTAGGGAAGCTGTCAGGCTGATTTCTTCAAATAGATTTCCTGTCCCTTTCTCTCCTTTTTCTGGGACCCCTGTAATGCAAATGTTAGCATGCTTGATGTTGTCTCACGGGTCCCTTAAACTACCCTCATTTTTTTTAAGTCTTTTTTTCTTTTGGCTCTTCTGATTGATTTCTGCTACCTAGTCTTCCAGTTTGCTGATCCGTTCTTCTGTATCCTCTCATCTCCTGTTGATTCCCTCTAGTGTATTTTTCATTTCAGTTATTATATTCTTCAATTCTGATTTAAAAATATATATATATATATTTTTTTCCTATTTCTTTTTTTAAATTCTCACTGAGTTCAGTGAGCATCTTTGTGTCTATTCATTTGAACTCTTTATCTGATAAATTGCATATCTCCATTTCATTTAGTTCATTTTCTGGAGTTTTGTCTTGTTCTTTCACCCAGAAGGTATTGTCTCCTCGTTTTGCCTCTTTGTGTCTGTTTCTGTGTATTAGGCATATCAGCTGCATCTCCTGGTCTTGAAGGAATGGCTGTATGTAGGTGTCTTGTGGGGCCAAGTGGTGAATCCCACCCCCAGTCACCAGAGCCAGGTGCTTCAGGGACATCCCCTTGTGTGGGGTGCATGCAGCTCCCTGCTGTGGCTGGGCCATGATTGCTGAGGGGGCACTGGTGGGCGGGGCTGGCCCCCAGGCCAGCTGACTGCAACTGCTACGGGCACACTGGTGCCCCATGGAGCAGGAGCTGCTTTGGAGGGGCGCCAGTGCTGGCTGTGGCCACCTGCCAGGTGGGGCGGGGCAGGAGCCGCTTTGGAGGGGGTGGGCGGGTTGGGCAGGGCTGGTCCTCAGGGGAATTCCAGGATGGGCCGCATGGTGTTAGCTAGGTTCATGGACAGTG
Source organism: Leucopleurus acutus (assembly GCF_964270905.1). NCBI lineage: Eukaryota > Metazoa > Chordata > Mammalia > Artiodactyla > Delphinidae > Leucopleurus > Leucopleurus acutus. The sequence continues at coordinate 107,247,164 of NC_139144.1, read as the reverse complement.
ATAGAAATGGTGCTTACCAGTACCAGGCCATCCAGGTGGAAGGAGAGTAAAAGAAAGATGGCAGCACTTCTGTCCCTGGAGAAAGTTCCACCAGATCCCTGCTCCTCCACAGCCCCTAAAATTAGTCATGAGTCTCCTTGTATGACCCAGTTGCTTTTCCAGCTGCCTCTGCTGGAACTCAGAGCGAATGCATTGGTGCATGTGCCCTTCCTGAGTGGAGTCTTGGCTTACAGCAGCCCTCTGGCTCTCCTGGAGGTTAGCCTCTGCTGGTTTGCAAAGCCAGACGTTGTGAGGGCTTATCTTCCTGGTGTAGGTCCCCTGGGCGGGGGAGCCTGACATGGCGCCTGGACCCCTTGCTCCTCAGGGGCCACCTGTGCCGTCATGATATCCCTCCTGCTGTGGGTTGCTACACTGGGGGATGTGGGTTCTGACTAGACCAAGTCTCTGCGCATCCATCTCGAAGTGGCCTTTTCTTTATATCCTTAGTTGTTGAAAAATCTGTTCTGATAGTCTTCAGATTGTTCCCAGAGGTGGTTGTTCCTTATGTAGCTGTAGTTTTGGTCCTGAGGCCTAAATATTGTTTGGACTATGAGTCAGTCTTTGACTTATTTGTCTCCCTAGTGTTACGCACTTGATAAAGGAAGAGGGATCAGGCAACAGGGGCCTTTATTGTGCTGATAGCATCCCAGGCGGGAGTGTCTCCTCCACCCTCCTCTCCACCCAAAGTTTAGTCATGATCTAAGGGTTAGTTCAGCACCTCTTTCTCTTACAGTGAAAATGTGATCCTGTCATTACCCTGCTCCCAGTGCTTTAAAGTCTTTTGCCATTAGAATAATTACCTGTTTCCATAAGGTGGCACAGAAGAACATTTATGCCTACCTCCGCCTGTATGTCCAACTTCATCTCTTGCCACTCCGAGCCTTACATTCGGAACCATCATGAATAAAAGGGGTGCTCTTCATTTGTGTTGGGATGGGAAGCAAATACTGCTGTGTACCCACTATGTCTTTGAATATGTTACTTCGTCTGCCGTGAATAATTTTGTCATCACCTATTCTCTGGCATAACCTAACATGCCATCTAAGAGTCAGCTCACCATTAACTCCACAGGTAAAGTTTTCCTTGAATTTCTCCCCCTTTAAGTTCCCTCCTGTGTACTCCCAAAATACTTTTCTCAGTCCTCCACATATCTGCCATGTCACTTGTCGCATTGTGTTCTAACTGCTCGCTTTTCTCTTCGCTCCATGAAACTGTGAGCTCCTTAAGGGAAGTAATGATCAAGTGAATCCAGTGTCTGCACATAGCATTTAGGATGTGTGTGCAATGGAGGAACTCGTGTGCTTTTCAATTTTTCACTTCACTTAACTGTACAAAGACTTTTAGTTGTGCCGAAAGTGTTTCATGTCACGAAAATCTTCTTAGGAAGACTCTCAATTCCATGAAGGGAATAAATGTTATACATACTTACTTGTAACTCTTACAGTACCTGTGTAGGGTCAAGAATATGAATAGGAACTCAAAAATACTTTAAAATTTAACTCATACCACAACAGCAAATACAGAAATATAGAATTTCTAATTGAATCTACTTGACACAGCCATACACTAATATATTCATGCATGATATGGGGTATATAGTCTGAAGCCTGATAAATGCATTTTAACAGCTTTATTGAGGTATAAGTGACATATCATAAACTGTACATATTTAAAGTGTATAATTTGATAAGTTTTGACATAACTTGTGTAACCGTGAACCTGTTACTGAAATCAAGATAGTGGATAAGTCTGTCACCCTCAGATGTTTCCTTTTGGCCCTGTATATTTCCTCCCTCACACCCGTCTCCGTCCCTCTCCCCCACACCCCCGCCCCAGCAATATCCCCAGGCAACCACTGACCTTTTTATAACTATAAATTAGTTCACATTTCCTAGAATTTTTATAAATGAAATCATACACTGTGTACTATTTTTTGGTTTCTTTTACTCAGTGTATTTATTTTAAGATTCATCAGTGTTGTTTCATGTGTCAGTAGTTCACTCTCTTTATTGTTGAGTAGTGTTCCATTGTACGTATAGACCACAATTTGTTTTTCCATTCACCCACTGAAGGGCATTTGAGTTGTTTACAGCTTTTGGCTGTTGTAAATAAAGCTGCCATGGACATTCACATCCAAGTCTCTGTATGGACTTAGGCTTTCATTTCTCTTGGGTAGTAACTAGAAATGGAATGCCTGTGTGTATACTTCATTTATAAAGAAATGGCCGAACTGTTCCAAAGTGCTTATACCCTTTTATATCTCCATCACAAGTGTCGGAAAACTCTGGTTCTTCTACATCTTCACCAATACTTGGTATAGTCAGTCAGTTTAACGTTAGCCCTTCTAATAGGTGTGTAGTGGTATCTTTTTGTGGATTTAACTTGAATTTCCCAGATGACTAACGTGCTCATTTGCCATCTGTATTTTTTCTTTTGATGAAATATTTATTCAGATCTTTGGCTCATTTTTTACAAGTGCTTTATCACAATACCTGACTTGCAAATATCTTCCCCATTCAGTGGCTTGCCTTTTTATTCTTTTACCAATATCTTTCAAAGTACAGACATTCTTAATTTGATGAAAACAAATTTACCAAATTTTCTTTTATGGATTGTGCTTTTGGTGTCATACCTAGTTAAATCTTCTCTAACCCAAGATGACAAAGATTATCTCCTATGTTTTCTTCTAGAAATTTTATACTTAGGTCCATGACCTATTTTGAGTTAATTTCTATATATAGTATGAGGTATGAATGAAAGTTTATTTTTTGGCATTTGGTAACCAATTATTCCAGCACCACTGCTTGAACAATCTATTCTTTTCCACCGAATTGCCTTTGAAACTTTGTTGGAAATCTATTGTCCATGTATGTGTGGGTGCAGATCTGTTTCTGAACTCTATTTTGTTCCATCGATGTCTCTGTCTTTACATCAATACTACACCATCTGGATTTCTGTGGGTTGATCATGAGACTTGATATCAGGTAGTGTAAGTCCTTCAGCTTTGTTCTTTTTTTCAGAGTGGTTTTGGTTATTCTGAGTCCTTTGCATTCCTGTATGACTTTTAAAAATAGCTTGTCATTTTTCACACAAATGTCCGCTAGGATTTTGATTTGGATTGTGTTTAATCTGTAGAACAAATTGAAGATGATTAATGTCTTTACAATATTGAGTCTTTTAGTCCTTGAACAGTCTGTACTTAGTTAGTTCTTTCATTTGTCTCAGCAGTGTTTGTAGTTTTATGTTCAGGGCTTGCACATTTGATAATGTTGTGAATGGTATTTTTTTTAAAAATTCAGTTTCCAATAGTTCATTGCTAGTATGTAGACATACAGTTGATTTTTGTGTGTTGATTTTTTATTTTGCAACTTTGCTAATAAGTTCACTTATTAGTTCTAGTAATTCTTTTAAATCTATTTTATAGGTTTCACTGAATTTTCTACTTTGATGATTATGATGTCTGTGAATAAAGACAGTTTTACTTCTTCCTTTCCAATATGGATGCTTTTATTTATTTTTCTTCCCTGTTGTATTATCTAGGGCCTCCAGCACAGTGTTGAATAGAAGTGTGGTGGGGGCACATGTTCTTGACTTGTTCCTCACCATAGTGGGAAAGCATTCTGACTTTTACCATTAACTGGTATTAGCTATAGTTTTTGTTTTTTTCTTTGTTTTGGTAGATGCCTTTTACCAGGTTGAAGAAGTTCCCTTCTTTTCCTGCTTAGCTGGAGTTTTTATTAGGAATGGATGTTGTATTTTGTTAAATGCTTTTTCTGCATCTATTGACATAATCCTTTTCTTTTTTAGTCACTGATGCTCCATTCATGTTTTTGTTGTTTTGCTTTCTGTATTTCATTTTGAGTAGTTTCTGTTGAAAATGTCTTCAGGTTTACTAATCTCTTCTTTTGCAGTGTCTAATCTGTCTTTAATCCCATCTAATGTATTTTTTATACCTTACATTGTAATTTTTCTCTGTAGAAGGTAAATTTGGGTCTGTTTTATATGTTTTATGTCTCTACTTAACAAGTTCATGCTTTCCTCTAGCTTCTGAAATATAAGGAATATAGTTACAATTGTTTTAGTGTCCTTCATACTCATTCTGTCATCTGTGTCATTTCTGGGTTGGTTGTTTTCCCACAAGCAACGTATTGGTCAGTTCCCGACTGAATACTCCAGATGTCCTGTGCACACCTTTCAGGTTCCCACCCTGTGCAGCTCTCTAGCCACCATGCTGTCCCAAGCTCCACCTGCACCTCTTTAACTCAATGAGGTGGTTGGACTCTGTCCCTGTTCCTTTCCACTCTGAGTCAGAAAGCCCTCTTTAGGCAGGAGCTCTGACAAACAAAGAGCCCACCTTGCTTGTTTCTCATCTCAGCATCATTGACCTTCATTGCTAGATGTTCAAGGTCTCGAATACCACGGTTTTGTATATTTGGTCCAGTTTTTTTATTGATTCAGGTGTGAGGGAAAATCTGGTCTCCTTCACTTAGTTTTGGCTGGAATCTGAAGTCAATAAACATATTTCTAATTCATGTAATATAATGAAAATCTATTTGCAGCGTAAGACTGGTCAGATTTAAACTCTTTCCTTTAACATCATCTTCTGTTACCCCCCCAAAAGTGGAACCTCTCATTAGTTTTAGAATTACTTTCTTTGTGAATAAATAAAATAATTGACAGCCTATTTACATTAGTCCTGAAATTAATGATGTTCAAAATTGATTGTAGATTTTATTATTTCATACTCTTTAAGTCACATTTATTTTTTGACACTGTGTAGGTAAATTTATTTCAAAAGCCTTGTTTAGAGAAGGGAATTTAAAAATCTAGTCAAGATAATAATTTATACTAACTATTATGGGAATCCAGAGGGGGGGGAAATGTGTTAATCCCAATGTTTTGTCAAAGAACACTTAATTTATAAATTTGTTTTTTGTAATAAAAGTATGTGCTCTTTTTGGCAGTCTTTCATTAAAGCCATGGATATTCATGTCAGCCATCTGTGTGATATGCCAGCACACATGATTTATTGAGAAAGTTACTTTAATGATCCTTTTAGTGTGTCAAGCTTTATAAATTCTCTCTCAACTTCTTGCTAGCTAAGGAACATGAATCTGCTTGCTAAAAGTCTAAGTTGACTCAGGTGGGCTAACAAACGTAAATTCTCTTGACTCATATTGCAGGTGGAGTAACCAGCTCTTTCTTGAAATGAGGTTTTGTTTTGTACCTTAGTTCTTTTATAGGTACGGATTAAAAAAGATCTTTATTTAAGGAATTATGCATAAAACATTTTCAGTTGAATTCTAGTGCAGGGAGCTGTACTAGGTTTGTTATGAAGAGTATTTTATTGACAGATAATTCAGATAATGTGGCCTTATGCTTAGCTGCTGTTTAACTAACTGAGCTTCTTACCTGGTATATATTTTACTTATCTTTTAAAGAAGTGAACTTCTGAATGGGAATAAGCATTTCAGTATTTGACTAGGAGAGTGAAATGACAGCATTTGGTAATTGAAATTTTCTTATAGTTAGTAGTATTTTAAAATTTGCTGCCTTAGTATCCTTTTATGTATTTCCCTAGAAATAGAGATTTTGAAGTATTTTACATTTGTATGTCTTATTAAGTTAAAGTTTTAAGTATTGTTACTTTTTCTTGTGTTGGTATTTTTAATTAAAAAGTACATTAGACCAAATGGACTTTATATATATATATAGACTGTTCCATCCAAAAGCAGCAGAATACACATTCTTTTCAAGTGCCCAAGGAACATTCTGCACATGCTAGATCACATGCTAGGACTCAAAACAAGTCTTGGTAAATTTATGAAAATTGAAATCATATTAAGTATCTTTTCTAACTGCAATACTATAAGACTAGAAATCAACTACAATAAAAGAAACTTCCCCAAACGCAAACATGTGGGGGCTAAACAATACATTACTAAACAACCAATGGGTCACTGAAGAAATCAAAGAAGAAATTTAAAAATACCTGTAGACAAATGAAAATGAAAGCACAACGATCCAAAATCTATGGGATTCAGCAAAAGCAATTCTAAGAGGGACATTTATAGTTATAAAAGCCTACCTCAGGATACAAGAAAAATTTCCAATGAAGAATCTTACTGTATACCTAAAAGAACTAGAAAAATGAAGAACAAACAAAACTCAAAGTTAGTAGAAGGAAAGAAATTGTAAAAGATCACAGCAGAAATAAATGAAACTAAAAAAAAAATAGAAAAGATCAATGAAATTAAGAGCTGGTTCTTTGAAAAGATAAACAAAATTGATAAGCCTTTACCCAGACTGATTAAGAAAAAAAGAGAGGGCCCAAATTAATATCAGAAATTAAAAAGAAGACATTACAACCTATACCACAGAAATACAAAGGATCATAAGAGATTACTAAGAACAACTATATGCCAATAAAATGGACAACCTAGAAGAAATGGACAAATTCCTAGAAATGTACGGTCTCCCAAGACTGAACCAGGAAGAAATAGAAAATATGAACAGACAAATAGCCAGTAATGAAATAGAATCAGTAATAAAAACTCCCAGCAAACAAAAGTCCAGGAGCAGATGGCTTCACAAATGAATTCTACCACACATTTAGAAAAGAGTTAACACCTGTCCTTTGCAAACTATTCCAAACAATTGCAGAGGAAGGCATGCTATCACCCTGATATCAAAACCAGACAAAGCTATCACACAAAATAATTACAGACCAATAGCACTGAGGAACATGTACAAAAATCCTCAGCAAAATCTTAGCAACCCAAATTCAACAGTACATTAAAAGGATCGTACACAAATAAATAAATAAATAAATAAATAAATAAAGTGATGTTTATTCCAGGGATGCAAGGATGGTTCAATATCTGCAAATCAATCAATGTGATATATCTCATTAAGACACTTGAAGTATAAAAATCATATGATCATCTCAATAGATGCAGAAAAAGCTTTTGACAAAATTCAATATCCGTTTATGATAAAAACTCTGCACAAACTGGGTAGAGGGAACATACCTCAACATAATAAAGGCCATATATGATAAGCCCACAGCTAACATCATACTTAGTGGTGAAAAGCTGAAAGCATTTTCTGTAAGATCAAGAACAAGACAATGATGCCCAGTCCTGCCACTTTTATTCAACATAGTATTTGAAGTCCTAGCCACAGCAGTCAGACAAGAAAAAGAAATAAAAGGAATCCAGATTAGAAAGGAAGAAGTAAAACTGTCACTGTTTGCTGATGACATGATACTATACTTAGAGAATCCTACAGACACTACCAAAAAACTATTAGACCCCATCAATGAATTCCATAAAGTTGCAGGATGCAAAATTAATATACAGAAATCAGTATACAGAAATCTGTTGCATTTCTATACACTAACAACAAACTATCAGAAAAAGAAATTAAGAAAATAATCTCATTTACCATTGCACCAAAAAAGAGTAAAATAGCTAGGAATATATCTAAATAAGGGGGCAAAGACCTGTACTCAGAAAACACTGATGAAAGAAATTGAAAGCAACACAACAGATGAAGAGAAATACTGTGTTCATGGATTGGAAGAATTAACATTGTTAAAATGAAGATGAAGAGAAATACTGTGTTCATGGATTGGAAGAATTAACACTGTTAAAATGACCATACTACCCAAAGCAATCTACAGATTCAGTACAATCAAAACACCAATGACATTTTTCACAGAACTAGAACAAATAATTCTAAAATTTGCATGGAACTACAAAAGATACTGAATTGCCAAAACAATTTTGAGAAGGAAGAATGAAGCTGGAGGTATCAATGCTTTCTGATTTTAAACTATACTACAAAGCTACAGTCATCAAAACAGCATGGTACTGGCACAAAAACAGACACATAGATCAATGGAACAGAATAGAGAGCCCAGAAGTTTAACCCATGCAGCTACGTCAATTAATCTATGACAAAGGAGGCAAGAATGTACAGTGGGGGAAAAGACAGCCTCTTCAATAAATGGTGTTGTAAAAACTGGAAAGCTATATGCAAAAGAATCAAACTGGACCACTCTCTCACATCATGTGCAAAAATAAATTCAAAACAGATTATTTAAGTGTAAGACCTGAAATCATAAAAATTCTAGAAGAAAACATAGGCAGTATGCTCTTTGACATCAGCCTTAGCAATATGTTTTTGAGATCTGTCTCCTCAGGCAAGGGAAACAAAAGCAAAATAAACAACTGGGACTACATCAAACTAAAAATCTTTTGCACAATGAAAGAAACTGTCAACAAAATGAAAAGGCTGCCTACTGAATGGGAGAAGATATTTGCAAATGATATATCCGATAAGGAGTTAATATCCAAAATATACAAAGGCTCAATATCAGAAAAACAAACAACTCAATCAAAAAATGGGCAGAAGATCTAAATAGACATTTCTCCAAATAGGAAATACAAGTGGCCAAAAGACACATGAAAAGATGCGCAACATTGCTAATTATTAGAGAAATGCAATTCAAAACTACAACAAGATATTACCTCACACTGGTCAGAATGGCCATCATCAAAAAGTCTACAAATAGGGGCTTCCCAGGTGGCGCAGTGGTTGAGGGTCTGCCTGCTGATGCAGGGGACACGGGTTTGTGTCCCGGTCCGGGAAGATCCCACATGCCACGGAGCGGCTGGGCCAGTGAGCCATGGCTGCTGAGCCTGTGCGTCCAGAGCCTGTGCTCCTCAGCGGGAGAGGCCACAACACTGAGAGGCCCGCGTTGTGAGGCCCGCGTACTGCAAAAAAAAAAAAAAGTCTACAAATAATAAATGCTGGAGAGGGTATGGAGAAAAAGGAACCCTCCTACACTGTTGATGGGAGTGTAAACTGGTGCAGCCACTATGGAGAACAGTAGGGAGGTTCCTTAAAAAAACTAAAGATAGAGTTACCATTCGATCCTGCAATCCCACTCCTGGGTATTTATCTGAAGAAAATGAAAACACTAATTAGAAAATATGTATGCACCCCTATGTTCATTGCAGCATTATTTATAATAGCTAAGATATGGAAGCAACCAAAGTGCCCATCAATAGATGAATGTGTAAAGATGTGATGTGTGTGTATATCCACACACCACACCACACACACACACACACACACACACACACATACTGGAATATTACTCAAACATAAAAAAGATTGAAATATAACCATTTATGACAACATGGGTAGACCTAGAGGGTATTACGCTTGGTGAAATAAGTCAGACAGAGAAAGACAAATACTGTATGATTCCACTGATAATATGAAATCTAAGAAACAAAACAAATGAACAAATATAGCAAAACAGAAACAGAGTTATAGATACAGAGAGCAGGTGGTTTCCAGAGGGAGGGCGGTAAGGGGAGGAAAGAAATAGGTGAGGAGATTAGAGTTGCAAAATTCACGGTCTGAAATGTACAGTGTGGGGAATATAGTCAATAACTATGTAACTAGACATCGTGATCATTTTGAAATATATAGAAGTATTGAATCACTATGTCGTGTAACAGGAACTTGCATAGTGTTTTAGGTCGATCATACTTCAAAAACAGACTCATAAGAAAAAAGATCAGATTTGTGGTTAGCAGGGACGGGAGGTGGGTGGAAGGGGAACTGGATGAAGGCCGTCAAAAGGTACAGACTTCCAGTTACAAGATAAATGAGTACTAGGGGTGTGATATGCAACATGATACCTAGAGTTAACACTGCTGTGTGCTGTAGAGGCAGGTTGTTAAGGGGTAAATCCTGAGAGTTCTCATCACGTGGGAAAAGTTCTGTTTAACTTTCTAAGTTTTTATCTGTTTGAGGTGATGAATGTTCACTAAACTTATTGTAATAAACATTTCCTTTGTATGTGAGTCCAATCATTATGCTGCACACATTAAACTTACATAGTGAGGTATGTAAATTATATCTCAATAAAACTGGAAGAAAAGAATTAAAATAAAAGTACATTGTACAGTTTAATTATTGCTGTGACACAATCCTCTCAGACATTTTAGAAAAGTGATTATTTAAGGCTTCTTGTCTAATAGAAGATTTTCAGAAGTGAAGAACTGTGTGGTACCAGAGTAATCTTTCAGTCAGTCGATATTAGTTAGATTTTTAAAACATTAAATTTGAAACAGCAAGGTCTTTAGAGCTCGTCCCTATATAATCTCTAGTACTTTGTCTGCTGCCTCACGCGTACTCTAGCAACAGACTCCCGGACTTCTGTCTGTGAGGCCAGCCTGAGGTATCTGGGGACCAACATCTAACGAGAGAGATTGTGCTTCGCCTGGTGTTTCTCACTGGGTCTTGGCCCTGATTCTCGAGATCCCAAGTTGAGTCCACTCAGAAGTTCTCGTGAAAGTATTTTTCCGTTGTTCATAACATACCTTCCATTCTCACTCTGCGAATGCTTTCTGCCCCCGACCTCACTCTCATGCAGTGGTGCTGTCCCAGCACGACACAGGCCAAGTTCTGGGCGGAGCCAAATTGCTATTTAGCATACAACAGTGGTTTCCAAAGTGGAGTTTGTTTCCTGTCCATTCACAAAGTAAGTCACTGGGCTGTGTGAAGAAACTATTAGAACTTGTATTTATTTTTATTGTTACAATTTTTAAAGTTTTTGTTTTGTGTGTAAAATAATGTATATGTCAGTGAGTAGTACATATATATCAATAGTTTATAAATAATTAAAATACACATATAATGGGTATATGTACTCTAATTTTATTTTTGCTTTTGGTGGTGTATGATCAAAAATTTTTGAGACCGGATAAGACTCTTATAGCGCATCTGGGTGAGGGTTTTTATTCTGTTATTTGTCAGTTCCTCCATAAATATGAGCTTCATGATATGCACAATTGTGTGTGTGTGTGCTCACACGCGCACGCCTGCACCCTCATGTATGTGTGTTTTTCTTGTGAAAAATTCCGTGGCTCTCACCAGATTCTCGGGAGTCTTTGGCCCTAAAGATCAAATATGCTGGGCTTCCCTGGTGGTGCAGTGGTTAAGAATCCACCTGCCAATGCAGGGGACACGGGTTGGAGCCCTGGTCCGGGAAGATCCTGCATGCCGCCGTGCAACTAATCCCACGTACCACAACTACTGGGCCTGTGCTCTAGAGCCCGCGATCCACAACTGTGAAGCCTGCGCGCCTAGAGCCCATGCTCCACGACAAGAGAAGCCAGCGCAATGAGAAGCCTATGGGCACCTCAACAAAGAGTAGCCCCTGCTCGCTGAAACTAGAGAAAGCCCGTGCTCAGCAACGAAGACCCAATGCAGCCAAAAATAAATAAATAAAATAAATAAATGTTTTCTAAAAAATGCATAAAATCAGATATGCTTATCTGGGATCCCTGGGCCATGAAACCACTGAAGTTCTTTTTGGGAGGACTGTACCTTGTTTGCATATAACTGCCTAGTTTAAATTAAGTGGTACTAACTGATTCACTTTGTTATAAAGCAGAAACTAACACACCATTTGTAAAGCAATTGTGTACTCCAATAAAGATGTAAAATAAATTAATTAATTAAGTGGTACTTCATTTGAAAAATAATATATATGATTAGATACATAGTCTTTTTTCTTTTTAATTAATTAATTTTGGCTGCGTTGGATCTTCGTTGCTGCGTGTGGGCTTTCTCTAGTTGCGGCGAGCGGGGGCTACTCTGTTGTGGAGCGCGGGCTTCTCACTGCGGTGGCTTCTTGTTGCGGAGCACAGGCTCTAGGCGCGCAGGCTTTAGTAGTTGTGGCTCGCGGGCTCTAGAGCGCAGACTCAGTAGTTGTGGCGCACGGACTTAGTTGCTCCGCGGCATGTGGGATCTTCCCGGACCAGGGCTTGAACCCATGTCCCCAGCACTGGCAGGCATATTCTTAACCACTGTGCCACCAGGGAAGTCCCATATTCTTTTTAATAGATTGAAGTCTTATTAAGTCTTTAGTCTGATAAACTGCCGCCAGAATGGTTGCCATGATCTCATGGTGTGACCTATGCTGCATACTCTATACTAGGGTCTGGGTCCCTTTTACCTTCTTTTAAAAGATATTTTATTGTATGTTTTCACTAACCTTATACTTCTTTAAAATATTATGATAGATTATTGTCTCTCAAATTCAAATACATCGGCCCTGGATAGATGTAGTTACAAAAGAGCTGCTATTTGAAACCGGCTGTTTTTCTGTTGTCTCCATAAGCTGCTTTTGTGGAGTCTGTCTGTATAATAGGTGATGGGACTGCATTGAGTGGGGATGTGAGTTAAGTTTAAAAGTCAGCTGATAAGATGAAATTGAGTTTAGTCAAAGTTATTCTTGAAATTCTTAGATCACCCATAAAATTAAAGGTATATGATTTTGTATATACAGTCCTTTGTGGTTAAAATTTTATATGGCCCCGAGTAGCTCTTCAGTTTCTTCCTTAAAGAGTGTCAACAATCCCATCATCTCTCAGTTGACTGACCACTTGAATGCTATTTTACTTATTTATTTATTCATTTACCAGTAGTCAGAAAAACCCTACCATTCACATATTCTTTCCAATAAGTATTGGGCCTAGGACACGAGCTCACTGAATAGAATGACTATTCAGATTTTTTTTCAATAAAAAGACTTGCTTTTTAAATATGTATAGGTGAATTTAAGTAACTTCAATGCATACATGATACAACTGCACTGCATTTCCAACCTATATGACATAATTACACTGTATTTCCAGCGTTGGCCATTTCCCTGCACAAGCCTGTAGAATCCAACTCAGATGAATAATGTATGTGTGTGTTTTTTCCCTTGGAAAGGAATCACTCTATCTGTTTATTTGTTATGTAATAAGTTTTAAGTATTTGCAAGGCATTGCTCTGGGCATTGGAATTATAAGAATGAAAATGACACAGTCCCTGTTCTTATAGAACTTACATTCTAGTGGCGAAAGTAGGCAATAAATAAACCACAAAGGAGGGCTTCCCTGGTGACGCAGTGGTTGAGAGTCCACCTGCTGATGCAGGGGACGCAGGTTGGTGACTCGGTCCGGGAAGATCCCACATGCCGCGGAGCGGCTGGGCCCGTGAGCCATGGCCGCTGACCTGCACGTCCGGAGCCTGCGCTCCGCAACGGGAGAGGCCACAACAGTGAGAGGCCCGCGTACCGCAAAAAAAAAAAAAAAAAAAAAAAAAAAAACCACAAAGGAAAAGAAACATTTCGGGCAGTGTGTGCTGTGAAGAAACATAATCAGGGTGGAGGGCCTTGGCAGGTCCGCTGTCTGGGGAAGGGGAATCAGGTGGCCTCTCGGAGGAGGTGACATGTGAACAGGAGCCTGCATGAAGAGGGGACAAGGGTGGGAGAGGTGAGAGGGTTTGTCAGGTGTCTCTTCCATCACGACCCTGGTTTCCTAGTTCAGGGGAGCAGGCTGCACCACCCACCCCACACGAGTGGCACGGTGGGTTTCTTGTGGATGTAGGCGAAACCGCTGAGCAAGTGACTCATGTCAGCGCCATTGCTCATCGCTTCCAAGAGGCTGCGATATGTGGGCAGAGTCGCTTTGGGTTGACTGGGGTTTTCCCACCAGGTAACAGCCGTGTGTTTTACCTAGGATCCCACCAACAGAAATGAGAAAGTCCATGGAATTTGATCCGTCTGATTTGTACTTTATTTTGTTATGTATGTATAAATTTATTGTATCTGATTTTATTAAGGGCTATTTTATTTATTTTTAACAGGAATCACTAGATTTGATCTACTTGGAGACTTTGGAAGGTTTAATTGGCTGGGAAATTTCTATATTGTGTTATCCTACAATTTGCTTTTTGCTATTATGACAACATTGTGTCTGGTCAGAAAATTCACCTCTGCTGTGCGAGAAGAACTTTTCAAGGCCCTAGGTAATTCTGAGGTTTATGGGTATTTTTGTCTTTTTCTACTTATTAATAATTTTGACATTTCAGCTAATTTTAAGTCTTCATCTATTCATTTTTCCAAATGTGTAAATCCTTAGAGGTCACATTCCTGACCCACTACTTACTGGATATGCTCTTGTATAAAATTACTTCATTAAGTCTCATCTTTCTCATCTGTAAAATGGTGATAATATCTTCTTCTTTTAGGACTGTTGTGAATATTAACTGAAATAGTTCCTTTAAGGGCCTAAGCATAATCCTAGCACATGGGAAGAGCTCAGTAAACATTAGCTCTTTGGTTATGAAGATGAGGGTAGGTGTGATGAGCTGAGGATGATGATGTGCTAAAGACATATTTGGGTATTGATACCTCTTACTATTTTTTAGTTAAAGGTTGTTTTCAGGATTGGATTTTATAGGTATCAGGCTGACCCACAATTCTAATTCTCTTCAGTTAGTCGAATAATAATTCAGAATAAAAGTATTAGTGTTCTTGGCATTAATAAGAGAGAGGGCATTCATCATGTATCCTATGAGTCATATGCATGTGACAGTGTTAAAAACTCATAGGTTTGGCTGAGCTATAAAGGGTCCAAATGTAACCTATGAATGTATTCTTCATGCTTGCTTCAACATTAGTACTAAACATATTTCAGGTTTTGTATTTTAGGAATACCAGGACAATAGAAGCTGTCTTGCTGTATAAGCCCTCTTGGGTTTAGGGTGTGTAATTTTATAAAAGAAGGGAAAGGTACTGATTTATTGTAGAAAGTCCTGACGTTAGCCGTTTACCTGAATTGACATCATTTGAATGCTTATACTCTGTATTCTTTTGTGGCTCTTAGCTGTTGCAAAAGGCAACATAATAATTGATTCTTTAAGATTCTGTTTTCAGATACTTTAAACCTTATGAGCAACAATAAAGCTTTGCATACCACCAAGCCTTTCCAACCCTGATGCTTGAAAGGATGACCTTTGGGAAGGAAAAAGGATTTCAGATTATCTATTCATGTCTGTTTTACTGCAAATTTATCGTGGGAGGGGGTGGCTGATGAGATATTGGCCTGAAAGGGAAAGTTACATCTCATTTCAACTGAAGCACCAGATAATCTACAGATTTTAATGCCTAGGTTCCTTAATGCTGGTCAGATTAAAATCTAAAGGTGAAGTCAGGATCAAACAGTCCTCTCAGCCAAAGTTTTAGAGTTGAAATTTCATTTTTAAGCCTGTTGTAGCATCAGCAATATTAGTAGCCATAACCTCAGATAAATTCCTATTCACCATTCACGAAAATGAGATGGTTATGAAGAAATTGCAGTAAATTTAGCGTTTGAGTTGGGTATTCTGGATACCATCTTGCTAAGGAAGTCTTTATTAAAACAGTAAAATGTAATTTAACCCAAGGTAAAAGTTGTAAATGTTGTGTTGGCTCTTTGGCCATAAGAGGCAGTGAAATCATCAAGAGTTGTGTAAAACATCTAATAGATACAGTCTTTTTTTTTCCCTAATGTTTTCTGTTACTCTTTGAATGCTCTAAGGAGGCAATGCCTTATACCTAGAAAATGATCCTCATTAAGTGTATGTCATATGTGAATGATCTGAGATCTTAAATATGATTTCACTGGGAGTCATAATTTGATTATAAAATATAAAATTTAACTATATCCTTTCTTTTTTCTTTTTCTTCTTTTGTGTGTGTGTGGGAGGTGGGGTGGGAGGGATTTTTCTCTCTGCTGCTGTGCGTTGAGAATCATAACATCTATCTCATAGAGTACCTGGCACATGGCAGACACTCAGAATGTAGCGACCATGATGGTGGTGGAGGTGATTGTTTTTGCAGAAGAGAGACATTGTAGTTTTCCTGAATGCATAACCTTTGCTACACCCAGGTTTTAGAAGTAACTCATTGAAATAATCGATCCTAAAGGGGTTCTGTTCCAGGGAGGGCGTTGGTCACTCGGTCGCTGCTCTCTTTGCCCACGTCCTTCTGCAGCCGGCCTGTGTTAACACGCTTTCTCACGTCCAGCAGTTGTAGGTGCCTTCTGTCACTCAGTGGCTTGGCCGTTCCTGAACAAAAAAACAAGAACTGTTTTTTTTGTGTGTGTTGGATTGATTTATTTTTCCTTTCCCAGTCATGCATCATAGACAGGCTCAGTTTTACCTTTTCTTTCATTAAGATATGCAATGATAGAAATTTAAAAATTTGGAGTGCTATGTTGGCTTGCGAGGGATATAAAATTGCTTACCAGTCAGGCAGACAACCATCTGAAATTTTAGGGGAAAAATCATCTTATCCAGGTATATTTTTACAAATATCTGAGCCTCATAAAAATTGTTACCTCAAAATCTTTTCCATGAATGTGTTGCTTATGTGCTCTTGACTGTCTTTATGCTTCATTTTGTTAAAGTGCTCAGAGCTTTAATGCCACTTAAACTCTTAAAATTTCTTCTCTCTTTTCTGCCTGTGAGGGCACAGTATTGTCCTATGTGTCAGGTATACTATGTAAATAATGCTATGTGATACAGAGGGAAAGTAATGTAACTTAAAAGGTAGTAATCTTTTACTCTGTGAAATATCTTTGAGTAGTGAAATCTTTTTTATGGTCAGTTTGTTCTGTTGCCATTTCTTTCTTCTTGGTAGTGTCTTCTGTTGCTTTTCTTTTTACTTGCATGCTTTATGTTTTGGTGTGTCTTTCCCTGCATTTTCCTGTGAGTGTGTATGTATGGGTGTCTTTTAAAACAAAAATGGGGTCATCCTCGTTTCAGGTTGTTCCCTGGGAAGGGCACTAGGGTGTGGGGATAAGCTTGCAGGAGGAGGTTTATTAGAAGTTGCTCTTGGGACCAAGGTGGAGGGCGGGGCAGGGGCAGGAGCTGTGCGGAGGGCAGTGGCCACCGCATCTCACCGGAAGCCTCAGCTGGCCCCGTGGGATGTTGGATGAAGGAAGGACTCCCAGGCTGCCCTGAACTAGGGGAGGCCTGACTGCCTCCCGGGCAGCTGTCTTCAGCTCAGGCCCAGGCGCTGCCGGTGGGGAGAAGGGCCCTTTCATCCTACAGGGAGTGTAGCCAGAGAGGCACAGTTCCCTCAGGAGCACGGCACACTCTGCCCGACGTCTCAACAATGCATTAGTTCTTACATCTTCTTCATTTTCCTGCAGGGCTTCATAAACTTCACTTATCAGATACTTCAAGGGATCCAGAAACCACAAAGCCTTCTGCGAATGGGCATCAGAAAGCACTGTGAGACCCGCAGTAGCGCCCTGCAATCAAGAGCCTGAGCGCCCCGAACCTGTGACGTTCCCGTCGGTCAGGGGTGTTTCCTGCTGACTGTGGTCCACGTTTACGGCCTGGGCCTGTCAGTGTCGTTTTCATAATCTAAGAGCTCGGCTGTTGCAGGTCTTCTTCTTTTTACCTTTGGGGCGGCCCTTGTAGTTCCCAGCCAGGTGCAGCCTCCTCAGGGCGGCGCGTCTTCTGGGGCCATGTTTGCTTGCATCAGTTATGCGCCCATATGAGAGTGTTAGAAAAGGCCAACTTTGGGGCTTTCTAAGGATTCACTTAAATCTTGTTATATATTCCATTCAAAATGAATTCCATTCATGCCCTACATGAAAGGGCATCCTTGGTACTTAGATGTGAAATTTCTGCAAAAAATGAAAGTTTGTAGATGATATTGCAGTGGGTACATTGGAACTGTAAATGGTTGCAAATTATATTTTTCACTTCCTTAAAGAAAAAACAAAAGCATAGTTCTGATTTATGTTACAGAATGATATTGATTGGACTTTGAGTCAAGGGAAAAATACAAAATTCTTTTAAAACTTGAGCCTTGGTAGGATGCCACAGGAATACCTCCTACTGTCCAGTGGAATAAGCTATGGTAGGAAGTATTATGTAATCATACTTCTCTGACAGTTTATGTGTATATAATTCAATATTACCTCTCATAACATAGTTGCCAGTGTTGAATACACTTGTAACTTAGATTTTGCCTTATAGGCTATATGTACACTCAGTTTTTTTTAAACATTTTTTTTCAGAAATCCCTTAATTCCCTGTGTCCATTATGAACTATAAATGCTCTGTGGTAGACACCCCTTCTGTCGCCACAGTCTTCAGGCTTGATCACTTCTGTACATGCCAATTTAAACATCAGACTTACGAATGTTACCATTTAACACCCAAAACACACAGCATCAGCATTCATGATGTAAGAAAAGTTTTGCCGTGTATCATGGTCTGATGATCATTCAGTTATTAAATTGTAAATAATTCTTGGGATGGGTTCTTGACTTAAGTCCACTGAATAAAAGCTATAACATTATACTCCGTGTTACCATCCACTAGGATCGAGTACCAGAAATTGTGCATGCAAAAATAGCAGATGGGTCCACTTGCACACAGTTCATATCATGCAGCCTCTATAAACACATATGTTCATATGCGCTGTGTGTTTGGCAACAGGTTGTGTTCAGACAAAAGGAAAAGAACAGTTTTCTCAAACTGTTGAATTTAAAGGGTTTTTTTGGGAGAAATTTATGAAAAACAGGCTATATATATTTTGACATCAAAAATTTCCACTTAGATCCAATATAATAAGAGAAAGTAACCCAAAGCTCCATTGTGTATACTTCTCCTTTATTTATACCTCTGCATTTCCTTCTGAGCTTCTCTTCCTGTTAAAATGCAGCTTCGTTTTAAAATAAAAGAACATTTTGTGATTCTAAACAACACTCAGTAAATACCACCAGTCTAGTATGGGTGAATTTCTCAGCATAAGATCCACATACTGAGAAAATGAATAAAAATTGGCTGCTTTCTAATTTTACTGGTAATTATTCCTATTTACGTGTTAATTGCAAGTTTTGATTTTTACTGAAACTTGCTTGCTTTGAGCAGACCAGGTCAAGGGGAGAAGAGAAAAGAATTCCTTTAAATAAAAGAATATCACTTCTAACTTACACTAATTTCAGGGCAGACATCCAGAGGAAGAGCTTCTGGGTATTTGTAAGATGTCTGAAAATTTTTGAGTAAAATATTAAACTTTTCAATGTCTATATCAACTCTTTGTTCATTTGAAAGTTTCTTTCCATCAGAGGACTTAAGCCAGGTTTGGATTAGTAAGGAGTGAAATGTATTATAAATTCCTGAAGCTCTTAGTGGATGCTTCTTCACTGCTGTGTGGAGCAGAGGGACGGTTTTGAACCTTGGGTGCCAGGTGCCTTCTGTGGAAGCAAATATAGGTTGTCACATCCTCGATCTGCACGTAATGACAACCACCTGAGGCTCTAGCAACACCTGGTGCATTCCTGGTCACAAGCGCAGTCTTCCTCTTGAGTGAGACACTTACTCTAAATGCAGGCGCTTCTCCTGCATGCACGCTGGAGGCTGGCATGTGCACCTGTGGCAGAAGTGGCTGCGGCGCATTGAGGCCGAGCACTGGAGGACCGGTAAGGACAGACAGGCACCCGGGAGCTTCCTGTTACTGCAGTTGTGCGTGCAGTGGAGGGCAGGCTCGAGGCCTCAGGTCCTCCGAGGACCTCCGAGGTCCCGGTGCCGGCGGTCGGACGGGCCTGAAACTGCCTTCCTTCTAAGTGGGTGGGGTACATCACTGACTGCATTAAATCAAATGCTCCTTTTATTTTTTCTCAGCACTAGGATCTATTTTAAAAGGGCATTAGGCACTGCAATCACAAAGCTGCTTGAGGAGACTGAGCCAATTCTTATCATTCATTGGTTCTACAGTATGTAAATAAATTATTTTGAAGTTATAAATTTTACAGATTATAATGTTTGTAATGATTTTTACTGATTTTCCAAGATATTTCTTAGATTTAAAATTTGTTTAGCTTTATATACATTCTGTGTAAAAATAGACCTGCTGTAAATATGAGACTTTATGTGAAAATTACACACACACACACACACACACACACACAGGTGGCACCTTCAGTGCCACGCTGAGGGGTTGACAGTGGATGAGAATGAAAGCTTCCTGGTGGTTCTCAGTCTCGGGTGCGTCAAAGGTGCATATATACCTGACCTTCGGGGCACCGGCTTCTGCCTGGTTTTCTGGAGCAGTCGGCCTCCCTGTGGCCTCTGTAACCGCCTTATTTACCAGCAACACAGGCTTACATCGCGTGAAAGCCCTAGGTGGCTTTCTATGTTGTTAGCAGTATTTAGTATATAAAGGCAGAGTTCTTAAAATAATTTTTTTTTAAGTATGAGGATACATGCAGTACTGACTTTTTAAACTTTTAAAAAATTGGTATGATGTTACTTTAAAAATAATGTTTGGATGCACTGGCAAATTATTTTTGTTTACAGAGTGTTTTGTTTACAGGTTATCAGTCTTGTTTCTGTGAGATACTTTTAGTGTGACTTTTTAAATGTCTCAGAAATTAAAGTTTTACAAAAAGTGATTTCATATTTTGGTTTACAAGTACTCAAATGTGTTTTTTATTTTTAATCTTAAATACCATCATGGCTAAAACTTAAGGGTGTATGTAGGTTATTTTCATTTCAGTTTTATAAAGGGCAATAACTATTCTTATGGAATGTTGAATTGAGGGAGGAGTGGATATTTTCTCTCCTTTTTGTTGGGGAGTTTTTGATCAGTTTCTTGCAACCTAAAATGTAGCATCAATAATTGAAATCATGTATGTTATTTCTTTGACTTATGTAGGTTTGATTTCTCTAATTTCTTCCATTGAAGGACTGAGCCATGTACCTGATTGTGGTGTGAGCAGCTTAATCCAGAGTGCCTGGAAGGCAAAGGCCTTTAGCATGTGGCTCATTCACTGACAAACAGAAGCCTCTACGGCAGTGGCTTTCAGACTTCTGACCAGAGTAAGAAATCCAGTCTACATTGTGACTCACACACACATACATACTTCTATACACAAACAAAAATTTAACAAAACAGTACCTACTTTTACTGTGTGTGATGCATGCTGGCTTTTTCTATTCTGTTTTGTTGGTATTTAAAAAGAAATACTTGACACAAACCACCAAGTCATTTCCTGGCTGAAAGAATACAAAGCATTTTTTTGGCTTTTGAATATTGTTCAGGTAAAATTCATTATTGCAAATACCACTGAAACAAAAGGATTGCATATGCAAATTACTTGTTCCACTGAAAAGAATGTAATAAAAATCAGTAGAAATCGCTCAGACTCTAAAAAGTGGATTATAAAATTTCAAAACTAAGTGATTGATCCATATGTCTTAAAGGAGTAGTGCTGGGAGCTAGTTTTCAAGATAAGTTATTTAACTTCCAATTCTTTGCAATTCAATTAGGAAACATTTTTTCAAGTTCAAATGTAATCAAACAAGAAATTCACACAAAACCCAGTCATCCTGGATATGACTTTGGTGCTGTGCTCTTCTAAAGGTGTGAAGAGGTCAGGTTCTCACAAGCATGGATTACAGAAAGCAGGGCAGCAGCAGCTGCTGTGCGTGTCTTCTGAGGACCGGAGAGAAACAAGGATCTTCAGTGTCTCAGTGTGAGGACGCTGAGATTCAAATGGTGGGCTGTGAATCTGAGGAAGAAAGTTTTTTCAGTTTCTAAGAATACTATGTGAAGGATGTAATGTCTTTCCCTTTGAAAAGCTATTATTAAAAGAATGTACTGCTTACAAACAGTGACACTGAGGATCGAGGATTTGGGACCCTTCTGGAGCTAGCGTATTGGTTCTGCAGCCTTCCCTTCACAGCCCTCTGGAAATCTTCCACGGTTTTTCTCTGTCGGCTTAACAGTGGGCTTGAGGATGGGGTGACAGAGGTATTATGCTGATGCTAGCACCTGTCCCTCCCCGGCCTGTGCCTGTTCAGAGAGTTTCTCATCACCTCCACTCTCTCTCATCCTCTCTCGACTTCAGTCTCAGCAGTGATTCACTTCTTTTCTCTTTTTGGTCCTCGCTGTGGCATCCCATCAGACCTCGAGGTCAAGGAGGCGAAGGGGGCGTGGGGGGAGGGAGGAGGCGGTGTGGTGTTCTTGCTGTCAGCAGCCCGGAGACCTGGGAAATGGGGAAATACACGCCTCCATTCTACAGAGAAGGGGCCCAAACACACGAAGGGTGAGGTTTGCTGAGGTCACACAACTAGGGAGTTGAAGAGCTGTCTGTGAACGCAGGTCGCTATCACTGAGTCTCACCTCTTCCTGGTTTGGGGGTTTTGATTTCTTAGTGACTCCAGTCGGGTGGTTCAGAATTTTCCAACGCCAGGATATTGAGTCAAGTGTTTGAACATTGTCTGTCTTTCTGCTTGTCTTAGTGCTGGTGGGGAGTTGCGGAAGTGTGGCATAGTCCCAGGGCCCATATTTCTAGGCCTTAGAAACTCAAGCAGACTTGATTCTTTCTCAGTTACGCAGCTAAACATTTAGTAATGCAGATAACGTAAGTGGATATCTAAGATGTGGTTCTAAGATGAGACCCATTTTATGTATATAGCTTGCAAAAGGGACTTAACTGCTTTAAATTGGTAATAACAGCAATAATAATAATAGCAGTAGCCACTTAAATAGTGCTTTCCTGTGCCAGGTATTGTTCTAGGCATTTTATATGTGTGTGTATATGCATGTTTATTTAAATATGTAACTTATTTAATCCTCCTGACAGTCCTGTGAAGTGGGTACTGTTAATATTCCCACTTTGCAGATGAGGAAGCTAAAGCACAGAGAGGTTAAGTAACCTGCCCGGGGACCCACAGGACAAAGGATTCGAATCCCGTGCCAGCTGGCTCCTGAGTCCTCACGCTTAACCACTTTATAAACATTGCTTCTCAGATAGACTTTACTTACCACTTACAGCCAATGGAAAGAAGGCACCTATTTTCACACAGGAGGCCCTGAGACTAGTTGACAGAGCCCTGTCTAAGATCAGAGCCTCTGAGACCGAACAAAGGGACTTGTTTAAAATTGTTACCTCTCTTCGTGGTGCTTGGTGAGGACACTGAACCAGGTAGGGAGCGCGTGTGAGACACTTGGGCTTTAAGAATGCGGCTTGATTGCCTTGGAAGGAAGAAAATGGTTCGGGAAAAGTTTTTTGAAGATGATGGCTCTGCTCCATGTGTCACAGGTCGCAGCCCTGCAGGTTTCCCGCAGTCCAGCGAGCTCTGCATTTGTGAGGGGTTTAGGCAGAGCCGCTCTGAGCCACTGGTGCTCAGCGAGCACAAGCCTGGAACTGGCGGCCTTGAGCCCCAGTGTGGGCCGACCAGAGCTTCGGTTTCCTCATGATTTCTGCATTCCTTTCCTCAACAGGTAAAAGGGGCAGGACCTGCGGTTGTGAAAAAGCACGAGGAAACAGTAGCCATAGTTATCTACCACTCTGAAAGGGGGGGAATCACACCTGTGTACCATGTAGTGGAAAACGCCAGGTGGCTTCTGTATCTATGTATGTGTTATCTGTGTATGTGTATCTGTGTATCAGTGCATGTGTATCTGTGTATGTGTATCAGTGTATGTGTATCTGTGCATGTGTATCTGTGTGTGTATGTGTATCTGTGCGTGTGTATCTGTGTATGAGTGCATGTGTATCTGTGCATGTGTATCAGTGTATGTGTATCAGTGCACGTGTATCTGTGCATGTGTGTCTGTGTATGAGTGCATGTGTATCAGTGTATGTGTATCGGTGCACGTGTATCAATGCATGTGTATCTGCATGTGTATCTGTGTGTATGTGTATCTGTGCGTGTGTATCTGCATGTGTATCTGTGTATCAGTGCATGTGTATCTGTGTATGTGTATCTGTGCATGTGTATCTGTGCATGTATATCAGTGCATGTGTATCTGTGCATATGTATCTGTGTATGTGTATCTATGTATGTGTTACATGTGCACCAGGCTGTGGCCGACATGCCACAGCCACTGACACAGGGCCTGAAATGTTAGGTACTTGATAAGTATTAGCTGTTATTTTAAATAATTTATTTAAATGTTCTCTTATAGTTGCTTGACACTTTTAAGATAATGTCACAATTAGTTGTAGCAGATCCTATAAAGGAGTAAAATAAGATTTTAAAATTTTTGCTAGTGGGGGCTGTATAGGAACAACTGAGACCAGCTCCATAAAGGCCATTCAGCATTTATCTGGTCCATATGGGGCTTTTCTAAGTGAGTCCTCACTTATCCTTGTGGAAATTTTTCATCTACTGGAGTTGCCTAAAATCATCATTTCTTAAATTATGATGAGGATTTTGGAATCGTACAGGCTATGTTAAAAACTTGTAACAAACAAGAAAGCATTTTTGAGTCTCCACCTCCTCATGTTTATTTGGATAAGCTTGAAAGTCTAGATGTATCAAACATTAAATTAATTAGTTTCCTTATGAGGCTTTGTCTTTGAAATAGAAGCCAAGTCTGTCTACAAAAGGCAGTGAGGAATTCCCTGGTGGTCCAGTGGTTAGGACACAGTGCTTTCCCTGCCGAGGCCTGGTGGGTTCAATCCCTGGTTGGGGATCTGAGGTCCCACAAGCCTCGCAGCTCAGCCAGGAAAGGTGGGGGGTTGCGCAATGATATTGAACCGTTACAGTGTTTCTGCTGATTTGCCTGATCGAAATCAAGTTTCAGCGTTTAAATTGTGGTTGTAATTCCATGTGGTTGCTCTGTGACGAACCACATGCCACCACAGGATTGTCGTATGTATATGGAAACCCCTTTGTTCATGAGCTTTTTTCCTACCAATAGATGTAGGTTTACATCATTCCATTGAATGGCTATATAGTATTCCTCTTGATGTGTATGGACCATATATATATATTTTTTTTTTCGGTACGCGGGCCTGTCACTGTTGTGGCCTCTCCCGTTGCGGAGCACAGGCTCTGGACACGCAGGCTCAGTGGCCATGGCTCACGGGCCTAGCTGCTCCGTGGCACGTGGGATCTTCCCGGACCAGGGCACGAACCCGTGTCCCCTGCATCGGCAGGCGGACTCTCAACCACTGTGCCACCAGGGAAGCCCCATGGACCATATTTTAATCAACTCCTTAGGGATGGGTGTCTAGATTATTTCCAATTTCTAACTACTGTAAATACTAACAAGTAGCTTTCTACATGTATCTTAGCACACTGTTTTATTATCTCCTTAGAAGTTTATAATGAAAAACTCCTCTTTCTCGTACTCTCCCTGTTTCACTTGTAGCCACCAAATGTGTGGGGTTTTTTTCTACACCAAGTATTTCTCCAATTTTCTGTGGATAACTACATGGGTGTCCTACAATTCAATTCAATTCTGACACTATCTTCATGAAATTAGTGCACACCCACATGTTAGGGACTCAGTCCCAATAAGACTGGCTGCCTACCCGCCCCGTCCCCTCACTTCAGATGCTGATCCCAAGCCCAGGCTGTCACCTGTGCTTCTGAACAACCCGCTTTACATCAGAGGGTCCCAAGACCCCCTCGTCCAGTTCAGTAGTTTGCTAGAGCAGGTCACAGAATGCTGGAAAACAGTTGACTTGCTAGATTACCTGTTTCCCATAAAGGATACAAGTCAGGAACAGCCGGATGGAAGAGAGGCACAGGCCAGATTCGGGGAAGGGGCACTGAGCTTCCCCACCCTGTCGGGGTGCCCCACTCTCCTAGAGCCTCCATGCGTTCACCGACCCGGAAGCTCTCGGAGTCCCTTCAGTTAGCGGTTTTCGTGTGTGTGGAGGCCTCACTATATAGGTGTGATGGATTAAATGATTGGCCACTAGCGATGAGCTCACCCTCCAGCCCCTTTCCACTCCCCAGAGGTCAGGAGGGTGGGTCTAATTAGTTGGTTGGTTCCCCTGGCCATCCTTGGGGAGTTTCCAGAAGTCACCTCATTCAGTGTGGAGAAAAGGGAACCCTCCTACACAGTGGTGGGAATTGGTGCAGCCACTATGGAAAACAGTGTGGAGGTTCCTTAAAAAATCTAAAAATAGAGTTACCGTATGATCTTGCAATCCCACTCCTGGGCATGTATCTGGAGAAAACTCTAATTAGAAAATTTACATGCACCCCAATGTTCATAGCAGCACTAGTTACAATAGCCAAGACATGGAAACAACCTAAATGTCCATTGACAGATGAATGCATAAAGAACATGTACACAACGGAATGTTACTCAGCCATAAAAAAGAATGAAATAATGCAGTAAGTCAGACAGAGAAAGCCAAGTATCATATGATATCACTTATATGTGGAATCTAAAAAGTGGTACAAATGAACTTATTTATAAAACAAATTCAGACATAGAAAACAAACTTATGGGTACCAAAGAGGAAGAGTGGGGAGACAAATTGGGAGTATGGGATTAACAGATACACACTACCATATATAAAACAAATAAACAGCAAGGATCTACTGTACAGCACAGAGAAGTATATTCAATATCTTGTAGCAAACTATAATGGAAAAGAATCAGAAAAAAAAGAATATAGATAAATACATATATGTATAACCGAATCACTGTACACCTGAAACTAACACAACATTGTAAATGAACTCTACTTCAATTAGAAAAAAAAAGTCACCTCATTCACATAAGCCCAGGTGTGGTTGAAAGCGGCTTGTTATGAATATAAAAAGATAGCCTTATCCTCTTATCACTTAGGAAATCCCAAGGGGCTTCAGAGCTCTGTTCCAGAGATGGAAGAGGCCCACATGCGTATTTTTCATTATAAGTCACAATGTCACATAGTTCCTAGAAATGAAAGTGGATCAAAGAGAATGCACACTTCCAAGAGAAAGACCACATCAACATGCTCTCAGCAGCAGCACGTGCGTGTCTAGCTGACACTGGATTTTGCCAGTCTTTTACATTATTGGCAACTTGATGGGCAAATACCGTTTTTCTCACACTTTTAATAACTAGTGGGGGAAACTTTAAGAAGAATTTTAGCAACTATTTGTATTTCTGCTTTTATGAGTTACTAAATATACTTAGCCCACTTTTGGTATTTCTTATTGTTTTATAAAACCTTTCCATTACAGCAGTAATGTAAATATTTGTCTTTCTGTTGTAAATATTTTTCCTAGTTATTTGTTTTTTTAACTTGTTCACATTGTTTTCTGCTACATGGAAATCTAAAATTTTGAAGTAGTCAAAATTGACAATTTCCCATAAGTTTTTTGATATCGTACTTAGGACTTCCCTACTCCAAGAGTCCCTAGTCCAAGGGAAAAAAATTTACCTGTTTTTGTCTCTAACTCCTTTAATTAAGATGTAGCTCACATATCACGTGTTGGGCTGCATCCTACAGGCCTGCAAGCCCTGTAATTGCCCAGTCGCGAGACCAAAGAAAGAGCCTGGTGGTGGCAACGGAGACATCAGTGGTTTATTGGACCCAGGATCTTACCTCTGAAGCAAAGTCCTGCAGCGGCACCTCTGGCTGTGGGGCGGGGCAGGGGTGATGGTTACGGGGGATGGACGTCAGGTTGGCTGGTTACCAGGGAGACTATCCTAGTGGAAGATCCACTATCCTAGTGGATGGGAAGATTAGGACGGTCAGTAGCTGGGGCCAGGGACAAGCATGTAGGCAGTTACTGATCAGGTTCTGTGATGAAGAGGGTAGATCAGCCAGGTGAGTAGGGTGTAGGTGAGGCAGGGACTGGTCCAGCAGGGGATGTCCAGAGAGCAAGAGTGCAGCCATCTTGGGGGGCTTGACCGTGCACCATAAAATTCACTCTCAGTATACAGTTCACTGCTGCTTAGTGTTCAAAAAACAAAATTCAACCAAGGAAATTGAGGATCTACTTGGCCTTATTAGGTGGCTTATGATAGGGCAGCATCCCATCTAGCACCTAGAAGGAGCTCCCAGGGGTTGTACAAAGCAGAAGGTTTTTACAGGGAGAAGGGTGGGGCAAGGGAGCTATTAGCCAAAGAAAAGGAAGGAATATTTTTAGTTCAAGACATCATTTGGGGGGAAGGGAACAGCAAGGGTTTCATCATGCAGATTGCCTCCTCTTCTGCGGGTGGAGAGGGCCCACGTGGCAGACTACCTCCTTGGTGAAGACTAGAAGATTCCAGACTGGTTGATCAAGATTACATTTCTGGTGAAGGCTGAAACTGCAGTTAGGTCAGGTATCATGGGCTTTAGCACAAGTGACACAAGTGACCATTTTGGGCCTGTGGTTTTTCTCTTTTAACATTAAGTATATTCACAAACATCACCACCATCTAATTCCAGAACATTTTCATCACCTCAAACATAACTACTTTTAAGCCTTTGTTTTTTGGTAATCAGGCATTCCTTTATCTGGAGTTTATTTTGATGAAAGGAATGAGATAGTGGCTGTGCAGACCGTCACTGGCACACAACTGTTCTCCTTCATGCTAGGCAACACAAGTCCGGTTTTCTGTAAGGTGGCAGTGCACCCAGCCCCCCACGGCAGGTAGCTGTGGCCACATGGCTCGGGTGATTAGGGAGATTGCTGTGTAGGGCCCCCGGAAAGGTGACTCCAAGAAGTGAGTCCGCCAGGAGAAGCACCGTGGATGTGACAGGGAATTATGACTGGGACTCTGAGCCACTTCCCACCATGAACTTACTTACCTTGAAGATGGGCAGTCACAAGAGCTTGGGTGCCCGTGGGGTGCACAGCTGCCCTGCCTGCCCTCCTGGGGCTCCCTAGGAGATGGCAACTCATCTTGCACTCAGGCCACCGCAGTCAGGTCCGACGTGAGCACCTGAATGCAGTTCCAGCTGATCCTTGATCAGCTGTATTGTTTCCCCAGATGACGAGTCAGTTGTGGCAATATAGTAAATATGTGTGATTTCAGTGCCTTTCCTATAAACCAATTGTCCATAAAATCAAGCTTATTTCTAAATTCTATAACCTGAAACTAATTAGTATATCTCATAAACTGTTTTGAAGATTATTCGCCTCTTTCAATGTAGCAAACACTAACCTTGTGTTCGGAATTATGAATACTTAGACGCACTCTTCATTTCTTGGGGCTCTTGTATACACTTGGCTTATACTTTGGAAGGTACATTCTTTTAGACATTAGCATTCTTGTTGGCAAAGAAAATTCTTGTTCACAAAACAACTCAGAGACAATTGATCAAATTTGTAGATTAGTTAACACTGTTGTATCAATGTTAGTTTCTGGTTTAGACAATTTTACTATGGCATGTTAACATGAGGGGAAGCTGGGTGAAGGCTACATGGGAATTCTATTGTTATAACTTTTTTGTACATCTAGATTATTTCAAAATTTCAGAAATACCATGTAACAGAATTTTGCCGAAGTGTAATCTTTAATCTTCTTAGGCCTTTCACTCTCTGGGCAGAGATAGGTTATTGGCCTGGGCTCATGAATTCAATATTACAACTGGGTATTAGGGCTTACAGAAAACTTCATCCCCAACACTACCATGAGAACCAGGGATAAAGTTTTTAAAAAGTCTTACACCATTTTAGGTAAGTTAGATGTACATCCACACTCCCTGCAGAAAGCATAAAGTAAGCATTTGATGGTTCCAGTAGAGTGTTGTTAACTCTCGTCCCCATGCTGCACGTTACATCCCCAGGACTTATTTTATAACTGTGAGTTTGTACCTTTTGACCCCCTTCACCCATTTTGCTCACCACCTCCACCCCCCTTCCACTGGCCACCGCCAATTTGTCCTCTGTATCTATGAGTTTGGTTTTTGGTTTTTTAGATTCCACATACGAGTGAGATCATATGGTATTTGTCTTTCTCTTATTTCACTTAGTGTGATGGCTTTAAGTTCCATCCATGTTGTCACAAATGGCAGAATTTCCTTTTTACAGAGGAATAATATTCTACATACCACATGTTCTCTAACCATCCAGTGATGGACGCTTAAAATTGTCTTCATGACTTGGTTATTGTAAATAATGCTGCAGTGAATATGGGGATGCAGACATCTCTTGGAGATCCTGATTTCCTTTCTTCTGGATACATACCCAGAAGTGGAATTGCTAAATCACTTGGTAGTTCTATTTTTAGTTTTTTGAGGAACCATCATACTGCTCTCCATGGTGGCTATGCCAATTTACATTCCCACCAACAGTGCAGGAGGGCTCCCTTTTCTCCACACCCTCACCAGCACTTGTTTCTTGTCTTTTTGATAGTAGTCGTTCTAGCAGTTGCGAGGTGATATCTCATTGTGGTTTTGATTTGTATTTTCCTGTTGATTACTGATGTTGAGCATCTTTTCATGTACCTGTTGGCCACCTGTATGTCTTATTTGGAAAAATGTTTATTCAGATCTTCTGTCTGTTTTCTAATCAGATTATTTGGGGTTTTTTTTGCTATTGAGCTGTATAAGTTCTTTGCGTGTTTTTGGATATTAACCCCTTAACAGATACATGATTTGCAGATATTTTCTCCCATTCTGTAGGTTGTTGCCTTTTCGTTTTGTTGATTATTTGTTTTGCAGAAGTTTGTTTATTTTATACTTTTTGTTTATTTATTTTTGCTTTTGTTGTATTGCTTTTGGTGTCAGATCCAAAAAATAATTGCTGAGATTTATGTCAAGGAGCTTACCACCTGTGTATTCTAGAAGTTTTATGGTTTCAGGTCTTACGTTCAAGTCCTTAAGTACATTTTGAGTTGATTTTTGTATATAGTTTAAGACTGGGGTCCAGCAGCACTCTTTTGCGTGTAGCTGTCCAGTTTTCCCAGCACCATTTATTAAAGAGACTTTCCTTTCTTCATTGTATATCCTTCGCTCTCGATCATATATGCGTGGGTTTATCGCTGGGCTCTCTGTTCTGCTCCACTGATCTATTTGTCTTTTTATGCCAGTACCATATTGTCATCAGAGTCAAAAGCCTCAATGTCTTTTGAGTGAGAGATAGTGTCTTTAAAAATTTGATAATCTGGCAACGTTAAGTTCCGTGTTTCGGGATCATGGATCCTAATCAGTAAGCAGCTGCTTTCCCGCTTATCTGTCATCGCTTGGCCGCAGAAGGCATCTGAGTTTGCGCCACTAGAATAAGAGCTGCGATCCCTATGGCACTCTGGAGCTGTTAGCGCTCACTTCAGGGCAGACTCGGGGCCTCGTCTTCGCGTGTCCTCTGCGGGCTCTCAGCTTCCCTGGGAGGAAGTTACCTGTCCACACCCTGTTGTCCGTTGAGGTGTATCAGTACACTTGACCTTGGTGTGAGGTCATCAGCCTGTATGAGGAATACTTTACAAGATCTGTCCCATGAAACTCACCACTGCATCTTGGGACCTCAAAGTGAACACCATCTGTTTATGATGTCATGCAGCCGCCTTTTTGTGGGACAGGTCCTGTCTGAGGCGAGCATGGGGAGTGGTGGTCTGTGAGATGGGAGGACTGTTGGTGTGAGTTGTCTGGACCCCGAGTGCTCGGGAGCAGCCTGGGGGGCGCGTGGCCTTGGCTTGAGCTCCGAGTCTGACGTCGAGGGGCAGCGGCTGGAGAACGTCAGCCAGCTGGCTCCCCACGGCCGGTGTTCTTGAAAGGAGATCCGAGCCGTACTCCACAGCCACCCCAGTTACCAAGTCAAAAAATAAGAGAGAGGAGGCACTTTTCCTGAAGAGAGAGAGAGGGCAGCCATTTTCTGGCTGAACTCTCTTGAACTCCCGGATGGGAGGAATCGCGTAACACATGGTTTTTCTGTTTGGGGCCACTGCTAGCTCAGGTGTGCGGGGTGTTCATCCAGTGGAGCTCAGCCTCCTTCTTGCCTTCTTTTGCTGCCACTCGTTTCTTTCTTTCTTTCTTTCTTTTTTGGCTGCACCACGTGGCATGCAGGACGCTAGCTCCCCGACCAGGGATCGAACCTGTGCCCCCTGCAGTGGAAGCAAGGAGTCTCAAGCACTGGACCGCCAGGGAAGTCCTCTTGTTTCTTTCTCTTCTCTGGTTCCACCTTAGTTTGTGCTATCTTGTGCTCATCAGAGCTCTTTGGTTGCAGGTGCCAGAAACCAAGTTCACCAAGCTCAGGGAGCACATCTGGATCTAGGGCCCAGTTTGCAGCCAAGCCCAGCTGAGCCACCACAGAGCAGGCGGCCCCCATCCAACAGATGAGTAATAAACGCTGCTTGTCCTAAGCATTTTTACAGCAATGGGACGATAAAATCACACTCCCTGATAAAATGAAACAAAACCGGGATTTACTAATCAAAATGATAATAAACTAAATACCCAACCACTTGGAAAGGTAAAAATGGTATTTGTAAATAATTCCAGAAATTTATGGATTATACACGGATTTAAATAGCATCACAGACTTTCCCTCTCCCAGGTGAGTCCTCCACCAAACTCATGCTGCTTAGGGCCCCAACTCTTTCTTGGACAACGACCCATTTTCAAATGAGACCTGAAGAGGCTGTGATGTAATCGTAGAAAAGTCCGCGTGGTGTTCGTGGCTTGACCTGAGAATGTGCTGTCGTCTTCAAACCGTCCAGAGAAGCAGCTACTCCACTGAAGTGCTTTTTTTTTTTACTGTTCTGTGCTTGTAACTTGGTCTCCCCAAGGCTTTGTTGGGCATGCTGTTCCAGAAGACTTGTCAATAAGAGAATTACCTGATGTGCCATTGACTTCCGCAGCTGTGTGAGACTCACCCCTGAGCACTCATGGGGTTTTCACTGCCATGTTCCCCAGCGTTGACCAATCCCAGATTTCCATCCTCACTGATTTTCCCTGTGCGCCCGCTGCCTACAGTTAACTAAGGCCTAGTCAGTAGAGTACTTGGTTGCAAAGAGCAGAGACGGGCTGTGCTCACTTAAGCAGGAAAAGAGTTTTCTGGAAGGACTTTTGACAGCTCACAGATTCAGTGGGAAGGCTTGAGAAATGGGTTCTGAAAGCAGGCAGGACTGCCGGGCGTCTGGGCAGCCACACCCAGCCATCGTGCTCAGGGACAGGAGTGCAGGGACATGGTCACACATGGCCCTGAGGGGCCTCTTACTATCACTGAGTGACCTGGGCATCCCTGGACTCTCCCCACAGATTCCAGTTTGGGGCCTGGAATCAGCCTGACCCAGCCTTCACCGCATGGCTGTGCTCTGCCTTGTGGGCCTTCTGAACGGAAAAGTGAGGTCTGGGATCCAGCCTCCCTCTGCTGTCTCACAACAGAAGTGTTCGCTCACTCTTTAAATCATTCTCCAAGTTAGTCTCCAAATTTTGTAAAAGTCACATCAGATCAGAACAGCTCCACTGCGATAGTTTCCCTGATAACCAGCCAGCCTGACGTCCATGCCCCTATAACTCCACCATTGAGAAGTGAGCACACGCCAATATATGCGGATTTACTCATTTAAATGACGTACATGTGTATGGCTGTATATAAGTAAAACATATCAGATGAGTGTTTTAAAGGATGGGGTAAAAAATAAATAGGAACATACATTTAGTATTTCCTCCCACACGACACTGGGGCTGTTCTGCACCCTTGGCAGGCCTGCTCCTGGCCTTGGCAACCTGTCTGTCTTTTTCCTCCCAGGCCGGGCTTCCTGTCTCCTTGCCGGCAGTTAGCTGTGGCTGCAGTCTTGTGTGCCAGGTGCCCCGGCGTGGCCACAAACGTCTCTGCCTCAGCACATGGGAGAGTCACTGGGGAGCCCGGGCAGAGCCACAAGCCACGGGCCACGAGCCAGAGTCCACTTAGAGAAGCCCCTCAGCCCTCCCCCGCTGCTGAAGGGCTGCAGTTCAAAAGAACAGGCCGCTTTGTCCGTCCCTGAGGCTTGGGCCTCATCTGTTCCAGCAGCTGGGGCACCTCACCATCACAGCTGTGCTTCATTCTTGTAAGTGACCAGGCTCCCAGGAAGATTTCGTGGATTTCTTCACGTATGAACTAAAACAGTATATGTGGCTCTAAGTCAGTACTATGTGATTTACTATTTTCTGATGTTGAAACCACTGAATATTTTATTTTCATATCTTGGGTTTATATATTCAAAGTGCTGAAGTACAACAGTAAAGCAAGAGTTAGGAGCGGCAGAGGACCTTTAGGTTACTAGCTTGTGGTCGACACTAGCTGTAGGTAAGTACCCAGCCGCGCGGGGGCCAGGCCTGGGAAGACAGAGTATTGTAACCCTACTGGCAGCCCCCCTGCGGGCCAATCAGAACCACTGTGGAAATGGGCCAGTGAGCCAGGCTACTGTGTCAGAAGGGAGTCCCTTTACCGTTATGAGCAATTCCAGCTGGCCCACTAGACGCAGAGCAAATCAGCAACTTACAGAACCTCTGAGACAGAAGGTTTTAGTCCGTGCCTCACTTACTTCAACTGATTAAACTCATGAATCTGAAGTTTTCTTTTTATAAAGACTAAAATTGGATGGGTTGTCAGCTTTTAAAATATCGTTAGCTTTCCTAAGTACAACCACCAAAATTAAGGTAAACCTTTCCCCCCGAATTATATAATTTTATTCCTGTGAATTCAACATTCAAGAATTTTCTTTGGATAGCAAGAGCGGCAGAGAGGACACACGTGGAAGGGAGAACTGTCCCCCAAGGAGAACTCCTCCAGAGCAAGGAGACACGTGTGGTGAAACACGTGTGAGCAGGACAGGAGGACCGTGTGCCGTGACGAGGGCGCCGGGAGAGCCTGGCTGCCCACAGAGAGTGGGCTGAGGCAGACGAGCGCTCGGGGCTGTCCCCAGCAGGGCCTGCAACACAGAAGGATGCGGGAGTTGGTCACGCAGGTTGTTAGTTTCATCATAATAGGAAGTTCCGGAAATTTGAGTGAGAGCTGTATACTGACAGACGTGGATCTTCTAAAAATGAAGACATTCTGTGTTAAAATGACATTAATTATATACGTACTCTGCTAGTCTTATGAAAAATGGAAAGGGTAGAAACCCACCTGGGATAACCCATTTTGAAACACAAATAGTTTATAAAATGCTGAACATTAATAATATAGATTTTCTTTTAATCAGGCAAGGAAGAGTAGTCTTTTTCAAAATTCTTGATACTGTGTAGCTGCTAAACTTCTTTATACATTTTCCTCTTTTTGTGATTTTCTAAGCAAGTGTTTCCTCTGTGGGATTTGGAGTGTCGTTCTTTCACGGCTCCTACAGATGCAAGAGGAGGGCAGGCTGGGACCTGCGGGGAAGCTCCGGGGGGCGGGGGAGGAGCATGTGGGGAGGCCTTTTCCCTCGGCGCTTTCACAAAATGCCATCATCAAAGCGGAATTTCACACTCAAGGGCCTTGGCGCTCACCCCAGAGTGGGTGGTGAAGGTCCTGGGGCCCCACGTGCTGTGGGCACAGGCCGGGCCCCCCCCTCCTGGTGGGTGCCCCCCCAAGCAGCACTGCAGAGCCGCTGGCTGCCCTGTCCCGGGCACAGCCTACCTGTGTCTGGATCTTCCCCCAGTCCTCTTCCGTGAGCTCGTGGCCACATGTGTACTCCAGCTGCTGCAGCACGCTGCGGTTGAGGGCCAGGCAGCGGTCGATCTCTGAGAAGAGCTCGTCTATGTCCGTGTG
This sequence comes from Leucopleurus acutus, assembly GCF_964270905.1. Classification (NCBI taxonomy): domain Eukaryota; kingdom Metazoa; phylum Chordata; class Mammalia; order Artiodactyla; family Delphinidae; genus Leucopleurus; species Leucopleurus acutus. Next base: position 107,211,857 of record NC_139144.1, on the reverse strand, counting down.
GTAAGAGCACAGCAGGCGGTGGCTGATTTCTGTGAACTGGGGACACGGCGGGGGCACACTTACTCACAGGCAGTGAGAAGTTCTGGAGGTAGGTTGAAGGGAAGCCCCTTCTTGAGTCCCGACCACCCTTCCTGCTACTTTCGCTAAGGCCCTGCCTCTGAATAGTATTTCTTGGGGACATAGACACACGGTGATTTCCTTAATCACTCCAAGTCCAGAGAATTGGTGCAGAGATTTTACCAGAACGGGGCACCTGGTTGTAAGCCTTGCTTGTTAGCAGGGAATACATTGATGAGAAGTTGAGAGGAGAAAGGATTAGAATTTTGCACAAGTAGTCACATGGTCATCCTGGTCTGGTACCAGTTACTCTAGTCTTCACAGTGCCGCTTTCCTGGGGCCACCACCAGGCCATCGCTAATGAGAGCTGCTTCGCTTCCCCTTGCTCCACAGCATCTTCCCCTGTGGTTGCAGATTGTGAATGATCATTTTAGTGTGAACGTTTTAAAATATGTTTTTTAAAAAACATTTAGAAAGTAATCTTTCCAAGAGAAAGATTATCTCTTTCTTTCAAACCGGTTACTCATTCTGCTTTTCTCACCAAGCTCTAAAATCATAATTTTGAACCCCACCCCTTGCCTAAGGACCTTAAAAAATAAGCTGAGTTAATCAGTTTATGGACAATTGTTTGTCCCCTTGCTACAGAACACATCTTTAGGATTTACCTTAAAATCCTGTTTTCACTGCTAGCGTAAATATGGAGATGGCGTGTTACATTTTATCTCAAACTTTTGTTCTGCTTTAGAAGTATTAGCCTTAAATACAGTCTCTAATGTTCCGCCAAGCTCAGTCCTTTTATAAAAGTCTATATTTTGATACAAAAAGATTTAGAAAAGCACAGTGATCTCAGGACAAATGAGTTAGTTGTTGGCTGTGGCATGCTGTTGCCTCCTGATGGCAGCAAACCAGAATTGCCAGGATGAATGCACGCATTTGCAGTGCAAGTTCCCTCACCTGTGATTCGTAACATGCAACATGCCTAGATCACGTGGGAGGTATGTGGACTCGTGTGACTTCCCCCAGATGGACCAAAGTGTATGCATTTTTGGTCCGTTAAGTGGTAACAGTTGCTCACTGCAAAGTAGTGAAACTGTGATAGCCTCCAGCCTCCCTACTCTGGACTCAGTCTGGCCTTTGGAAATATTTACTGTGTGAGTCTCTCTGATCTCTGTGAATCGTAATCTCCCAAATTAGGAATCTTTAAGTCTTCTGTGTATACCCTTCCATCAAGATGCCATCCACTCCTTTTTAAAAAAGACAAGGTCGTATAGTTATTGGTTTATTAGAAATTTAACGTCTTAAACTTTTTAGGGTTTTTGTTAGTGTTTTGGTTACAGTTGCGCAGGTTTTAGATGGCTTGCCCATTTTCCCATAAGTCCTGCATGATTTTTCAGGAACATACACATTAGCAGGGATGCCTAGATAGGTGAGTGATATTGTGATTCCAGAGGGCTGCAAGATTCCAGAAGTTGGTCTCCTTAGATGGGCTGGGAAGGAAAAAGAGTTTCATGGATTTCAGTTACATTGTAAAGACCTGGATTATCACTGTGGGTTCAAATCCAGATTCTCAGTTACTAGCTGAGTGACCTTGGGCAAGTTACGTTCGCTGTTGAGGGAATCTTATGAGAAAACACTGGGCAAGTTCATTTGTACCCCCTCCCTTTTCTTTTTAATTCCACATACAAGCGCTATCATATGATATTTGTCTTTCTCTGCCTGACTTACTTCACTCAGTATGAATTTATCTACAAAACGGAAATAGAGTCGCAGATTTAGAAAACAAACTTATGGTTACCAGGGGGTGAGGGGAGAGGGATAAATTGGAAGACTGGGATTGACATATACACACTACTATATATAAAATAGGTAACTAATAAGGACCTACTGTATAGCACAGGGAACTCTACTCAGTACTCTGTAATGACCCATATGGGAAAAGAACCTAAAACAGAGTGGATATATGTATATGTATAACTGATTCACTTTGCTTTACACCTGAAACTAACACAACATTGTAAATCAACTATACTCCAATAAAAAGTTAAAGAAAAGAAAAAGGCCTGTGAACAGCTGGGGCACAGGAGTAAATGGTTTTTATTAAAGAGATTTGGGGATAGGGATGTATTTGGTCTTATTTTTTTTCTCTCCCTGGTCTTCTCAAAGTGCTGTATGATATACTTGGAAAAAACCCTTTTAGTATAATTGTTTTTAGAACTTTCTAAAATGTAAGACTTCACCAGCTAGTCTAGATCAACACCGTCCGCAAGAAATGTCACGTGAGCCATGTCTAATCTTAAAATTTATAGGAGCCACATTAAGAAAAGTTTCTAAATAGGTGGAATTAAATTTAATATTTTACATAACCCAACGTATCCAAATTATTTATCACTTCAAAATGTATCAGTTGAATAAGCTACTGAGATCTTTATATTCTTTCCTTCCTGAAAGGCTTTGAAATCCGAGCATGTTGTGCACGCGCATCCCATCTCCATCTGGACTGGACGGCCACGGGTGGCGTGTGGCTCCCTGCACTGGACAGCGTGGCCTGGTGGCTCAGAAAGACATACACTAGAAAGGAGTGACCATCATGTCTGGGCACGGAGAGGTAGCCAAGCCAGGGCCACTCCGATAGCTCCTTTGTTAAACGTTTGAAGACTGATGTAAGTGGTAGGGGTGATCTGTTGTTTAAAGGGTGTGGCAGTGGTGGCTGTCACCTGATGGCTGTCTTGCTCGTCCTTCCCCAGCACAGAGCAGTCTGCAGAAGTTGGCGTCCCATCCAGAAACCACATTCCCCATTCCCCCTGTGCTAGGTGGGGCCACGTGACACAGCGTTTCCAATGGGAATGGGGTCTCTGGGCTGGACACACAGGTCTCTGAGGCCCAGGGGATGGTAGGGCAAAAGGATGGTGGGGGGACAGTATCTGTGTCTCACAGGGTGGCATGCTGTGACTCAGGTCACTGAAGCTTCTATTTTCAGTCGCTGAAATTAGGGGTTTATTTGTTTCAGCAATTAGCAGTGTCCTAGTTGAGAGATTGTGGCTGTTTCACGGAACTGGGCAGGATGAAAGGAACTCAGCCCATCGAACCTCGCAGTCATTTAGGAGCCTGATGCGTGGAACGTGTTCTCCATGGACGTGGGGGACTTTCCCATTTCAAGTATCCTACTCTATTGGACATCCCGTGTGCGCGGTTTGTCTGTTCATTTGTTTTTATGTGGATAACCTGGCGGGATGCCATGTCTGTGTAAGTCACCTCCATTAGAAGTTGCCTTCACGGACCTGGTGTTCCCTTCCAATTCCCATCTGTCCTGCAAGAAGACTCGAGCCTGCGTGGGCAGCGGGCAGCGGCTGTGGTGAGTGAGCCTGCCCAGCCTTGGTCCCTGGGTGTTAACCAGGATGCGTGCTGGGTTTCAGGGAAAGGCCGTGCTGTAACACGGCAGGCGGCCCACGGGCTTTGAATCCAGGCACCTGTGTTTTGGGGTTTTGCATGCAGTTGATTTTCAGCCATACTTGGAGGTCTGGAGGAAGAAGCTTTTCCATCTATGAATCCAGTTCTGTTTCTTGCTGATTCTAATTACACTTGCCTGGCAGCTGGACCCTAGCTTATGGGCTCCAGCTGGCAGTGTTTCATTTTCTCTGTTCCTGAGCCTTTCAAATACCTGATAATCTCCAGATAAATTATTGAAAGTAGAAGAGTTCCCTATACTTTATAAAAGGAAGAATTACTTGGAAATGCATACAGCTGCCTTCCAATTAATGTTTTATAACTCAGGTTTTCTGTAAATTGGGTTTTCTTGAAGTGTGAGATATTTCCCATTTAGACCTGTAAGGTAAGGTCTTTTCTTCCTCCAAAATTATACCTCAGAATAGAAAGGATCACGTTCTATTCCAGAGTGTCTCAGATTATGAGGTATGTTCTCAAATTAGTTCTGAACGGAAGTGCTACTTGGAGCAGACAGGTTGGTGTGAAAGGATCGCAATGCTTCTTCTCAGGTGAGGTCCCTGGACCCGCAGCATCTGCATCACCTGGTAACTTGTTAGCAATGCCAACTCCCGGGCCAGCCCAGCCCTCCTGGGTCAGAACCTGCAGGTAGGAAGCAGCCGTCTGTGGTTTAACAGCCCCCACGGGGTTCTGATGCTCATTCATGCTTGAGAACTGCCATCATAGAAGTTTCCCGATTAATTTTTGAGTCAAAGTTATTTAACACAGCTTTAGTCATCATTCCTGGAGACGTAACCACCCAACTCCCAAGTGTGAGGTGTCCCCGTGAGCTTTCAAAGGTCACTTAAGAGAGCAACGGAGTAAATGTGGAGGCCACGAGTATTTATATCTCCCTCTCTGTATATATATGTTAATGTTGTCACGTGTGTGGCGAGGTATCTCTGTGGTGCTCTTCCTACACGTTGAGTGAGTTCTCACGGCTTGAGTTGGAGCTGGTGTGCACGCCGCTGGGTCCCACGTGGCCCCAGTGGGGACAGTCCCTGATGTCGCCTCCCTGCGCTGCAGGCCGCCTCCATTCCTTCTCACTGTCAGCTCAGGCGCTGGGAGTGCTGCGCTCAACGCTGGCCCATCGTGCAGAATTCTCCCTGGGTCCCCGGGTTCCCGCCTCTGTTTGTCTGTGGGTCGCTCTGTATGCCAACTACGGGTGACACAGCAGAAACACTTGCTGAAGAAACGGGCTCGTCAGTTTCGCAGATGCAGCTAGTGCCTCTGTGGAGGGCGGGTCTTAATGCGCCCGGCCGGCCACGCTGGCCTCCGACCTTAGTCTGCTCCCTGCCCCTTCGTCTCTTCGGGGTTTTCTCCATGACATGGCTGGTTGAAACTGATACCGTTGTCAAAGAGTGTTTCCTGCCTCTTTCCCTCCAGGAAGGTGGGGCGCACCCAGAGGAGGCCGTGAGTCTGGTGGGGAAGCAGGCAGGGGCTCCGGGGCGATGCTCGGGTCTGCAGAGGCCGCTTGAAAACAGCCGCTCCCCACCTGGAACCACGTTCTGAACGGGCGAGGTGCAGGGTCAGTGCCGGACGCAGGTGTGCTCGTTTGTATTTTCCTGTCCGCCACACCTGGCATCACTTTCACACTGGTTAACGACCATGCTTTCTTCCTCACCTTAAATGGAAAGCGTGTCGTAAATGAGAAAAATAACAATCCCCTTTATATGCAGTGGTGGTTAAAGACTTAAAATGCAGGTTATTCAACCTAAGCTAAGTAATTTTGCCTTTACCCTGCCGTTTAGCTGTGGCAGGGTGAGGGATAGAAAGCATAGATGGGTCCCAGAGGAGCCTGGGCCGGGCCGGGCTGGGGCACATCTTGTTCCTTTAACGACAGGGCGCCCAACCCAGCAGGAAGGCGGGGTGGGGCCGGGAGAGGGTGCGGAAGAGAGGGTCTGACAGCGAGGTGCAGGGGGAGAGGAGGAGCGGGCAGGCGTAGGCCAGGCGCCCCCAGCTGCTCTCTCACCCTCACCGCCTGCAGGGGACACTGCCGTCCCCACCTCGCCCTCCATCGCTGATGCCAGCTTCTCCCCAGCCTCGCCCCCGCCTCTCCTCAGGAAAGGCACTACTTTGCCGTAGGGATCTTCCGGTCTGGCCAGACTCACTCAGCCCACGAATGACCGTCATGCTCCTCCGTCTCTGCGACCTCCGCACGGCCGTGCGTCCCCCGCGCCTGGGCTGGACGTGCGCTCTCTCCGGACGCCCAGAGAGCACTTTTGGCCCCTTCGCTTGACACTTGTCACCGGCTGGATGCTCATACCTTTTTCCTGTGTGTATTTCTTATCTCCTCGTTCCTTAGATTCATCTTGGCGAGGCCCTTAGCGTTCAATAAAAAATGTCGACTTTAAGTTTGCAATAGATTAGAAATGGAGACACATACATGCCCTAATGTGCATATTCTAAAGGACTGCAGTACAAGTTCCTTTGTGGGGATTAATGGACAGTGTCTGCGTGGAATGATGCTGAAGGAACCTGCCGTGTCAAGATTCAGTGAGGCATCAATGTTTGGCTTCTAATTATAACATTGACGTTAGCTTGTTGATAAACATACCGAAAATCCTTCAGTATATATTTATGGCAAATTTCTAAAAGTGAACTGATGTGACTGTCTTTATTCTTGTGCTTCAAGTATTGGAAAGTTAGCAAGGGTAATATTTTAAAAATTTAAATCATTATATATTTACGGACTACCTATCGTGGCCAGGTCAGAGCAGTGTCCTAAGTGTAGCTATTATGAAATATTTCTTAAATGTCGAATTCCTGTGTGGTTAGCATCCTTCTTCTCCTGTTTACTGCCTCACTGTCACACGGGTCAGAGGCCTTCCGTGATGGAAAAGGCAAGCACCACACATGCAAAGACGATCGAGGTCTAGTTTTCAAACTAGGGGTTAATATTAATTCTATGGACAAAATACATACATTTTTCAATTAAACAACGAATATCTTCTTATATTTTTCTTTTTAAGTCTCACATTTCAGATATTTGATAAATTAAGTCATTACAAATTCAGGTTATTGATATATAAAGCAATTACTGGTCATTTACAAGTACATCCTGGCTAAACAGTAAAAAAAATATCCTAACAAAAGTGCCCAGGTGAACTCTGTCTGCCCAGGAGGCCCCTCTCAGCATCCATCTTGATGTCAGCAATCGCTTACTAATGTGTTGACTTACGGCCGCCCTCAAAAGCAAAGTGAAAAGCCTGGAATTTACAGCATATCAATGAATCAGTTGATAAGCTTTTACTGGTTTAATATCCTCCCCGTCTTGCTGCTTGGAGCCACTTCAAGTTAGCAACAGAATGTTTGCCATCTCCATGTGATAAAGGAAGCCAAAGGACTAAACAAACTTTAAGACCATTATGCTGTTTGGCGAGATGTAAATGAAAAAAAGTAAGAGAAATCTCCTGCGGGAGGGTGTGGGAGCGGCAGCCCCTAAAGTCAACCACAGCATCTGACAAATCCCTAACCTCACTTTTTAAACAATGGTCAGGACTTTTAGCTTGGGTTGAGATAGTATAATGCATTTGAAAAGTTTTAATTGCAGCAATAAAAGGCCATACCTCAATTATATGACATATGCTAGCAGAATTTCTAGATAAGGATCAAAGGCATTCAAGGACCAACCACTGCATTCTGGGCAACACTTGGGCTTTCTGTACACACTGGTGACAGGTATGAGCACAGCAGCTCTAGTGACCTCTCCAGGCGGCTTTGATCTGAGTTCACCAGACGACGCAAGAGCGCACCAGGCCTCCTGGATCATCCCTACGGCCCCAGCGCCCTCCATGACAAAGGCGCTGCTGACTCAAGGTTACTTTCAGACACTTACTTGTGGGTACAAAACGCAACATTTGACCCGCACAGTTCTTACCACGGGACTGCCATCTATTTAAAAGAACCTACAGTGTGACACAACTTCACTTTGCTCTGCTTCAGTCTTGTTAGGAATGTGCCAGTGATATTTCAGAGCAAGGCAGATCTGCGGAGAGAAATCCTCAGCGTATGGAAGCATGACTATTTGTAGAAAGATGACCTCTGTATTCTACTAATTAGTTAAGACCCAGTAGATGCAGGAAGACTGAGGTAAGAAAAGACTTCATTAATCCCCTCTGCAACAGAAGAGTGAAAATGCAAGGCCACAGTTCTTTTGCAAGTAAGATAGATTAATTTATAAAAATAGAATGGCCTGAGCTAATCTAATCTAGAGTATTAAAAACATATCCATCTTGGTGAGATCTTGAAACTTTAAAGGAAACAAGCACTTCCTCATTCATTGTGCCTAAAAATATCACATTATTATCCCTCTTTGCCTTTCTTTTCTGTCGATTAGGCTTCTTTTCCCTGAAGGTAATTAAACCAGTGGTTCCCAAGTATGACAAAGAAGTTTTCACCCATCTGCCAGAAAAGAAAATAAGTGAATTCAGTGGAGTGAAAGTTCTTAAAGCTAAACGGTTCAGTGTAAAGGCATATCCTTTAGTGTGTGGTCAAGTATTTCCAACTTTCCTGGTGTTGAAAAATAGTCCTCCTTTTATGAGATGATTCTGATGGTGTATGATGCTTGGTTTTAACTCTTACTTGGCAAAATAGAAAGGTTTTGAAAGTTGGCAGTGACCTTGTTGGAGCCCCGAGTCTCTCTTTGACCATCGGTAGACTCCAAAGGTCTGGAGACCGCTGGAGTACAGAATTGCAGCAGGCTGCGGGGGGAGAAGGCAGAAGCTGCTGCAGTGTCTTGGTCTCACTGACCAATGAGGTGGTAGACCCGACATTTATCTGTCTGCCTTGGGCAGCGGGATGCATCACATGAAATTTGCAATTTCAATTATGTAGACTAAACATAAGACGAATTTGCATTACTGTAACTGTCACCAGTGGTGAGTATGGAGATTCAGCTCAGAAATGTGGCTGGTGGTTGCACGACACCCCAGATTCAAGAACGGTTGTTCCACAGGTAACGAAGAATTTTACCATATCTGATCCTGTGGTCACTGCACATTTTGCTTTGTAAACGCTCCAATTTCTAAAATTCAAACACTGGGTCCCTCATAGCACACTGATCTAAAGTTCTGTGCACATTTAGGTTGTGAGGAGGGTGACGGGGTGAAGACACGGGTGTCAAACTGCAGAGCTGAAAGGCAGGCCTGTGCAGGAAACCTGGCACTCCTGGAATGTCCCAGTCACAGAGCTAGTCTCCCGCCCCAAGGAGCCTTGATGAACTCACTGTTCACTTTGGCTTTGGAATTTATCTTTCACTGCATCTATTACTAGGAAACCTACAGACCCCAGTTCTTCTGAGGCTGGGCTTCAGGGTACATGTTTAGCTCTGAAAAACTGTAAAGATGAATATAATGAGAATCCAGGACCAAGAGTTACATTTTTATTTTAAATATCTTCACCTGTGATTTCTAGACTTTAAAGCCTCATTATACTGACAAACTTAAGTTAAAGTATTTTTACAGGTATTTAAAGGAAAATGATCAGTTCAAACTTATTTTTTTACTGAAACACACGTTTGTTCCTTGATGAACTGAATAAATTCAGTTTCTATCATTAGAAAAATGCTATTTAATTCTTTTGTAAAATGGGGTACACTATTAAACTAAGATAAAAGTCTTTCCTAAAGGCACCTCTGGATGATGATTTCTTTCTTTACCAACTCAGGGTGCATGGTTGTTTCATGTCTAACATTCTTTGTCATCAGGCTGTTCTAGTATTGCACTGTGAAATACTTATTCTACTCACAGGATTACATCTTTTAAAAACCACAAGAAAATAGCCGAAACCCCTAAAGAATATATGTGTCTTAATGTATGTATAAGCCAATGCTCCACTGTTACTAAAAATCCAAGTGAAGGCGGTCACTTTGCCTTGTCGACCGTCAGTGTGTCCAGTGCTTTTCTGCACAGCGGCCTGGCGAGGTGGGGGCCGCTGACCCCTCGCTCCACCTGCAGCGTCAGTGTCGAAGCTTCTACCTCACACTGGGGTCACCAGGCCGTTCCCCCTGCCAGAGTGCGGGCAGAGCTCAGTGCCCAGTACGACATCTATGTTGTATTCTACTAATTTTATTTATTCACTTAAAAAGTATTTACATAATTAATCCATGTGGAACTTTTTTGAGGATAAGGTATGAAGTAATGTCTATTTTTCTCCTTCACATGAATGCATAAATTAATTGATTTTCTCAATCTTTTTCTTCACTGACCTCATATGTGACCTTTACTGTAGACTTAGAATCCCTGTGCACTGAGGTGGGTGACTTTCTGCTGGTTCATCACCTGTTCATCTAACATTTCACAAGAATCTTAGTTACCAAAATTTTATATATATTTTGATATTTAACAAGGATGTTCTACCTCATTACAACCTTATTGGGATATAACTGATGTACAACGTGGTGTAAGTTTAAGGTGTACAATGTGATGATTTGATGCATTTATATGTTGGGAAGCGATGACCACCGGAAGGTCAGTTAACACCCCCATCATCTCACACAGTTACCATTTCTTTTTTGTGGTGAGAACGTTTCAGATCTCTTGGCAACTTTCAAGGCTATAATACCATACTGTTAACTGTAGTCACCATGCTGTGCATTAGGACACCTCCTAACGGGAAGCTTGCTCTCTGACCGGCATCTCCCCATTCCCCCCACCGCTCTCCCCAAGCCCCTGGCCACCACCATCTGCTCTGTTTCTTTGAGTTCGACTTTTTTAGATTCTACACATAAGCGGAATCATACCATATTTGTCTTTCTCTGCCTGATTTATTTCATCTAGCATAACGTCCTCAAGGTTCATTCATGTTCTTGCAAATGGTAGGATTTCTTTCTTTCTCTTGGCTGAATTCCATTGTAGATGTACCACATCTTCTTATCCATCTATCTGTTGACGGACACTTAGGTTGTTTCCGTGTCTTGGCTGCTGTGCCTAATGCTGCCATGAACATGGAAGTGCAGAAATCTCTGTGAGATATTGGTTTCATCTCCTTTGGAAGGACAGATGCCCAGGAGTGGAATTGCTGGGTCATATGGTAGTCCTACTTTTAATTTTTTGAGGAACCCCCATACTGTTCTCCATAGAGGCTGCACCAATTTACATTCCCACCAACAGTGCAGGAGGGCTCCCTTTTCTCCACATCACCAACACTTGGTATTTTTTGTCTTTTTGATGACAGTCATTCTAAGAGGTGTGAGGTGATATCTCATTGTGGTGTTGACTTGCATTTCCCTGATGATTAGTGATACTGAAGACCTTTTTCATGTACCTGTTGGCCATTTGTTATGTCTTCAGAAAAATGCCTATTCACCTCCTCTGCCCAGTTTTTTAATCAGACATTTGGGTTTTTTGGCTATTGAGTTGTATGTGTTCTTTATATATTTTGGATAAAAACCCCTTATGAGATATATGATTTGCAAATATTTTCTCCCAATTTGTAAGTTGTCTCTTTTCATTTTGTAGACTGTTTCCAGTGATGTGCAGAAGCTATTAAGTTTGATGTAGTCCCTTTATTTATTTTTGCTTTTTGCTTGTGTTTTTGGTGTTATAACCAAAAAATCATTGCTGAGACCATTGTCAAGATTTTCCCCTGTGCTTTCTTTCTTTTTTTAAATATTTATTTTATTTAATTTATTTATTTTTCTTTTTTTGGCTGCATCGGGTCTTAGTTGTAGCACGGAGGCTCTTAGTTGTGGTGCGCAAGTTTCTCTCTAGTTGTGGCACGAGGGCTCCAGAGCACGTGGGCTCTGTAGTTTGCGGCACACGGGCTCTCTCGTTGAGGCGTGTGAGCTCAGTAGTTGTGGCATGCAGGCTTATTTGTCCCGTGGTGTGGGATCTTAGTTCCCTGACCAGGAATCGAACCCACGTCCCCTGCATTGGAAGGCGAAGTCTTAACCACCGGACTGGCAGGGAATTCCCTGCCCCTGTGCTTTCTTCTAGGAGTTTTGTGGTTTCAGGCTTTAGGTTTAAGTCTTTAATGCATTTTGAGTTAATTTTTGTTATATCCTCTTGATGAATTAATCACTTTATCATTATATAATGACCTTTCCCGTCTGTTACAGCTTTAAAGTCCATTTTGTCTAACAGAAGCATAGCTACCCCTGCTCTCTTTTGGGTTCCACGTGAGTAGAATATCTTTTTCTGTCCCTGCACTTTGAGCCTATTTGTGCCCTTAATGGTGGAGTGAGTCTCTTGTCGGCAGCATATAAGTTTTGTTTTTTATCTATCCAGTCATTCTATGCCTTTTGATTGGAGAAATTAATTCATTTGCATTAAGAGTAATTACTGATAGGTGAGGACTTACTAATGCCACCTTATTGTCTTCTGGCTGTTTTGTAGTTCCCTTGTTCCTTTCTTCCTCACTTGCTGCGTTCCACTGTGAATTGATGACTTTCCAGAGTGGTACACACTCATCCTTTCTCTTGATCTTAGTGTATCTACTGTAGGGTTTTGCTTTGTGGTTACCATGAGGCTTACATAAAACATCGTATAGGTATAAGTGTATTTCACACTGATAACTTTGATTGCATACAAAAACTTTACCCTTTTACTCCCCCCTTTTGTGTTTTTGATGTCACAATTTACATCTTTTTTATAGTGTATATTCATTAACAAATTATTGTAGCTATAGTTATTTTTAATACTTTTGTCCTTTAACCTTTGTAAGAGAGTTAAGTGGTTAATACACCATAATACTACAATATTAGAATATTCTGAATTTGACTACGTACTTTCTTTTACAAGTGTGATGTATATATTCATATGTTTTCATGTTACTAATTAGCATCCTTTCTTTTAAGCTTGAAAAACTGCTTTCAGCATTTCTCGTGAGGCAGGTCTAGTGATGAACGCCCTCAGCTTTTGTTTGTCTGTGGAAGTCTTTAATCTCTCCTTCATTTCTGAAGGACATCTTTGCCAGATAGAGTATTCCTGGTTGGCAGTGTTTTCCTTTTAGCACTTGGGCATCTTCTGAGGTTTCTGCTGAGAAATCCAGTTAGCCTATGGGCATTCTCTTGTTAAGTTAGTTACAAGCTTATTGTCTCTTGCTGCTTTTAAGATTCTCTCTTTGTCTTTGATTTTTGAGTTTTATTGTAATGTGTCTTGGAGAAGATCTCTTTAAGTTGAGTTTGTTTGGTGACCTGTGAGCTTCATACACATGGATATCTAAATCTCTCCCCCATCTGGGAAGTTCTCAGCCATTATTTCTTTATATCCTTTCTGCCTCCTTCTCCCTCTCTTCTCCTGGGATTCTAATAATTTACAAATTGTTTCTTCTGCTGTATCCCAAAGATCACATATGCTTTCTTCACTCTTTTTCTTTCTTTTTTCTTTGTTCTCCTCTAACTGATTAATTTCAAAGGTTTTGTCTTCTAATTCACAGGCTTATTCTTCTGGCTGATCCGTTCTAATGTTGATGCTTTCTACTGAATTTTTCATTTCATTCATTGTATACTTCAGCTCCAGAATTTGCTTCGTTCTTTTTAATTTTTTCTGTCCCTCTGTTGAACTTCTCATTTTGTTCCTATATTGTTTTCCTGATTTCGTTGAGTGGTTTTTCTGTATTTTCTTGTAGCTCATCGAGCTTCCTCAAAATATTTATTTTGAATTCTTTATCACGTAAATCACAGATCTCCATGTCTTTGAGGTCAGTTATTGGAAGATTAGTGTGATCCTTTGGTGTTGTCATATTTCCTTGATTTTCATGTTCCTTGAAGTCTTGTGTTGCTGTCTTTGCATCTGAGGAAGCAGTCACCTCCCCCAGTTGTTACTGACTGACTTCAGGAGAGAAATCCCTTCCACCAGCCCTGCTGGGATACTGAGGCTTCTCAGACGGTCTCTGGATATGCCTGCTCCACGCTCCTTGCTCCCTCTGTGGAAGAATTCCAAGCATGTGTGCCTTCTCTCAATCCTGCAACACATCAGGCTAGGTGCTGACAGCCTCCTTTGCTTTCCCAAGGTGAGGCTGGAGCTGAAGTCGGTGGTGCCTCCCTGCCTGCAGACCTGGGCTGGCCTTCTGCACATGCTCACTAGCTGTCTGCCAAAGCTGGCTCTCACTATCAGGGGTGCACCCAGGGAGCCAGCCACAGGGTGTGGGCGAGGCATGTGGAGTGCTGGGGCCAGGAGAGGGAGCTACAGGAGAGGCATCCCCAATGGCTCTTGAGTGGGCTTCTTGATGGAGTCCTCAACACTGTTGGTAGGATCCCTATCCCTTTAATGTCCTCTGAGAGTCCTATTTACTGCTTCCCCAGTCTTTTCCATCCCCAGTCATGTGGCTCATAATTCAGTACTCTGGATGGGGTGAGGGAAAGATGAGCCTCTTTGGCAGTGTCCCACATGGCTGGGGAAGCCAGGCACTTACTCACATGCCCTCATTTTCCCCTGTGGGGGAAATCACTTGGCCCTGAGCTGTGCTTCCTTGGGGGGAGGGTGACGTGGGTAAAGTCAGGCTATTCTTTCCCTCTCCAATGTGTCCAAACTTGTATTTTTTTTTTGTTGTTCCAACAGTGTGCTGGAACTTTGCCTTTGGAAACGTGGGCTTCCACAAAGGCTTTCTTGTTGGTAGGTGATTGTCTAAGGCAGTGCTCTCCAGGGGCACCCAGGCTGCAGGCGAGAGGGGCTGCGGCAGCTTGGAGCAGGTTCAAGGGCCACTTCAGGGTCCACAGCCTGGACCAAGGTGTGTGTGCCTGTGACCCGACGCTTGGGTGGGTGAGACTCCTCCCGGGTCCCTCGGCTTATGGAGCTGGATCCCACAGCTCCCACTAAGGCATTTTTGTCCGTGGATGAATGCCAAGCTATGTTGCTGGTTAGGGGGAATACAAGTGAGGGACAACTTATTTGGCCATATTGCCAATGTCATCCTCAGAAAAACTTTTCCTTATCAGTATTTATATATTTCTTGTAAGTTTATTTTTAGGTATTAACTATTATGAAAGGGATCCTTTTCCATTGTATTTTATATCTGATTATTGTTGCTATACAGGATGCAATTATTATTGCATATTTATCTTGAATCTGAACATCTAATGGTTTAGTTCTAATAATTTTTCAAATGATTTTATAGATTTAAAATCCATGTGTATAGACAGTAAATATGGATTATATAATGCACACACATTGTATTTTTGTTTTCTTGTATTATTGCATTGGCAAGGAATGGCCAAAGTGTGATTGTGGGTAACCTGTTTTGCATCTTTAGGGTTTCACTATCTAAAATAATCAGTTTTTAGTTTCTGATATATAGTCTTTATTGAGACAAGGAAATTTCATTTAGTTCTAGTTCGCTGTCATTATTAGGAATGGCTGTTAAATTTAATATATTTTCAGTAAAGATTGAGATGCTTTAATATCATTTTTCTCAGTCATTTTCTTAAAATTTATTTATTTTATTTTTGGCTGCGTTAGGTCTTCATTGCTGCACGCGGGGGCTGCAAGCGGGGGCTGCTCTTCGTTGCGGTGCATGGACTTCTCATTGTGGTGGCTTCTCTTGTTGTGGAGCATGAGCTCTAGGTGTGTGAGCTTCAGTAGTTGTGGCTCACAGGCTCTAGAGTGCAGGCTCAGTAGTTGTGGCTCACGGGCTTAGGTGCTCCAAGGCATGGGGGATCTTCCCGGACCAGGGCTCGTACCCACCAGAGTCCCCTGCATTGGCAGGTGGACTCGTAACCACTGCGCCACCAGGGAAGCCCCTTTCTCAGTCATTTTTATATTTTATATTTCTTTCTATGTTTGCTATTTTTATAGGAGGTAATTTCAATTATATTTTCAGATTTAACAGCACAAAGTTGTATACAATAGTCTTTTATAATTTAGAGATAATTTCCACATATGTGATTATGCCTCCCATTCTGTGTATCTGCATTCTGCTTTATCTAATTTGTTTTAACCCTGGTGAGACTTTACCTTGTAGTTGTACCTGTTTTTCTTTTTTTTTTTTTTGGAAGAGCTTTTTTTTCTTTTTTAACAGCTTTATTGGAGTGTAATTGCTTTACAATGTTGTGTTAGTTTCTGCTGTATAACGAAGTGAATCAGCTATACGTATACATATATCCCCATCTCCCCTCTCTCTTGCCTCTCCCTCCCACCCTCCCTATCCCACCCCTCTAGGTGGTCACAAAGCACCGAGCTGATCTCCCTGTGCTATGTGGCTGCTTCCCACTAGCTATCTATTTTACATTTGGTAGTGTATATATGTCAATGCCACTCTCTCACTTCGTCTCTGCTTACCCTTCTGCCTCCCCGTGTCCTCAAGTCCATTCTCTACATCTGCATCTTTATTCCTGTCCTGCCCCTAGGTTCATCAGAACCATTTTTTCTTTTTTTTAGATTCCATGTATATGTGTTAGCACACGTTATTTGTTTTTCTCTTTCTGGCTTACTTCACTCTGTATGACAGATTCTGGGTCCATCCACCTCACTGTTAATGTTTTTTAAACTCTGATGAGCTGTTTATCTTATAGTTTCTCTTTTCCAAAGTACCAGCTATTGGCTTCATTTACCAGTTTTACTTTTATCCTAATAAATTACTTATTTTATTTTTATACTTTCTACTTCCTACATTTAAAGATTTGAACGGTTGGTTCATTATTCTTTCATCTTTCTTATTCAATAATAAATGTATTTGACACTACTGTCCTCTAAGTAAAGCTTTAGCTATGTACCACAGAATAGCAGTGTCATGAACACCAGAATAGTGTATGTTAGATTCCCAAATACACTTTAAAATTCATTTATTTTATTGTGATTTTCTATTTTATTTCTTTTGTTTGTGCATTCCTCATTTATTCTTGAGCATGTCTTTGTGTAGAACATTTTTGTTTCATTTGGTTCAAATCTTCCATAAGCAGCTACTAGCAGATTTTTTTCAATGTAATTCAAGAATCTGTTAATACAGAAATTTATCTCAATCGTTGTTCGTTGTAACTGTTATCCTATCATCTTACATTTTCTACACATTATCTTTTCTTGTTGCCTTTTCCTGACTTGTACGGAATCTTTTTTTTTTTATTTTTTGGCCATGCTGCGTGGCATTCGGGATTTTATTTCCCTGACCAGGGATCGAACCCGTGCCCCCTACAGTGGAAACGTGGAGCCCTAACCACTGGACCGCAAGGGAAGTCCCTGTAGGAAATCTTTTTATATCACCACATATATATGCACTTTGCTCTTCATAATTGCTGTGAAGAAATCATTGTATGCATGCTTCCTTGGTGGCAGGGTCTTGGGTTGTTTATCGTTCTTCCTCTTTTATAATCATTGCTATAGTTAACATACTCATGAATGTATCTTAGAAAACATTATGAGCATATCTGGGGGGTAAATTTCTAGAGAAGGGATCAAAGGGAACTGTCAGCCAGCAGGATGGTACATTCTTAGTTCTACCAATGGCTTATAAGACTATTTCCCCCTCCTTATCAGCTGTAGATAATTATCATCAAAATTTTCAATTCTTGCCAATCTAATAGGTGAAATAGGTTCTTATTCTTTAGTTTAGTTTTCTCTAATTATGAGTAAGGTTGAGCGTCTTTTTATATAGTAATCACGTATCCGTAGTCCTGTAAACTGCTTGTCACATATTAAGGAAATTTGCTTCTAGTCCTTTGAATTGCAAATATGTTATCCTGATTTGTCATTGGTCTTTCAATTTTTTCTCCCTATACATATGTTTTGAAGTTTTATGTAGTTACCAATCCGTTCTGTTATGGTTTGTGTGTGTTTATCGTTTTACAGATCCTACCAGAGAGGTCCTTCTCACTCCCAGATGAGGAATTTATTTTATAATGCCTTCTTCTAAAATTACTCTGTTTAAGTTTTCATGTTTAACTCTTTGTTCTGTATGGAATATATTCTGGTGTAAGGAGTGAATTCCATGTTTGTTTATACCATCTCCTCCTCCCCTCCAACCCCCCCCCCCTTCCTTCTCATGTCTGACTCAAGCCCAACTCCTTGGGATTTAGAAACTGTACACTAGTTCTACATTTCATATAGAGTTTATCTTTACATTTATTTTTTATTTTTTATTTTTTTTGCGGTATGTGGGCCTCTCACTGTTGTGGCCTCTCCTGTTGCGGAGCACAGGCTCCGGACGCGCAGGGTCAACGGCCATGGCTCACGGGCCTAGCCGCTCCGCAGCATGTGGGATCTTCCCGGACCAGGGCACGAACCCGTGTCCCCTGCATCGGCTGGTGGACTCTCAACCACTGCGCCACCAGGGAAGCCCTATCTTTACATTTTAATTGTTAACATTTCACTGCATTTGTATTCTCTCTTCGGATGTACATGTGTATATGTGGGTGTGTGATCTATTTAAGGGTTAGATGCAGACATCACAATACTTCACCCCTAAATCCTTCAGCATGTGACTCCTGAGAACCAGGACACTGTACCTGACAGTGACACTGCAGTGAACACACAACTGACACATGACTACTGTATAATATATGGTCCATGTTCATATCCCCACATACCCCAATTATAGCACTGGTTTTACATTTAGTTTTGATCCAGGATCCAACCAAAGACCTCTCATTACATTTAAATGTTATATCTCTCAGACGTCTTTGTTCTAGAACATTCCTCTTCTTTTCTTTATAACACTTTACAATTGAAGTCAGCTGTTTTGCAGAATATTCCTCACTTTGGATTTGCCTGGTTGCATGTGTCCTCACGACTGGATTCAGGTGAAGCAGTTTTGGTATGAAAGTGCAAAGTCAGTGTTTGGTCCCGGTGCTCCCCGTGCACATTAGGGACCCGTGGGTCACTCTGTGCAGCTAGTGGCGGTCACTGGGCTGCGAAGATGTCTACCAGACCTTTCCAGTGTACAGACTTCTCATTCTTTTTATAAATTCTCACTGATGTGTGGGATGATTCTTTGAGATTGTGTGAAAATCCAGTTCCTCGACAGTTGTTCACCCAATAGCTTATAGTAATTTACTGACATAGTTCTCAAACTGTCATTTGTGTGCATCTATACAGTCTGGATATATCTATAGAATCCTGGGTAAAATGAAATTCGGTGACCTAGTTCAGTCACCTTTCAAATTCCATTAAAGCACACTGGCATTTTAAAGTTGTGGATTAACGCTTCCTAGATCATGCCTATAGCTCAGCATGTGAGTTCCATCAAGTTGGAAAGGTAGGAAAAATCATCAGATTGCAAGAGTCATTTCCTAAACAGAAGTGCAACAGAACAGGACCCCATCCCCTGTCCCAGACGTCCTCCGCACCCTGTCCTGCTGGAAGGGCTGTGAATGACTAGGAGAAAACAAGGTAGAATCCCAGATTCTCGATCACAGCCTCTCACCCCCCCGCTTCTGCCCCCGACTTCTCCAAAGGCCAGAGCTGCCCTTTGCCCAGGAACTGCCCACCCTGCCAGAGGGGCGCCTCCTAGCGCCAGGACAGGGGACAGCATCGTGGGCATCTCCAGCCGGCCGGCGCCACAGAAGCCACTGTTCAACCTCCGTCATCGAGATCCACAGTATTTTAAGGCCATTTGCTCACATACTGCCTTTAATGGTCTCCTACTCCTGAGGGCAAATCAAGTATATTTTCTTGGTAAGTCTGAGGCACAGACATCACATAAGCCATGATTCTGATTTTCTTTTGCACATACTGATAGCCACCTTGCTTGGAACAGTTACCTAAGTGATCAGGAAGGGTATTAGAAAAAAAAATCTATTATCGCACTGCTTTAGAGTCGAGCCTAAATCCTCTTACTCTTCCGATTCCCGCGCAGTCCTGGGACACCGTGAAGAAGCCCCTCACACCTCTCACCCCGGCACACAGAAGGTGGGCGGAGTTGCAAGACGCCAGAGAAGGAGACGCACAGACAGCAGCCCGGTGGCCTGAGGTCAGGCCGGGGGTCGGACGACAGCACGGGGTTGACGTGTTGACGGCAGCTGCACGGGGCCAAGGTCCTTACGCTTCACACGCCCACGGAAGTCATACAGCGGAAGAAAGGGGGTCCCGCACACAGTGAAGGGTAATTTTCTATCACTCATTGTTCCACGTGGGAGTGCAGCCCCCAAAATAGGTACGTTTAGAAAAGATCGAAATAAATGTGTGAGTGATGCTTCCACAAATAAGTGTAACAGGGAAGTGTGACCGTGAGTTTTATCTTAGTGATTTGAGGGTCACATCGTCAGAATAGCATACTCTCATACAGTGCTATCCTAAAGAAACGTGGACTATAGCACTAAATCTAAAACAGCATAAAGACTAACTTGAACAATACGTTAACATTTGTAATAAATACAAATTTTCTGGTGCCTACTGTGTGCTCTGGGTCAGGGCTGGAGCAGCTCTGCAGGGAGGGGTTACTGCCTTCACAGCACAGGCGCGGACTCTGAGGCCACAGCTGCAGCTGTTGGCCCGAAGCCGCTGAGCTGGGGAGGGAAGACCGAGGACTGCGGCCCGGGTAGCCGCGCCTCCCTCTGGGCCCGGCCATTTTGTATGAGGCACATAACAAAGTTGCCAAACAAGCCGGAAAGTACAGATAAGAATGGTTAAGAGAAAGGGTAGGGGCTGAGCTCACTTACTTCCAAATCGCTCGCATTTTGGTGACCCCAGGAGGTCCTCAATAAAATGGTAGCACTGTGGGCCTTTCTTTCTTTTTTTTTTAAGTTCCCTTCCATTTCTCAGTTGTTTATTTAAACAACTGTCATAAAATGGCCAAACAGAAGTTGCTTTGAATTTAACCTTATTCCAATTTCATGAATTTATGATTTGACTAGAAGAGGAAATCTGAAAGTATGGACCGACTGGGTTAGAAAGCCAGTTTAAGGTGCCCGCATCTCAACCATTTGTAAAAAGCCCCAAACTGAAGTAAGGCTCAGGGTTTCACGGCCTCGCTGGCCTCCATGACCCATGAGTCACTGGCAGGGACCCGGCCCGGAGCGTCGAGGGTCACACCCACCTTTGCTTCAAAGAACTTTCTCCTCAACTTGGCGTCCGTGGGCGGCACCGTCCTCCTCAGCTCCCGGTACCACTTCCTGACCACGTGTCCCCTCCAGAAGGCCTGGATCCTGGAGCACAGAACCCCATCAGCCCCGCCGTGCCAGCCCTGGGACGCGGCCAGGCCACAGGGAAGACCCCCCCAGCAGCTTCCAAAGGCCTCCGAGCACCCTCTCAGATGGGCAGGCACGTTCCTGCGGCTCGGGGACCCCCCACCTGGTCGCACACTTTATTCTGAAGAGTCGGGCCCCGTCGTGAATCACTCTGGTTTGATACTGGTTCTTTCTACAGAGAGGACAGGTTTTTTTATTTCCGAACTTTTCAAAAGCCTGAAGGCATGCCTGAAGAAAAACATTTCGCTTAAAATTTTACGAGTAATTACTTATAAACAACATTTTTACTTCTAATGTAATTATAGTGTTCTTTTCTCTCATAATTATGAGACAGTCCAATTCAGATTATGAAGGGAAGAAGTTTCATCAGATGTTAACACCTTCCTCCTGAAACTTGCTCCAGAAATGGTATTTTATAAGAATATACATGCAGATACATCAAAAACTTCTGGGAACACCTCACGTGAAGGCGGATGGTCCCTGCATACGGGCGACTGCACAGTGAACTCCGAGGACGAGAGCTGTCACCCACTCTGGCGTACCGTACCAGCCACACTCTCTCATGCAAACATCTGTGGCTCTTCTGCCACAGAAAATTCACCATTTTCAAAACAGGATGAATTGTACTCTAGCCTAAAGTCATATTTCTAAGCATAAATGGTGGTTATGGATAAAATAAGTGGTTCCTTTGAGGAGCCTTTAAGTGAGAGAGACGAGGCTCCACCCCTCTGAGCTACAAGGATGCTGCAAGCACTTCAGGAGGGGACAGACGCGGGTTACTCACCCTGTGGAACACATGGGAACATGAAAGCAGCACCTGTTCACAAGAAGACAAAGAGATGTTTGAAGTTTAAATTAGTTTAAAAGAGAAGCAGCGTAAATGCATTAATTAAAAGAAAAATTCTGACTATTTAAAAAGTAGGCTGTGTTGTTTCTTTGACAAATTTACAAAGCAGATTAACAACTTTGATATTTACAATATTTAGCGTTTAGCATAGCACAGGTATATAATCTCAACAAGAAAAACTAACTTAACAACAATCTGAAACATCAAACGAACACATGAAGTTTGCTGTAGAATGAGTGTATATTTAAAACGGAAACAATTACAAAAGAGAAGTATTTCTGGGCAGATCCAAAGAGAGGGAGCACGCTGGTGAGGACCCAGGCTGGGGGCTGGGGAGCAGAGAAAGGAAAACAAATATCTTTCCTTAGGGCTTTGTTCAACTCAACTGCACTCTTGAATTTAATTAGCAATACACCCTAGAGACATATGAATCACTTTTTCTTTTTTAAATGCAGGGGAAGTGTGGTCTCCAGAAAATTCCACCTTCCTGTGACCCAAATTCTCCACCAAGTGATGACATTCTGGGCTGTGACAAAGGAGCTTGGACTGAACGAAGAAAAAGGTAGCTGGCTCTTCTGGAAGGAAAGGCCAGGGAGGGGTGAGACCAGGACAGCCAGCACGAAGCAACTCAGGCGCCCGCGGCCTCTCTCCGAATGTGTGGGACGGAGACAGGCGGCAGAGGCATTTCACCAGCAGTGCAGGCTTCCACCTTCCCAGGGCCACGTGATCCTGGTGAAACTTTCCAGTTTCAAAGTGACCCCCCCCCCCAACACCGTGCCTTCGTCTGGTCTACACTTTTCTTCTTTAATGGGAAGAATGGAAGAAATATCAGAACAAATAGAACTTAGAAAGTTCTAAAACCTTTCCTTGAAACTTACTGCGTGCCACCAATAACCCTAAATTGGAAAAACTCAGTAATGAGGGTCCTTTTTAATTACCAGCCTTGAATCTAACGGCAGCCTTTCGTGCATTCAATTGCTCATTGTCAACAGAATCATCTTTCAGAGTTTTCATCTATCAACAGACATTTGATGATCTATATTGAATAATATTTTACTCTGTATATTTAAAATATACTTTCAGGGCTTCCCTGGTGGCGCAGTGGTTGGGAGTCCGCCTGCCGATGCAGGGGACACGGGTTCGTGCCCCGGTCCGGGAGGATCCCACATGCCGCGGAGCACCTGGGCCCGTGAGCCATGGCCGCTGAGCCTGTGCGTCCGGAGCCTGTGCTCCACAACGGGAGAGGCCGCAGCAGTGAGAGGCCCGCGTACCGCAAAAAACAAACAAAAATATATATTTATATATATATATATAAATATATATATACTTTTAAATGTCCATAAACATTTGTTATTGGCAAACACTCTCTGAGATAACAAAAATAAACGATTCAGCCTTGGTGAATACACTAAAAATGTCCCAGAAGTTCAGATTAGATTCTAGCTGTCCCAGGCACACTTCCTGAGCTGGTCCACTGTGGATCACGTGAATTGTTTATGTCCTCATCTGTTAAAGGGGTATAATGCCTACCTCAGAGACATATGAGATTAACTGAAGCCTTCTCAAATCATTAAATGTCGGGAAAATGCCAACTATCGTTTATAACTAAGGAAAAAGCTAAACATGAGAACAATAAATAGAAATGCAAAATAAACACGTGTCTATATCTATAACCAAAAATGCTATAGTGAGAAATTTATAAAAAACAACATGGAAGAAATGGTGGGCATGTTGCATCCTGATTCCCCCTTAAGATATTCAACTTCAAACTTTCATTCTTCATACCACAGTCAGGCTAGATATTTATAGCATAATTACGAAAGAGGTTGCTGGGGCCAGAAAGATTCCTTGTGGCTTTATTAGCTCTTTAGCTACTAAAATGCTAAATCATCCTAGAGGTATTTCTGTGCTTTAAGGGCTAATATCTTTCTGAAATATCCAACTTTCATATATGTAAGATTAGGTTCTGATAGAGAACTAGAACATAATAAGTATGTTTAAAATAACGTGTGAGTTCAAATTAGTAAAGAACAAAATTGTATGACTGTGAACTAACTCATTAACAGTGAAACTTATTAAAGCAAATTAAGTTTGAGGGTTTACGTGCCAGTATAGTAAGTAAAGCTGGGGTTCCTAGGCTGTGAATTTTAAGCCTGCCTTTAACTGTATTTGCTGTATTTTTTAAAGCAAATTTCCAAGTGCCTCTGTGTAGGAAGCATAATGCTATGCATGTGAGAAATCACTACACGGTGGCCATTAGCTCAAAAAAAAAAAAAATCTAAGAATAGCAAAGTCCCTAACTTTCAGGAGATTAAAATTTAATTAGGCAGACAAAGTATGTATAGAAAAAACCCCTATGACATAGATTGATTGTATATTATGCATATTATCATCAGTCTTACTATGGTAAACGTTCATGAATAAAGATTGTTAAAAGATTTTACTTAAAGATCCTTCCACAGGTTCTTTGGAGATATTCAGTCTTGGTTTTTCTTTTACGGTTTCAAGTCACAAAACAACTTAAAAGTTCCCCACCCTTCTGCCCTCGGTGCCCTCCCGGCAGCGCCCCCACTCACCCCCAGCTGCTCACAGCCAGCAGAATGGGAACATTCCTTTTGTACAAACTCTGTACTTGAGAACTAACAGTATTCAGTAAATAAGTCTGTTTAATGAGGGTGTTTAGCTCTTTCTCACACACATACTTTAATTAATGGAAACAAAATGTAAGTCTTTGAGGGTCACATAGGAGGAAGAGACTGGAAAATGAAGCATGGACTCCCTTAGCCCCAGTTCAGAGTCCAGTCACTAGAGAATGCCCCACGGGCCTGCTTATCTAAGCTCACGCTAAACACCTGCGGGCGAAGTTCGAATTCTTCTTTGCATATTGGGCACGGCTGCATGGACTCCCCTTGCAGGATGGATCTCTGCTTCACTTTTTCCCATTCGTCTGATGACAGTGGCAATGGGGGAGGCTCAAAGAGGCCCAGCTTCTGTGCTGAAGTTAAAACAACATGAAATATGAGTTAAATCTCTTTTAGAATATGGTAACTCATGCATAATTTTAATGACATTATTTTGCAAATATTAAAGCAAAACACTTCCATTGCATACTTTATGCCACCATATTTAGAATGCTGCTTTTTTACGGGTGCACAGAAGTCAAGGAGAATACTATCTTACATTTATGCTTTAGGCTTTTATTTACAAAGAATTCCCCATATCTATTTCATTTTCATGATTCTGTAAGGTAGGCCGGGCTGATAACACTTTTTTTTTTGCGGTACGCGGGCCTCTCACTGTTGTGGCCCCTCCCGTTGCGGAGCACAGGCTCCGGACGCGCAGGCTCAGCGGCCATGGCTCACGGGCCCAGGCGCTCCGCGGCATGTGGGATCCTCCCGGACCGGGGCACGAACGCGCGCCCCCTGCCTCGGCAGGCGGACTCTCAACCACTGCGCCCCCGGGGCAGCCCTGTAGTGCAGTTTTTAGCGCTTGTTATCATTGGTGGATTTGCTTTTTGGTTTGGCTGCTCTCTTCTTTCTTTCTTTTTTTTTCTTTTTAAAATTACTTTGTAATTTTTTTAAGAATTATTTTTTATTTTGATAACTTTCTTTTTTTTTTTTCT
The DNA here is from genome assembly GCF_964270905.1 of Leucopleurus acutus. Lineage (NCBI taxonomy): Eukaryota > Metazoa > Chordata > Mammalia > Artiodactyla > Delphinidae > Leucopleurus > Leucopleurus acutus. The sequence continues at coordinate 107,186,795 of NC_139144.1, read as the reverse complement.
CCCTTTTCTTCTGAGCCATGTGGCTGACAGGGTCTTGGTGATCTGGCCAGGTGTCAGGCCTGAGCCTCTGAGGTGGGAGAGCTGAGTTCAGGACATTGGTCCACCAGAGACCTCCCAGCTTCACGTAATATCAAATGGTGAAAACCTCCCAGAGATCTCCATCTCAACGCTAAGACCCAGCTCCACTCAACGACCAGCAAGCTACAGTGCTGGACACCCCATGCCAAACAACCAGCAAGACAGGAACACAACCCCACCCATTAGCACAGAGGCTGCCTAAAATCATAATAAGGCCACAGACACCCCAAAACACACCACCAGACACAGTCCTGCCCACCAGACAGACAAGATCCAGCCTCATCCACCAGAACACAGGCACCAGTCCCCTCCATCAGGAAGCCTCCACAAGCCACTGAACCAACCTTAGCCACTGGAGGCAGACACCAAAAACAATAGGAACTACGAAACTGCAGCCTGTGAAAAGGAGACCCCAAACACAGTAAGTTAAGCAAAATGAGAAGACAAAGAAACACACAGCAGATGAAGGAGCAAGGTAAAAACCCACCAGACCAAACAAATGAAGAGGAAATAGGCAGTCTACCTGAAAAAGAATTCAGAATAATGATAGTAAAGATGATCCAAAATCTTGGAAATAGAATAGACAAAATGCAAGAAACATTTAACAAGGACCTAGAAGAACTAAAGAGCAAACAAACAATGATGAACACCACAATAAATGAAATTAAAAATTCTCTAGAAAGAATCAATAGCAGAATAACTGAGGCAGGAGAACGGACAAGTGATGGGGAAGATAAAATAGTGGAAATAACTACTGCGGAGCAGAATAAAGAAAAAAGAATGAAAAGAATTGAGGACAATCTTAGAGACCTCTGGGACAACATTAAATGCACCAACATTCGAATTATGGGGGTCCCAGAAGAAGAAGAGAAAAAGAAAGGGACTGAGAAAATATTTGAAGAGATTATAGTTGAAAACTTCCCTAATATGGGAAAGAAAATAGTTAATCAAGTCCAGGAAGCACAGAGAGTCCCATACAGGATAAATCCAAGGAGAAACATGCCAAGACACATATTAATCAAACTGTCAAAAATTAAATACAAAATATTTAAATACAAAAATAAAACTATCAAAAATTAAATATAAAGAAAAAATATTAAAAGGAGCAAGGGAAAAACAACAAATAACATACAAGGGAATCTCCATAAGGTTAACAGCTGATCTTTCAGCAGAAACTCTGCAAGCCAGAAGGGAGTGGCAGGACATATTTAAAGTGATGAAAGGGAAAAACCTACAACCAAGATTACTCTACCCAGCAAGGATCTCATTCAGATTCGACACAGAAATCAAAACCTTTACAGACAAGCAAAAGCTAAGGGGATTCAGCACCACCAAACCAGCTTTACAACAAATGCAAAAGCAACTTTTCTAGGCAGGAAACACAAGAGAAGGAAAAGATCTACAATAACAAACCCAAAACAATTAAGAAAATGGTAATAGGAACATACATATCAATAACTACCTTAAATGTAAATGGATTAAATGCTCCAACCAAAAGACATAGACTGGCTGAATGCATACAAAAACAAGACCCGTATATATGCTGTCTACAAGAGACTTACTTTAGACCGAGGGACACATACAGACTGAAAGTGAGGGGATGGGAAAAGATATTCCATGCAAATGGAAATCAAAAGAATGCTGGGGTAGCAATTCTCATATCAGACAAAATAGCCTTTAAAATAAAGACTATTACAAGAGACAAAGAAGGACACTAAATAATGATCAAGGGAATCCAAGAAGAAGATATAACAATTGTAAATATTTATGTACCCAACATAGAAGCACCTCAATACATAAGGCAAATGGTAACAGCTATAAAAGGGAAAATCGGCAGTAACACAATCACAGTAGGGGACTTTAACACCCCACTTTCACCAAAGGACAGATATGCAAAATGAAGATAGATAAGGAAACACAAGCTTTAAATGATACATGATACATCATTCTCAGTGGTGAAAAACTGAAACCATTTCCTCTAAGATCAGGAACAAGACAAGGCTGTCCACTCTCACCACTATTATTTGACATAATTTTGTAAGTTTTAGCCACAGGAATCAGAAAAGAAAAAAGAACTAAAAGGAATCTATATCGGAAAAGAAGAAGTAAAGCTGTCACTGTTAGCAGATGACATGACACTATACATAGAGAATCCTAAAGATGCTACCAGAAAACTACTAGAGCTAATCAATGAATTTGGTAAAGTAGCAGGATACAGAATTAATGCACAGAAATCTCTGGCATTCCTCTACACTAATGATGAAAAATCTGAAAGAGAAATTAAGGAAACACTCCCATTTACCATGCAAAAAAAACAATAAAATACCTAGGAATAAACCTACCTAAGGAGACAAAAGACCTGTATGCAGAAAATGATAAGACACTGATAAAAGAAACTAAAGATGATACAAGCAGATGGAGAGATATACCATGTTTCTGGATTGGAAGAATCAACATTGTGAAAATGACTATACTACCCAAAGCAATCTACAGATTCAATGCAATCCCTATCAAATTACCAATGGCATTTTTCACAGAACTAGAACAAAACATTTCATGATTTGTATGGAAACACAAAAGACCCTGAATAGCCAAAGCAATCTTGAGAAAGAAAAACAGAGCTGGAGGGATCAAGCTCCTGGACTTCAGACTACACTACAAAGCTACAGTCATCAAGACAGTATGGTAGTGGTACAAAAAACAGAAATATAGATCAATGGGACAGGATAGAAAGCCCAGAGATAAACCCACACACATATGGTCACCTTATCTTTGATAAAGGACACAAGAATATACAATGGAAAAAAGACAGCCTCTTCAATAAGTGGTGCTGGGAAGACTGGACAACTACATGTAAAAGAATGATGGTGCAGTGGTTGAGAGTCCGCCTGCCGGTGCAGGGGACATGGGTTCATGTCCCGGTCCGGAAAGATCCCACATGCCGTGGAGCGGGTGGGCCCGTGAGCCATGGCTGCTGAGCCTGCGTGTTCCGAGCCTGTGCTCTGCAACGGGAGAGGCCACCACAGTGAGAGGCCTGCGTACTGCAAAAAAAAAAAAAAAAAAGAATGAAATTAGAATACTCCCTAACACCATACACAAAAATAAACTCAAAATGGATTAAAGAGCTATATGTAAGGGAGGCACTATCAAACTCTTAGAGGAAAACATAGGCAGAACACTCTATGACATAAATCATAGCAAGATCCTTTTTGACCCACCTTCTAGAGTAAGGGAAATAAAAGCAAAAAATGAACAAATGGGACCTAACGAAATTTAAAAGCTTTTGCACAGCAAAGGAAACCATAAACAAGATGAAAAGACAACCCTCAGAATGGGAGAAAATATTTGCAAATGAAGCAACTGACAAAGGATTAATCTCCAAAATTTATAAGCAGCTCATGCACCTCAATATCAAAAAAACAAACGGCACAATCCAAAAATGGGCAGAGGACCTAAACAGACATTTCTCCAAAGAAGATATACAGATTGCCAACAAACACATGAAAGAATGCTCAACATCACTAATCATTAGAGAAATGCAAATCAAAACTACAATGAGATATCATCTCACACCAGTCAGAATGGCCATCATCAAAAAATCTAGAAACAATAAATGCTGGAGAGGGTGTGGAGAAAAGGGAACCCTCTTGCACTATTGGTGGGAATGTAAATTGATACAGCCACTATGGAGAACAGTATGGAGGTTCCTTAAAAAACTAAAAATAGAACTACCATACGACCCAGCAATCCCACTACTGGGCATATACCCTGAGAAAACCATAATTCAAAAAGAGTCATGTACCAAAATGTTCATTGCAGCTCTGTTTACAATAGCCAGGACATGGAAGCAATCTAAGTGTCCATGACAGATGAATGGATAAAGAAGATGTGGCACATATATACAATGGAATATTACTCAGCCATAAAAAGAAATGAAATTGAGTTATTTGTAGTGAGGTGGATGGACCTAGAGTCTGTCATACAGAGTGAAGTAAGTCAGAAAGAGAAAAACAAATACCGTATGCTAGCACATATATATGGAATCTAAAAAAAAAAGGTTCTGAAGAACCTAGGGGCAGGGCAGCAATAAAGATGCAGACGTAGAGAATGGACTTGAGGACATGGGGAGGGGGAAAAGTAAGCTGGGACGAAGTGAGAGAGTGGCATGGACATATATACACTACCAAATGTAAAGTAGATAGCTAGTGGGAAGCAGCTGCATAGCACAGGGAGACCAGCTCAGTGCTTTGTGACCATGCAAGAGGGAGGATATATGGGGATATATGTATAGCTGATTCACTTTTTTATAAAGCAGAAACTAAGACACCATTGTAAAGCAGTTATACTCCAATAAAGACGTTAAAAAAAAAGAGCATGTGGTCCAACCTCATTAGTAACTAATATGCATAATAATTAGATTCTTAAAATAAGAGCTCCTGAAAGAATGACTCATTTACTCCAAATTGGGATTCTCTTCCTGATGTCTAATTTACACCTACCCTGCTCGGGTGACTGTTCCGTGGCTGCTCGATCATTCTGTAAACTGTACCTGCACATGGAAGACAGTCACTAAATCACTGTCACATTCTCCAAGCCTGTGCCTCTCTTGTGAGATTCCGTGTCTAGGACAGAACTAGCACTGTTAGCAGTTCTGGGGAGAATGATGAAGTGTCCACTGGGCACTGCAGCAACCTCAGGCTCCCTCTTCGTGGTTCAGCTCCTGCCCACAGGCCTTCAGCTCCTCTGCCATCCATCACCTGCCTTCGGACGCAAGGTCCCAGCCAAACTTACTTTCCATACCCAGCATCACTGAAAACTTCATGGTGCTTCATCAAAAAATTAAATATAGAATTACCATATGATCCAGCAACTCCTCCTCTTGGTGTATTCGCCAAAGAACTGAAAGCAGGGACTCAAGCAGATATTTCTACACCAATGTTCACAGCAGCATTATTCACAGTAACCAAAAGGGAGAAACAAGTGTCCATTGATGGAATGGATAAACCAAATGTGCTATATGCAGGCAATGGAATGGTATTCCATCCTAAACAAGAATGAAATTCTGATAGTGCTACAACATGAATGGACCTTGGAGATGTTATGCTAAAAGCAATAAGCACAAAAGCACAAGTATCGTATGACTGCTCTTATACACGGCTCCTAAAGCAGTCAGATTCGTAGAGACACGAAGTGAATTCGCGGTTGCCCAAGGCTGGGGGCGGGGACAGAGTTTGGGAAGATGAAAACGTCCTGGAGACGGACAGCGGCGATGGTCGCTCAACAGTGGGAATGCGCTTAATGCTACTCAACTGTGTGCTTAAAAATGGTTGAAATGGTAAATTTGATGTTACGTATATTTTTTCTCTCTTTTTTTTTAACATCTTTATTGGAGTATAATTGCTTTACAATGGTGTGTTAGTTTCTGCTTTATAACAAAGTGAATCAGTTATACATATACATACATCCCCATATCTCCTCCCTCTTGCACCTCCCTCCCTCCCACCATCCCTATCCCACCCCTCTAGGTGGTCACAAAGCACCGAGCTGGTCTCCCTGTGCTATGCGGCTGCTTCCCACTAGCTATCAGTATGACACTTGGTAGTGTATATATGTCCATGCCACTCTCTCGCTTTGTCACAGCTTACCCTTCCCCCTCCCCATATCCTCAAGTCCATTCTCCAGTAGGTCTGTGTCTTTTTTATGGCTTTTTTTTTTTTTTTTTCCGATACGCGGGCCTCTCACTGTTGTGGCCTCTCCCGTTGCAGAGCACAGGCTACGGACGCGCAGGCTCAGCGGCCATGCTCACGGGCCCAGCCGCTCCGTGGCATATGGGATCTTCCCGGACCGGGGCACGAACCCGTGTCCCCTGCATCGGCAGGCGGACTCTCAACCACTGCGCCACCAGGGAAGCCCAGGTCTGTGTCTTTATTGCTGTCTAACCCCTAGGTTATTCATGACATTTTTTTCCTCTTAAATTCCATATATATGTGTTAGCATATGGTATTTGTCTTTCTCTTTCTGACTTACTTCACTCTGTATGACAGACTCTAGGTCCATCCACCTCACTACAAATAACTCAGTTTCGTTTCTTTTTATGGCTGAGTAATATTCCATTGTATATATGTGCCACATCTTCTTTATCCATTCATCCGATGATGGGCACTTAGGTTGTTTCCATCTCTGGGCTATTGTAAATAGAGCTGCAATGAACATTTTGGTACATGACTCTTTTTGAATTATGGTTTTCTCAGGGTATATGCCCAGTAGTGGGATTGCTGGGTCGTATGGTAGTTCTATTTTTAGTTTTTTAAGGAACATCCATACTGTTCTCCATAGTGGCTGTACCAATTCACATTCCCACCAGCAGTGCAAGAGTGTTCCCTTTTCTCCACACCCTGTCCAGCATTTATTGTTTCTAGATTTTTGATGATGGCCATTCTGACTGGTGTGAGATGATATCTCATTGTAGTTTTGATTTTCATTTCTCTAATGATTAATGATGTTGAGCATTCTTTCATGTGTTTGTTGGCAATCTGTATATCTTCTTTAGAGAAATGTCTGTTTAGGTCTTCTGCCCATTTTTGCATTGGGTTGTTTGTTCTTTTGTTATTGAGGTGCATGAGCTGCTTATAAATTTTGGAGATTAATCCTTTGTCAGTTGCTTCATTTGCAAATATTTTCTCCCATTCTGAAGGTTGTCTTTTCATCTTGTTTATGTTTTCCTTTTCTGTGCAAAAGCTTTGAAGTTTCATTAGGTCCCATTTGTTTATTTTTGTTTTTATTTCCATTACTCTAGGAGGTGGGTCAGAAAGGATCTTGCTGTGATTTATGTCATAGAGTGCTCTGCCTATGTTTTCCTCTAAGAGTTTGATAGTGTCTGGCCTTACATTTAGGTCTTTAATCCATTCTGAGTTTATTTTTGTGTATGGTGTTAGGGAGTGTTCTAATTTCATTCTTTTACATGTATCTGTCCAGTTTTCCCAGCACCACTTATTGAAGAGGCTGTCTTTTCTCCACTGTATATTCTTGCCTCTTTATCAAAGATAAGGTGACCATATGTGAGTGGGTTTATCTCTGGACTTTCTATCCTGTTCCATTGATATATATTTCTGTTTTTGTGCCAGTACCATACTGTCTTGATGACTATAGCTTTGTAGTATAGTCTGAAGTCCAGGAACCTGATTCCTCCAGCTCCATTTTTCTTTCTCACGATTGCTTTGGCTATTCAGGGTCTTTTGTGTTTCCATACAAATTGTGAAATTTTTTGCTCTAGTCTGTGAAAAATGCCATGGGTAATTTGATAGGGGTTGCATTGAATCTGTAGATTGCTTTGGGTAGTATAGTCATTTTCACAATGTTGATTCTTCCAGTCCAAGAACATGGTATATCTCTCCAACTATTTGTATCATCTTTAATGTCTTTCATCAATGTCTTATAATTTTCTGCATACAGGTCTTTTGTCTCCTTAGGTAGGTTTATTCCTAGGTATTTTATTATTTTTATTGCAATGGTAAATGGTAGAGTTTCCATAATTTCACTCTCAGATTTTTCATCCTTAGTGTATATGAATGCAAGGGATTTCTGTGCATTAATTTTGTATCCTGCTAGTTTACCAAATTCATTGATTAGCTCTAGTTGTTTTCTGGTAGCATCTGTAGGATTCTCTATGTATAGTATCATGTCCTCTGCAAACAGTGACAGCTTTACTTCTTCTTTTCCGATTTGGATTCATTTTATTTTTCTTCTCTGATTGCTGTGGCTAAGACTTCCAAAACTATGTTGAATAATAGTGGTGAGAGTGGGCAGATGTAATGTATATTTTACCACAACAAAAATTTTAAAACCCCAAGCCCCTCTCCTCATCCGACCCCTCGCGTTTCTTCCCTGCTCTCCTGGTCTCCTCCACCCCGGCTCACCAGGCTCCGCCACTCTGTTCTTATTTCAGCTCCTCAAATGCCCCAGGTCTCTTGCCTCAGAGCCCTGCCTCTGTCTTCTCCTCCGTCAAGAACATTCTTCCTCTGTTCTTCACAGGGATAAACCCTTTTTATCCTTTGAATCTATGGCAGAAGCTAGCTCATGTTCACCAGCCTGTTCCCCTCCTCCTGGGCACACAGCTGGACCTTACTTCCCAGCCTCCCTTGCTAAAAATAAAAATAAGAAATAAAAATCAAAACCTTTTCTTTTCCTAACCTTGCAGTTTAAAATAATCTCGGACTTGTAAACGGTTGTAAAACCGTGTAAAGAATCCTCATGTGCCTTGCACTCGGCCTCCCCAGATGTTCACATTTTACACGACCTGAGTGCAGTGGTCCAATCTAGCAATTTATGTTGATCTAACGCTCTTGATTAATCTATACTCCCCGCAGGATGTCGTTCTTGTTTCACTGACGTCGTTTTGTTCTAACCCTGATCACTCACAGGGCTCTGTTGGCCTGTCCCCTTGGCCTCCCAGGATCTGGGACAGCACCTCAGTCTTTATTTGCTTCTCTTGATGCTTTTGCAGAGCACTGGCCAGGAATTGTGTAGAATGTCCTTCCACCTGGGTCATCTAAGGTTTCCTCAGAGTTACACTTGGAGATGCATCTTTGGCGAGAACGCCCTAGGAGGGATCTGCGTCTTTCTGAGAGCCTGGCATTGGACTTTGTCACTTGGTAAAGGTGCTGGCGCTTCTCCTGTGGTGAGCTGATCCCTGGGGTAATGCCATGAGGCTGTGCCCCGACCTGTGTCTCAACGCGACTCCCCTGCTAGTTCCAGCATCCTCAGATGGTTGTTATCGGTGTGGTCTTTACCACATGGTGATTTTCTATTTCTAGTTCTGGTCTACCATACTTATAGTTGTCATTCTACTGTAAGAAAGAGCCTTCCCCATTACTTATTTATTTCTTCAGTTATTTATTTATGTCACTGTAGATTAATGGATATCTACTTTATTCTGTTTTACTGATTCTTACTCTACTTATCATTACTATCTTCATTTTCTTACTCAAATTGGCCCCATTATCACTTTTAAACTTCAGTACAGACATATCTTTCTGTAAGATCATAAGTTAAAATAATTTCTGTACCAGAGAAAATGGTACTATTAATCTCAACCAGATTCTTTAGGTCTAATAAGTCAAAATATGAATGAAGATCAGCTTACCTAAAGTTAGTGGTGGTGGTTTTGGATCAAGAACGTATTCTTTTTCTGGATCTTCCGCTTTAGGGCCTTGTGTGGTTTTTTTAAGTCCAGTATCTATTGTTGCTTTTGTATTTCTTTTTAGAGACTTGGATCTGTTCTCTGTCCAAGAATGTACATTTGTACATTTGTCCTTTGTCTTAGAATGATCTGCTATTGAAAGATTTCCAAGTTGAAGATCACGTAACATGTGATCTTGTAAAGCCACTGCAGTGACTGCTAAGTTATCCTGTTTAGATGAATGACCCTAGAAAGTGGGGAAAAAAGCCTTACATGCAGAACATTATCGAATGTACCATTTACAGGAAAGCTTATGCTCTAACAGTCAACCTGGATGCCACACCAGACCAAATCCAGTAGTAAAGAATGCTTCGCCCAGCATTACCCAGGTCAGGGGAGCAAAGCCCAGTCTCACCATTTATGCTAACGACATAGTAACATCTTTTCTCTTAATTACTAAGGCCTTAATCGTAATATGAATAAATGCATTCTGACGTATATAAGCTATGCATGCCTAAGCACATTCTGTTTCACTATAATTAGACTCCAGGCAAAGCTTACTTCTGTTACACTAAAGAGAAACTTGCATTTACGTGTATGCTTTTTTAGTGAAAACTTATACAAAATACAATTTCCATGCAGCTAAGAGATGCTTACACCAAGTACTACAGCTGACAGTTCCTCACTGAAGCAAGGTTTGCAAACTATTTTTTATACTGTCAAATAGCTGAATTAAAATATATTCATGAGTGGGGCTTCCCTGGTGGCGCAGTGGTTGAGAGTCTGCCTGCCGATGCAGGGGACGCGGGTTCGTGCCCTGGTCCGGGAAGATCCCACGTACCGCAGAGTGGCTGGGCCGGTGAGCCATGGCCGCTGAGCCTGCGCATCCAGAGCCTGTGCTCCGCAACACGAGAGGCCACAACAGTGAGAGGCCCGCGTACCACAAAAAAAAAAAAAAATATATATATATATATATATGTGTATATATATATATATATATATATATATATATTCATGAGTAAAACAATGTGTATGTTTTAAAAAGGATTTTGTACCTTATTTTTTAACATGCTGACCCAGGAGAAATGGTTTCTTGGCTATATCAAATTATATCATCATTTCATATCCCAGTCCTTTGATTCTTCTACTGTAAAAAAGCCAACAGAAAACCAACTTTAGAGTGTACCTAAAATCTCTGATGAAGTTTACGGGGAAGAGAAACATGGAGAGTCTAACTAATGATGATGAGTGCGCACCAGCACAGCACTCAGCTCTCTGCTCTGATCCCAGAGGAACTCAAGCCGGTCGTGACTCGATTCACCTGTCCTCAAGCAGTTCTCCTGATAGTTGGAGGGAACCTATTAATATGAATGAGAACAATCTGTTGCTAAATACAATGTTACTATACGTGAATACAACAAAATTTCAGACTACAAAGATCAGAGAATGTAAGTGAAATACCTCTTAAAGGGATAAGATTAAAACAGGGATTTGAAGGACAGAGAGCAGGCAATGAACATGCTACCCCACAGGTACAAGAAAAGCACAGGCACTCCAGAACTCAGCAGGTGTTTATGTTTTAGAGAAGGGAACAGTGGACGCTCTGGGATGTAAGAGGAATACTGTCTGACTTCACTCTGTCCACAACAGAGACATACATGGCTTCTAATCTTGCTCTACCTGTTTATACAAGATATGCAGCATATCTGAGTCTGTTCCCTCACCTCAAGACAGATATAATAACGCTCTCCTTGCAGGGTTACTGTTAGGATTAAATGAGACAACCTTTGTAAAGTATCTAAAATAGGTCCTTCTACACAGAAGATACTCTGTAAACAGTTATGCTTGATCCAGTTCCCTTCAAAGCTGATGGAAAGGCGCTTCCCTGGTGGCGCAGTGGTTAAGAATCCTCCTGCCAATGCAGGGGACACGGGTTCAAGCCCTGGTCTGGAAAGATCCCACATGCAGTGGTGCAACTAAGCCCACGTGCCACAACTACTGAGCCTGCGCTCTAGAGCCCACGAGCCACAACTACTGAGCCCACGTGTCACAACTACTGAAGCCCGCACGCCTAGAGCCTGTGCTCCGCAACAAGAGAAGCTGCCGCAATGAGGAGCCCACGCACCGCAACAAAGAGTAGCCCCCGCTCACCACAACTAGAGAAAAGCCTGCGCGCAGCAACGGAGACCCAACACAGCCACACACACACACAAAAAGCTGGTGGAAGAATTTGGAATTGGCCCTTTTAGTTTTTAGACAAGGGTATATCTTATGAAGACAAGAGTACAAAATATATTGGGATAGGGAGGAACAGTAAACTGCTGGAGTAATTAAGGAGTACTGCTGAGGGCTTGATTGTAAGACAAGAGACAAATTAATCCCAAACATGTATCTCAGGATCAACACCTACATTCAGTTAGTCCCACAGAATGAGCTTCCTAAGGGGTAAGTGCAGAATGAGGAAAGCAAGCACAGTGGAAAGGAGTCTGTGAGATCCCCAAGACCCCTTAGCAGTGAGGTGACAGCTTCTACGGCAACCCCGTTCCCCTTCAATTCTGGCATCAAGAGGAGAATGAAGGAGTTTCCATCTAATATTTCATCACAACAGTCTAGGCTGAAGAAATGGTAGAAGGTATTTAAAATGCTGAAAGATCGCTAACAATCTTCTACTTTCAAAATTGCTACAACCTGGCAGAATATAGTTTGCATCATCCTAAAAATTGTTTAATAATCATAGCTAGCTATCTGCAGTCGACAATTTTATCTCAAGTGTCTACACTGTAAGCCACTGGGCTTAACATCAAGAGCTTTTAAAAACTGTGCCCCTTGTAAGTCCTGTAGTGTCGTTAAATTTCAACATTAGAAACTATTTTCAACTATTTAGTCCAACTTCATTTTAAAAGGAGAAAACATATCCAGAGATTACTGACTCCTCCAAAATTATATAATTAGTCTGTGGCAGCAGTACGGTTAGAAACTTAATCCTTACCCAGTATTAAGAGCTAAAATTAATAGGAATATTTTTTCTTCGTAAATTCCATTGTTAACAATTAGTTAAAAGAGGTAGGGCTTGGTAAAAAGATACCACTGTGGTGGCAAAATTGTTACCGATTTGTCTAAGTGACTTTAAGCTAATTTATAAACATGCTAGTTAAAAACACAGGAACACCAGAGAAAGTTTTTAAAAGACAATTGGACACACTGTGTTGCCAGGTTTTATAACTTAGGAATTCCTTGTTTTACATTTTTGATGAGATTCCACCCAGGTTGGCCAGAAGCACAGAAACAGCTGTAGAATGACAGTCCTCCTGTCCCTGGGTATCCGTGGGACTGGTTCCAGGACCCGCCGGTTTTCACCAAAACCCCAGGATGCTCAAGTCCCAGAATCAGCCTCCACCCGACCCCCGTCCTCCGCCAGGGAGAGTGTAGCACTGCGGTGCATATTTACTGAAGAAAATCCGGGTATGGCCTGCAGGTGGGCCCCGCAGTTCACATCCTCGTTCAAGGGTCAACTGCATATGTTAACCGTGGGCCCCCTTTCAGTAACGGGCTGGTTGTGGTTCTCAGTGACCGTTCTAGGCCCTCCCAAGGGATGGCCACGGAGTAGGCGGGCTGCCCTGGGGACCCGAGGACCTTTGGGGCTGCACAGGACAGTCCCGGCCGCTCCCGCCTCCAGGGCGCCCTCTCCCCTGCCCTCCCCAACCCATCCCACCCCTCCACCCTACTCCACCCGGGGCCGCACCTGCAGCGGAACCGACCCCGCCCTCTGCACACACACCGCGGCCGACGCCCTCCACCTCTGCGGCTCGCCGTTGCCTAGCAACCGCCGCCGCTCCGGTCACACGCCAGCGCGCATGCTCAACGGCCCAGTCCTGCCCCACGCTGAGCACCACTTTCCGGAAGCCCGCTGCGGCTCTGCCACAGTGCGCATGCTCGCAGGTCCCGCCCTTCGTGCAGCCACACTGCGCATGCTCACCGGCTCTGCCTTGAATACAGTACAGAAGCCTTTATCGCTTGGGCGGTGCTTTTACACCGCGCATGCTCATGTGCTGCGCGCCGCACAGGGCCGCGCCGCGCATGCTCGCCGCCGCGCGCGCTCGCGCAAGTGTCGGGGGCGGAGTGTGGAGTGCGGGGCGCGGACGCACGTGGGGCGCGTCCTCGAGGTCCCCGGCTCCGTGGTTTCCTTCGCTTAGCGCTCGCCAGATTTCGGCGCCCGGAGCGCGCCCTGCGGCGGGTCCTGGAGCCCTGACTGCCCAGGCAGCCAGGCCGCTGGCCCTGCCTCGGGTGTAGCCTGGACACGCCTGGCCCACTTCCTTTCCCTTCTTTAAGCATCACATCCTGCACTGCCCGTTGTCCAGTGTCCGAAAACCATTGTTTCTTATATTTGAATTTTTTAGTTGACGGAGGTAAGCTTAAATCCAGTCGCTAACGCTTCATCGTGGCACAACGCAGAGACCAATAGAAGTTTGTTGAGACAGTGACTCAGCTGTGCTATTTAAACTTTTATTAAATGAAGTTCAGCTGAAAGTACAGAGAAAAAATACAAAATGCAAATAGTCCTTTTTTTCTCTCACTTCTCTGAAAGTGAGGTCTAAAGAAGTTACCAAGTTGATTGGAAATAGGTCATTGATTGTTAAAGGCCTAAAAGTTAAAGTTTTTGATGTACATTGGAGTAAATGATATACTGATGAAACTAAGATAATCTGAAGCTTTATTGAAGATAATTTTTTTCCTAATGGAATTAAATTTTCTAAGATGGCCACTCCTATTTGGAAGTTTGTTGAAACAGACTAAAAACAAGGTAAAATTTTTTGATAAAGCCAAATTAAATTCATAATGAAGTTCATAATCTTTCACATAATATTTCAGACTTTTCCGACAAATATTGTAATCTTGATTTACATTCCAGTTGGTGATGGGTCTAGGAGACAAGTACGGGTCACTAGTCCTCAGGACCTTTTGTTTTGTGACTCAGCACAGAGGAAAGAGTGGGAAAGCTTTGGATTCAGATAGGTAGATCTTACTTTTGGGTTCTATGCGTAAAGGGGACATTTCTTACTTCTCCCCTCAGTATCCACGAGCCCTTCTCCCCCAGTTGTCCTGGGGATGCTTCAGTCCTGGGATGGAACATATGCCCAGCTTCAGCTCATCGGAAAATCTCAGTGCCCTGGCCATAGTGACTCACAGTAAGTCCCCTACATATGAACGAGATCCATTCTAAGAGTGTGTTCATAAGTCCAGTGCGTAAGTCCAACAGAGCTAGCCTAGGTACTCAACTAACACAATCGGCTACATAGTACTGTAATAGGTTTATAATACTTTTCACATAAAGAATACATAAAAAACAAAGAATGAAGAAAATGTTTTCAATCTTATAGTACAATACCTTGAAAAGTACAGTAGTACGGAACAACAGGTGACACACAGGGGCTGGCATCCAGTGAACAGGCAAGAAGAGTTACTGACTGGAGGAGGGAGAGGAGGTGGGAGACGGTAGAGCTGAAGGATCATCAATAGGGGACGGAGGGCGAGCTGCAGTGTCACTCACGCTGGACGCTGATGGCACAGGTGCTGGTTCCTTGCTGGATTCAATTCTATCTACCCTCTTGAAAAAATGATCCAGTAATGTCTGGGTAGTAGCTCTGTTTTTCTCGTCATAGGTGACGCGGTAGCACTGGATTGCATTCTGAAGGGCTGCTGCAACCTTCGTGTGCCGTTCTACGTTTGGGTCCTGTCCCTCAAAAACTCACAGTGCCTCCTCAAATAAAGAAAATCCCCTTGCCATCTCCTGCGTCGCGAATCTCTTCTTAGCAGTACCAGCTACATCACCGCTGCTTTTACGCTTGCTTCTGGACATCCTGGGCTAGAAATAAAGGTACTGTACTGCTCTACTCTATACAGTACTGTACAGTGAAGTGCACAAAAGCACAGCCCCTTGTAGAGGATGCACGCATGTGACAACGTCCACCAGACACGTGAACTACCTTACGTGATTGGACGTGTGAACGCACGTTCGCATCTCTGAAAGTTTGAAACTTGAAGGTTCGTATGTAGAGGACTTACTGTAATTGGAATGAGCATAGGACCTAGTGGGGCTGATCAGATGGACTCAGTATATTTGTGGCAGCTCCTGGAAAATTCCTTTAATTCTTCCTACTGAACGTAGAAACAAGAAAAGACGTGAAACTGCAGCTGTGCTGGCTATCTTGTCATTACAAGGTGAGAGCCTGAAGCTGTTGGGGGCCATCGTGAACCTCCGAAGGAGGATTATACAGGAAGTGGCAGAGATTTGGACACAGTCCAAGCAAGCCCTGGTGAGATAGTTTAAGCCCTGAAGGTAGCCCAGCTCTGAGTCTTTCCACTTACCTGAGTGAATAAATTCCCTTTATGCTTCAGCCAGTTGAAGTCTGGTTTTCTGTTACTTGTAATGGGAAGAATTCAAATGACAAATAGGTATATTATTACCACCTTAAGGCTCTGGTGAGCTTAAGACGGCATACGTATGTGAACTGCTTAGTTCAGGGCCTGCTAATCTTTATATCCATTTTAAGGTATTTTTATTGAACTTAAGCATCTAAGAAAAATTCCCATTTTAAAAATTCCTTCCCTCCATCCAAGTGTTTAAAATTTCAGGACAGTTTTACTACCTGCATGTTTTCTATCCTAAAGAAATGGGTCTTTCTTCTTAGCTACACAGAATATTTTTCTGCAGGCATTTGCTTAAAAACTTAGTCTTGCAATTATTACTTTGTAATTCTTGACAGAAAGCATAGCTGACATGATTGTTATTTGAAGATGTTATGAGGACCATGTTCCTCACCCTCCTCCAGATAGAGTGTTCTGTCCATCATCAGACTGTGACATTCTTGGATGGGAAGGTTTCAATAACTTGTATAACCCACCTTTCTCACTCCCAAAAGCATGCTGTCAGTGATGTGTAGTTACGCTTCTAGCGTTTTTGTTTGTTTGTTTCAAGATGGGCTTAAGAGATTGCCGTATGTAGAGTGTGTTTGCATCCTCTGAAAACCCCGAGTGCATTTTCCAAAGTACTGTCCAGTGCCCTTTATGGAAGCACTCATGTCACCCGAAAACTGGGTTCACCTCTCGGGGGGTGTTGGGCCAAAAGACACAACCAAGCCAAAGAGCAGGAGAAGAAAGGACTTACTACAGAAAGTCTCCTGCATACGAATGAGTTCCATTCCAAGAGCGTGTTCGTTGAGTCCAATTTGTAAGTCCAATGAAGTTAGCCTAGGTACCCAACATTTACAGATAATGCCAGACACGTGAACTAACTTCCGTGATTGGACGTGTGAACGCATGTCTGCATCTTTGAAAGTTCGCAACTTGAAGTTTCATATGTGGGGGACTTCCTGTACTTGCAGCAAGTAAGGAGAATGCTGGGGATCTTTTCCAAAGTGGTGTCTCCCCAAACAGCAAAGTTGGGGACGTTTTAAGCTAAGGGTACTTGCATATTCATGAAGGGGCTTGAGCAGAGGAGAATTCAGCACTGAATTGGGGCGAAGGTTGACAGAGTCCAAGCTTTAGTTTATCAAAGTCATGCTCTTTGAGCGTCAGTGTCATCATCCCATCCTGTACCTGGTGGGGGCCTTAATTTCTGCAGAACTCGATGACTGTATCAGATTGTTATGTACACCCCTTGAGGAGGAGCTCTGTTCTATGGCTGAACTATTGTTTCTTTTTTTTTTAAATTTTAAAACTTTTTTGGCAGTACGCGGGCCTCTCACTGTTGTGGCCTCTCCCGTCGCGGAGCACAGGCTCTGGACGCGCGGGCTCAGCGGCCATGGCTCACGGGCCCAGGCGCTCCGCGGCATGTGGGATCCTCCCAGACTGGGGCACGAACCCGTGTCCCCCGCATTGGCAGGTGGACTCTCAACCACTGCGCCACCAGGGAAGCCGTGAACTATCGTTTCTTGACTGCTTTTCCTTTGGCCCTCACTTCCCTTAAGATCAGTCATTACTGAGACCTGTTCAAAGGCAAGCATTGTGGCCAGGCTTAGATCACAAAATGGCTCAGGCCCAAAGTGGCTTCTCTTATGTCTAGAAAACCATGCCTGTTCCCTTTCTCTGGGGTCCCCCTACCCTATCTGCTTACACTTGCATGATTAATATATTTTAGAATTTCAAAAACATGCATTGGATGTTCTGGGAATGGTCTGAAGAGAAAGGTGTAAGGTCGGATCTTAACAAACGGCACCGCGAAACAGGAAAGCTTCAAGTGAGCTTTATTAGGGAGCGCTCCCGGGCGAGGTTCACTGGTCCGAGAGAAAGGGGCCAGAGAAGTCGCGCCCGGGCGAGGGTTGGGCAAGATTTTATAGGGGAAGAAGGGAAAGGGGTGTGGGTCAATCTGGGAGGGCGCAGGGTATTCCTTATTTGGTGGTCTTTTCCGGTATCCTGGGGGACCGTTAGTCCTGCCCCTCGAAAGGCGGGAAGGCTGGGCTGGGTTCAAAGTCCCCAGGTCAGTTCCTGGAACTGGGTGGTCCGGAATGTCTCCAGGGCAGTTTCTGGAACTGGGTGGTCCGGAGAATTTCGGTCTGATGCAACCTGTGAATCTGATTGTGTTCCCCTGCCTCGGGCCAGTTGGCCTTACAAAAGGAACTGAGAGGAAATTAGATGCACAAGGAGAAGACAAGCTGGGTCTGGCTGCTTTGCTGAATTGCACAGAGGACACAGGTGTGCCTAGAACTAGCACGCCGTGTTCTGTTCTCCACGGTGCTGAAGAAAGAAGCCTCCTGTGTGGTGCTATAGTTTAGAGATCCAGGCATCAACATTGTGACAAGGAGGGTGATGGTGCCCACACATCTCAAAGGAGGGGCAGCCAAAGACAGGAAGGGCCGGCTATTTAACGGGAAACACTTATATGAGGGGGGAAATCTTATACTATATTTTGTCTGTGTAGGAGCAATGCAGGTGCTCCTGAGTCCAAGCGCATACTGCTCCCCGCACAGCAGACCAATAAATCCAGAGACAAGGTCTTGGGGCCAGGAATGGTGTCTTTATTCAGAAAGCCAGCAGACTGAGAAGATGGCGGACTCGTGTCCCAAGAACCGTTGTACCCAAGTTAGCATTCAGGCTTCGATTTTGCTGAAAGAGGAGGGGTTGTTGTAGGCTTCTTGGTGCCAGAATCCTTTGTTCACAGGGTTCCTTTAAACCTCCAGCAAGAGAATTGTTATTTTCCGTTCTGACACTTTTTACCTCTACATAAATGGAAAGTGTTACACCTTTAAAGGTCAAGCCTGGGAGGCAGAGCATTGAGAAAGGGCTATTATGTACAATATATATTTCAGGCTCTAGGCAACCTTCTTTTACAAAAGGTGCAGAGCCAGCATGACCGAGCACAGGCCACTGAGCGCAAGGTTTAGATTCAATATGGAGTCAGGTGTGTTCTTTGCTGCACAGGGAAAGTGTCCAAAACCTAGAACTGGTAGTTGGAGTTTGTCTCCTGGTTGAGGAGGAGTTTTTTCCACTATTACAGCAGAGACAAATTCTTGGAGACTAGCGGTGGGAAAGTATGGATTCTTAATACATTTGGTCCACACAGATTGAGTTTGCCCATCGGCCAAGGCTCTGAGCTCTGTGCTGATGGGCTGGAGGCAGGGTCAGAGTGGTTCTTCCTAGTTTAACCTCCTCTACTTCCTCCTCACATATTCAATATGTTAATTTACCTGAAGAATATTCTGAGTCCTACTCGATGCACATTTTACTCCTGCCTGTCTCACCACGGTCCTTGACGCTGAATATATTATAAGCACATGATACAGAGCATTTCTGTACAGCTTCCCGTTATTAACATCTTGCATTTGTAATGCTGTATTTGTCCCAATCAACCAACCAGGGTTGATACATTCTGATTAACTGAAGTGTATAGTTTAAGAAATCACTCCTCTTTTTGTACAGTCGTAAATGTTTCGACAATTGCATAACATCACGTGTCCACGACCACAGTATCATTCACAGAATTTCACTGCCCTAAAAATCTCTCCCTTCCTTCCCCCAGAACCCCGGGCAACCACTGATCTTTGTACTGTCTACAGTTTTGCCTTTTCCAGAATGTCACAGAGTTGGAATCATACAGTATGTGGCCTTTTCAGATTGGCTTCTTTCACTACTAGCAATATGCATTTAAGGTTCCTTCGTGTCTTCTTATAGCTTGATAGCTCACCTCTTTATTGCCGAGTAATATTCCACTGTTTGGATGCACCAAGTTCGTTTACCGCTCGCCTACTGAAGGACACCGTGGTAGCTTCCAGGTTTTGGCGATTGTGAGTAAAGCTGATGTAAACATCTGTGTGCAAGTTTTCGTGTGGACCTAAGTTTTCAACTCATTTGGATTTTGCCGGATTATATGAAGGCTATGTTTAGCTTCGTAAGAAACTGCCAGGTAGTCTTCCAAAGTGGAACTTTTGTTTTTGTGTGTTTTTTTTGCGGTACGCGGGCCTCTCACTGCTGTGGCCTCTCCCGTTACGGAGCACAGGCTCCGGGTGCGCAGGCTCAGCGGCCATGGCTCACGGGCCCAGCCACTCTGCGGCATGTGGGATCCTCCCGGACCGGGGCACGAACCCGCGTCCCCTGCATCGGCAGGCGGACTCTCGACCGCTGCGCCGCCAGGGAAGCCCGCAGAGTGTACCTTTTGAATCCCCACCAGCTCCACATGCCCATCAGTACTTGATATTGTAAGTTATTTGAATTTTAGCCTTTTGATAGGTGTGTGGTGGCATCTCATTTTTGTTTTAATTTGCAATTCTCTTATGACAGGTGATGTTGAGCATCTCTTAGTATTCCTATTTGCTATCTGTACATTTGCCTTGGTGAGGTGTCTGTTCAGATGTTTTGTCCATTTAAAAAACTAGGTTACCTTCTTATTGTTGAGTGGTAGAAGTTCTTTGTATATTTTGAATATAAGTCCATGACTAGATACGTGTTTTGCAAAGATTTCCCCCCAGTCTGTGTCTCGTCTTTTTCATTCCCTTAACATTGCCTTTGACAGAGCAGAGTTTTAAATTTAATGAAGTCCATCTTTTACCACTTTTTCCTTTCATGGACTGTGCTTTTGGTGGTGTTATTAAGAAGTCATTGCCAAAGCCCAGCTCACCTAGATTTTCTCACAGGTTATCGTCTACACATTTTATACTTTTGCATTTTACATTTAGGTATATTATCCATTTGGAGTTAATTTTTGTGAAAGATATAAGGTCTGTGTCTAGATTCCCTTTTTTTTTTTTTTTCTGGGCTCTCTATTCTGTCCCATGCATCTGTCCATCCTTTCACCAGTGCCACATTGTCTTGATCACTGTAGCTCTATAATGCGTCTTTTAAGTTGGGAGGGGTAGTGCTTGAACTTTTTTCTCCTTTTTTAGTACCGTGTGGGCTATTCTGGGTCTTGTGCCTTCTTAAATGAACTGTAGAATCAGTCTGTTGGTTGCCACAAAATAATTTGCTGGGATTCTGATTGTGTTGTAGCCATAGATCTAATTGGGGAAGAAATGATATTTTAAACGTACTGTCTTCCGCTCCATGGACATGGACTATCTCTCCATTTGTTTAGATCTTTGATTTCTTTCATCAGAGTCTTGTAATTTTTCATACATAGGTCTTATACATATTTTATTAGATCTATACTTAAGTATATCATTTTTATTGGAGCTAATGTAAATGGTTTTCTGTTTTTAATTTCAAATTCCACTGGTTCATTGCTGGTATACAGAAAAGTGATTGACTTTGTGTATTAACCTTGTATCCTGCAACCTTGCTATAATTGCTTATTAGTTCCAGGACTTCTCTTTTTCTTTTTGCTAGTTCTTTGGGATTTTCTATATAGACAATGATGTCTTCTGAGAACAAATATAGTTTTAGTTCTTCCTTCCCAGTCTGTATACTTTTATTATTTACTTTTATTGTCTTTTTGCATTAGATAGGACTTTCAGTATGATGTTGAACAGGTGTGGAATGAGGAGACATTCTTGCTTTTCTTCCCCATCAGACAGGGAAAGCATCTAGTTTCTCACAATTAAGTCTGATGTTAGCTGTAGGTTTTACACAGACGTTCTTTATCAAGTTGAGGAAGTTCTCCTCTATCCCTAGTTCCCTAAGAGTTTTTATAATGAATCAGTGTCGAATTTTGTCAGATGCTTTATCTGCGTCTATTGATGGGATCATACGATTTTTTTTCTTTTGATGCCTGTTGAGGTGATGGATTACATTAGTTGATTTTTAAATGTTGAACCAGCCTGGCCTACCTGGAATAACTTTCACTTGGTCATGTGTGTAATTCTTTTCCTACATTGTTGGATTCTATTGGCTAATAATTTGTTGAGGAACTGGCCTCTGTTTTCAGCAGGGATAGTGGTTTGTAGTCTTCCTTTCTTCTCATGTCTTTACCTAGTTTGGGTATCAGGGTAATGCTTCTGTTTTTCTGGATGAGATTGTAGAGAATTTGTCTGAGTTCTTAAAAGTCTGGTAGTGAAACGTTCTGGACCTGCTGCTTAATTGCTTTGGCAGGTTATTAGTTGTTAAGGTACTGTCTTGAATATAGGCCTATTCAGATTATCTATTTCTCTTTTTATGAGTTCTGTTACATTGTATCTTTTAAGGAATTGGTCCATTTGATTTAAGTTATCAAATTTGTGGGTGTAGAGTTGTTCAGAATATTCCTTTACTATTTTTTATGTCCAATGGGTCGTTAGTGATCCATTGATAATTCCATTTAAATTTCTGATTAGCAATTTCTGTCTTCTCTCTGCTTTCCTTGGTTAGAGGTTTATAAATTTTATTGATCTTTTTAAAGTACCAGCTTTGGTTTTGTTGATTTTTCTCTATTGTTTTCCTGTTTTCAATTTCATTGATTTCTGCTCTAATTTTTTTTAAATAAATTTGTTTATGGCTGCGTTGGGTCTTCGTTGCTACACTCGGGCTTTCTCCAGTTGCGGCGAGTAGGGGCTGCTCCTTGTTGCGGTGCGTGGGCTTCTCACTGCGGTGGCTTCTCTTGCTGCGGAGCATGGGCTCTAGGTGCTCGGGCTTCAGTAGTTGTGGCACGTGGGCTTCAGTAGTTGTGGCTCGTGGGCTCTAGAGCGCAGGCTCAGTAGTTGTGGCGCACGGGCTTAGTTGCTCCATGGCATGTGGGACCTTCCTGGACCAGGGCTCGAACCTGTGTCCCCTGCATTGGCAGGCGGATTCTTAACCACTGCGCCACCAGGGAAGGCCCTCTGCTCTAATTTTTATTATTTCTTTTCTTCTGTTTGC
This sequence comes from Leucopleurus acutus, assembly GCF_964270905.1. Classification (NCBI taxonomy): domain Eukaryota; kingdom Metazoa; phylum Chordata; class Mammalia; order Artiodactyla; family Delphinidae; genus Leucopleurus; species Leucopleurus acutus. Next base: position 107,164,282 of record NC_139144.1, on the reverse strand, counting down.
TTTCCGTTTCTATTGCTCTTCTTCCTCTAGTTTCCTAATGCAGAAGCTGAGATTACTGATTTAGAATTTTCTTATTTTCTAACATATGCAGTCAATGCTGTAAATTTTTCTTTAAGCACTGCTTTTGCTGCATCCCACAATTTTTGATAAATTGTATTTTCATATTCATTTAGTTTAAAATATTTAAAAAAATCTCTTGAGACTTTTTTCTTTGATTCATGTCTTATGTAGAAATGTGTATTTTATTCCTCAAATATTTTGGCATTTTCCAGCTATGTTTCAGTTATTGATATCTAGTTTCATTCCAGAATGTTGTCTGTCTTGATGAATATTCCATGTGAACTTGAGAATGTACGCTGTGCTATTGTTGAATGAAGTATTCTTTAAATGTCAGTTAAATTCAGTTGATCGATGATGCTGATCAGCTCAACCATGTCCTTAATGATCTTCTGCTGGCTGGGTCTGTCAGTCACTGAGGGCAGGCTGTTGAAGTTTCCACCTATAATAGTGGATTTACCTCTTTCTTCTTGCAGATATGTAAGTTTTTACCTCACATGTTTTGACGCTGTTGTTAGGTACATATGCATTAAAGATAGTTATGTCTCCATGTAGAATTGACCCCTTTATCACTATGTAATGCCTGTCTTTCTCTTTGATAATTATCCTTGTTCTTACATTGGATTTGTCTGGAATTAGTACGGCCTCTCCAGCTTTCTTTTGATTAGTGCTGGTATGGTGTATCTTTCTCCATCCCTTTACTGTTAATCTAGCATTATCTTTATTATATAAAGTGTGTTTCTTTTAAACAACATGTAGTTGACGCTTGCTTTCTAATCCACTTTGTGAGTCTCTGTGTTTTAATTAATGTATTTAGACCATTCACATATAAAGTGATTCTTACATAGTTGGATTAATATTTATCATGTGTTTTCTGTTTTTTGCACGTGTTCTTTATTTCTTTTTTATCTTTTCCTCTTTTTCTGCCTTCTGTGATTTTACTTGAACATCTTATGTTGTTTCCTTTTCTCTCCTTTCTCAGTATATCAATTATGCTGCTTTTAAAAATTATTTTAGTGGTTGCCTTAAAGTTTACCATATACATTTGCAACTAATATAAATCCGATTTCAAATAACACTATACTGCTTCATGGATAGGAGTAGACCCACCCCCTCTCCCATCCCTATAACACTGCTGTCATCCATTTCACATATCTATAAGCTATAAATCACCCAATATATTGCTCTTTGTTGATTATATTGAATGAACAGTAAATCTATTAGATCAGTTAAGAACATGAAAGATTTTGTTTTGCTTTCATCTATTCCTTCTCTAACAATCTTTTTTTCTTTAAGTATATTTGAATTTCTGATCTATATCATTTTCTTTCTTTCTGAGGAAATTCTTTCAACATTTCTTGCAAGGCAAATCTACTGGTAGCAAATTCCTTCAGTTCTTTTTTTCTTTGTCTGTAAAGGTCTTTATTTCTTCATCATTTAAAAAACTACTTAGGTCAAATTCACATAGAATAAATTAATCACTTTATTTGTTTTTGGCTGCATTGGGTCTTCGTTGCTGCACGTGGGCTTTCTCTAGTTGCGGCGAGTGGGGGCTACTCTTCGTTGTGGTGCGCGGGCTTCTCACTGTGTTGGCTTCTCGTTGCGGAGCACGGGCTCTAGGTGCACGGGCTTCAGTAGTTGTGGGGCATGGTCTTAGTTGCTCCGTGGCATATGGTATCTTTCTGGACCAGGGATTGAACCCGTGTCTCCTGCATTGGCAGGCGGATTCTTAACCACTGCACAACCAGGGAAGTCCCAAATTAACCACTTTAAAGTGAACAATTCAGTGGCATTTAATATCTTCAAAATGTTGTGCAACAACCACCTCCATCTAGTTCCAAAACGCTCCTGTAACTCCATGGTGAGAATAAACTCCCACACCCGTTCCCTCCTCCTCCAGCCCCTGGCGATCACCAGGCTGCATTCTAACTCTGTTCTGGATATTTCATATACATAGAATCATGCATTGTGTGACTCCTTATGCCTGAACTCTTTCACTTGTCGTAATGTTTTCGAGGTTCATGCATGTGGTAGTATGTATCAGTACTTTATTCCTTTCTATGGCTCAATAATATTCTACTGTGTACACGCCACAATCTGTGTACCCATTCATCTGTTGTTAAGACGTTTGGGCTGTTCCCACATTTTGGCTAATGTCACTGACACTATAGTGAACATGCATGTAAATGCATTTGTTCAACTATGTGTTTTCAATTCTTTTGTGTATATACTAGGAGTGAAATTGATGTCATACGGTAAGTCTATGTGATTGCCAAACTGTTTTATATAGCAGCTGCGCCATTTTACTTCCTATCAGCAACATACAAAGGGTCCAGTTTCTCCACATTATCTCCAACACTTGCTGTTTTTGACTTAGAAAAACTATCGCCATCCTAATTGTTGTAAGGTGGTGTCTCGCTGTGTTTTTGATTTGCATTTCCGTAAGGACTAATGGCACTGAGCATCTTTTCATGTGCTTGGTGGCCATTTGTGTATCATCTTTGGAGAAATGTCTATTCAAGTCATTTGCTCATTTTTAGTTGTCTTGTCTATTTGTTGTTGAGTTTTAGGAGTTCTTTATATATTCTGGAAATGAAACTTTTATCACGTGTGATATATTGGCAAATATTTTCTCCCATTTTCACTCCCTTGATAGTCTCCTTTGATACGCAGAATTTTAAATTTTGATGGAGTCCAATTTATCTTTTTTTTTTTTTGCGGTACACGGGCCTCTCACCGCTGCGGCCTCTCCCATTGTGGAGCACAGGCTCCGGACACGCAGGCTCAGCAGCCATGGCTCACGGGCCCAGCTGCTCTGCGGCATGTGGTATCTTCCCGGACCGGGGCACGAACCCGCGTCCCCTGCATCGGCAGGCGGACTCCCAACCACTGCGCCACCAGGGAAGCCCAATTTATCTATGTTTTTCTTTGGTTGCTTGTGTTCTTGGTGTCACACCCAAGAAATCATCACCAAATCCAATGTCATGAAAATTGTCCCCTATGTTTTCTTCTCAGAATTTTATAGTTTTAGTTCTTACATTTGGTTATTTGATCTATTTTGACTTAATATTTGTATATGGTGTAAAGCAAGGGCACAACTTCGTTCTTTTGCATGTGGATATCTACTTTTCCCAGCACCATTTTTTGGGAAGACACCATCCTTTCCCCATTGAATGGGCTTGGCATCTTTGTCAAAAATCAATTAACCATAGATGTGAAAGTTTGTTTCTGGGATCTCAATTCTATTCCATTGGTCTATGTGTCTGTCCTTATGCTGCTGCCATATTGTTTTGATTACTGTACTTTATAGTAAGTTTTGAAATTAGGAAGTATGAGACTACAACTTTGCTCTTCTTTTTCAAGATTGTTTTAGGTATTCTGGGTCCCTTGATTGAAATTCCATATGAATTTTAGAATTTATTTTTTCATTGCTTCAAAAATGCCATTGGGATTTTGATAGGGGATTCATTGCAATGAATCTGTGTACTGCTTTGGGTAACACTGTCATTTTAACAGTATTAAGCCTTCCAGTCCAAGAACACAAGATGATTTCCATTTACTAAGGTCTTTAATTGCTTTCAGCAACATTTTGTAGTTTTCAGTGTAAAAGTCTTACACTTTCTTGGATAAATTTATTCCTAAATACTTTATTCTTTTTGATGCTGTTGTAAATGGAATTGTTTTCTTAATTTCCTTTTCAGATTGTTCATTGCCAGTGTCTTTTTCACTTTGGAAGGATAATTTCACCAGATGCGGAATTCTAGGTGAGTGGGTTGTTTTTTCTTTCAACACATTAAATATTTTACTCCACTCTCTTCTTGCTTGTGTGATTTCTGAGGAGAAGTCTGATGTAAACCTTATCCTTATTCCTTTACAGGTAGGGTGTTTTTCTTCTCTGACTTCTTTCAAGATTTTCTCTTTTTCTTTGGTTTTCTGTAGCTTGTATTTGATATGCCCAGGTGTACACTTTTTGGTATTTATCTTGCATGATGTTCTCTGAGCCTCCTGGATCTGTGGTTTGCTGTCTGTCATTAATTTTGGAAATTCTTATCCATTATTATTTCAAATATTTCTTCTGCTCCTCTCTTTCCTTCTCCTCTGGTATTCTCATTACATGGATGTTAAATCTTCAGTAATTGTCCCACAATTCTTGGATATTCTCTTTGCTTCTTTTCTTTCATTCTTTTTTCTCTTTGCACTTCAATTTGAGAAGTGTTTATGGCCAAGTCTTCAAGCTCACTGAGTCTTTCCTTAGTTATATGCAGTTCACTGATGAGCCCTCAAAGGCACTCATTTCTGTACAGCGTTTTTGATTTCTAGCATTTCCTTTTGAATCTTTCTTGGAGTTTCCATCTCTGCTTACATTACCCATCTGTTCCTGCATGTTGTTCACTTTTTCCATTGGCGCTATTACTATATTAATCATAGTTAAAAAAATCCCCATTTGATAATTTCAAATCTCTGCCATATTGGAGTCTGGTTCTCATGCTTGCTTTGTTTCTTCAGACAGCAGTCTTTTAATGCCTTTTGTATGTCTCATTATTTTTGGTGAAAGCCAGGCGTATGTATTGGGTAATAGGAACTGAGGTAAATAGGCCTTTAGTGTAAAGTTTTATGTTTATCTGGCGAGGAGTTGTGCTGTGTTTAATCTTTGCTGCAGCTGGAGGTATCAAAGCTTCCATTTCCCCTGATGTCTTTGTTTTTCTCTCCTCTACTGCCTTTGGATTTCCCCTGAAACTCTCTCTTAGGTAGACGCTGTGTTTCAGCTCTTAGTTATAACCACTCTGATTCTCCTGGAGCCCTGCTGATGTGTAGCAAGGTATTGGGGAGGAGAAGCATTCTATAATCTTACAATTAAATGGGCTGGCATCCTTGGGCTGTGACCTTTAGAAGAGTCCCTCAGCCTTCTCCCCATCCCCTCATGTGAGACAGGAAGACCAGCGGGGGCTCGATTCACCCAGTTGTCCTCTCTCCAGGTCACACTGGCTCCAACAAGAAAGTTTCTCCTGAGGGCTGGTTCTTGGGCAAAGAAGGGAAAGCTCTGAGTATATTTCAAAATACCTCCTCCCTTGCCTGTCCCCTCCCACTGCCACAGACACCGGAGGTCTTCCTGCAAGATTCACCATGAGAACATGCTCAGGCTCCTGTAGGTAAAACGCACAGAAGACCCGCCCCCAGTGGTTTTTAAATCTTAAGCTAGTCCACACCCAGGCTCCAGAGATTCTCCGTTACCCTCTAAATGAGCCTGTCAGCTGCTGCTGGAGCAGAGGCTTCCCAGCCAGTGAGCCGGGAGTCTCTGCATTCACTTCTCTCTGGTTTTCTGGTGATGGTTGGCCCTCTGACCTCAATCTTCTGGTCATTCTAAGAAAAGTTGTTGATTTTTTTCAGCTTTTTTCTTGTTGTGAGGATGGGAGCGATGGCTGCAAGCTATTTATACATCAAAGTAAAAAGCAGAATTTGTGAATCTAGATAAGTTTTTTTTTTTTCTGTAACTGTCTTCTTGTTGTGTTACTTCCTTTCATTCCCTTTCATTGCATATTTTTTCTTTCTCCCTCATTATCAGTCCTTCTAGTTTTTCAAACTTTTATTTTATATGATCCTAGAATTTTGTTTACTTATTCCTTTAGCTGTCTAGTACCTACTTTTTATTTGGTGTATATATTATTTCTAAACTTTTCCCAGATTTTTTTTACTTTCATAAGTTGTTGGTAAGTTACTGAATGAATAGATTTGGATCTTTATTTGTTTATTTTCAAGTGTTGGGTTTTAAAAAGAAAACCTTTACTGTTTTTGTAAAATCATAGAGCCTTGTTATAAAATTTCTACAATATATAACTGTACAAAGAAGAAAGTAAACATATACACACACATATAAACATATTTGGACATACTTAAAATCCCACCACCAAGGAGTAATTATCGTGAACATTTGGTGAACATCATTTAGCCATATTTCCAATGCATATATACAGAGAGACAGATTACAAAAGCAAATTTGAGATAAAGAGAATCCCACTATACATGCTTTTTTAAAAATATAAAGTATTGAGGCTATTTTTAGATAAAATATTTTACTACAATATTTTTGTTTCTAAAAGATCTTTCTAAAATATATGAAAACAGTGAAATAGTGCTATCCCGTTTCATGATCAAATTTATCTACCAAAACATTTATAAAATTCGCTCTCTGGAAATATCCCTTCTACCTTCCACTATCAGCTATGCCTCAGCTTCTCTGTCCGTCTCTCACAGACAGAGGACACTCTGAACTTTTAAGAATATGAGACAAAGGAGTCGCAAAGCTAAAATTACAAATCTTGTGAAAGAATCAAGACTTAATGTTGTTGATGAAAATGACACGGTAGCCTCACAGGTAAAGCTATCACTGATTGAAGATCTGGTAGATTTAGACCAGGTAGTGATTTCAGAGGAGAAAAGGACAAGGATGATGGCCAGGAAGGAGCTTCAAAAGAGAAAGGTTTAGAGGTGGAAGGATTAAGAGAAGCTCTTGGGAACACATTGAAGAATGTCTTGAATCATCTGTGACAAGAGACTCTGCTTTAAAAGGCGAAGTTGAAGTGAAGGGATGTTACAGTGCAGTTTTTAGATCTGGCACTATTTATTCATATTATGACCCATCCATTTGGCTTCTGGTTATACATCTGTCACAGCTTGTAATGATGTCTACAGTTCTCTACTCCCTTCATGTTGTGGAAATAAAGAAAGACCGGCCAAGAACACACAGGCTGTTGATTCAGGGCTTGCTATCGCAAGGGAGTCGGCCACCAGCACTTGTTTTCAGCAGAGCCTTGAAGGCAGGCAGGGGAGTGGGGGGCTGCACAGTGAAAAAGGGGAAGGCTCAGGTGTGCCCTGCTGGAGCCTGTCGGCACAGGGAAGCTGGAGGTGGGCTAAACAGAAGTGGGACATCTTATACGACTGGCTGGTGGCAACTTAGCTCTTCTGCTTTGCCCTGAGTTGACAGTAGGGGTAAAACACACGGAAGCTGGCATGGACCAATCCTGACTGCCTGGCCGATGGCTGCAGTAGGCTGTGGTCTGGCTTCCTGGGCTGGTTGCTGCAGAGACTGTGGGTCAGCGTTCTGTTGTCACGTACGGTCTGGCTGTTGTCCATTTGTATACTTAGTCCCTCCATGTTTCCATGCCGTGTCAGTTGCCTGTTGTCACAATAATGCCCTATTACAGCCCCTCTCCACCCCAGACTCAGGGGGTTGCAAACCATAAGATTCATCTGACTTACGCGTGAGCCTACCTGTTGGCGATTTTGGCTGGGCTTAGCTGGAGGCTATTCTCGCCTCATCTGGGATGACTTCTCACACGAACAGCCAACTCACTAAGGAAGAAACCAAAAAGAGCTATCATTCAAATGGCATTGGCAGGCCATCGGCGGACCTGGGCTAGCTGGGGCAGCTGGGGTCACTCAGTCGTGCCCCACAAGCTTTGCATTTCCAGGCTGGCTGGCCTAGGCCTGTTCTTCACGATGACGGGAAAGTGCAAGCGGGCCACTCTGGCCTTTGTTGGCACGTGTGTTACTATACTGACAGTCAACGCAAGTCACAGGGCGAAGCCCAAATCAGAGGGGCGGCACCGCAAAGGACCGGAGAGCATCTGGGTACAGGAAGAAGGGGCAGGTCCAGCTGGTGTGCGAGCTCTTGGCCTGTGACTTTGTGTTTGTTCACCCCTCGCGCCTGGGCGTGGCCACATCGCGTGCTTTGTCTGGACAAGTGAAGTTGTCAGGTATGAGAAGACAACTTCATTGACATATGAAACATATCATTACTACGTTTTAAGTGAGATCTTAGCTCATGGGTCCAGAATTTATTAACTCATCCAGACACTGTTTAAAATGAGGCCATTAAACTACTTTTATGCAGTTGCCTATGTATTTTTTTCACAGCTCAAAGGTAAGTTGGAAGTAAATGTGTGAAAATTTTGTGTCATACGTGTCATTCATATGGTATTTATTTTCACTGTTACTGAAATCCTCTAGAAGTTTCCATATGAAGTATCCATTTTTTTTTTTAATTGCACTCAATTTCTTAGCTCTGAGCCTTTAGGTAGCAACAGTCTTTTACATAGGTTGTACTTTTCATTCATATTAAATCCTATTATAATAACTGTCACTATCTCTTTATTACCCTTAAAATGATTCATAAAGAAAGTGAGTTTGGAGTATATTTAAGTACAGCAGGTGTGTGAATTTTGTAAGAAATCATCACGTTTTGTGTACACAGCAATGCATGAAGTTGAATACTGAAAGGCTCCAGCTGCCTCAGTTGTGACGGTGTCGAATAGGAAATAAACACCGCACTGGAACAAATGTCACGTTAAGAACTTTTACGAAGCTTAAACTTCTTTAACAGAAAAAGAGGTAGTTTTATGTAAGTAGGAACACAAAAAGAAACTGCTAAATGAAAGATAATACATGAAATATTAGTCCTCTTTTCCTCAAGCTGTTCTATTATGTTACACCCCTCTCAGTGGCTTGGTTTGGGAGTATTCTCATGTATATTTTAATTGAAGTTTGTTTCTGTGTTATTCTCGGCATAACTACTTTATGTGGCCACATCTTTAAATATATGTTTGATTTGTTTATTCATTAAACTCATATTTATTAAACGTCTATTCTATGAAAGTATGATGCCAAGAACTCTAGATACATTAGTTAAGTCAGTTCAGAGCCCTCCCTGCCCTCAAAGAGACTTTAGTTTCGAAGGAGGAGAAGAGCGAGTGTGTGAAGAACTGAAGTTAAGGTAAAAAGAGCTTCCCTCCACTCGTGGAGAAGCGTGGGTAAGCTGGGGGTGAGGTGGGGGGAGAGACGGCCCTCTGGCTTTGGGGTGACAGGCTGGAATCAGAGAAGCCTTGCGGGAGAAGGTGGACCATGAGAGCCCAAGAGATCTGGGCACGAGGCGCAGAGCAAGCGTCCTGGAAGGAGTCACACAGGTGAGCAGGTGGGGAAGGGGTGTTCGGGGCCAGGTGACAGCAGGTTTGGCTGCGGAAGGAGGGGAGAGGGGACAGGTTTGCAGAGAGCCGGTGGGAAGTGGGAAGGACCAGGGGTGCTGAGTGAGGGCAGGACCCGTCGGGACTGTGCTGTGAGGAGCCTGACCTGGCAGGAGTCTGGCCGAGAGAGGAGAGTCTGGGCCAGAAGAGCTTTCCGGGAGGGGTGGAGCAGCATGAGGGACGCGGGCGGCCAGGGCGGGGCGGGCAGGAGGGCGGGCAGGGGGGCGGGCAGGGTGCCCCGGAACTCGGGGACCAGGTGATCGGAGGCCACAGGAGACAGTGTTCTGTGCACGGAGCCAGTACTTACCTACGTGGCCTCAAACAATCACAACTCATTAAAAATATAGCACAGGGAGATCAGCTCGGTGCTTTGTGACCACCTAGAGGGGTGGGATAGGGAGGGTGGGAGGGAGGGAGATGCAAGAGGAAAGAGATATGGGAACATACGTATATGTATAACTGATTCACTTTGTTATAAAGCAGAAACTAACACACCATTGTAAAGCAATTATACTCCAATAAAGATGAGAAAAAAATAGTTTCAGTGGCCTCAAACAATCACAACTCATTAAAAATAGTTTCAATGTGGCAAAGAAGAAAGCTTTAGGTTCCTAATTGAGACTTTCTTTTTCCTGCAGGAATTTCCATAATAACTTAAAAAAAAGATGTCGACAGCCATGAAACTAAGCATCACTAAGGCCTTCCAGTGAGTACATGCAGCCTTTGCTGGAGAGTAAAGCGTGAAGACGGAGCTTTTGCTGTCACTTCTGGTGTTGCCATAGCTCAGTGCTTCTTGCACATTTTGTCACCTCTGATCTCACAGAGGAAGGCCCACGGCTTTCATTCAGCAGTTTGCAATTTCCCTATTTTTGTTCTGTGACTATCAGTTGTTGCCCAAATTGCGTTACCTAATTTTTCTGGGTCGTTATAGGGGGGGAAGGGATTAGTCAGACTTTGAAATGTTAGCTCAGTTTTGAATTGACTGATTTTCAGGTTCTGGCAGGACATCTGAATCCAAAAATATACTAAAAAAATGAAAACCAGCAGTCTCATGGAATTGAACATAGTTTTGCTTGTTTTTCTTATTTGCGGTGTTCCCAGCACACAGCTCTGCAGCCCATCCCCAACAATAGGAGACACCCAGCGAACGTTTGTGGAATTCATCCTTCTCTGTGTTGGAATACCCATATGATTTAAACCCTCCAACCCTCTGTTAGGGATAAAAAAGGAGGACTTTTTTTCTTTGATTCCGGAAGGGTTTTGAAGTAAAAGGTCAGTGTGTCAGTTCTTAAACCATTATAGTTGCTATGTGTATTAGGATAAACTGTTCTTAACACAGTGCAATAAAGCTTGGGTTTTAGAAGTAAAAAGACAGGTTCAAATCCAGGCTCTGTCACTTACTAGGTGTGTGTGTGATCTTGGGCAAGATCTAGCCAAGCTGCCCAAGATCTTCTTCGTGCCTTAGTTTCCTCACCTGGAAAATGGGAGTAATAATATCTGCCTCCCGGGGATTTTTGTAGGATTAAGTTAGGTAGTATATGTAAATTAAATTAGGTGATTTTGTAGGATTAAGTGAGGAAATATATGTAAAGCACTTACCCGGTGCCTAGTAGGTGGCATGTGCTTGGAAACGGTTGGCGTTTTTGCTATTAGTAGTGGTTACAGGTGGTGTAATGTACAACCAGGCAAAGCTGGTGTTTCTGTCCCGATGAATTTGATGGCCGGTCCTTATCAAAGCGTCCCTTGTGGTAAAAGTCCATGCGGGAGAGAGCTAGGCTGTGTAGTGTTGCCGATGTATGGAAGTCTTGCTTCTATACCGTCTGGTTGGGCACAGATACACTACAAATTATTTTTCAACTATGAAAATAGAGGCAAATTAGCTTGTTTTATTTGAACTTATGCTACTTAGTTTAAACTTTACAACTGGGTTTCAGACAACAGCAGATTGAAATCACAGTTCTCTGAACAATGGAAATTTCAGTGCTTGTACTATGTGAGTTTTATTTATGTCTTTTCCTTATTATTTAAAGCTCTTCGCGCTTGGAGAATGTAGTAGAGTTCTATCATTTCAGACCTCAGAATTAGCATTGAAAACATGGGATTCTTTACCTGGATTGATGAAAGTAATTTATTGTTTGCTGGGTCAAACACAGCATGCTATTTGTCACACTGTGGTTTGTGTATCTTTCTAGAAGCTTTCAACTTTGATCTGAGTCAAAGTACACTCAGTAGCACAGATGACAGTTAAAAAAAACTCCAGTGATGTGCATTGTCACTCATAGAAACTCTAAATCAACAAGTACAGAGACACAGAGTGAAAAACCCAAGTCCTTTAAAGAGGCTTGTACGTTCTTGTGAGAGAGCAGACCTGGGTCTTTCTCGGGCGAGACAAAGGTGTGGGACAGTTTATTAGTTCAAGGCTGAGCTCCCTGGGTGCCATCTGAAGGCGCCTCTTCAAGGACAGATCTGGCCCTTGCCGGTATTTTAGGTAAACACTCGCATTTAAAAGACCTTGCACCGCAGGGCTCCCCGCACATAAAAGCGGCTTTCTTAAACTGTCATCAGAGCGGATTTTAGAACGTGCTTTTAATACTTACAAGGTTGATGTTTGCCTTTTAAAAATGCTATTTGAGATAGCTTTTTATTTAACTTTCCCCTCGGCGTGGCTTTTACCTGATTGGCGGCAGCATTAAGGAAACTCGCCTTGTTGTGAGACTAGACAAAGATTTAGGGAAATGTTGCGCATGTGACCTTTTGAAAGTCAAGGCTTTAAAAAAAAATCCTTGTTCAAACACCATAAAAACTGGATGGAAAACAAAGGCATATAATCTTCATCTGAACATTTGGTTTCAGATTCTTTTTATTGAGCTTGGGTTGATTATACTGGGAGGTAAATTAATTGTTTTCCGGGATGCTCTGTACTTCCATTTCCTCTCTGGTTTTAACGAGCAATGGCTCAGATCAATAAAACGGTAAAAGAAAGAGGTTTGGGATGTAGGACATTTGGATGCACTTAACCCTCTCTCTTCTACATTATGATTCTCTTGAAAGAAGTTTAGCTCTGCTGCTCAATCTGCATCTGTAGACTTAATGATTGGTAGGAAATTCAAGCTTGCATATTACAAATATTATTAATAGCTGCAAAATAATACATGGTATGGGGGTACCAGAGTTTATCCAGGCATACCTTTATTTATCGGCATCCCCTTTGTTTCCTGTTGGAAGCCATAAATTTCCTTTACATTTATATTTCTATACCTAGAATATTTTTAAAGTCAAGTATATTGACCGTACAGTGCCATGCATTTTGACAAACACAAGCAACCCCGTAACCGCCACCAAAGTCAAGATGGACAACACTCCTATCGTCACAGAATGTCTCCTTCTGTCCATTTGTCTCAACCCCCCCCTGTGTCCCCAGCCCCTGGCAGCCGCGCATCTACTTTCTGTCCCCCAGTTTTGCCTACTCCGGAATGTCATATACATGAAATCACGCCGTTTGTGACCTTTTGAGTCTGGCTTTCCCCCTTAGCACAATGCAGTTGAGGTTCATTCGTGTTGTGACATGCATCCCAAGTTCCTTTTTATTGCTGAGACATGTACCCATTTGTGAGCGTGTCTCACTTTGTTAATCCATTCACAGGTTAATGGGCATTTGGGTTGATTTCAGTTTCCGGCAACTATGGATAAAGCCACTATAAACGTTCATATACTGGTTTTTGTGTGATCATATGTTTTCATTTTTCTTGGATAGATATCTAGGAGTGGGGGGTGCCATGTAAGGGTGTTTAACTTCACACGATGCCGTCGGCGTGTTGCTTCGCGTCCTCTTCAGCCCGGGCTGCTGTCAGTTTCCCCTCCTCCTAGTAGCCATCCTCATAATGCAGGTGGTACCACTTCATCGTGGTTTGAATTTCCCCAGATGGAGAACGGTGTTGAGAATCTTTTCGGGTGCTTATTTTCCATCTGCATATTCTCTTTGGTGAAGTGTCTGTTCTTTCGCCCATTAAAAAAAAGAGTTGCCACAGGGAGATCAGCTCCGTGATTTGTGACCACCTAGAGGGGTGGGATAGGGAGGGTGGGAGGGAGACGCAAGAGGGAGGGGATATGGGGATATATGTATACGTATAGCTGATTCACTTTGTTATACAGCAGAAACTAACAGCATTGTGAAGCAATTATACTCCAATAAAGATGTTGAAAAAAAAAAAGGGTTGCTTGAATTCATTGTATTTTCTGGATACAAGTCTTTTGGTGGATAAGAGATTTACAAATATTGCCCCCCAGTCTATAGCGTATCTTTTTGTTTTCTTAACAGTGCCTTTGCAGAGCAAACATTTCTAATTTGGATGAAGTCCAATTCATCAATTTTTATTTCCATAGATTGTGCTTTTGGTGTCATATCTAAAAAATCTCTACCTAACTCCAGGTCACAAAGACTGCTCCTATGATTTCTTCTAAAATTTTTATAGATTAACACTTGAGATTTAGATCTGTGATGCATTTTGGGTTTATTTTTATATAAGCTGTGAGGTTTAGATGGTGGTGAATTTTTTTTGTTTGTTTGTTTTTGTTTTGTATACAGATGTCCAGTTATTCCAGCAGCATTTGTTGAAAAGACTATCTATTTTCTACTAATTGCCTTTGCCTCTCTTTCAGAGATCAAATGGCCGTATTTGTGTGGGTCTGTTGTTGAACTCTCTGTTCTGTTCCACTGATATGTTTCCTCTATTCCTTGCCGATACCATACTGTCTTGATTGCTGTACCTTTATAATAATTCTTGAAATTGGTTAGTGGAGGTCCTCCAAGTTTGCTCTTCTTTTCAGTTGTTTGGCTGTTTTAGATCCTTGTCTTTCCCTATCAATTTTTGAATCAGCTTGAATGTATACACAGAAGTTCTGCTGGGATTTTTAAAAAAATTTATTTGTTTATTTTTGGTTTATTTTGGCCGCATTGGGTCTTTGTTGCTGTGCGCAGGCTTTCTCTAGTTGCAGCAAGCGGGGTCTACGGTTAGACACGATGCACGGGCTTCTCATTGCGGTGGCTTCTCTTGTTGTGGAGCACGGGCTCTAGGTGCACAGGCTCAGTAGTTGTGGCGCATGGGCTTAGCTGCTCTGCGGCGTGTGGGATCTTCCTGGACCAGGGCTCGAACCCATGTGCCCTGCATTGGCAGGTGGATTCTTAACCACTGCGCCACCAGGGAAGCCCTGCTGGGATTTTGATTGGAATTGCATTAAACCTGTAGGTTGATTGGAGAGTCTTCCAATCCATGAACACTGTTATGTCTCCCCCCGCCCACACACTTTTGTTTTTCTTTTGCGGTACGCGGGCCTCTCACTGCTGTGGCCTCTCCCGTTGCGGAGCACAGGCTCCGGATGCACAGGCTCAGCGGCCATGGCTCACGGGCCCAGCCACTCCGCGGCATGTGGGATCTTCCCGGACCGGGGCACGAACCCGTGTCCCCTGCATCGGCAGGCGGACTCTCAACCACTGTGCCACCAGGGAAGCCCTGTCTCCCCTTTTAATTGGATATTCCTTCCTTTCTTTAAACAGGTTTTACAGTTTTCATACCTAAATGTATGATTTTTGGAACTAGTATAAATGTTACTATTTAAAAATGTTTCTAATTCTTCATTGCTTATATACAGAAACATGATTTTTGTGGGTTGACTTTGTATCCTACAAACTTGCTAAGCTCACTTAGTTTTAGAAGCTTGTTTTGTAGAACCTTTGGGATTTCTATAATCACGGCATCTGAGAACAGGGAAAATTTTTGTATGCGTTTTATTTTTCTTTTTTGCCACATTGAATTGGCTAGGACCTGCAATATGATGTTTATATAATGTTAGTTCTAGGTTTTTTTGTTTTTTTGTTTTTTGTAGATGCCCCTCATCAGATTAAGGGGTTTCTCTTTATTCCCAGTTTTCTGAGTATTGTGTCATGAGTTGATGTTGAATTTTGTTAAGTGCTTTCCCGCACCAATTCATATGATCATGTGGTTTGTCTCCTTTTGTCTGTTTATATGATGCATTACATCGATTGATTTTTGAATGTTGAAGCAGCCTTGCCTTCCTGGAATAATCCCCGCCTCCCCGCCTGACAATGGAGTATTATTCTTTTCTTTGTATTGCTAGATTCAATCTGCTAATATTTTGTGGGGAATTTTTGCATCTATGTTCATGAGGGATATTGTTGTGTGGTTTTCTTGTACTCTGTTTGCCTGGGCTTGGTATTAGATAAGGTAGAGTTTCTTTCTCTTATATATTATATGTGAATATATGTGAAAGTTTAATAAGGTAATATCTGAACCCACACCCTAATGTAGGGACTAGAAGATCACCACTGCCTTGCATGTACCTCTGTACCTTTTTCATTCTATCTCAGGGATTCTCTTACAGAGGAAACCCACCATTCTTAATTTGGTGTTTATCATTGCCTTGCTTTTGCTTATACAGTTTTATTCTATATGTTTCGTATCCTCAACAATATGTTTACATTTCCCCCCTTATTTTTCAGCTCTATACAGATGGTCTCATACTTAATATTATCTTCTAGGACTTTTCTTCATTTAATGTTATGTTTTTTAGATTCATCCACACTGTTGCCTACAGTTGTAGGTCATCTGTTTTTTTTCTTCACTGCTACTGTGCCATGTTTATACCTCAATTTGTTTATTCATTCTCCAGTCAATGGACATTCAGGGTTCTCCTAGCTTATTTTTTATTAGACTTAGGGCTGCTCTAAACATTTCTACACAGGTTCCCTGGTATAGAGAGACAAGAATTTTTCTAGGGTATATTCCTAATAATAAAATTCCTAGGTAAGGTATGTAAGTGTCCAACTTTATTAAACAATGTCAAAATGCTTTTTATAGTGATTTCATAGTGGTTACAATAATGTATATTCCCAAGAGTGGGGTGTAAAGTTCTCTCCAATCCAGTGTCTCTAACATTTGGCATTGTTAAGCTTCTTAAATCTAGTAAGTGTAACGTGTGACCCCATCATAGTCTTAGTTTGAATTTTCCTGATTACTCAGGTAGAACAACTTTTCGTATGATAACTCTGTTATTTCCTCTTCTGTGAAATCCCTGATCATGTCTTTTTCTATTTATTTAGTGTCATTTACCTTTACCTAGTCTGTTCATATGTAGTGCTTTATATATTCTGAATATAGGTCCCTTGTCAGTTAGATGTGTTGCTAATATCCCAGTTCGGGGCTTATTTTTCATTTCCTTTATATTCTTTTTTGACAAAGAGAAGCTCTTAATTTTAATGTAGCCAATTTATCAAGCTTTCTCTGTATAGTTAGTGCTTTTTGTCTTCTGTTTAGGAGAAATTTCTCTACCCTCGGATCATATTCACCTATACTGCATTTGATTTACCTGGACCTGAGTTCTGTGTATGATGTAATGTAGAGATCCAGTCTGATATATATACATATTTTTTCACTAAAGACACTTAATTTTCCCAGGACCACTTCATAAATAGCTATCCTTTCTTCAGTGGTATACAGAACTGTCTCTGTTTTATATCAACTTTCCATATATACATGGGTTTAATTCTGTAACTTCTATTCTTTTCCATGGTTTGTGGTCTATAGCTGTGCCACCACCTTAAATACTCTAGATATATGTGGAGTCACCTGGTGCATCTGGCTGGGGCAGAACCCAGCATGATATTGAGTCTTCCTGTGCATAAACATGGCATCGCTCTGCATTTGTTCTGTAGTTCTTTTTAAATGCCTTTCAACAAAACTTTATAAAATGTCCCCATGCAGGTTTTACCCATCTGATGTCAGACCCATACCTTGTGATTTATAAAGGTTTTTTTGCTATTTGGATGGTATTAAAATTTTTTGATTTTCTTTTCTGTCACTGGTCAAGAAATGATATTGATTATTGTATATGGATTGTATGGTAAGCTATTTCGATAAACTCTGTTTTCAGTAATTTGTCTGAATATTCTTTGGGTCTTCTGGACAGTTGTATCATCTGTAAATAATGAAATCCGTTCCTTTCCAATTCTCATGCCTTTAATTTCTTTCTTTTCTTACTGTGCAAGCTATACCTCTTGTCCAATGTTGACTGTAAGAGACTGTGGTGTCATTGTCTCATTTGTGATAGTAAAAGAAATGCTTCTAATGTTTCACCACTAAAGTGAACTTTGATGCAGATTTTCGTAGATACTCCTTATCTGGACAAACATTCCCCCTCTATTCCTATTTTGTTAAGGGATTAGTGATCTGTTCCTTGAAAGTTTGATAAAAGTCACTTATAAAACCACTGAAGTATGGCATTCTTTTAGTGGGAAAAGCTGTTGATTTAATTTCATTAATTATTATAGAATGATTTAGGCTTTGCTTTACCTCTTGAGTTAGTTTGTTATATTTTTCAAGGAATTAAAAACTTTGTTCTAAGTTTTCAATTTTATAGGCATAAAGTTGTTCATAACATTATCTTTATAATTCCTGAAGTATCTCTAGTGATGTCCCTTTTTTCACTCCTGATATTGGCTATTTGTTCATCTTCTCTAAATCCTTTCTCAGGTCAGAAACTTATCAACTTCACTAATTACTTCAAAAAGCAAATTTTGGCCTTTGATCTTTTTTTTTTTTTTTTTTTTTTTTTGCGGTACGCGGGCCTCTCACCGCTGTGGCCTCTCCCGTTGCGGAGCACAGGCTCCGGACGCGCAGGCTCAGCGGCCATGGCTCACGGGCCCAGCTGCTCCGCGGCATGTGGGATCTTCCCGGACTGGGGCACAAACCCGTGTCCCCTGCATCGGCAGGCGGACTCTCAACCACTGCGCCACCAGGGAAGCCCTGATCTTCTTTATTGAATGTTTGTTTTTATCGCATTAATTTCAGCCCTTTATTATTTCTTTCTCTATGTTACCTCATTTATTTTCAGCTTTCTTCTTTTCTAACATATACATTTAAGGCTAAAGATTTTCCACTAATTATTGCTTTAGCTGAAGCCTACAAACTTGATATGTAATATTTTCTTCATGAGTTTTTACTGCTACCTTTACCCCTAAGCTACTGAAACCTCTCTACATGAATATTCTATATCTTACCTATTATCAGCCTGGGATACAAGGGAAAAGGTAGAATGTGTAATTTGTGTGCACGTGAGTCCTTTGATGGAGCATATGGCACTGAGGCAGAGATGTTTTGTGGTTAGAAAGGAAGCTGTTAACTGTCCCGATTTTGCCTGAATGAAGGAGTAAGGTGAGGTATTGAACCCCATGTATCTGGTCGGTGTGTATAATCTTTTTGAAACTGCTGCAGAATTATCTATAAGAAGTATAATGCTAGATACAATCAATTTAACATATTTATGAAATGTTGTCTATGTCAGGCACCACTTCCTTGAGCATTTTAAATTTTAGGGTACGAGGAGGAAAATATGTAGGCAGATAATGTTAGTAAAGCGTAGTAATGATTATGATAAAGGGATATAACGTGATTTGTGAGAACCCTGCTCAGTCCGAGGACATGTGCATTTGAGGAGGTCTGACTCAGGAAAGATTTCCTGGGGTGATGCCTGAGCTGAACTTCGAACCTTATTTGGGCCACTGATTCAGAGCATACAGCACAGTTGGGAGGATGTCACCCCAGCCCTACAGGCTACCATTCCACTAGGCAGCTGCTTCAGAAGAACGGAGAAGGGGGTAGGAGCAGTGAATTTCACGGACAGGAGCCGACTGCCACACGGTATTTGCCATCAGATGAGTTCCCTGGTCAGAAGCAGTGTTACATGGAATATCTGTTGATGAAAAAAGTATTGCCTAATTCCATGGATGGCAATTTTGGCAAAAGCATTGTGGGGGGGGAAAGCAAATCTCTGTCTAGAGTACCTGTCTATTCCAGAGAGAAGACAGACCTACCTCTCCCATGATGGAAATGCTATCAGCCCGCTGTCAGGGGTCAACTGGTCTCCCTGGGGTCTGGTACCTCCCGAGGACTCAGCGATGGCCTCTGCTGCTGGCAATGTGGGACTCAGGGTGGCCGCAGCCACAGTAGCCTCTGTGAGTGGACATCCACGCTGCTGAGCCCAAGAATAACCTCCATTCTTGGTGCTGTAGCCCCTCTGTTCAAGAGTCCATGTGACACAGCCGTGGCGACTGGGAGAGAGGCTGTCGGACATTCACGAAGCCCATCCAGTCCTTCTCTGATGAAGCTGCCGTTTGCTAAGCCTTCCCACGAGACACAGATACACTCACACTCTGTGTCCATTGGAGAGGTCTCTCCACGTGTTTCCTCACACCTTGTTGTCACCTTTCCAAGTGTATTCCTTCCAAATCTTTGACCATCCAGCCAAATGGACAGCCACTGCTCGGGAAAGCTCTGGCCATATTTCCTTCCGGGCAGAATGAACAACGAGATGCTTTACCTGAAGTTCTGCCTGCTAGGAGGATTTCCCTTAACCACTTCAGAGCAGCCTGTATGGGGCTGTAGGGCTCCAGCTGCCCAGTTTTGGGTGGTACCAGCCTATCGTACACGACCATTCACACAAGAGGCCTGAGCTTTTCATTCCTAACTCAGCTGGTCACTGGATACTCTTCCCGAGGCCTCGGGTGTGGGATGAGATCCTGCAGCGCAGGTGCCGGGGGAGCTCAGCCACTTGCTCATGCAGCATACTTGTGCTCTCAGAATCTGCGTGGGTCTGATCTAGCGTTTGTCTCTTCATCTTGATGATGGAGAGCTGCTATACAGGCCCGATTTTATGACAACATCCAGTTCGTGACGAAGAGGAAGAAAAAGAAAGGAGAAATGGAGAAAGGTAGAATTAAGAAGCTTGAAGGTTTTTCTTTAATATATCTTAATCAGACATTTGAGGATCCTATCGATAAGTTAAAACCAACAGATGATCTTGAAAGCAAGCAATACACTATGTTTCCTGTCATTGAGTCCTGAAGATTTTACCTCAGATTTAAAAAGCTCATCTATCCCTTGCCTTCCAACTTTCTCTCTGTCTTTACCAGGACCACTGCTGTGCAAAAAAGTTCAGTTCCTCTTTAAAGCAGTCGGACGATCTATCTAATATGCAGACTTGGCCATGACACTCCCCACGTGAAGGATTTAATGGCTCTGCATATCATTCAGTAAATACCCACGCCGAGTGCCTGCCAGGCACTGGTGCTGTGCGGGGCAGTGGGCTGCAGGATGCCCGGGATGATGATGGAGGTCCCTGCCATGTGCAGCTCACAGTTCAGTGCAAGGTGGGGTGGGGCCCACCCAAGAGATAGGTAAGCCGATCGCCGTGCCCAGGGCCCATGCCAGACCTATGAAGAAGTAGCTGGTGTAAACTGGGAGGAGAAATCTCTGACATCCTGCTTCCTGACTCCAGCTTGTTTAAATCTCATCAGTGGCCTCGATGTAGAATTACAGTTACCAGAGGGGAAGGATGGGAGGAGGGATAGTTAGGGAGTTTGAGATTGGCAGTGTGTATTGGGTTGGCCAAAATGTTCGTTCTTTTTTTCCCGTAAGATGGCTCTGGTAGCACTTCGTTGTCTTTAACGTCATTCAAAACAATCTTGTTAGATTATATGTGACAGCTGTCATATCAGCGTGCATTTAAAAAAGACTTACCAAATTGGTGAATTTTTGTGTAGCCATTTAAATACTGAAGATGAAGAAAAAAAGCAACATTTTCAGCATATTTCACTTTATTATTTCAAGAAAGGTAAAAACGCAATTGAAATGCAAAAAAAGATTTGTGCAGTGTATGGAGAAGGTGCTGTGACTGATCGAACGTGTCGAAAGTGGTCTGCAAAGTATCGTGCTGGGGATTTCTCCCTGGGCGATGCTCCACAGCCTGGTAGCCCAGCTGAAGTTGACAGCGATCAAATCGAGACATTAATTGAGAACAATCAATGTTATACCACACGGGAGATAGCCGACGTACTCAAAATATTCAAATCAAGCGCTGAAAATCATTTGTACCAGCTGGGTTATGTCCATCGCTTTGATGTTTGGGTTCCACGTAAGAGAAAAAAACTTTCTTGACTGTATTTCCACATGTGATTCTCTACTGAAATGTAACAAAAACATTCCATTGTTAAAACAAGTTGTGACGGGTGATGCAAAGTGGATACTGTACAATAATGTGGAACAGAAGAGATCATGGGGCAAGCGAAATGAACCACCACCAACCACACCAAGGGCCGGTCTTCGTCCAAAGGTGCTGTTGTGCATATGGTGGGACTGGAAGGGAGTCCTCTGTTATGAGCTCCTTCCAAACAATTAATTCCAACAAGTACTGCTCCCATTAGACCAACTGAAAGCAGCACTTGACGAAAAGCATCCAGAATTAGTCAACAATAAATGCATAATCTTCCAGCAGGATTATGCAAGACCGCGTGTTTCTTTGATGACCAGGCAAAAACTGTTACAGCTTGGCTGGGAAGTTCTGATTCATCTGTCGTATTCACCAGACATTGCACCTTCAGATTTCCACTTAGAAACTTCTCTTAATGGAAAAAATTTCAATTCCCTGGAAGATTGTAAAAGGCACCTGGAACAGTTCTTTGCTCAAAAAGATAAAAAGTTTTGGGAAGATGGAATGAAGTTGCCTGAAAAACGGCAGAAGGTAGTGGAACAAAAGGGTGAATACGTTGTTCAATAAAGTGCTTGGTGAAAATGTAAAATGTGTCTTTTATTTTTACTTAAAAACCAAAGGCACTTTTTGGCCAACCCAATACATGTCTATGGCTCCCAGTTAACGCTGGATGAGAACAATGACAGCAAATCACACGTGGTCTAGGTGTTGGCCACTCTTTTAAGTTCAGGTTCAGCATAAAGACACACACGCCTGCACTGGCTGCCCTTCGTTGATCCCGCGCCCTGACAGCGTGAGGCTGGGTGCGTGGGAGCCGTTTGTCAGGCTGCTTCAAAGGCACAATTGGCCACATACAGCACAGAGGTTACGAGCCTCGCGGACAGGCAGCGGTGGTGCCGCAGCTCTTGCGTTGCTTCTTTTTAGGCTGAGATCCAGCTGTAATGCTGTCAGAGCGAAGTCCCATCCTTTCCTTACACCCGATTCTGGCAGGTCCTCTCTGTGAAGGTGCTGCCAGTCTTGGGTGTCTGTCCTAAAACGCCTTTGTAAGTCAGGTTTTGTTTTTCTGGGAACTTGTAATACAAACTATAAGTTACATTTGAATTCTAGGGTTAGTTAAGAGAGCTCATTTAACTAATATTGTGGCAAAAATATTGGACATTTGCAATAAACCGGATAAAATACTCTGATCACGCCAGCGGCGACACCACTGAATAAGCAACAGGCTCCTCTCTTCTGTGAACCTGAATCCCCGGCTCCTTCACCACCCGGCAGCCTTGGACGTGGTGGGCTGCGGCCCTGTCTCTGGACCCACCTCCGCTGCTCTGCTCCCCACCTCGCTGGGCTCCTGGGCAGCGCTGCTAACTCCGAAAAGGCTGGGCCGCTCAGGTGCTGCCTTCCCGCCTCACGCCCTCTGACCCCTGCAGGGCAGGACCCCAGGTTGGGCCTCCACGCCCACCTACCAACGTGCATCCACCTTTGCCTCCGCACCCGCTGCCGGCGCCGTGCTGGCCTGCGGGGGACGCGGGGCGAGCGCTGACCTCGTGGAAGCTGAGGTCGACCCGCCCCACCCCCACTCCTGCCCCCAGCCTTCCTGTTCGAACTTTTGGAGGAAGCTTTTGAAAATGCAAGTGTCATCTTGTCATTTTGTGATTACACTCGTTGCCCTGAGGATGAAGGGCCAGGCCTGCTCTCAAGCCACCTGCCCAGGGCCCCTCCTGCTTTCCTGTGCTCTCGGATGTGGTCGTCCCGGCCCTCAGCACCTTGAACGCAGCAAAGTCCTGTCCAGGGCAGGTCCCTGCACGCACTGTTCTCTTTCCTCCGCCAGCCTGGCCGAGCATCAGTCACATGTCGCTTCCCCGGGACAGTCCTTCATCCCTCCAGGGTGGCCGCACCCCGGTAGTGGTCGTCAGCGGCACCCGGGGGACGCCGAGTTGAAGACTCGGGTGTCGTGCGCCCGCTGGCGCCCCAGCCCCGCGCTGGTGTGCGGGTGCGCCATGCACACCTGCACACACCTGCGCCCCACATCTGCCTGTGCTCGGCGCACGAGGAGCTCCCAGCGTTTGCTCAGAGTGGGTTAATCCTGGGTTACTCTAGGGCTCTAAAGACAAGGTGCAAGTGTGAGGCAGACGTTCGTTCCGAGTTCAAATGATTACCTGTGACTGCTAACGGGTGGGTTAAACGAGGGGAGATTACACCCGTGCGGGCCTCCTCCCGGGCCACCAGCCACAAGCCACCCGCAACCGCGGAAAAAAGCGGAACCGGCGACTTCACCGCCGCAGCCGCGGACGTGTGGGGACGTGACGTGACGTGACGTGACGTGACGTGGCGTGGCGTGCGTGACGTGCGTGACGTCTGCGGGCAGAGGCGGAGGCGGGGGCGTGGGCGTGGGGCCGGTCCTTGCAGTGCAAGGCGCCATTCGTGTGTCGCCTGCCGGGTTCACGAGGCTGATTGCAGCCCCCTCCTCGGTCTCCTCTTTGCTAAACGTTTCCGTCGTTCTCCGTGGCTGGTCCAAGTCCTCCTTCGAGTGACTTTCTCCTCCGAACGTTTTCGGAAGTCACCGCATATGACCTTTCATTTAGGATGTATTGTACTTTGAAAAATAACCTTAGTGTCAGAGGTCGGTATTTCGAATTGATCCTCACAGCCTTCTGCTTCCTTAAGTCCATCCGTCGGAGAAGAAGACGGTCCCTCAGGTGAGATGAATGACATCAGTGACAAACACGACAGGTGTTATTTGGCGTTTCCCAAGAGCGGCCCTCGGGGGCGGCGGTGGCGGGGGGGCGGCTGTGGCGGGGGGGCGGCCGAGGGGCCTCTGGGAAGCCCTCCCCTCTCCCCTCCCCCGCCGCCCACACCGGGGGCTGGTTTGGGCTCAGGTTCTGCTTCTCCACTCGTGAGGGTGGCAGGGGCGGGGTGGCGTGGGGGACACTCTTGGGATGACATGTCATTGCAGATAATGGAGCTCAGATTATAGTCACCTACACGCACGGGTAGTTGGCCAACAGGCAGCTCTGGTGGCTCCACAAAGTAGTCTGACCTCAGTATCCTTCTGTCTTTGCGCTTTGCCGGAGGGATTTACATTCTCAAGGTCACGATCATTGGCTAAAACAGCGTCTGAAGCTCCAGACGTCGTAGTAAAACCTACAGAGGAAGGGAAGGAAGAAGGAAAAAGGAGACCCCTTTCCAGCTGCGTGAGGCCCCTCAGAGCTCGTCCCATCATGCACCTTCGGCCAGAATGTAGTCCCTAGTTTCCAGGGAGGGTGGAAGATACAGTCCTTCGTTCCTGGGAGCAGAGTGCCCAGCAGAAATCACGCTCTGTTAGCAGAGGAGATGATGGGCCGTGGGAGGGCGACCTGCTCTCCTAGCCACAGGCACCGTGATTGGACCTGCCTTTTTTGTGTCGCGGTGATCAGATCAAGGCTGCGGTTCCACAGTTGAAGGTGGCGGTGGGGAGGATGA
Organism: Leucopleurus acutus; assembly: GCF_964270905.1. NCBI lineage: Eukaryota > Metazoa > Chordata > Mammalia > Artiodactyla > Delphinidae > Leucopleurus > Leucopleurus acutus. The sequence continues at coordinate 107,139,692 of NC_139144.1, read as the reverse complement.
AGGTAGAAGCAGCTGTGGCGTTTCACTGCCTTCAAGTCATCTGTTCCCAAGCAGCTTAGGAAACAAGGCGTCTTCACGTCCAACCCAATTTACACGGTTGTACACTGAGGGTGGGGGCCAACGGCCAAGGACACGTGAAGTTCCACGTGGCCCAGTCACTCTTTCCCATATTCACCACCTCAGGGCCTCGTGGGGACTGATGGTGGTGGTGAGGGCCAGACTTGGTGTCCCTGGGTACCCTGCCCAAGGGTCATCACATCATTCCCCATTGTCCCTTTATTTTCAGTAATTGAGAAAACCCTCCTCTTGCTGTGTGGACCAGGTAGTTCAGAGACCAGCCTTCTGCTATTGATTTCAACTGGAGACACTAGCTCCTCCTGGTTTTTGCAAGTAATTTTGCTCAATAATTGGGTGCATAAAAAGACTGGAAACCTTGGAAAGGGTGAATTAACTTTTTAATAGACAGGCTCCTTTTTTTGCCCATTTTGAATTGGGGTTTTTGTTTGTTGTTGAGTTTTAGGGATTCTTTGTGTATTCTGGATATCAGTCCTTCATGAGACATATGATTTGCAAGTATTTTCTCCCGTCCCGTGGGCTGCTTTTCAACCCTGCTAGTAGTCTCCTCTGAGACACAGGAGTAACATGTGTTACCTTGAAGATTTAAACAAGTAGGAGCCTTTCTTGGAAATAAAGTTCGTTTGTAAAGTAGGATTTCCTCATTGGCTGGCTTCATGATGCATTCAAAAATGAAGATCAGACTTATAAACGCCTTAATCCACAAATTAGCAATAATGATGTGTAACACTGGGGGAAATATTACTCACTATGCAGTGAAAAACACCAACAAAATTTACTTCCATCTTCAGTAATAAGGATAATGTTGGCATAGATTTATTTTTCTTAATGTTTCCTGGTTTAATGGTGCCATTGTACTCTGGAATCTAGTTAAAATGAGTCACCCCTTCAGAGACCAAGGGAACTCGTCTTTGCTCTGCAATGTCCCTTTCACCACTTCCTGGTGGGGTCAGTTGGGGATTCACTCCAAACAGGAGTTCTGCAGAGTCATGGGACAATTTGAGTCTATAACAGAGCTTCATCTTTTAATTACAGAAATGTTAAAGAAATAGTTGCTCAGGTAACAAAGATTGGCATTTCAGCTGCTATTTTCTGGAGCTATTAACTCAGAGACACCATTACTTAAATGTAATTTTTATTATTACAATTAAAGACTGATTTGATTTTATGAGATCATGCCTTTTTATTTTATGGAAGCTTTATAGTTAAATTCAATTCAAAAGATTACTCTGTATTTAAAGCAAAAGATTAGCAAGTACAGTATTAAAATTATACTATACTTCTTTTGCAAATCTGATACTAAAACTTCCACGCAGCTGATTACTTTGGTAGAATCAAATGTTTCCTGATATAACTACGTAATAGCTAAAGAAAAACAACTTGGTATATTGTGATGTGAAATTCCAACAACTGCTGGCTTATTCAGTATGTCAAGTCTAATTAAGTTTATTGTCAGTTTTCTACAGAACATAAAAGGTGCTTTCCTTTCAGCTGATTCTCAGAGGAAGGAATTTCTTTGGATCAAAGTGAGCTTTCGTTGGTATTTTATTGTTTGCGCCGTGCAAAGTTGTAAAAATGGCGACCAGCACTCAAAATGCCAGCTTCTGGTCTTAACGTTTCACAAAGGGAAGACGTTTAGGGGCTGAGGGAGGCGTGTGTGTACAGCTGAGATGCACACAGACATCACGTGGCTGCGAAGCCTAGCTTAAGACTTTGGAAGTTTCCCTGTGATTTTTGAAGGCTTTGTTTCTGATGGAGGAAAAGAATGCAAGAGTATTTGCACTAAATAGATGAAGCTGCTAGTAAACATGTCCCCTTTACATTAACTGATGTGGGGACACAGAAAGTGCTTTGTTGCTGTCAGCGGGATTTGTCTTAAGTCACAGGGACAGACAGTGAAGGAAAGCCCAAAGGACTTAATTCTAAAGAAGGAGAGGCATCACAGGGACCCTGTCCCAGAGGCTGGGACAAACAAGTGAAGTGCGGACCCTCTTCAAATCCCTAAATTGGAAAATCTGTGAAACGAGTCGAGACAGAATTAGAGTCTTCCTCCCATTTACTTTGGCTAAAAGCCTGCTCTTCTTTCTCTTACTTGCGTTTCTTGGGAGGGAAACCTGGTTTTTCCAAGATCGAATTAGCATAGGAGCAAATATTACTCGGGAACGGGAGTCCTTTTCAAGGTCTGAGCACTTGTGATGAATAAGTTCTGCTTGGTGAGTGGCTAACGGCACATCCCTGCGGCCCTAGCGCCCCCAGCGCCCCGTGGCAATGGTTATAATCTCATTGTCAGCACCGTCGGACAGAGAGAGCTTGTCCAGCTCATGGACTGGGTCCAATGGGGGCCTGATGGGGGGTCTGATGGGGGCTGACGGGGGCCTGATGGGGGTCCAATAGGGGGGCTGATGGCACCTCTGAAAGAGGCCGTCCCTTTTTTAAAAAAAATTCTATTTAATTTTTGCCTTAACTTTTAACTATACATCTTTGCATTATTATTATTATTATTATTATTTTTTGCTGTACGCGGGCCTCTCACTGTTGTGGCCTCTCCCGCTGCGGAGCACAGGCTCTGGACGCGCAGGCTCAGCGGCCATGGCTCACAGGCCCAGCCGCTCCGCGGCACGTGGGATCTTCCCGGACCGGGGCACGAACCCGTGTCCCCTGCATCGGCAGGTGGACTCTCAACCACTGTGCCACCAGGGAAGCCCTCTCCTTCGTATTTCTGGTTTCTGGACACTTAGCTCATTAATTTTTAATTTTATTTTCATCCATGCCCATAAGGCTAAATATTTTTCTTCAGGTACCACGTGAACCGTTTCCCTAAGATATCGATATGTATTACATTCATCTTCATTTGGTTCTAAATCTGTCATTTCTTTTCAAGTGACACCTGTTGGCCCAGATGTATTTCCGTCCTATCTCATTCAGCCGTGTGAGTGCAGCACTGCAGAGATTAAATGTTGGATTTAACTGTCGGGTCTTAAAAACTCTATAGCTGTACTGCCTGGGTTCAGATACCAGCTGTTTTATTTATTAGCTCTTTGACAGTGGGAAAATTACATAATTCCTCCGTGACGGAGTTTCCTAAACTGGTCTATGTGTGTGGTGTGTGTGAATGTATGTGTATGTGTGTGTGATTCCGTCTGCCCTGGTTAGGAACTGTCCATCCAGACTGTTTGTGCCTGGAGGCACAACGCAGGCGCAGAGGCTCCGGCCTGAGTGTGAAGGGGGTCGCTCTGCTTGGATTTCCGGCTTCCTGCAGGCATTAGCATTCACACCCTGTACCTTCTTGTGCTGTTTCCACCCGTCCTGGCCCCCAAATCCCTGCAAGTAGGCCACAGTGTTCAAGCTCATCAGGGCACGATTTTTCTTTTTTTAAGTAAGTGACATCCCTTCAACCAGCCTGGAGCAAATGAGTCTCGATTTAAACAAGAATACTTCCTATGGTTCATTTGATCTGTGCCCCCAGGAAGCATCCTCCTCCTCCTCTGCGCCCAGGTGTGGCTTGCCGCCTCCTTTGTGTCATTGCCAACAGGCACGTCATCTTTTTTTTTTTAAGTAAATTAATTTATTTACTTATTTATTTTTGGCTGCATTGGGTCTTCCTTGCTGCACTCGGGCTTTCTCTAGCTGCAGCGAGCGGGGGCTACTCTTTGTTGCGGTGCGCAAGCTTCTTATTGAGTGGCTTCTCTTTTTGCAGAGCAGGGCTCTAGGCGCACGGGCTCAGTAGTTGTGGCACACTGGCTCAGTAGTTGTGGCTCGCGGGCTCTAGAGCGCAGGCTCAGTAGTTGTGGTGCATGGGCTTAGTTGCTCCGCGGCATGTGGGATCTTCCCGGACCAGGGTTCGAACACGTGTCCCCTGCACTGGTGGGCAGATTCTTTTTTAATTAATTAATTAATTTAACACCTTTATTGGAGTATCATTGCTTTACAATGGTGTGTTAGTTTCTGCTTTATAACAAAGTGAATCAGTTGTATATATACATATGTTCCCATATCTCTTCCCTCTTGCATCTCCCTCCCTCCCACCCTCCCTATCCCACCCCTCTAGGTGGTCACAAAGCACAGAGCTGATCTCCCTGTGCTATGCGGCTGCTTCCCACTAGCTACCTATTTTACATTTGGTAGTGTATATATGTCCATGGCAGGTGGATTCTTAACCACTGCGCCACCAAGGAAGTCCCAGCACGTTGTCTTATTCGAGGAGGTTGACAGCTGGAAGTTGAAGCTGGTGGCCATTTCCCCCCTTGCTGGGCAGTGCAGGGTTATCCTGTTTATGGGCTTTGTCTACTGTAACTTTTCACATGTGTAATTTGTCTAATAGTCTAATAATTCCAGTGCCCACATCCAGGGACCCTTTTCATGCCATCCCTCTGCTTTCTTTCATATGTTGATTAAAAAAAAATCCATCAAGGACCAGCCAATTTTTGTGGCATAATTAAGTTCTTAAGGTATCTCAGGGATTCTTTGGGAAGAAATGGATAACTATGTAGAATATATCTGCGAAGGTATTGAACAGTCTCAAGAAAAGTGTTATTGGGGCACCTGAAGTTATTGAAATTCTCTTCTGTTTTGCTGAATTTCATAAAATGCTTAAATTATAAAAACGAAGCAAGTATCTTGCACTTTTGGCCGACTGCCTGGAATTGTTTTAAATTGGATCTTATAAATATTCCATAAAGTCCTATGTAATGGGACTGCTTTTTCCTGGCAGTCAGCCTTTGTGGATGGCATCTTAAACATTTATGCCATTTTTGCAAAACTTGACAAAAACATCTTAGGCATTAGTAGTTTTATTAATAAATTACTCAGCACTAAAACTATGTATTGTTTAAGAAAATTATTGGAACCAATTACTCTGCTGTTTCACTTTTGTCACTTGGCAAGCCGATAGCCTACAAAATATCAATTTAGCTCTGCATCTCAAAGGGAGCGTTGAAAAAATACCCAGTGCAACAGTGCAGTGTTATCTTCCCATTAAGGAGAGGCAACCAATAAAACAAGGTCATTGGTTTCATTTGAAGAGCTCATTACATCCTGACAGTCCTATTTGAGCATTTGGAATTAGATAGCCCTCCGAGGCAGGTTCCAATCGGGACTAACCTCACAACACCGAAGTAGGGTGCATTAGTGCTGTGAATTGGTTGATTTACAATGTTGTGTTAGTTTCAGGAGTGCAGCACAGTGATTCAGTTAATATGTGTATATATTCTTTCTATATGTATGTATTCTTTTTCAGATTCTTTTCCCTTATAAGTTATTACAAAATATTCCCTGTGCTATACAGTAGGTCCTTGTTGGTTATCTGTTTTATATGTAGCCGTGTGTGTGTTAATCCCAAACTCCTAATTTATCCCTCCCCCTCCCCTTTCCCCTTTGGTAAAACCATAAGTTTGTTTTCTGTGTCTGTGAGTTTCTTTCTTAAGCTCTTTTTAAAAGTAGTGGCAGCCGCATAGCACAGGGAGATCAGCTCGGTGCTTTGTGACCGCCTAGAGGGTGGGAGGGAGGGAGACGCAAGTGGGAAGAGATATGGGGATATATGTATATGTATAGCTGATTCACTTTGTTATAAAGCAGAAACTAACACACCATTGTAAAGCAATTATACTCCAATAAAGGTGTAAAAAAATAAATAAATAAAAATAGTGATAGAAATCACATCCTCAAATTGCAGAATATTCTATATTTTAATACATTGGAAGATGTCAAACCATTAGGACATCGATTTATGCTTCCAGATTAACTTCTTCTGGGAAGGCTTTAAACTGAAGACTGTCCTCCACTGGGAGGCATCTCTTATAACTCTGTAACTCTATCATTAATTCTAAAAGTTCATCTCTTAAGTGATCTCTTTTTCTTCTTTTTTAAAAAAATTCAGGCTTGTGATACCTATTCACATCAAATTCTGTAGAAGATTGTGCTACCCAAGCCTGTGTAAATACGTTTGTACTGTGTACTGGCTCCATGAAATGTGGGGCAAACTTTGGGGTGTTGATTTGGACATGACCTAGGGAGAGTCTGTCCACCCGTGGTGTAATACCAAGTGGGTCGGCATCTTGGAGTCATGCTCTTGTATTTTAGGTTAGTGTAGTATGTGTTGTAAGTCTGGGCCTTCTTCTCTTATTTTTATAGTTTCCTGCTCATCTTCCTTCAAACTTCTGGATCAGTTTGATTGAAGAGTAGCCTGCAACTGCAACGTACAAAATGTTAAAAACCTGCTGCTTTTTCAGATGTGTTGGGTGCTGTGCAAGCAAAACAAAATACAGGAGTAAACTGAGGCAGAGCCTGAAAAACTTGCTAATGTAACAGTAACACCGATGTCACGTCTCATCAGAATTCATTATTATGTTCATTGATTTACTGTATGATAGGACATGAATATGTTTGTGTGTTATAAAAGTCCAATATACTATCGCAGTTATTCGTTTTGTTTATTGAGGTTCCGTGTACATTTTTTTTTTCCAGAAGGGGGGTGGCAAGAGCATGATGTGAGCTGAGAGAGATTTGAATTGAATTTTGGCCCTGAAAAGTACTAGACTTAGGACAAGGGCCAAATTCCCTAACCTCTCTGAGACCCAGTTTCTCTGTGGATCAAATATGGATGGTACCTACTTCACAGGTCTGTCATGAGGAGTCCATGAAGTAACGCATGTACCATCGAGTATAGTGCAGAGTTCAGTGACAGATGCTACACAGGACTCTTGGTCCTGTGGTGATGTGATAATAGGAGTCTTGGCTTTAAACCAGTAAGACCAAGAGTCAAGAATTCAGGATAAATGAGTGGAGAACTTTGAAAGTTGTCTCCTTGTCAAGAAACATGGTGCTTATGAAAACCTAAGTAAGTTTAAATGTGGTGTGGAATGGGCTGTTTTTATGTTCGTTGTGTTTACAGTTGATAAACAAGAATTAGCATTTGGCTTTCAAATTATAAAACAGTGTTAACGAAGGCAGTGGGAACTTATCGTACTGTATTTTGTGGTGTCTGTGTGCAGACGCACATACAGTCTGGAGCTGCACAGTAGAGTTGTGTACATTTAGTAATTATTGTTTTATTTTCATCAATTTAGAATTCAAGAATTGTGAATTTGGAAAGAATATTAGAGATTATTTAGAGTATGTGAGCTCACTTTAATGATGATTCAAATGAGGCTAGAGGTGTGAAGAAACTGGTGTAGACTAATTATCAGCTAATCATCAGGAGATTAGCCTGGGAGCCTGCATTTCCTGATGCTTGGGCCGGTGCCTGTGCCACCATCTTTGCCTGGTGACCACTCCAGCCTGGGCTGTTGGGATGGTCTGGTTCCAAACATTCAGCTCCATCTTCAGACTGGGTGTTAAATAGCATGCCAGGTTGTGAATGTCATAACTTTGGAAAGGTTAGGCTCCCCGACGTAGGATTACTTTGAAGACTTTCGTTCACAGGGCGTACCGTTCTCTGTTAGACAGTGATTAGATCGTGATTTTCTGGCTTTAATTGATGGCCTGTGATCCAAATGTTATACAATCCCATTTTCTATCCTCTCTTAGCACATCAATTATACTTACCTCTAAACTTTTCTCTAGTGGTTGCCGGACAGTTTGCCACATACATTTGCCCCTAATCCAAGTTCGCTTTCAGGTAACACTACCCTGCTTGAGGAGGGGGGCAGGCAGCTTTAAGTTCACCAAGTGTCCTGATGCCCTGGTGCCCCCTGCCCAGCCCGTAGAGCACTGCGTTCCTCCATAGACTGCCGTCAGCGGATACATTGTCACTCTGATGACTTTGAACAAAACTTATCTGTGACATCAATTAAGAATAAGAAAGAAATGATTTTACTTTCCTTCATTTATCCCTTCTCTGATGCTCTGCCTTTCTGTAAGTAGACCCTGACTTCTGCAGTGTTCCTCAGGTGAGAACGGAAGGCCAGAGAGGGCTGGGTGGGGCTCACCCTCCCCCAGGTGGGATACGGTTTTCCCCTGCAGAGTAGGCCTTTGTATCGGCCAGCGCTCTGGGTGTCGTTACGTGATGATTCATTCCTTTCCCCTTCTCTCTGCCAGAAACAGAGGAGGATTTTTCTTGGATCGTCACCTGAGAATCTGGGGCTGTCCCTGGAGGTACAACCCATGACAGTGTGGGGTCCCCCCGGGACTGTGGCCCCAGGAATCTCTCCAGTGAGTTCACCTGTAGCCCTGGCATCGACACCACCATTTCCGTGTCCGCACCAGTTAACAGCTGCAGCGCTTCTGCTCCAGGTAGGTTGATCTTGCTGTGATTTCCTTGACTCTTCTGTCTCCAGTTTTCTGGGCAGTGGTTTTGCCCTGTGACTCAATTTTCTGATAGATCCAAGAAAGGTAACTGATTTTCCGTTTGTTCAACTTTTTTCTTGCTGTCAGGACAGGAGGGGCAGCTTCTAAGCTCTTTACTCATTGGAGTAATAACTGACTGAGTGGTGAGGAATTGTTTTAAAGTCCTTTATCTTTGTCTCTTGTCTCATCCATTTAAATAATTTTTCTGTTAAAATATCTTACAGACATTTAAAACCAGGAAGTTTGTGTAGGATATTCCAAATATTACCATTTTTAAATGAATTTTTTTTTGCAAAAAGGGGGTTAATGTTATTTTTCTATAGAACACCACCAAATCATTCCTATTCTGGGGATATCACTTAAGAATGTAATTCTGCACAGTAAGGCTTTATGCACAAAGATGCATATATTGTAGCAATATGTGTGCAGCGTCTATGAAGTTACTATCTAAAGCATTTGTCATTTATCTTCGCTAAATCTGCCCTATATTATTTGTCTTGTCTACCCAGCTAGATGTGTACACTCCTTGGGGACAGGGGCGCTGTGTTATATTCCTCCAAATGCGCCTTCCCCACCCTTGAACCTTGGCACACTTGTGTTTTTCAGTCAACAGAGGTTAGCGTGCTGGGCACTGGGCAGTGATATGATGAGCAAAAGGAAGTGGCTCTTACCCTGTGGGGTCTGGGTTATGGTGCAGGAGATGGAGCTCACCGGGAACTGTGCAGGTGCTTTTAGTTGAGCTGAGATAAGCCCTTGAAGGAAAACACTGTTTGTGACTTCGTACGGCACAGAGTGACTTACGTGGCGTAGGTGCGCAGGGTCTGTTGGTTTATGCCGAGTAAGCTGTGTCTGAGGACGTGTTTACTTGTAGAGGAAGCACGAAGTTCACATTTGTCTATGAAGCAGGTGACAGTTTTCAGAAACAAAGCTCCCATGTCCTTCCCAGAGGGCATTGTGGTCAGTGCACGAGACCCTGATGTCCCCGACACACCGCTGCAGAATTTGACTTCCACTTTGTAAACTCCATCAGAAGCACGCCGTGGGCTCAGTGTGGTTTCTGTTAGTGTTTTAGGGGCTGTGTGCTTGGGTTCCATTTATGCTTCCAAAAAACCACCCTCACGGTAAGTCATCCCCGGGCAGCAGAAGCAGGCGCTCGGCCGGGGCGGTATCGAGCGTGGTCATGACTCCATGGTTTGCACCTGTGACTCTTGTCATTTGTGTTTCACTGCAACTGTTCCAGATTGAAGAAACAGGGATCTGCAGGCTTCGAAAAGTCAAAAGAAAAATCACGACGTTTTACTTGGTTGCATTTCTGATTTTCGGAATTGTGCATAAAAATTAATGTGACCATTGCACATTTTGACTGTTAACCTTTTCAGTTTCTTACATCAGTGACCAGACTTGCTAAAAGAGAAGTTTATGAAAGCTGGGGGGCCTGAGTTAGGCAGGTGGCTTCTTGATGCAGAGGCGGTGGTGGGGAAGACCGCTTGGATGCCGAATGTGTCTGTGTTGCAGAATCTCTCCAGGCCGGGGTCCCCGCTCTGGCCCCCATGGTGCGTGGGCTTCCCTGTCACAGTGCTCACACGGGGAGTAGCTGTGACCACTTACCCTGTAACTTACTCATTGGATTGAAACCTCTTAAAGGGGGAATCACATCTTCCTTGTGTACTGTTGTATCTCAGCACAATACCGGTGGCTTAGCAGGTCTCTAGAAATATTTGTTGAACAAATCAAATAGTGTTTAACAGCTATTACATGCCTACTATATGTTCAATAGTGAGAATAATGAAAAATAAACTCTAGGTTAACCGTTTCATTGGTGGAGATAAAATACAATACGTAAAATAATGACGTACCAATACGGGTCTATACTTAGTTAAATACCGACTATGTGAAGTGACAGTGAGTTCAACAAGATTTCGGAGAAGAAGGTGTTTAATGGGCGTCCTTGTGGTCAAAGTCAGTTTCGTGGAAAAGGAACTTGGAGACCGTCGACGGTGAAGAGGTGAAATCAAGATGACATGGCCGGCGTGTATGTAGCGGGGGTGTTTGAGCTGTAACCTTAGACGAGGGGGTCTTTCGGGATATTTCTTGGAGTGGTGGAGCTACAGAATCAAAGTAGTACCTTTAGGAAGGTTGCTCCGTTATCCGTACCTACGTGGGGGGACCTGTTGGGAAGCAGTGAGAGGCTGGGGGTGACCGGAACAGAGGGACGCAGGGATGGAAGAGGCTCGTCAAGAGGGGGAGCAGGAATCTCAGACTGACGTGACGGGGGCTTCTTGGGCGCCAGCAGGTCCCGGGGCTCCTGAGGAAACAGGGAGGCTGGGAAGGAGTGGGGCCGGAGACCCACATCGGGGCTGGAACGCGCCGACGCCGACGTGCAGTCACGAAGGGGCAAACGCGGACTAGTTCGGTGTGACGTGCGGGAAGCGGGGAGGATTTCCTGACGGGAGGGTGGGAGGGCGATCAGGTTAAATCCTGCGGAGACCTGTCAGGAGGGAAGAGTGCAACGTGGGGTGGGATTCTGCAGGAGGGAAACATCGCTCACCTCAAAGAGCCGGGGGTGTCCGGTGAGAGGCGGGGGCGGAGTGCAGCTTCCGAAGGGGTGAGGTCAGACGCCCTTCCTTGTCACGCCCACGGGAGGGCCCTGGGGACGACGCAGACCTTGAATTTCAGGACACAGACCGAAAAGGGAAAAAAAGCGTGAGTAGGCGCCATCAGTGTCTACATGGCCCCTCGATGTTTCTTACCTGAAGGAGCGGCGTGGGGGCGGCCCTCCCTGCCTCGACTTCCTGAGCAGTGGGAAGAGAGAAGTCAGAAGCGAATCGGGCCTGAGCTGCTGGGCGGGGCCCGGAGTGGCGCCTCCCCGTGGTCCTCCCAGGAGGAGCCTCCTTCGTCCTCCGTGTTCTCCGTCCTCCCCCCGCCTCTCCCACCCTCCTTTTCCTGCTCACCTTCACTGTTTCCTCACTGTTGGTTGACTTGACACTTGAACCTAATTTTTATGTGACAGCCATGTCTTCGGAGGATAGAAGAGACGGCGATAAAGGCTTTTAAACGTACGGCAAATGTACGAAACTTCTGGAATCCAAAGTTAAAGAAAGCCAGTATATGTGATATTTGTAGGGGTAGGAAAATGAGCATATAAAGTAATTGGGAAGAAGTGACGAGGAACAGAAAGAAAAAAGTGACAACAAAGTGAGGCGTATGGAAGCCATCAGTCTGAACAAATGCGTGAATCTTTTTCTCTGCCAAATGGGCACGAGCACCGGCAGCTGGTCACGTTCTGGTGGAACTCGTTCTGCGCTCGCTTCATGCGCGAGGACAGATCCATGGTGAACACTTACGTTTGGCTCCTCATGGAGGACAGGTATAGTCAGCCCCAGGCTTCCTTTGTAACTAATTTCAATAGAGAGAGGCTTGTGAGGGCGGGCTGCTGTTCTCCGCGGAGCACACATGGGAGAATGTTTTCAGCATCCTGCAATTCTGAAAAACCTAGCGGCAGTTCAGTGAGTGGGGCCCTCGCCTCTTCAGCCATTTGCGAGATTGCCTCCTCGATACAGACGGGTTTTCTTCTTCGCTTTTTTTAAATCTGAGGTTTTGTTTGTTTCTGTTTTTCTTCATGTTCCTCTGGTTGTGTTGGCTTTTTGTGTATGTGTGTGTGTGTTCCAAATTGCCATGGACTGAACCCTGATGAAAAGACTTACGGCCCTATTTGGTAAAAGAGAAACAAACCCCCAAAATAAAAAAACAAAAACAAACAATTGAACAACTCCTCTGTTTTTTAATGCTCTGCAACTTTAGCACCATTTCCTTTTTTTTTTTGCGGTACGCGGGCCTCTCATTGCTGTGGCCTCTCCTGTCGCGGAGCACAGCCTCCGGACGCGCAGGCTCAGCGGCCATGGCTCACTGGCCCAGCCGCTTCGCGACATGTGGGATCTTCCCGGACGGGGGCACGAACCCGTGTCCCCTGCATCGGCAGGCGGACTCTCAACCACTACGCCACCAGGGAAGCCCAGCACCATTTCCTTTTACAAGATGTAAGTAGTCCTGTGAAACTTTTGGCAACGACAAGGCTGATCATTACAGCCACGTTGAGTAGCGATTTTATTTTATTTTATTAATTATTTTTTTGAAAAAAATTAACATTATTATTATTATTTCTTTTTTAAAAACATCTTTATTGGAGTACAATTGCTTTAAAGTGTTGTGTTAGTTTCTGCTGTATAACAAAGTGAATCAGCTATATGTGTACCTATATCCCCATATCCCCTCCCTCTTGCGTCTCCCTCCCACCCTCCGTATCCCACCCCTCTAGGTGGTCACAAAGCACGGAGCTGATCTCCCTGTGCTATGCGGCTGCTTCCCACTAGCTATCTATTTTACATTTGGTAGTGTGTATATATGTCTATGCCTCTCTCTCGCTTCGTCCCAGCTTACCCTTCCCCCTCCCCGTGTCCTCAAGTCCATTCTCTACGTCTGCGTCTTTATTCCGGTCCTGCCCCTAGGTTCTTCAGAACTCTTGTTTTTTTTTTAGATTCCATATATATGTGTTAGCATACAGTATTTGTTTTTCTCTTTCTGACTTCACTCTGTATGACAGACTCTAGGTCCATCCACCTCACTACAAATAAATCAATTTCATTTTCTTTTTATGGCTGAGTAATATTCCATTGTATATATGTGCCACATCTTTATCCATTTATCTGTCATGGACACTTAGGTTGCTTCCATGTCCTGGCTATTGTAAATAGTGCTGCAATGAATATTGTGGTACATGAGTCTTTTTGAATTACAGTTTTCTCAGGGTATATGCCCAGTAGTGGGATTGCTGGGTCATATGGTAGTTCTGTTTTTAGTTTTTTAAGGAACCTCCATACTGTTCTCCATAGTGGCTGTATCAATTTACATTCCCACCAGCAATGCAAGAGGGTTCCCTTTTCTCCACACCCTCTCCAGCATTTATTGTTTGTAGATTTTTTGACAATGGCCATTCTGACTGGTGTGAGGTGATACCTCATTGTAGTTTTGATTTGCATTTCTCTAATGATTAGTGATGTTGAGCATCCTTTCATGTGTTTGTTGGCAATCTGTGTATCTCTTTGGAGAAATGTCTATTTAGGTCTTCTGCCGATTTTTGGATTGGGTTGTTTGTTTTTTTGATATTGAGCTGCATGAGCTGCTTATATATTTTGGAGATTAAGCCTTTGTCAGTTGCTTTGTTTGCAAATATTTTCTCCCATTCTGAAGGTTGTCTTTTCGTCTTGTTTATGATTTCCTTTGCTGTGCAAAAGCTTTGAAGTTTCATTAGGTCCCATTTGTTCATTTTTGTTTTTATTTCCATTTCTCTAGGAGGTGGGTCAAAAAGGACCTTGCTGTGATTTATGTCATAGAGTGTTCTCCTATGTTTTCCACTGAGAGTTTGATAGTGTCTGCCTTACATTTAGGTCTTTCATCCATTTTGAGTTTATTTTTGTGTATGGTGTTAGGGAGTGTTCTAATCTCATACTTTTACACGTAGCTGTTCATTTTTCCCAGCACCACTTATTGAAGAGGCTGTCTTTTCTCCATTGTATATTCGTGCCTCCTTTATCAAAGATAAGGTGACCATATGTGCATGGGTTTATCTCTGGGCTTTCTATCCTGTTCCATTGGTCTATATTTCTGTTTTTTTGCCAGTACCATACTGTCTTGGTTACTGTATCTTTGCAGTGTAATCTGAAGTCAGGGAGCCTGATTCCTCCAGCTGTGTTTATTTTTCTCAGGATTGCTTTGGCTATTCGGAGTCTTTTGTGTTTCCATACAAGCTGTGAAATGTTTTGTTCTAGTTCTGTGAAAAATGCTGTTGGTAGACTGATAGGGATTGCATTGAATCTGTAGATTGCTTTGGGTAGTATAGTCATTTTCAAAATATTGATTCTTCCAATACAAGAACTTGATATATCTCTCCCATCTGTTTGTATCATCTTTAATGTCTTTCATCAGTGTCTTATAGTTTTCTGCATACAGGTCTTTTGTCTCCTTAGGTAGGTTTATTCCTAGGTATTTTATTCTTTTTGTTGCAGTGGTAAATGGGAGTGTTTCCTTAATTTCTCTTTCAGATTTTTCATCATTAGTGTATAGGAATGTCAGAGATTTCTGTGCATTAATTTTGTATCCTGCTACTTTACCAAATTAATTGATTAGCTGTAGCAGTTTTCTGGTGGCATCTTCAGGATTCTCTATGTATAGTATCATGTCATCTGCAGACAGTGACAGTTTTACTTTTTCTTTCTGATTTGGATTCCTTTTATTTCTTTTTCTTCTCCGATTGCTGTGTATAAAACTTCCAAAACTATGTTGAATAACAGTGGTGAGTGTGGACAACCTTGTCTTTTTCCTGATCTTAGTGGAAATGGTTTCAGTTTTTCACCATTGAGAACGATATTGGCTGTGGGTTTGTCGTATATGGCCTTTATTATGTTGAGGAAAGTTCCCTCTATGCGTACTTTCTGGAGGGCTTTTATCATAAATGGATGTTGAATTTTGTCGAAAGCTTTTTCTGCATCTGTTGAGATGATCATATGGTTTTTCTCCTTCAGGGTGTTAATATGGTGTATCACGTTGATTGATTTGTGTATATTGAAGAAGGCTTGCATTCCTGGAATAAACCCCACTTGATCATGGTGTATGATCCATTTAATGTGCTGTTGGATTCTGTTTGCTAGTATTTTGTTGAGGATCTTTGCATCTATGTTCATCAGTGATATTGGCCTGTAGTTTTCTTTCTTTGTGACATCCTTGTCTGGTTTTGGTATCAGGGTGATGGTGGCCTCGTAGAATGAGTTTGGGAGTGTTCCTCCCTCTGCTATATTTTGGAAGAGTTTGAGAAGGATAGGTGTTAGCTCTTCTCTAAACGTTTGATAGAATTCTCCTGTGAAGCCATCTGGTCCTGGGCTTTTGTTTGTTGGAAGATTTTTAATCACAGTTTCAATTTCAGTGCTTGTGATTGGTCTGTTTACATTTTCTATTTCTTCCTGATTCAGTCTTGGCAGGTTGTGCTTTTCTAAGAATTTGTCCGTTTCTTCCAGGTTGTCCATTTTATTGGCATAGAGTTGCTTGTAGTAATCACTCATGATCCTTTGTATTTCTGCAGTGTCAGCTGTTACTTCTCCTTTTTCATTTCTAATTCTGTTGATTTGCGTCTTCTCCCTTTTCTTCTTGATGAGTCTGGCTAACGGTTTATCAATTTTGTTTAATAATTATCCTATGAGTATGAGGCTGTGACCCTGAACTGTGCCTTAATAGTTATAGTCTCTGATGTAGTTGAATCATTGAGCCAGATCTTGCTTGGCCATCAGACAGCTAACAGCATGCCCAGAAGGGCTGAAATGCAAAGCCATGGTGGTGAAGCCCCGTGGGCTCGCACTCAGGCCACGTCCGCGGGGCGCGGCTGCTGCTGTGACCCTCTCCTGACCAGCGCCCGTTCTGCTGTGTGCGCTGAGCATTGTGCATCCGCCCACATCTGTGTGGAGCTTGTAGCAGGTCAGCTGCTCGCGAGGGACTGACCTCAGTCAGCGGACCTGACTGATCCAGTGGTTCCGTGAGTCTTCCCACGGATTGCTGTAGGACTGGGAATGGGACCCAGTTTTGGCCCATGACACTTAGAAGTTTGCTGGGGGCTGCAAGGCAAGCTCTTCCTCACTCCTAAGAGCCATGGAAAGTCTTCCCTCCTTCGGTAGCATCTTCTGAAGGGGGGAGCATGGAGCCAACGTCGCTACTGGGACCCACCTTATAACCATAAGAAAACCAGCGTGGAGTGGAGACCATGGGTGCCCTCCTCGAGGGCGGGAGGCCATTTGGGGCCCTGATGTTGTCAGGGTCGTCTGGGCCCTCCGCTGAAGCTCTGGGGCCCAGGTGACTGTGGCACGTGGCATCTTCTGTTACTTGGAGACGCAGGCACACTTGCTGAGGTTGGTGACGTGCAGCCCCATCCTCTGGCAGCTCCTTGCGCATAGAGAATGTACCTTCTGTTCTCAAGCCTGCTTGTTTCCTCCACTTGCTGCTGAGTGATTTCTAGCCGGTCCCACGTTCACCTGAATGTGAAAAGGATCCACACTATTGAAACTATCAAATCAAACCACCTCTGAAGGACACCTCAAGAGAGGCGTTTCCAGTAAATTCCAGCAAGTGCCCACGGTAGAGCGAGCCCGTAGGGGTGTGTGTCGGTGTGAACGTGGAATTGGTTACTCATGGTAGTAGCCATTGGTAATGAGGCTTTTCTGTCGCATTATGCCCCCAGATTTTCTGATTTAAAAAAATTCACACTGGAACTGGACCAGAAAGCATTATAAATATGAGAATCTTCTCCAGGAAATTCCTTCCTCATCTTCAGGGATCTGTCACATTGCCTGTTTTAAAAGTATTACCTCCCAGTGTGGTTTGGGGCAAACTTTACCTTTTATTAAGGAAATTCGGCCCTTTTCACGTTCTTCATGTATCTTCATTTCAAACCTCGGTTCAGCTGGCGACTTCATAGGTACTGGTGTGTATTTTCTGTTTTTTTCTAATCAATGACGCTGAAGGAGACTTGACCCCCCCACACACTTGTTTATAATTACTTACAGTTAGTTTATGTTTCTAAATTTAAGAGAACACTTCTGGTGGCCCATCTATTTGATCAGGTATATTCTTGTGATTATAATATTGCTTCAGAGATTGATTTACAAAACACACAATTGACGCTTTTAATTAATAGCCTGCCACAGAGCAGAGTTCAGTGATGTAACCTAGTGGTCCAGACCTACAATTTATGGACTATTAGTTAGCTGTTAGCTTATCTGCTCACATGACCTGTGGATCCATCAGCTTGATGGAGAGTAGAGACCTGAGTGATCCTAGAAGATATTTTACAGAACTTTCAGAAGATTTCCAGGAAAAGTTGATCCTTGGATAAAAAAGTGAAAAGAAAAAAAGTTCATTAATTTCCAAGGCATTTCCTGCTTTCCACCCCAAAACAGGCACATAATCATTTGAATAGTGTTATACCTTAAAAATTATTCCTAACAACACTGGTGAAGTGACGTAATGAACTTTTTTGTTGTTGTTGTTCTTAAAAAAAGGAGGGGGAATCAAAAAGAATCAAAAATGATTTTTTGCAGGTCTTTGGAATGATATCAAGCATAAATTTTAATTGGGCTTCATTTACTAAGTGCTGCATTACCTCATCCTTTGGTTTTCACTCTGGATTTTCTATAAATCTTCGTATGGCTAAACATGATAAACTGCTCAGCATACTGTGGAACAAGGCGGTGCTTATTAGCACTTGGGAAGTTATTGATTGCCCGTCTTGATTAATCTTTCATGGGTCTCTGCAGGATTAATTCCAGAGAGAAGACTGTGGCTTCTACCACCGTAGACCTCATTCATACCTTCTCCTTCAATTACAAGATTTTTGTTACCTACAACTATTAGTCTAGTTATGACTTTTCTAGCACAAATTCTTTTGGTCTCTGTTTGTCAACAGTGAGCATTTAAAAATTAAATTGATTTTCAAGATGTGTCAGTAAGATGAAAAGTGTGGCCCCAAAGTGTTTCATACACTTAAAAGTAAAAAGGAATTTTAATTTATGTTTTAAAATAAATAAAGGTTCATTTTCTTGGTTATGTAAGTTTAAAATATGTGTACGCTTGTGTGTGTGTGTGTGTGTGTGTCTGTGTGTGTGTTGTTTTTAAGCTGAGAAATCAGGAGTTTTTAAGCGAACAGCTGGTGGTACTTTCATGCTGACTCTCACTACGGATCGGGCTTGGATGCTTTCTAAACCGGAACTATCTTACATTGTGGAATTGTATCGGGGGTGAGGAAGTTGTAATATTGCCACAAGCGCCCTTGGACGGAGCGTGGAGGCCCGGAGCCCCGAGTGTGGGTGGTGGTGTGGGAGCCTCGTCCCTGGTTTGGGTCAGGGGCAGCTTGGGGACATGGGCTTGAGGCTGCGTCTGCAGCGCTCTTGCTCTAAGACTGGGGGCGGGGGCGGGGGGGGGCTGCTGTGCCCCACTCCTGTGTCACCATCGCCTTAGGGATGGACAGCTGGCCTCCCAGGAGGCAGGCAGGGTTCCGACCCAGGGATGCTAGCGTCCCACGCGGTTCCAGAGTTTCATTCCTCAGAGCAAAGTATTCTTCAAGTTTCCCAGTAAAGTGCAGACCTCTCCTGGGCGGGGCCATCCTCTAAGTTCCTCTCAATTGACTAAGATTGAGTCTGCATGGCCCGGCACAGCACGCACATTTATTTAATTCAGCTTCAGAGCTGGCTGGTTAATTAGCTAACACTGTTGGCAGGGATGCCTCGGCCGGAGGTTGACACAGAGGAGAAGGACCAAAAGGACCTGATGGGGAGAAGGCAGAGCACCTCTGACGGACCTTGAGAATGTGCCAGAATCACCTCGGGCTGGTGAAAAGTACAGTCTGGGGGGAAGATGTAAAAAGGGATGTGATTTCATATCGACAAACTCATAAGTAGCAGACACTCAATGTCAGTGTCAGATTCTGTCTGTGACTCTTGTTTCCAATTTCCATGAAGCCACATATGCTTAAGAAGGGTCATTTTAAGGAATTTTTAGGTAACCGTGTTTGCTGACTAACGTGTCATGTCATGGGTCTGAGACGCCTTCTGTCTCTGTGCTGTCATTGATCCATCAGGGCAGGATGGGGAATGGGTGCTGCCTCATTCCGAGGAACAAACGAGGAGGCTTAGCAAATGGACCTCAGGTGGAGATGCAAGTCATTGTGTGTGTGTTCCCAGTTCAGCCTTCAGCTCAGTTCAGTTTTGTTGGTCTCTTTGAGATTATGTGTTCTGGGACTGGGGTGTCATGTTTCAGTGGATGTGCTGATTAATTGAGGGTTAACTAGTAAAGACCATTCATTTTTAACTTTTATCTGAAATCAGAAAGACCTGATTTGAAAATGGTTCCATCCTTTACCAGCTTTTTGAACTCGGGCAAACTGCTTAATCTCTTTTATTCATCATTCTAATCTGTGCCTCCCAGTGTCCTTGCAAGGATTACATTAGGTGAAACGTGCCCTAACACACAGGAGATGCTCAAAAAGTGGGAGCTATTATTTAGTGACCCGAAGTTTTAGTGAAAGCTTTGGTGTGACGCAATGAAAATAACTGAATCCTTCAATAATGACTGATGTTGAATTAACTAATATCTCTGTGCCAGGAATTGGGACAATACAGATGAAAAAGTCCCCACACTCTGGGAGCCCACAGTCTACAGGTAGATCTTTTCTGGAGTGCGGATTTCCAGACGAATCCCTTTTCTTCAGGGTTAAACTGTGGACCCTGAAGCTGAGGGCTGACTCGAGGATGGCCGAGTAGAAGACTATGATTTTGAACCTTCTGTTCTCAATTAAATGTTGCATCTCTTTCTGAAATGGTGATGCAGGTGAAGGCTGGGGAGTTGGCTGGGGTTTAGATACGTGTGATGCTGAGATGGGGGAAAATAGGGCGGAGGCGTTTCCAGTAGATGAAGCTGCAGCAGAAAAAACGCGAGGGTATGAAATTTCAGGATGTGTTTCTGGGATAATGACTAGCTTTGAAAATTAGGAAGTAAATTCAAGCCAGTGAAGTATAGGCTAAGCTGACTGATGGGGAAGATAAGAGAAGAGCGTCGTGTCTTGGGTTATGTCACCAGTGCATTCAGTGCCACCCAGAGCTGTCAAGCGATGCTGCTGGACTCACCTGGAACGTAGCAAATGTCCTGCCGTCTGTGCTCGTAGATCGGGGGGCTTGGTCTGGAGGATTCAGGTAGAAGAGGCTCCTCCCCTCCCTTCCTCCCTCCCTCCCTCCCTTCTTCCTTCTAAAGAGAAGTAAAATCTTTTCCTTGACCCTCTCAGGGTCCCTGGCTGGGTCTGAAAATTAAACCGACAGACTAACAGGGAAAAGCACACGTGTTTATTTAATATGTTTTACGTGACACCTTCCTGAGACCCAAAGGAAGGCACCTGAGTGTTCGATTTGCTGAGATTTGCTGCAGGGTGGGCAGGCGAGGAGAAGCGGGCTGGGACGGGGGTGGCGTCCATGCACGAGCCAGGGTGGCTGAGCCAGGCCTGTTGCTGGGTTCTTTTCAGTCCAGGAGATAAACATGCTTCTTTCCTCTGGGTGGAGAGAGGGCCTTGTGACTGGCTTCAGGGGAGAAGGGGGAGGTTGGAGAGACCTTCCTGCTTCTGCCACTTTTTCCAACTCCTACAGCTTGAAAGAGTCAGTATGCCACGGTGCCATGCAGCATGTCCTGAACCCCATTACTTCCCTCCTTCCCTAAGCACAGACCGAGTGCCTGCTGCATACCAGGGGGCACCCCCAGAGCTTCCTACTGCTCATGCTGCAGCGGAAGACAGACAAATAGATACTTACATGTATTTGTAGTGACAAGTGCAGTCATGAAAACGTGCAATAGAGAGCGACCAGGACCTGCTTTGCTTCCCACTCAGGGAAGAGCTTTCTAAAGAGGTGACTTTTTTTTTTTTAAAGAAAAATTTGAATTCAAAAAAGTCAGAAGAAACAATTTTAACAGAAATGACAACGATCATGTCCTTGATGTATAAAGTGTCTGAAAATCGGAAAGGTAAGCAGGTTTTCCAAATAAGAAAAACACAAAAATCCCAGTGTTTGCCCGGGCAGGAGATAAGTGAGAATGCAGGGGTGACTCCTGCCGCTGGGTGAGGACTGAAGTTGACCTAAATAGAACGCACGGCCTGCAAGTCAAGTATTGGTCCCACAAATCTTCCAGAAGAGGCGGCCTCTGAGCTGGCACCTGCAGCCGTAAGGGAAATCGCCCTCTCCGCTGCGTAACTGGGTCTTTCCTGCCCCCAAGCACAGCACCTCATCCCTGGCCGCACGGTCGCGTGCCATCTGTGTCCACTGTCTGAAGACTCTCTCTCTTTCTCTGTACTTCCTCATTAAGTCTGCCTGTAGGAACGTGGCTTTAGGACTAACCCTGAAATCATCATCTTTAAAGCTGAGGTATTCCTAGCTTCTGTTAGTAGCTGTTTGTGGCTTGGACGTTGCCATCTTATCCCAGTCATTCTTCAGTCCACCTATGTTTCCTGCTTCCATTGCTCTCTGAGGTCATAAGTTTAATCAGTGTGTCACCTGTTAGGCCCATGGAACTCACCGTGGCAGGGGGGTGCCCCCGAAAGTGGGCCTGTCGGGTTAAGATGAGGGGGGAAGGGAGGAGAGGACAGAGCCAGGTATGAAAAATGCCACATAATTTGGGGGGATGTACATCCCATTTTCTAGGACAAGCAAGTATGTTTGGACCAACCTGGCCATTTCCTTCTTTCCAGTTCTGATCAATCGTTTGAAAGCCTCTTGGAATGTGACTGAATTCACGATGAGCCGCCCATGATTATTTTGAATGTGAAGGACAGAATCACCGCCCTTTAACTGCTCGCCGTTGTCGAGTGCGAGGGGTGATAGGGGCTCCACAGAAGACAGGGCTGGGCGGAGTCGCTGCCCTGTGACCCTCACTGTACAGGAAGGATGGCTGCGATACATACAAGCTAATAATCACCATCTTATAATAGATGTTAGCGTAAATCCTTCATTCAAAATGTGTTTCTTCCTAAATGCTTTGGGGGAGTTTACGGGGAAACCACTGAAATAGACACATTTGGGGGTATTTACTTGACCTTTGAGCCAGCCTCCTTTCTCTGTGACCTGGACAGCCAGGTGCTTTGGATAAAGATGTGTTTGATGTGCTCTGGCCACACGGCCCCGGTGGGTTAGATGAGGGTGGGCGCTGGCCTGGGCTTAGCCATCAGGTTCTGTGAGAGATTTGAAGTGGGAGCCCCTCCCACCCCTCAGA
This sequence comes from Leucopleurus acutus, assembly GCF_964270905.1. Lineage (NCBI taxonomy): Eukaryota > Metazoa > Chordata > Mammalia > Artiodactyla > Delphinidae > Leucopleurus > Leucopleurus acutus. Next base: position 107,117,492 of record NC_139144.1, on the reverse strand, counting down.
AAGTTAGCTCTCTGCTTCTGTCTGGACGTGTGGGGAGATCTCATGAGCTGCAGGGTAGCTGAGAAGAGAAGGTCAGAGAAAGGGAGGAGAGGGGACTGGAGGACGGGACAGGGGATCAGGACAGGTGTGTGACTCCCATTTCCTTTCTGCCCTGGGGTCTGACTGTGTGTCAGGAAAATGGAAAACCATGGTTTCTCCATCCACAAGCACCATAGTAAAGCATGTGGTTTGAATGGAACGTGCTCTTTTCCTAAGAAAGAACTCATGCTGGTTATAGAGTGGTGTTACCTGTGGACACATTAAATTAATTTTCCCTTGCAAGGACAACCCATAATTCCCACCAGCTTTGGTTGGGTTTAATGTTTTCCTGTCTTCTAATGGACAGTAATTGAAATGGATTTATTATCTAAATTATTCCTTCGTTCAGGATATCACTTAGAAAAATGGGACCATAAAATGAGCTGTTCCCGGTCAGAAAGTGGCCCATACGGAGCAGGTGAGGATTACGGTGAGACTCGCCCAGGCTGAGTGTCTCCCTGTGGAATATAAAGTAGCTCTTCAAGTTTGGAAAATGCATGATATTATAAATCGGATTTCATGTATTTCTTTACCCAGTTTAGAAGAAGTGTCAGGAGAAAACATGTCTGAGTTTAGAGGCAATTTCAGATGTAGGTACTTTTACAAATGAATAAGTCCTGGGAACTGTGGCCTGGAGAGCCGGCCCTGGAACTTCCCTTCCATTCTGGCCTCGGTCACTGTTGTAATCTCTCTTCCACCCTGGCCCTTCGTCTCTGCAGAGCCCACCGAGGCCTGAAGTCAGGCTCCTCCCAGCTCTCACGTCCATGTCTCCCCTCACACAGCTGCCCCCCGACCGCCCTGAGGATGGCGGGGGTAGGACCCCGTGTCCCTCCCCCCTGCAGCTGCAGCTTCTCCCCCCACCTCATCCTAGCGCTGCGAACAAAGACCCAGGTGACTCGCTCCACGGAGTTTTCCTCTGAAATGGAGGTAAATCTTATTCTAGTTACTCACGCAGTGCTTGATGAACGTGTGCGGAGCGTGTACTTAGTCATTTGTAAATCACAGGGCTCTAACAGGCAAATGATGGAGCCCCTCGTTTCTAGGAGCCTGCCGTCCGGGGGACATAAACCACGTGTCCCGAGCACATGGCTGTTGTGGAGGAGCTGGGAGCCACGAGCAGTGGCCTTGGGGGTGGGGTAGCGTCGGCTGCGACAAAGAGGAAGCAGGGCCTCCTGCTTATGTGAGCTTATGAGGTGGGATTCAGGACGGGAGTGGCCTTCATCCCCTGCCCCCTGAAGGACCACCTTTCCGGGACGTCCAGGTGTGAGGCTGGTCCAGCTCACGCTTGTCGCCGGCTCTTCATTTCCAGCTGGTTATAGTTCTTGGTGGCAGTCAGGTTGGGCCCGAAGGGAGGCGGGGTGTGTCGGAGCTGGGCCCGGCCCGGCCAGGTCTCTGTCTCCTGCGGGAGGCACACCCCGCCCACTTGGACCCTCCACGCCACCCACTAAAGCGGCCTCGCCTGTACCCGTTCATCCGCCTGAGGCTCCTACCCCAGAGGTGGGGCTTGCCTTTCACGGCTCCTCTGCTCCAGTCAGAGAGATGAGGACCTAGGTTTTTTTTTTTTTTTTTGCGGTAAGCGGGCCTCTCACCGCTGTGGCCTCTCCCATTGCGGAAGACAGGCTCCGGACGCGCAGGCTCAGCGGCCATGGCTCACGGGCCCAGCCGCTCCGCGGCACGTGGGATCTTCCCGGACCGGGGCACGAACCCGCGTCCCCTGCATCAGCAGGCGGACCCTCGACCATTGCACCACCAGGACCTAGGTATTTTGGTGACCACTTTAGGCAGCCAAGATTAAAAGTGATAAAATTGACACACTGAATGCACTCCTGTGGCCAGGTCGCTGGCTCTGCAGCCGCCTGTTTGCCTTGTGCCCTCAGTTCCTGGATGGATCCTAAACATCAGTGCTGTCACTTTTGACTCTCTCTTCTTCAGGGAGGAAAACTCACGCTATACAGGAGACACCCTCGTGCCCCGGTTGGCATCTGCTTCTAACTATATTCCCGAGCTTAGATGGTCGGAAGCAGAACTTTGATGATCACGGAAATAGTTACTCTAACAGACTCTGAAGAATTTCGGAGTGCTTTTATGAAAACACCATCATGCTGATTTTGTTTCCTCCTTCTGTGCTCTTTAGAATTCTTTCCTCCCTCCCCCCCCACCCCGCGTTGACTTCAGCGTTGCCTAAATGCCTCTGCCCGCTTGGATGTGCATCCTCACCAGCTATATCACAGCTCACGAATCAGGCAGCAGGCCAGCCCGAGTGAGATCAGCGTGGAGGGGATGCCAGCGTTCTCGGCGCCTGAGTCACCGGGTGTTTTATCAGTGTGGTCACGAAAGGATGCGTAGGAACTGGTGGCGGTACTTCTGCTCAATTTAACGTGTTTTCCAGCACTCATTTTATAAGGGGTTGGTGGTGGAAAGGCAAGGACTCAAGCATACTCATGTGTATCTTTAAATCTATAACTGAAACTGTGAATTAAAACTTAATATATGATCATGATAAAAAAAACTCAGCAGAGACAGCTTTAGAGGAAAGAGGAAAAATCACTAATAATCATAATTAGCATCTTGGTAAAAACCCTTCCAGACTTTTTTTCTTTTGGCCATGAAAATATACAAAGGCGCTCTCAAAACAAAACTTATTTTTACCAGGTATATTATTTTATAACCTTTTTAAATATCATGCTATCTTTTGAACATATTTCGAATTCAATAAATACAGATCTATATCGTCATCATAGATGTCCTCCAGTCGTTCCATTGTGAGAGTGTAATGCATTTACACTAAATTATTTAACTACATTGTTTTCATATTAGTTAATTTAATTATATTGTTTGTCATTCAGTTTGTTTCCAGTTACTGTTTTTGCAAATACAAGCAACCTTGTGATGGATATTTTCAAATGCTCAGGCTCATGCTTCTGGGGTCAGTAGTGCTGGGCACCTTGCAGAACATCCGTGCTCTTCGTCCTAGTGAGAAACGTAGTCAAAGGTCGTACAAATTTAAAAAATTGATGTATATTGTTGAATTTCCCTCCAGAAAACTTGTGTCAATTTTCACTTGTTCTAACAGCATACAGGAACGCCCATATCTTCAAATTCTTTCCCACTTTAGGCATTATTTTATAAAACAAAGTTTTATAGGAAGGTTTTAAATTACAAACTCAATTTCTTTTTTTTGCATCTCTACCTTTTTTATTTCTTCTTACATTGGTTATTTGTGTTTCCTGAAGTTCATCATTTCTGCTTACATTGTTAAATCGTTGTCATATAGTAGTTCATAATATTTACCTCTTATCTTTTTGATATCTGTAATATTGTGGTGCCTCTTCTCTTATTCCTGATATGGGAAATTTGTGTTTTTTTTCTTGTTGGACCTAAAATTTGTTACTTTTATTCGTTATTCAAAAAACCATTGGTTTTTCTCTATTATTAGTCAGATTTTAATTTTATTTCAGCTCTGACCTTTGTTATTTTTCTCCTTCTACTTACTGTGGACTCAATCTGATTGATACCTGTTGCTCCCCAAAGTAATTTACTTTCTGATTGTATCATAATGTAACATTGTAAGACATCTTCATTGCAAAATGCTCAGAGGAAACAAGTTCACCTGAACATGCAGGGCTCAGTGACAGCAGACGTCAGCATTTGATAGAGAGTCAAGCTCATGCAGTTTTATGCAGATGGAACTGTTTCACGCATACTTTAATTTTTTGATGTCGCTTCCCCTGCCGTTTCTCCCTTCCGTATCCTTCTGAAGTCCTCTCTTGCTCCCACAACAGAATTACTGAACACACGGTGTGTGTAATTTCGTATCGTTCTCCATGCAACTTCATAATAATTAGCACATGTTCTGGCATATATGTTTTTTTGCTCATTGTTTGTTTTATATCAATACACTTATATTTCCCTGTATTTTGCTCTTTTAATGCGTATATGTATTTCTTATAATAAATACATAAATAATAAACACAGTAATCCCTCCAGTTCCATTGGTAAAGTTCTGTCTCATCATTTTTAATGGATTCCATGGTGGTGTACCACTATTTGTATACCTAGACCCATTTTTATTTTGTTTTCAATTTTTTTTTTTGGCCACTGAAAACTAGGCTTTGGTAAACCCTTGTTTATCTGCCTTGCATACTGGCTATTTTAGCTCTTTGGGATAAGAATAGGTAGAAAGATAGATACGGCTATACATATAAATTTTTTCTATCTATTGCTAGATTTATTTATTTTTTAATTTGCAACAGCTCCTATTTCTGCCAGTAGTGAATGAGAGTATGCTTTTCTCTCAGTCTCTTTGTAGCGCTCCCTTTCCCCAAGTCTTCGCTGTTGTGTTGATAGTTTACTGCAGTTCCTGGATTTACAGTTTGGACATTGTCTTTTTTGATCTCTTTTTGTGACTGAAGACAATTTAATTATTTTATGTCACCTATGCCTTCCCTTTCAATACAGTTACAGCACTATTTTCATTTAAATCAGTAGATAGTACTTTCTTCTGGCATGCAGGTGCTTTACGTTTTCATGTCAACCAGTGTTTATGGTTTCTGCTTTGACCAGTCGCAGGAAGCCTTTCTCTGCTTGTAGATTATAGAAATAGTCATCTAATTATTTCTGTTATCATCATGGTCTTATTTCCCCTTTCATCTTTAGTCTACCTACAATTTATTTTAATGTAAGGTGTAAGATATAGGTCATACATGTTTATTTTGCAAATAGCAATATAATTTTTGTGAAGACTGTTTCTTTTTTTAATGAATAAGGTAATTGCTTATAGTATTTATTTTTTCACTGTAATAATATATATAAAAATTTTTATTCTATATTGGAGTAGAGTTGATAAACAATGTTGGGTTAGTTTCAAGTGTACAGCAGGGTGATTCAGTTGCGCATATAGAAGTATCTATTCTTTTACAAATTCTTTTCCCATTTAGGTATTACAGAATATTGGGCAGAGTTCCCTGTGCTATACAGTAGGTCCTTGTTGGTTATAAGAACCATTTCTTTCTATTTTTAAAAATATTTATTTATTTATTTGGTTGTGCTGGGTCTTAGTTGCAGCAGGTGGGCTCCTTAGTTGCGGCTCACCAGCTCCTTAGTTGTGGCTCACCGGCTCCTTAGTTGTGGTTTGCCGGCTCCTTAGTTGCGGCAGGTGGGCTCCTTAGTTGTGGCAGGCGGGCTACTTAGTTGTGGCATGCGAACTCTTAGTTGTGGCACGCATGTGGGATCTAGTTCCCTGACCAGGGATTGAACCCAGGCCCCTTGCATTGGGAGTGTGGAGTCTTATCCACTGCGCCACCAGGGAAGTCCCTAAGAACTGTTTCTTGAATAGGTCATCTTTACTACAGTGATTCAAAGTGCCTTCTTCATTACATACTTAACTCCCATGTGTACTAGGGTCTAGTTTTGGACTCTGTTTTGTTCCACTGATGCATGTAACTATTTCATTTCTTCGATATGTTCTAGACTGTTACAATTACTATTTACACTTTTTACTATCAGGTAGTACGAGGTTCCCTAATTCTGTGTGTGTGTGTGTGTGTGTGTGTGTGTGTATGAGATTCCTGATGAACTGTTAGATGAAGTTTTCAAATTTCTTAAATAATCTTGTTAAGATTCAGATGGAAATTATATTATTAATTTAGGAGGAACTGACATTTCACAATGCTGGATTTTCCCATTCAGGAACAAAAATGTACATTCTCTTATTTGAGTCTTCTTTCCTATCCCCGAGTGGCATTTATTATTTATTGTGTAATGGGATGCCTCAGTTGGTGGGTGGCAGTGTCACCAGAGCTTAAGTGTGTGTATGTGTGGCTGCATGTGTGTATATGTGTGTGTGACTGTGTGTATATGTGTGTGTGGCTGCATGTGTGTGTGTGGCTGCATGTATGTATATGTGTGTGTGGCTGCATGTGTGTGTATGTGTCTGCATGTGTGTATGTTTGTGTCTGCGTGTGTGTCTGCATGTGTGTATGTGTGTGCGTGTAGGTGGCTGCATGTGTGTGGCTACATGTATGTATATGTGTGTATGTGTGTGGCTACATGTGTGTGTATGTGGCTGCATGTGTGTATGTGGCTGCGTGTATGTATATGAGTGTAGGTGGCTGCATGTGTGTCTGCATGTGTGTATGTGTGTGGCTGTGTGTGTCTGCATGTGTGTATGTGTGTGTGGCTGCATGTGTGTGTGTCTGCATGTGTGTATGTGTGTGTGTGGCTGCATGTATGTATATGTGTGTGTGTGTAGGTGGCTGCATGTGTGTGTATGTGTGTGTATGTGTGTAGGTGGCTGCATGTGTGTGTATGCATCTGTATGTGTGTGTAGGTGGCTGCATGTGTGTATATGTGTGTGTATGTGTGTGTAGGTGGCTGCATGTGTGTGTATGCATCTGTGTGTATAGGCTAAACATGTGGCCAGTTGCTTTTCTTTATGGGTAGATGCAGTTTACCTTAGACAAAATTCTTTTCCTTCTGTAAATTGATCTCTCTTAATTATACCCCTACCTTAGCAAGGTAAGATATCAGGACCTTAGTTTAACATATTAATTCAGCTTCCTCCATTGGAATGTGGAGTTTGGGGAGGGGGTGTGCTCTTTGCAGAAGGAGTCTGTGTCTTCTGGGAGGGACCCAGCATCTACATGTTTTCTTTCCTGAATTTGGAGTTAGGGGATCATGTCAGGGCTTAACAGGCTGGCACTGAAGTAGATCATGGGCCAGTAAAGTCCCTGAAATCGATTTGTCCTGGTGGCAGGAAAAGGTAAGAACAGCAGACAAGCCTGGTGGTGGTCCTGAGGAAGAGGCGAGGAAGGTGGTTGTGAGTCTGCCAGCCTGGCTGGCCCAACGTGGCTCTCCCCAGGCACACCTGCGTCCTTGGGAGGGGGTGTGCTTTGTGGGATCGAAGAATCGGCCCTGTGGTGCTCTGGGTTGCCTGTCAGCCTCCACCCATCCTTGTTTTGGAGAGGTCGGAAAGCTCAGGAAAGCTGCATTTCTAAGACACTCGGGCAGCTAGGTGTGGCCACATGACTAAGTCTGGGTGACGGAAAGTTGCAGAAGTGAGAACGTCCCCTGCCTGGACTCTTTCTGCTTTCCTGCTTGCTGGGAAGTGAGACAACTACTGTCTTGGGACACGGAGACTGACCCACATTGAGCCCTGCAGAGCTGGCTGGCCAGCCAGGGTCCTTGGGTGACGTCATGCCGTAGTCCCCCACCCACTGACAGTGTCTGGATTGTGACGTGGGAGAAAAATAAACTCCTCTTATTTATCCCACTGTATTTTGGGTCTCCTTGGCCAGTTACCTCCTCAGAAATCTGAGCCTGCAGGTGGGCTTCTGCTGTAACAAAACCCCGAAATATGTGCATTGGCTTAGCGGTCAGGTGGCAGATGTGAAGAGACAGACATTGCAGGCTGTAAATACAGTGCCCGTGATAGGCTGTGGGAAGACACGTTATTGCCTGTGATGGCCTGGAACCCGGAAGGCAGGCTGTGGGCCGTGGAGCCTGTAACGCTAGGGGAAGCAGTTTGGAAAAAAATAAAACCTTGGGTGAGTGTTGGTCCTTTCTTTCTACTCCCAGCGCTCAGGAAGGAACCAGCAGATGTGCAAGTACATAGGGAAGGAACGAGGGCCTGCGGGGGCTTGGAAAGCGAGTGGTTTGCTTGTTTTAAAAACTGCTTTGTCAACTTTTAACAAAGGTAACATGTTTTTTAAAAAAATAAATTTATTTATTTATATTTGGCTGCATTGGGTCTTCATCACTGTGTGCGGGCTTTCTCTGGTTGCGGTGAGCAGGGGCTACTCTTCCGTACGGTGTGCAGCCTTCTCATTGCGGTGGCATCTCTTGTTGCGGAGCACGGGCTCTATGAGCACGGTCTTCGGTAGCTGTGGCACACGGGCTCAGTAGTTGTGGCTCGTGGGCTCTAGAGCACAGGCTCAGTAGTTGTGGCACACGGGTTTAGTTGCTCCGTGGCATGTGGGACCTTCCCGGACCAGGGCTCGAACCTGTGTCCCCTGCATTGGCCGGCGGATTCTTAACCACTGCACCGCCAGGGAAGCCCCGGTAACGTGTTTTTAATCTGTGTTGGCTTCATGGATCGCAGAAGTCTTCTTTCAGGCTGTGACTTACTTATGCTCTCCTGTTGTGCTTCAGACTCTCACCAGTAAGCACAGTGCTTACTGAGGACCCCCCGCCCCCCCCGCCATTCATTTATCCTGCTTGGAATTTGCAGAACTTCTCAACTCTGTGGCCGAATGAAGTCTTTCATTAGTTTTAGGAACTTTTTTTTTCTCTCTTCAGAAAGTGTTTTCCCTGTATTGCGTCTCCCTTTACTTCTGGGAACTCCAGTTACACGTGTGTTAAATCTTCCCCCCTGAGTCCCCCAGGTTGCCCCTGCTCTTTTCTGGATTCTCTCTCTCTCTTTTCTTTCTGTACTCTGGTTTGGAGACTTTCTTTTGACCTGGCTTCTGGTTCATGAATCTTCCCTTCTATTGAGTATCATCTCCTGTTGAGCCCATCTTTGGAGTTCTTAATTTCGGTTACTGTATTTTTCAGTTCTAAAATTCCCATTCAGTCCTTTTTAATAGATTTCAGTTCTCTGATGAGATTATCCTTGTTTTTCATCATTTCCTCCATCATTTCCTTGAGCATATTCATAACTGTTTTAAGTTCCTTGTCTGATCATGTCAGTGTTTCCATCAAATGTGGGTCTGTTTCTGTTGGCTTGTTTTCTCCTTGACTTTTGGTCAGATGGCTGTCTCCTTGTGTGAGTCATTATTTCCCTGAACACCGTGCATCGTATATGAACCGTGTAAAGTCTCTGATGTTACCTTGTCTCAGGCGGTTCACACGTTCTTTGCTGGGAAGCCGAGGGGCTGCGATGGCCTTTATCTGGCCGTTGGCTGAGCCGGCTTGAGGCTGGGCTGTGGGGCTCTCGTCTGCTTCTCCCCGTGTTTCAGCTGGAAGCCTGCAGTGATCTCCTGGGCCGCCTCCCCTGCCCGGCCTCGCCTCTAGTCCCTGAGCTCTTAACAGTTGGCTGAACCTACACTGTCGTGTCCTGGGATTTCTTTCTGGCTTAGTGCTTGCTGCCCTTGCAGCTTCAAAATCCAGCGAATATCTGGAGGAAGAAGCTGGCAGACTGCAGGGGTCAGTTTTTATCCCTTCCCTTCTCACTGGGATCCTGGCCCCTCACGTGTCTACTTTCTGTTCCTCCATCCTTGTGAGACGCCAGCACCTTGGTGGGGGTCTCTGCCTCTTAGTTGTAGCCTTTGGACGGGCCCTTCGTTTAGGTCGAAAAGCTGCAGATGTCGGCTCTCCTCTGCCTGTGGTTTCCCTTCTGCACCATCTTGTCCCCTAAGTCCTGGCTGCCTCAGTGGCTCTCCAGTGCCTTCAAACTGAACTTTTGGGGGGTATTTTCCTCAGATTTTCTATTTATTCTTGGTGGAAATATTGGTGTGCCACAAGCTCCTTCATCATAGCTGGGAGGGAAGCCTGCTGTAGGTTTCTGTCTTTTTTGGGGGAGGAGGGCGTCAAGTTAAGGAAGCTCCTTTCTGTTTTCTATACTGTTTAAACACATGAATGATTGTTAACTTCGTAGAATGATTTTTCTGAATCCACTGAGCTGACTCCATGGCTTTTCTTCTTTAATCTGTTAGGTTGATTGGTAGATTACCTGATTAGATATTCTAATTCTAATGTTCTAATGAACATTTTACATTCTTAAGCTAACTCCTACTCTCCCATGATAACTTATCTTTAGACACTGCTGATTTGCTAATATTTTATTTGGAATTTTTGCATTTATGATCAAAAGAAGGAATGGGGTATGTTGGTCTTGGCTTCATTATTAGTGTTCTGTGGGCTGTGTTGCATGAATCAGATGCTCTACCCGAGCCTTCCCTGTGGGAGCCCTTTCTGCTCTGTTACCTCACAGATGCTGACTCAGTGCCGGCAGGGCCGTTCCCAAACCCGACTCCCAGGGAGCCTGTGGCTTCAGTGCTCTTCTCAGCTCTGCGTTTGTGTGTCGCCGTCGGGTCACAGAGCCGTGTAGCCGGTTTTGAGCTGGAGCATGTCTTTTGTTTTTTGGCTTGATAGATTACATTTGTGGTTGTTAGCGTTGGGGCCGAGAGGGCTCCTCGAAAACTGACTGTATTATGATGCCTTGACCAGAAGCCTGCAGAGGATACTTATTGTTTTCAACTTTTTATTTGGAAGCATTTGAAACACAGAGGGAGGGGGTTTTTTGTTTATTAATTTTTATTGGAGTATATTTGCTTTACAATGTTGTGTCAGTTTCTGCTGTACAGCAAAGTGAATCTGCTATACGTACACATATATCCCCTCTTCTTCGGATTTCCTTCCCGTTTAGGTCACCACAGAGCACTGGGTAGAGTTCCCTGTGCTATACAGTAGGTTCTCATTAGTTATCTGTTTTATACCTAGTATCAATAGTGCGTATATGTCATTCCCAATCTCCCAATCCATCCCACCCCACCTTCCCCCTGGTATCCATACGTTTGTTCTCTGTATCTGTGTTTCTATTTCTGCTTTGCAAATAAGTTCATCTGTACCATTTTTCTGGATTCCCAGAGGGAGGTTTAAAGACTGATACAAGGACAGTCAGATACCGTCTTGAGACGTTTGAATGTAAATTTCAGACTTTCTGTCACTTCACTCCTCAATACTTCAGTGTGTATCTCCAAGAGGGTCTTTAGAGCTTTGAAGTAAACCAACTTTGATGGATAACAGATACTGCTCTGCAGTTTCCCCCGCCCGCCGCTTGTCGTGATCACGTATGCCCGCTCTCTGCCTGCCCACAGGATGACAGTTATAGAAAGGGCACCTTCCCAGGATTACAGTGGAGCCAACACTCCCATGGCTCCTGCCACCCTCCGTTTGGTTAACAACACATCAGCGCTGCATCTCTCAGCTCCCTTCCCCCGGGACAGTGTGTGTTTTCTTTGTTCCTCTTCAGCTAACACGTAGACATTTTAAATTGTTAAAATCCTTTAATAATGTATTTTCTCAGGCCCATACTCTGGCATTAGTAGACCCTTCAAGTCCACTTGTGAAATGTGCTGGATACAGAATAACTGTGCCTATAATTCACAAAAACATGCGTGGATAAAATGCCATAGTGCTGGGAAGGAGAAGATTACTTTAGTCCCAACAAATTAAAAATAATCTTAACACATTCAGATTATAGACTAAGGTATTTCCAAATTTCTCACATTTAGGTTCTTATTCTAAAGTTCTTTAAAAAAAAGGAAATTCTTAATCTTTTGATTCAGATTACAAATCTGCTTTACTGTTCATTTTCATTTTGAGTATGTGTTTTAGAAGCATAGTTGCATGAAACTCGCATTCCTACCGTGTGTCTTTTCCAGGATTCTGTGTCGTGAGAGGTGGCACCTGCTCACCACATATGTGCGCGCATCACCTGGGCAGTGAGTGTACGTGGACCTGAGGTCATGGTGCTGGGAGGCTGTTGAACCAGATCTGTGATTCTGACCCCACACCTAGTCTTGTTCGGAGGTAGCCACAGCAAATACTTATGAAATTAAATCAAGTAAGTGGGTTCCAGTAGCTGGGTCAGAGCATTGCCTTTGAAAGGAAGAATGGAAACGTGGACTGAAGTCGCTCCCTTTGATTCACGTTTCCTTGTGTGTGTTGGCGTCGCGGTAGTGGTCCTGCCCATGTCTTCACCCCCTTCTCCAGCACGTGGCTTGTCGTGTGGCTCTGCAGACTCCTCCCCCCTCCACTGGAAGGATGCCGTGTCTCCTCACCCCTCAACTCAGGGTTCAGATGTGTGGCAGGCGCGGTGTTTCAGGTTCCAGCCTGCACTTGGAGGCCCGTGTGTCTCAGCCCGTCCCCCGCAGCATCCTTGCCTGGGAACTTGCCCAGGATGCCCGCCGCTCCCAGGAAGAGCTGAGCTGCTCAGCTGGACGCAACCTGTGTCAGCTAACCCCTAGCTGACCTTCAGACGTAAGAGACAAGTACACGCCTGTTTAGTGCTTCTGAAGTTTGTGGTTATTCGTTATGCAGTGTCATGGTGCCTGTAGGTAACCGTTACAGTCATCAGTGGTCAGGGAAGGCTTGAGTCTCTGTCTGAACTCAGTGTGATACACAGTGTTGTATTTCACAACGATGTATGCTTTCCGTTTTCTTTTGACAGTGTTTGTAATAAAAATAATCCAAGAACCATCAGTATGAAACTGTTCCTATGGTTGACTTCAGACTTAAGGCCTTTATTTCACAGACAAGGAAATAGCACGATGAGTTGGTAACAGCCAAAGCTGGGGCAGGAGCCTTGGCCTCCCGGCTTTTGGTCCAATGCTCTTTCTTTTGCATCCGGACATTCTTAGATAATGAAAGAAGCTGTAAGAGGCCTCATTTGTTCCCCGCATATGCTAAGTGAAAAGTTAGAAACGCCCTCCCCTGCTGCAGGTGATTCACAGACCAAGGCACTTGCAGGACTTTAAAACAGTTTCAGGACTTAAATTGTATGAAATGGGCTCTGTGCTGATTCATCAGGCCCAGGTTTTAACTGAGAAATGGCAGGGCTGCTGGTAACTCACGCGCTCGTAGGCACAAGATGTCACTATTGTGCTTACGGCGCAGATCACATTCTTGTTGAAATTTTAATGCCTTTAATGGTCTGCCGTTCTAGCCCAGAGTGAACTAATCAGACAGCCTGCACTGGGACATAAATCATAGCATACTCCTGGGGAACCTCAGGGGAAATAAATCACGGAATTTTTTTTTCAATCAGCTCTTCAATCATTCTTTTTAGTCACATAGAAAATACGGTCCATGCTGTATTTACAGTTTGATGGTAAGGAGATGTTTAACATCAGTGTAGGAGATTAAAAATGACAAGTTATATGGTGAAGAGTGTGAAAAGGTGTTTACACTGACATGTAATATCTAGGTTGATCTACACCTCAATAAGAGATGTCATAAATCTAGGAGCAGGCCCACGAGTCTCTGCACTGGGAGAGTTAATGTGGCGGTCAGCACGTCGGAATGGTCCGGGCCCCACGTGTAGGAAGATGCTGTTGCTGGACCCAACGCTGGTCACGAGTGTAAGGGGGCTTCTCCTGCTCTGCTTCTCTGGGTGCGGGCTGCCAGCAAATGTACCTCTCTCCCTTCCCTCCACATTTGGTTTTCCCGATCTTTGTATCTGTGTGACTGATGCCCATTCACCCATTTGGTTTCTACTTTCTAAAAGATAAAACATGCTTTTCTGATTTAACCCAAGAAAATAATGTTTGTATTCCACCTCTGGCCCCAAACACATTCCAGTTCTTGCAAGAGATGACAGATGTTTTTGGATTTTATTAAAAAAAATGACACTTTTATATATTACATAAAATATTCAGTGTAAAAACTTGACAGACGCTAAGACTATTAAAATTATATGTCAAGTAAGAAATGAGTTTACTTTGAGTGAAAGCCCGAAGAGTTATCTTACAAGCTTTATGCTTTTGGCCTTGTAGGGGGTTATCCTTTCCCCATTTCTCTTCCAAACAAAAAAACCTATGAAACAGAATCAACATTTACCTGTACTTGTGGGCATGAGCGCGCACACACACACCCCGACCATGTTCTGTGGTCCTCAGCTGTGTTACGGGTTGATGGTTTTCAGGTTGGGATGGATAATCGGTTGGTACCAGTCTGTTCACACTCTTCTGCACTCAGCTGAACTTAACACCAATAGCAAGTATTTATGAGATAATGGCCAGGTTAGAAACGGAATCCCTGGCTATTAATAGCTTTCTGTATATTCAGTATTTATTGAATACCTATCATAGTTGCAGCAAAATGATAGCTGTTGTGTAGGATGTAAAAGAAGCGTAAGCCTTGGCTACTGGTCTAAGATTTTAATCTATTCGGAAAGGCAATAGAGAAGTATAATGCGAATCAAATCGTGGTATAATCAGCCAAACTAAATTAACCCCATGTACAAAATAAAAGTATTTGACCACAGTAAATTAGCGACTATAAAAAGGAAAGGATTTTGGCTAAGAGTATGTTGTAATTTTTTAAACAACTCCATTTCAAAATAGTATATAATCTGAGGATTTCTGGGGCAGGGTAATTATTTTCACAACATACCATTTTTATCCTTTCCAAACTCTCCTTCACCTGTGCCCCCCGCCCCCCAATTTATCTAAGATGACTGTCATCCTAGGGGCTGGTTTCTGCATCCGTCTCTCTGGCCTGCCTTCACTGTCAGGGGGAGAGTAGGGCTCTGCCCCACACCCTTCTCAGTTGGCCACCACCACCTCACGGCTACTGTGTGAATCTGGCAGTGGCAGGATGGCCACTCTCACACACTCAGTGAACAGAGGTGTTTCCAAATTAGTCTCATGATCTGCTCCCACCTCTTTTCCTCATCTCACTTCTCAGGATTTTTCTCAGGTCTGGGAGCTGCAAACTGGTCCTCTGTCTTGTGTTGTCACATCTGTGCTACATTAGCGTTATTCATCTACATTTCTGAAACATTTGTGATCCCGTTTCCTAATTCCTTACATATTACTTAATAGTGAAACATTAGAGGAAATCTGTTAAAAATAAGAAAAACCGTGAATGCTTGATAACTTCATTATTATTTAATGCTATTCTGAAAATCCTAGAACTCGCAAAAATGACTCAATAATAAGAATAAAATTTAAAACTAGAGTACAAAACTCAATCATTATTTTAAACGTTAGAACCGAAAACTCTAAAAGGGACAAGTTAAAAGCACCTGGATTTGATATGTCAAGTTGCCGGAGACATAATAAACACACAAATGTCATTATTTCTATGTATAGGGATAGTTTGTGGATCATATAATGAAAAGCAAATCCGCTTACGATAACAACTTTATGGATGACGTATAGCAGTCCTACTGGACAGGTCTGTCGTTTCCTGATCTACTGCAGCACTTCTGGAGATCCTACCTGCCTTGTCCCCGTTGTGCGTGCAGCCATCCTGCATGTCGCTTGCTCTGCTCACTGCACCACCCTTGGACCCCAGACGTGACTGATTGGTCCAGGCGTGAAATTGCTACCCCGAACCAGACACTGGCTAGCCAACAACATAGCAGATTTTCTCTCTTATGAACTTGAACTAAGAGACAAAGAGACCATTTACTTCATTGGTGGAGGTAAGCAGACGTGAAAATTCAAGAAGAGCTAGGGGTGGAAGTGGGCCCTGAAAAACCCAATGTGCCAACTAAAATTATGGAGAAACAGAAACTGTGAATAAGCAGAGAAGTTGGTCTGAAGAGAGAAGCACATGAATGAAGCTGGTTGACAGAGAACAGTGGAGAGGAGAAGCCACTGGCTCCAGAGATGGAGGTGGAAAGAAGAGCCTTGGCTCCTGGCTGTCCTGTTTTAGTCCCCGTCATGTGTGTCTGTGTTGTTTCCTGTCTTTGAATTCTATGAGATGCAGTCTAACAGTAAAATCTCTTTTTTTTCTTGTTAGTTTCAGTGGTAATTCTTTTTATTGAAGCCAATGATTCCTGCCCAAAGTAATGATACTAAGGCGGAAAGTGTAGAACCTATTAGAGGGAAATTATCATTTATTTTATTGAGAGATAGAAAAAAATAAAGAAACATTCCATATTGATGCATAGGGAGACTGAATACTATGGAGACATCAGTTTTCCCAAAACTATTTGTTAGTCAATGAAAATTGGATTGCAATCCCTCTTCTTTATTTTTTAAGTTGACAAAATTATTTTAAAGTTCACCAGACAAAATAAACCTAATAAGCAATAATGCTGATAAAAACAACTGACGTTTATTTAGTGATTACTATTCTCCAGATTCTTTTTAACTACTCTCCATGGATTCAGAAGAGAATAACTATGAATAATTATGAAAGTTTTAGAAAGAGCGGTGAAGCGCTACAGAATTGTTGAAACATGCTCTACAGGTACTTAATCAGTTGTGATAGTTGTTCAGGAAAATAAGTTGAAAACCAAAGAGCTTCCAATGTATTCATTTGGAATTTATTTGTATTTGCATATTGTATATACATAAGTATGCCATATATTCTCTGTGTGACAGTTGGCTACTAATTTTAATATTGTTATAAATAAAAAAGTCAACTTAGACGCTCATTTTCTACCCCCAAATAAATTACATTTGGATGAAGTAAACAGGCACAGAAGAAGGATCAGAGCTGCAGAAAACTGACGGTGAGCATCAAGCCTGCCCCCAGGTTTCCTCTGAGCCACACACTACGTTTCAGTTCCTTCATCGGTTTTTCACTAGTTTTGACTTTTGGACTCTTCACAAGTCTGGTCATGTAAAAGGGCCTTTTCACCCATGTTAATGATTTTAGACCTTATCTCTTGAACTGTTGTAAATGGACGAGTGTCTTTTGAACGATCGCCCTGTTTGCAGAATGGAAAACGTCGTAGAGGTGGCCGGTGCTGAGATGGCACAGGTTAAGGTGGAGACGTGCATTTGAGCACTTGAGATGGACAGGACAGGGGGTCTGGAGGCGGGAGGCGTCGGATGCCTGGGGACTAAGGTGGAAAGGCCGGCCGCGTGGAGGCATCCGCGGGCTCCTTCTTAGGCTGAGTTTGAAGAGCGGTGGTACATGAAGTGCAGACGGCTGGTAGACGTGCAGACGGGTGGTCCGAGTCTCAGGACGCCAGTCCTGAATGGACATACAGATTTCACGGTTACTGGTACACAGATAGTGACAGAAGCTTGGGAGGCTGAGTGGCCACGATTGACTTGAGCAGAAGATGAACCCATGGGTTTGGATCCCCCTGCAGTTGGGTCCTGAGCCTTGGGAGGTCAGAACTCTCATGGGGGGCAGAGATGGAGGGACTTATGTCCCAACAGCAGAGGCTCCCGTTTACCAAGGCTGATCTGAATGTTCAACCAGCCTGTGACTAAAGTCCTTGCTGAGGCCCTGATGTGGCGCGAGTCCTTAAGGAGACCAACTGGCCACTGGGGCGAGTTGACTCCACTGGGCCCTTCTGCTCAGAAGGGACGACAGTTTGTCCTCTTGGTAATAATGACCAATTCTGGGTGGTGTTGCTCTCCTTGCTGTACAGCTTTGGCCAACGCCGCTATCTGAGCGCTGGGGCTGCAGGCAGGGAACCTCACGTCATCTCAGAGAACCGCAGTGAAGGAGGGGCAGGGGTGGGCCAGGCCATGGCCATCGTTGGACACATTATACACCTCACGGTCTATATGCTTCAGGGCTGAAGGAGCACTGGAGTGGTCGGTGGGAGTGCGTCCAGCGCGCCAGCTGGGAGGCAGTACCCTGCAAAGATGCTATCTGTGTGCTGAATCAGAGATCTCTGGGGCTCTCGGTGCCCATGTGGGCCTAGGAGCCAGGGGGAGAGTAGCTCCACATTTGGTCCCAGTGGCCCTGGGAGAGTGGTGCTTCTTACCCTTCACCACTCTGGGCTCTGCAGGCCTGGGGGTCCTAGGCCCCCAGAGTGAGGATAATAGGCCCAACTGCTGCCAGGTGTTCTGAACTCCTAGTGCCTGGGGACAGCAGATGGCAGTCATGGTGCTGGCAGCTGCAGTTGACCATGACCAGCGAGGGGGCAGGGCTCTTGGTGCACAAAGGGGAGGGGTGTGTGTGTGTTTGCCCGTCAGGTGGTTTGCTTGGGACCATCTTGGACGTCCTCGCCTAACTGTGACCTGAGAAGGGACAGGAGTTTGGGTTCTACCACCAATAAGCTCCCAAGGCCTGCTGAAGTGATGGGTGAGGGTGGGAATTTAGAATGGACACGGGAGGAGGCATGGGATGCCTTCTGGTCACGTCCTGGGGCCAAAGCGGCTACGGGGATGTGACTGTTCCCTGAGTTTTTGTCTCAGGAAGCCAGGCCCACGAGGAGAGGAGCTGTGAGGAAGCTCTTTGCTCAGTTTTTAATTGGGTTGTTTATTTTGTTTGATGTTGAGTTGTAGGAATTCTTTTTTTTTTTGCGGTACGTGGGCCTCTCACCATTGTGGCCTCTCCCATTGCGGAGCACAGGCTCCGGACGCGCAGGCTCAGCGGCCATGGCTCATGGGCCCAGCCACTCCACGGCATGTGGGATCTTCCTGGACTGGGGCACGAACCCGTGTCCCCTGCATCGGCAGGTGGACTCTCAACCACTGCGCCACCAGGGAAGCCCCGATGTATGAATTCTTTTTGTATTTTGGGTATTAACCCCTTATCAAATACATCATTTGCAAATATCTTCTCCCATTCAGTAGACTGCCTTTTCATTTTGTTGACAGTTTCATTTGCCGTACAAAGCTTTTTAGTTTGATGTAGTCCCATTTGTTTATTTTTGCTTTTGCATCCCTTGCCTGAGGAGACATATCCAAAAAAATATTGCTAAGACAGATGTCAGAGAGCATACTGCCTATGTTTTTTTGTAGGAGTTTTATGGATTCAGGTCTTACATTTAAGTCTTTAATCTATTTTGAGTTTATTTTTAAATACGGTGAGAAAAAGTAGTCCAGTTTGATTCTTTTGCATGTACCTGTCCAGTTTTCCCAACACCATTTATTGAAGAGACTGTCGTTTACCCATTGTATGTTCTTGCCTCCTTTGTCATAGATTAATTGACCATATAAGTTTGGGTTTGTTTCAGGGCTCTCTATTTTGTTCCATTGGTCTGTGTGTTTGTTTTTGTGCCAGTACCATACTGCTTTTTTTTTTTTTTTTTTTTGCGGTACGCGGGCCTCTCACTGTTGTGGCCTCTCCCGTTGCGGAGCACAGGCTCTGGACGTGCAGTCTTAGTGGCCATGGCTCACGGGCCCAGCTGCTCTGCGGCATGTGGGATCTTCCCGGACCGGGGCACGAACCCGTGTCCCCTGCACTGGCAGGCGGACTCTCAACCACTGTGCCACCAGGGAAGCCCATACTGTTTTGATTACTGTAGCTTAGTAGTATAGTTTGAAATCAGGGCATGTGATACTTTCAGCTTTGCTGTTTCTGAATATTGTTTTGGCTATTCAGGGCCTTTTGTGTTTCCATATAAATTATAGAATTATTTGTTCTAGTTCTATGAAAAATGTAATTGGCATTTTGATAGGGATTGCATTGAATCTGTAAATTGCCTTGGGGAATATGGTCATGGTAATAATATTAATTCTTCCAGTCCATGAACACAGTATTTATTTCTATCTGTTTGTGTTGTCTTCAGTTTCTCTCATCAGTGTCTTATAGAGACGCTTATAGTTTTTTACCTCTTTGGTTAGATTTATTCCTAGGTATTTTATTCTTTTTGATACAATTGTAAATGGGATTGTTTTCTTAATTTCTCTTTCTGATAGTTTGTTGTTAGTGTATAGGAACACAACAGATTTCTGTATGTTAATTTTGTATCCTGCAACTTCACTGAATTCATTTATCAGTTCTAATAGTTTTTTTTTTTTTTGGTGGCATCTTTAGGATTTTTTATATAGAGTATCATGTCATCCATAAACAGTGACAGCTTTACTTCTTCCTTTTCAATTTGGATTTCCTTTATTTATTTTTCTTGTCTCATTGCTGTGGCAAGGACTTCTAAAACCATGTTGAGTAAAAGTGGCAAGAGTGGGCATCCTTATCTTGTTCTTGATCTTAGAGGAAATGCTTTCAGCTTTTCACCGTTGAGTATGATGTTGGCTGTAGGTTTGTCATATATGGCCTTTATTATGTTGAGGTATGTTCCCTCTATACCCACTTTCATTGAGAGTTTTTATCATAAATGGATGTTGAATTTTGTCAAAAGATGTTTCTGTATCTGGATGATCATATGATTTTTATTCTTCAATTTGTTTATGTTGTGTATCACATTGACTGATTTGCAGGTATTGAACCATCCTTGCATCCCTGAGATAAATCTTGCTTTACCATGGTGTATGATCTTTTTAATGTATTGTTGAATTCAGTTTGCTAATATTTTGTCAAGAAATTTTGTGTCTATGTTCATTAGTCATATTGGCCTTTGATTTTCTTTTTTTGTCGTGTCTTTGTCTGGTTTTGGTATCAGAGTGATGCTGGCCTTGTAGAATGAGTTTGGAAGCATTTGTTCCTCTTCAATTTTTTGGAATAGTTTGAGAAGGATAGGTGTTAACTCTTCCTTAAATGCTTGGTAGAATTTACCTGTGAAGCTCTCTGTTCCTGACCTTTTGTTTGTTGGGAGTTTTAAAAATTACTCATTCCATTTCATTTCTGGTAATTGGTCTGTTCATATTTTCTGTTTTTTCCTTATTCAGCCTTAGGGGATTGTATATTTCTAGAAATATTATTAATTTCTTCTGATTGTTCATTTTATTGGTATATATTGTTTGTAATAATCTCTTATGATCATTTGTATTTCTGTAGTGATGGTTGTAACTTCTCTTTCATTTCTGATTTTATCGATTTGGACCCTCTGTCTTTTTTTCTTGATAAGTCTGGCTAAAGGATTATCAGTTTTGTTCATCTTTGCAAAGAACCAGCTCTTAGTTTCATTGCTCTTTTCTATTTTTTTTGTTTTTAGTTTCTATTTCATTTATTTCTGCTCTGATCTTTATGATTTCTTTGGGTTTTGTCTGTTTATCTTTTTCTAGTTCCTTTAGGTGTAAGGTTAGCTTGAGATATTTCTTATCTCCTGACATGGGCTTGTATCGCTATAAACTTCCCTCTTAGAACTGCTTTTGCTGCATCCCATAGATTTTGGATTGTTGTGTTTTCATTTGTCTCCAGGTATTTAAAAAAATTTCTTCTTTGATTTCTTCAGTGCCTTATTTGTTGTTTAGAAACATTTTGTTTAGCCTCCATTTGTTTGTGGTTTTTGCAGTGTTTTTCTTTTAGTTGATTTCTAGTCTCATAGCATTGTGGTTGGAAAAGATGCTTGATAATATTTCAGTTTTCTTAAGTTTATTGAGACTTGTTTTGTGGCCTAGCATGTGATCTATCCTGGAGGACGTTCCTGTGCTGATGAGTGTCTTAAAGAGATAGAAGTGGTGCAGACATAGGCTCCATGCTGAGTTGACTGGAAGTGCACTGATGGGGGCTGGTTTAAGTCATGAAGCATGGCCATAAATCTTCTCCAGACCGAAGTGAATTTATAGCCAGGCAGAGCTCTGGGCATCCTCCTGTGGAAAATATTTCCATCAAAATGTTGCCTCTTGTTATGATCTGAATGTTTGTGTCCCCCACAGATTTACATGTTGAATCCTAACCCCCAAGGTGATGGTATTTGGAGGTGGAGCCTTTGGGAGGCAATTAGGACATGAGGGTGGAGCTTCATGAATGGGATTAGCACCCCTATAAAAAAAGCCCCACAGAGCTCACTTCCGCCTTCTTCCATGTGAACACACAGGGAAAAGGCACCAGCTATGAACCAGGAAGCGGGTCCTCACCAGACGCTGCGTGTGCTGACACCTTGGTGATAGATTCCCAGCCTCTAAACCCACGAGCAATAAGTTTCTGTCCCTTATAAGCTGCCCAATCTGTGGTATTTTATTACAGCAACCTGCTGTATTAGACTTCGTCTGATGTTCAAGTTTTAATTTTGTGGGTAGGGCCAGAACATCCTCTTCAGAAAGGGCTTGACTCCAGGGAGGCAGGACAGAGGTGTCTGCACTGGAGGTAGACCGAAGTATGTCTTGGAAGACTCCCAAAGACCTGCCGAACTTCCTGTGAGAGACTTTGAAATTCCAGCATTAGATACATTGGAAGTTTTCCATAATTTGCTATTGAAATGTAAAAAAAAAAAAAAAGAAAAACCTCAGAGAAATAGCACTGACATCTGCTAGGACTTCCAGAGGGACTAGAGCGGACAGAGGGGTGGGGATATCAGCTACTGGAGGGGAAGGACAGAGAGCCCACATAGACCTATTTTACACCCTCCCTCTCCATCTGAAGGGCAGAGAGAGTCTTAACCCACTTCTAAACTGAGAATATCACACATGGGAGCTGTAAAATCAGAGACTTGGCTAGCTCTGTCTTTTTTTGGAGAAGTTAGAAGTCTTTCCTAGGTTAATTTCAGTTGTCTCTGTAATGTATGTAGGAAGTAGACTGTCATGGTGTGTTCACCCCATTCTATAGTTGAGAAAATCAAGACAAAAAAATGAAATGACCCTGACGTATCTTGACTTCTCCGACATTCTCTCCACTAGGTGACGCTGTCTCGTCACATGTTCAAAATCTAGTGTCTCAAAAGAAAACAACAGTAGAAAAAAGAATAAAGCACCCAGGGAAAGGAGAAATACTAAGGTGTTTTGGAGTACAGCGTAATGCATTTTGGGCAGATTAGGAGAATTACCTGCTAATGAGGGGAATTCCAGTCCTGCCCAGGAAACATCTTTCACAACCTACGTTTATGTTTGGTCTCAGATGAAGTTTTGTTTTGTTGTCAGAGCGTGTTATAATGCCATTGCCAACTGTAACGAGGTTAGCTCGTGATCTGCAAACTTTGATGGTGGATGAGTCTTTCTGATGGGAAGACAAAGAAAAAGAAATTCAGAAAATCGTCAGCACACATGATGAAGGTCAATGGCATAGCATTCCCTAAATGGCTCAAGAGGATTTGGAGCAGAAATATCTTGGTAGGTCTTAAATGATTCATAAGGAGTTCATAGGAAAATCAGAAATTTGAGACTCGTTGCTTTAAATGAAAATCTCTTTTCCTACTAAATCAACTGCTGGAGAGTTTTTTCTCTAGGAGACTATTTTTAGCTCCTAGAAGTAGTGAATTCTTTATTTCACCTTGTTATTAGGTTGTTTGATTAAAAAAAAATGCATTTTCCAGTTTTTTAAAATCAAATCACAACTGACTTCTTACTGTCTCTAGCCTTATGTAGAAAAGGCTGTTCGGGTGGCCCTGGTTTTGTGAATGCTGGGCTATTAGGAGCTCCTTAAATTGAGTTGAAGGCAGGGAGGTCCAGTTGGAGGCCGGGCTGCCGTTATTTTTATCTGCTCTTCCTAAGAGGATGTGGTGTCATTCCACGTAATGGAAACCACGTGGTGACGTGGCAGCGGAGGAAGCAGGCTCCCAGGGGCTGTTTGCCCTTGCTGACCCCCTTTCCCAGGGTGTGGCTGCAGGGCCGGCGTGTCTCTGAGTCCTGTGTGACAGACGCGTCGCCATGCTGAGGACATCATGATGGAAGGGGTGACCGTGCGGGGGACCCTGGGTGCCTGAGATGAGCCATTGGAAGACGTTAGACTGTGGCAGTGACGGCTTCATCTTCTTGGGTTCAGGTTAGTAAGGCCTGTGGTGCTACGTCTTTAAATATTGAAACCGGCTTATCTGCAGTGAAGTGATGAGAACACGGTCGATTGTTTGATGAAACCTCTTCCTTATTTCCCTCATCAGCCTCTTGCGGGCTGGGGTCCTGGCAGAAGCAGGATGCAAATGCAGAGACGTCAGTGAATGGGTTAGTAAAGTGGGGCTGAGTTCGGGGGACAAACCCGGGACGTTGCAGCACCCAGAGACCTGTCCCAGCAGGGAGCCGGTAGCCAGGGCCAGGAGGGGCGCTGGCTGTCTGGGGGAGGCACCTTCCTGCGGCTACTTAGGCATCTGTCTCCCGAGTCTCCCAGGACTCAGCCAGAAGCCAGAAGCCACGGGGGCGGGGGATGCATTTCTGTGATGTCGTGGACGGCACAGAGTGGAGCAGAGGAGGGTGGAGGGCTGCTGGGCAGTGTGGGAGAGAGTGTCCAAGGTTACGGAGCCGACGGGTGCCGACAGTGTCATGGATGGCATGCTGCACAGTGTGGACGGCTGTCTGGGACCCTGTGTGGTCGCATCTTTTGTATATTTCCCTCCACCATCTAACCACTTCTGTTTTGCCTGCAGAAGCAGTTCTCAACTTCAAAAGACTTTATCTGAGCTTTGAGACCTCTTCCTGCTCTGAAATCTATGACATTCTGAAACTCCAGTCCCAAAGCACTTAAAAATAAGGTCTCTCTGGGGGATTAAGAGGTACACACTATTAGGTATAAAATAAGCTACAAGGATACATTGTGGAACGTGAGGGAGATAGCTAATATTGTCTAATAACTATAAATGGAGCCCTTCAAAAATTTTTTTCTTTTCTTTTTTTCTTTTCTTTCAGATCTTTATTGGAGTAGACATGCTTTTACAATGTTATGTTAGTTTCTACTGTACAACGAAGTGAATCAGCTATATGTATACATAGATCCCCATATCTCCTCCCTCTCGAGTCTCCCTCCCACCCTTCGTATCCCACCCCTCCAGGTGGTCACAAAGCACCGAGCTGATCTCCTTGTGCTATGCGGCTGCTTCCCACTAGCCATCTATTTTACACTTGGTAGTGTATATATGTCCATGCCTCTCTCTCAATTCATTCCAGCTTCCCCTTCCCCCACTGCGCCCTCAAGTCCATTCTCTATGTCTGCGTCTTTGTTCCTGCCCTGCCACTAGGTTCATCAGTACCGCTTTTTAAAATTCTGTACGTGTGTGTTAGCATACGGTATTTGTTTTTCTCTTTCTGACTGACTTCACTCTGTATGACAGATTCTAGGTCCATCCACCTCACTACAAATAACTCAATTTCGTTTCTTTTTATGGATGAGTAATATTCCATTGTATATATGTGCCACATCTTCTTTATCCATTCATCTGTCAAGGGACACTTGGGTTGCTTCCATGTCCTGGCTATTGTAAATAGTGCTGCAATGAACATTGTGGTACATGACCCTTTTTGAGTTATGGTTTTCTCAGGGTATATGCCCACTAGTGGGATTGCTGGGTCGTATGGTACTTCTATTTTTAGTTTTTTAAGGAACCTCCATACTGTTCTCCATAGTGGCTGTATCAATTTACATTCCCACCAACAGTGCAAGAGGGTTCCCTTTTCTTCACACCCTATCCAAGATTTATTCTTTGTAGATTTTTTGATGGTGGCCATTCTGACTGGTGTGAGGTGATACCTCATTGTAGTTTTGATTTGCATTTCTCTAATGATTAGAGATGTTGAGCATCCTTTCATGTGTTTGTTGGCCATCTGTATGTCTTCTTTGGAGAAATGTCTATTTAGGTCTTCTGCCCATTTTTGGATTGGGTTGTTTTTTTGATATTGAGCTGCATGAGCTGCTTGTATATTTTGTTTAAAGGATTAAACAAAAGATTAATCCTTTGTCAGTTGCTTCATTTGCAAATATTTTCTCCCATTCTGAGGGTTGTCTTTTCATCTTGTTTATGGTTTCCTTTGCTGTGCAAAAGCTTTTAAGTTTCGTTAGGTCCCATTTGTTTATTTTTGTTTTTATTTCCCTTACTCTAGGAGGTGGGTCAGAAAGGATCTTGCTGTGATTTATGTCATAGAGTTTTCTGCCTATGTTTTCCTCTAAGAGTTTTATAGTGTCTGGCCTTACATTTAGGTATTTAATCCATTTTGAGTTTATTTTTTATGTATCGTGTTAGGGTGTGTTCTAATTTCATTCTTTTACATGTTGCTGTCCATTTTTTCCCAGCACCACTTATTGAAGAGCCTGTCTTTTCTCCATTGTATATTCTTGCCTCCTTTGTCAAAGATAAGGTGACCATATGTGACTGGGTTTATCTCTGGGCTTTCTATCCTGTTCCATTGATCTATATTTCTGTTTCTGTGCCAGTACCATACTGTCTTGATTACTGTAACTTTATAGTATAATCTGAAGTCAGGGAACCTGATTCCTCCAGCTCTGTTTTTCTTTCTCAAGATTGCTTTGGCTATTCGGGGTCTTTTGTGTTTTCATACAAATTGTAAAATTTCTTGTTCTAGTTCTGTGAAAAATGCCATTGGTAATTTGATAGGGGTTGCATTGAAGCTGTAGATTGCTTTGGGTAACATAGTCATTTTCACAATATTGATTCTTCCAATCCAGGAGCATGGTATATCTCTCCATCTGTTTATGTTATCTTTGATTTCTTTCATCAGTGTTTTATAGTTTTCTGAGTTCAGGTCTTTTTGCCTCCTTAGGTAGGTTTATTCCTAGGTATTTTATTCTTTTTGCTGCAATGGTAAATGGGATTGTTTCCTTAATTTCTTTCTGATCTTTCATTGTTATGTATAGGAATGGAAGCCCTTAAAAATTATGAATCACTCACTATACTGTACACCTGTAACTTACATAATAAAAAAATAAGGTCTATCATGTCATTGGTCTGAAAGGCACACACGCTCAGTGTTGACTCTTTGCATGGCAATCAGATGAATAGAGTATTCATGTGGCTTGTGGCCACTCTCAACACTGCCTTCTGAAACCAGGATGGCAGCAAAGATCATTAAAGAGGAAATTATTCCCATCTAGAAAACTGTCAGGATTTTTTTTTTTTAAGGGCTGAATTATTGAGACATGAAAATTAAAATTATAGTTTATTTTGGAAGTATTGAAAAATTTTTTGTTCTCTCATGAACTTATGAGTATTAATCAGAAGAGAATCTCTTACAAGTACTTCTAATGAGAGGAGGGAGTGAATTCAACCTGATAATTTAAAAATCTAGAAAGTCCTTGGAGAGAGCCTCATTGGTGAAGGTGGGAATGGGGACCCTCGGTCAGCAAAGCCCAGGCCCTGGCTCACAGGGTCCGTTTTGGGTAAGTTTGTCCAGTGCAGCACGTGGTGCGGGATGGCCCCCTCTTCCCAGTCCCCTCCTTCCGTCTCTAGTGTCTGAGGCCCCACGCTATTCGCTGACCTGGGCTGTGGCTGTTTGCTTTCAGACATGGACAGTGTCATTTGGTCATTTGGTCGGGATAGGAGAACTTGTTTTCCGGCACATTTTGGAGGAGAGCAGACAGAGATTTCTGCCCCTTGGGGGTGGTGGGGAGCGTGCTAAGGACTTAGTGGAGATGCCCGCCCACACGTTCCTGACTACAGCTTTATGTAGAAACACTCATTTTCCCAGTGTGACCTCCTTTGTAAACAGCAGGGTCTTCCTCGACCCCTCCTTTTCCCTCATCAGCTCCTGTTCCAGAATCCCAGGAGCAGAAGCCCAGCTTCCGAGTCTCACCATGAAGTCCTGTCCTATCCAGCACTTGGGCACACATCCCAATCCACCCACTATAGTGCAGTGTTTACTGACAATTTTTTCTGCTTTTCCACCTTTATCACTAACCCAGTGAGCTGTGAATGATTCCTGGACCTGTGGTTCAAACCCTACTCTCAAGGATCCAGAGCTTTCTGTGTCCCAGTTTCCCTCTAGGGAAGAGAAGTTCAGCTGGCCCACATCAGCCTGTTACGGCTGAACTGTGCCCCCAGATGCAGACGCTGGGTCCTGGCCCCAGTACTTCATGATGTGGCTCTACTTGGAGACAGGCCTTCACAGAGATGCTTAAGTTCCATGAGGCGAATCCCCTGTGACTGGTGTCCTCGAAGAAGAGGACATGACAGCTGGGCTGGACGTGCGAAGAGGCAGCCGTGTGGAGAGGCAGCAGGAAGGTAGCCATCTGCAAGCCACAGAGAGAGGCCTCTGAGGACCCCTCTCCTGCCCTGGCCTCCAGGACAGTGAGAAACGAGGTTCAGGTACATACACGGCCCAGCCCAGTCTGTGGTGATTCGGGAGGGAGGGGGGCCCAAGCAGACTGACCGCCAGCATGAGTGATATGACGTGTGGACCCTGGCAACTGGCCATTCTTGGGACGTACCCAAGCCCATTCATTTACTCATTCTTTCCACAAATGTCTGCTGTACCCAGCACAGGGTACACGCAGTGACCATCACAGCATGTAGACCTTCCTGGGACTGAAACAAAGGAAACACATTTTTAAACTCAGTATTTTTAGTGATTCAGTCACCTCAGGTAGCATATAATATGGACTCGTAATTAACCATATTTCATGAAAAAGAAATTGATCTTAAGTCATCCATTATTACTGTTTAAAATTACTATTTTATATGGAGGTTCCTTAAGAAACTAAAAACGGAGCTATCATGTGATCCAGCAATCCCACTCCTGGGCATAAATCCAGAGAAAAACATGGTTTGAAAGGATACATGCACCCCCATGTTCATAGCAGCACTATTTACAATAGCCAGGACATGGAAGCAACCTGAATGTCCATTGACAGGTGAACGGATCGAGGAGATGCAGTGCACATGTACAGTGGAATATCACTCAGCCATACAAAGGAATGAAATAATGCCATTTTCAGCAACGTGGATGGACCTAGAGACTATCATACTAAATGAAGTAAGTCAAACAGAGAAAGACAAATATTATATGTGGACTCTAAAAAAAATGATACAAATGAACTTATTTACAAAACAGAAACAGACTCACAGACTTAGAGAACGAACTTACGGTTACCAAGGGGGAAGGGTGGGAGGAGGGATAGTTAGGGAGTTTGGGATTGACATGTACTCACTGCTACATTTAAAATGGGTAACCACCGGGGACCTACTGTATAGCACAGGGAAAAACAGTAAAATAAAATTACTATTTAAAAAATAAAATGGTATACAGCTGTATACATATATTCTTCACTTTAAACCAGTAAAGACAAAGGTAATGGGTCTCTTTTTTTTTGGTCACCGTTAGTAAGCATAAATAGTAACAAGTAAGTATAAGAAGGCAGCATAATACTTCTAACGCTATTAACGCTTCCAGTTATTCTCCCTGACACATCAATCTGGTCCAGGCGGGGTGACAAGAGGTGACAAGCCTGCTTCTTGTGCCAGAGCAACGTGAGCCTTCACGCACACTTGCTCACGCATAACCTGTGCACACACATCACACCACACCCGTCGCAGAGCACACGCACACACAGCCACGCCCTTTGTAAACACACTCGTGCACACGTGCACCGTGGCCTTTTGTTCCGATTAGGCAGTAACTTCCGGCGGAGATAGACCTGGGGAGTGCGTCTGCAACCAGCGGCAGGGAGCTCTGAGTGTGTTCTTGGGATAACGAACTGCTAAGCGGGCAGGACACTAGTCTCCAGGAGCGGATGTGGCTCCCGCCGCCCGTGTTGCGTGGAGTTTTCTGGTTAGTCCCTTCGGTGGAGCAGGCAGCGAGGCCGAGACGATGCGAACCCTGGTTTTCAGCGGCTCGGTCAGGCAGCGGCAGCGTCTGCGCATGAGCTTGTGCAGCCGGGGGCCCAGAGCGGAGCGGGAAACGAGGGGAGGCCGTGGCGAGTCGGAGGTTAAGAGTGAAAGTATTGAACAAGCAGGGAAGGCAGAGGCTGTGGCCGGAGGGCAAGGCTGGCCCTGTTTGCCTTGGCAGCCCTCCTGAGAGCTGCTGGCATGTCAGTCTCAAGGGCAGGCCTTTGTCTGGTTGGACGGGCTGCTTCCTCAAGGCAGGGGTGGCCAGCGGAGACGCTGTTCTGTCTGGACCCCAGCGGCATTGTTCTTCGTTTCTCCTGCAACGCACTGAGTACTGATAACGTAGGGAACTTAGACGCGTGCGTTTTCCTTCCTGCCGCCCAGCAAACGCTATGAAGTTCACTAGGTCTTGGGATCCACTTCCATGGTTTATACGTAATGATACCTGGAGGATGTGTGCGAATTAAACATTATGAATGGCTTACTTTATTTTTTGTTATATTTATCATAAAAAATTCCAAGTATAAAAAAGAATAATAGGGTAATGGAAATGCCTGGACGGCCACCACCTACTTTCAGCAGTTGTTAACATGTTGACGTAACATTTTTGCTGAAGCATCGTAAGGTAAATTATAGATGCTCTGGACATCAGGGCACTTAATCCTCCAGAGCTTCAGCGTATATCCTTCCAAAACAAGGCTATTTTCCTGTGTAAACACAATGCCATTATCATGCCAAACAAGATTAACCATCACCATCAGATATTCAGGCCGTGTTCGCACTTGCCAACTGCCCCCTCAATCTGACGGATCACTTTCGCCCTGTCTCTAGCAGTCTGGGCCTCATTTTTCCCCTTTTACTTGCTAAATAATTATAACGATACCCGTATTTCCTATCTTAATGGGAACGTTGTGAGAATATGAGAAAACAGTTATGAGTCCCCTTGAAAACTGAATGCACTTTACTGACTTCAGGCGTTATTTTTATGTGGAAATGGGGTTTCTCAGAGGTAAAGAAGGTAGGGCTGTCCACATGAATCCTCACTCCATCTGATTTCATATAATTTGAGAGAAGCCTTTGTGTTTGGGGGTCGAACAGGCACCCCCGTGATCTCACAGAAAGCGGTCCCCAGTGTAGGAAGGGCATAAAAATGGAAGCCGGGGAGAAAAGTCACACCTTATGGACCCTGGCTGGAGGTGTGGTCTGGTAACCGTTACCCTCAATGAGCCCCCTGGTTCTGGGGGCGTCAGAGCCCCCCACGGCCCTCCCGGTCCCCCCAGTTTTGCCTCCATCACTTCTCGAGCCCACAGTGACCCCTTCAGCTTAGCTCCAGTTTCTGTGGCTTAACTCAGAAATGCGACATTTGCTGGAACCATTTTTCTTGTGAAATCTGGCACACCTTGAATTCTGTATTGTGCCATGTTCTGGGTTTCTGATCTCTGCAACTACATTTTAGCCCCCAAAGGCGAGAGGTGGTGTCGTACGCCCTTTTTATGGCACAGAAAGCTGACGTAATGCTTGGAATATCTGGTAGTCGCAGATCATAATTGTTGCTCAATAACTGAGAAAACCTTCTTCTTCCCTTTTGAATAGTAAGTAAAGCATCAGGAGGAATGCCAGTTGATAATTTTGATTAATTTACTGCTTAAAAGGAAGTCTGGGGCTTTTTCAGGGTAAAATTTACGGCATAAGGCACCTGGCTTCTCTTGCTGCTGGTTTTCTGGGAAATATCTTGCATCCTTTACTTCCTTGAAGAATTTGACGTTAGATCAAAAATCAGAGACATTAAGGCCAGGGGACAGCAGTCTTCGGGGAACACCTCCCACTGGCATAATTTCAGAGGAAGAGGAGCCCAGCCGGGTAGAAAGGCAATATTCAGGACAAAAACAAGGGC
This sequence comes from Leucopleurus acutus, assembly GCF_964270905.1. Lineage (NCBI taxonomy): Eukaryota > Metazoa > Chordata > Mammalia > Artiodactyla > Delphinidae > Leucopleurus > Leucopleurus acutus. Next base: position 107,086,560 of record NC_139144.1, on the reverse strand, counting down.
TTTTAATGATTAGCTCAGCCTTGCCGTGCACTTAAGACAAAATGAACACACCTCCACACCTTGGTAACACCTTTTCCTTGTTTCTAACACCCTTTCCTGATGCTTTAATCTTGTGTCACTCATCACCCGCTATCATTAACGTTTATTGAGTGCTAAACCCGAGAGGCAGTCTCTCGTGTGTGTGTGTGTGTGTGTGTGTGTGTGTGTGTGTGTGTGTGTGTGTGTGTGGTGATTGAGGGCATGGGTTGGGTTTGAATCTCTGTCTGCTGCTTTCTTACTGACCTTGGGCAGTCTTAAGGCTCACTTTCCTAGCTTGGAAAATGGGGATGATAGTAGTAGTCCTTCTGTCGTAGAAACGTTTAGTGCGGTGCCGGCCACATAGTAAGCGCTCAGTAAGCCACAGCAGTTTTTGATGTGAATAGATGGGTGATTGATACGGTGCCTCCAGGATTTCAGTAAGTGTGGCAGTAAAGAGGCTATGTACGGAGACTACTTATACACAGTTAATTCTGTGTCCAGAAATAATGATAAAATACACGTGGCTCAGTGGAGGCTGCAAGGCACACGGTTTAAGGAGGACCAGATGGGGAAGCAGGAGACCTGCCCTCCAGCCCTGGGACTGCCACAGATACCCCGTTCCTTGCTCCATCTCAGTGGAGACAGATTCCACTTGATGAGGGGTTCCCAACTGTCTCCTTTAAAGCATCAAGCCTTTAAGATGCTCCACGGAAAAGGAATCTCAAATAAATTTGGGAAACAGTGAACATTTTATCTCCCACTTGGAGAAGCACAGTGTCTTTAATGCTCTGAATTACCGTTAATTTGGTTAAACTCAGAATTTCCTGTAATGATTTGTCTATTGATCCCCCCCCCACCTTTTTAGTTTTTATGATGTCCTTTAACATTCTGTGAACCTAATGTTTCAGAAAAATGCTTAGAAAATGTTGTATTAGATGATCCTCCAGGTGCCTTTGAAAAGTCTACTTTTAGGTGTAATACACGGTTGACATTTACCCTTCATCTCTGTAATAGTTCCTTTTCTGACTTTCTCATGCTTGAATACCCTTCTCACTGCTACTCCTCCTCTGTAACCTCAGACTAAGCTGTTTCTAGAAACATGGAGTTGTACCATCCTTCAATCTACCATTCAGATTTTGCAAAAGTATTGTACTGTCAGGCCCTCTAAGTCAAACTGTGTATAATAAAGTAGAATTTTGAAGCTATTATGATAAATACATGGAATTATTAATATTCCATGAAGGAGGTGAAATTGGGACACAAAACTAGCACCAGTAAACCAAGCCTGTCAATTGAAAACCCACTTGTAAAGCCTGGTACATGGCCATTTAGAGCAACAATGGGTGATGACGACAGTAATACTTATTTTGTTTTTAAGAGTCAGAACTTCAAGGGGGAAAAAGGCAACAAATCAGTTATTAATAACTTCCTTTAGTTGGAGACACAGTTTTTAATGTTAAGATTTAACCTTATTTAATCATCTTGAGAGATTCATGGGCCACCAGAGCCTATTTGGGATCAAAATGATTCACATTTTTACAAAATGTAAAGCGAGGGGAGCTGACCTAAGGAAGCTTAACCATGGAGTCCAGTGTTGCCATAAAACCTTGTTTATCCAGAACTTGGGGGTGTGCCCCTCCCCACCTGCTGGTAGCGCAGGCACTGACCAGGCCCTGTATTCTTTTTCTTCCTTAGTTTTGAAAGTCCTTGTCGGACATATGAACTCTGCTGTTATTTTTGTTAAAGGAATCAATAGCTGGTGGGGGAGATTCAATCTTTCTTGTGTGACTAAAAATCTTGCCGTTTGTCCGGGTCACGATTCTGAAAGCAGATTTCGTTTTGTGCGTGAGGTTGCCATAGAGGCTGGACAGTCGGGCCATGGGGACAGAGTCCTCATTCGGCCACTAAGTGGGTGAGTGACCCAAAGCTCCATTTGCCTGAATGGAAGATGGAGAGCATAAAAGGGCCCATTTAATAGTGTCGCTGAGAGTCTCCATGGGGCAGGCAGGTAAAGCTCTTACCTCAACGTTTAGCACATGGTACTTGGGAAAGGTTAGTTCTACTTCTTATTATGAACTCAGATATTATGATGTCCGTACATTCCAAAGCACTTGACAGATTCAATGCAGTCTCTAGCAAAATTCCAGTGGCATTCTTCACAGAAATAGAACAGAGAACCCTAAACTTTGTATGAAACCACAAAGGATTCTGAATAGCCAAAGCAATCTTGAGAAAGAAAAACGAAGCTGGAGGCATCACATTCCCTGATTTCAGACAATATTACAAAGCCACAGTAATTAAAACAGTATGGTATTGGCATAAAAACAGACATGTAGATCAATGGAACAGAACAGAGCCCAGAAACGAACCCATGCGTATACGGTCAGTTAATTTACGACAAAGGAGTCAATAACATACAATGGGGGTAAAGATGGTCTCTTCAATAAATAGTATTGGGAAAACTTGAAGCCACATGTAGAAGAATGAAACTGGACCACTGTCTTACACCATACATAAAAATTAACTCAAAATGGGTTAAAGACTTGAATGTAAGACCTGAAACTGTTTAAAACTCTTAGAAGAAAGCATAGGTGGTAAACTCCTTGACATTGGTGTCATTAGGGTGACCCTGATCCAACGTGACTGTTGTCCTTATAAAAAGGACACAGAGGCAGCCCTGCAGAGAGGACACCACATGGTGATGAGGATGTTCCCCTACAAGCCAGGGAGAGAGCTGGGAGCAGATGGTCCCCTTGGTGTCAGGGGACCAAGCCCCTGGCACCTGGCCTCCGGGACCAGGAGACAATCGGTTTCTGTTGTTTGAGCTACGAAGTTCGTGGCATTTTGTGATGGCGGCCTTACAGTCACCTAAAATCCTCTGCATTTCTACGTGCAGTTTTGGTTTCCGTGGCTCCTGATGTGACTTGCTTTCCTTGCTTTCCCGGCTGCTTGCCGAGTCCTCTTCATCCCCCTGTGGTTTTGCCTTTGGTGTTTCTGCTGCAGGGTTGCCCTCCCTTTGCTTCTTCACCAATCCAAGCGCTGTTCAACCTGGGTCTCAGTGCAAGAGCCACTTTCTCTGTGCAGCTGCTCTTCACACTGCTACCTCATCCATCCATCCATCCATCCGTCCATCCACCCATCCAGTGTTTCCCTTGGTTGCCACCCGGCTGCAGCCCTGCAGAGTTCGGGCTCAGCCCTTCCTTCCCTCTTTTTGTTGGGGGTCTGCTCTGTGTGCTGCAGGGAGCCCCACTCCTTGTGTTCACTGGTTGCCCCCCGACCCGACGTATAGTCAGTGAAACATGTAACAAATGGCTCGAATGGAATAGAGGAGTTCGCTAATGACAAGAAACGAGGGGCATTATTTTAGAAGAAAATACATACTGCCTAATTTACGTGTTGTTGGGTTACGTGCTTTCTGCTTCACGTGTCGGGTTTACCTTAAAGCAAGCTCTTTAGGCACGGTGCCTAGAAAAGGCAGGCTACTGACTGTGTGTTCCTAACTTCTGATTCTGTACCTGCAGGTGGTGGGATGGTGTCTCCATCATTTCCATGCAGGTTTACCTGGAGAGGTGAAGTGTAGTGAGTCAGCAGTGAGGGGCCCCGGCTTTATCTTTCTAAGGTGCGACATAAACTGTTGTGATCATTGTTGACGTCACTGTAACTGGGTCTGGTCTCTTCCCTTTTCTGTGGCACTGCTGTGACCACATCTCCCCCACCTCTGACGTTTTTATTACAGAAAATAGGTCACTGGCTCTTTCTACTTACAGGGAATTTGCTACTAATACTGCTAGGAGACGGGCAGTAGGATCACACAGTTGATGTGTTTGTGGCTGTCTCACAATGACAGTGACGCCTCACAGTGTCTGATGTTATGCTTCTCTGTGTGTCCTTAGCAGATGTGTTTTCTTTGGGGGCCTTTGCTTCTCCGTTTTTGAGGAGGAGGCGCATGTCTCCTGTCTTTTCTTCCACCATATTTGCATCTTTCTCATTTTCTCTGCTCTTCCTTCTAATTTACTCAAGTTGAGGAGGTCCTGAGTAGTGGCTGGGTGTGAGCCAGGTGCTCTCTGACGCTTTTATAAGATTCTTATGACTATTTATGATTAAGCTGAGCCAGACAAATATAGATGAACTAATTAATGAGAAGTGCGTGAAATGCTATAACCCAGCCCTAAAACTGCACAGTGTCGCCTCCACTGAAACCAGGAAGGTAGGAAGTGGTGAGAACTTTCTGGTAATAGAAGAAATAAACAAGATGCTTAAATTCAGCTTCTCTCATTTTGGCCCTGGAGTTTGGATGTGGGGAGAAGATTGTTATAGTTGTAATTTACATTCCCCCATCCTGGTGGGGAGAAGACAAATCCAGGTGGGGTTCGTCCAGGTCTCGTGAGGCTGTTTGCTCTGTACCACGGAGGGGGCGTGGCTTCCAAGGCTCCACGTGGACCTGCCTCTGCTGGAGCCACGTTGACAGGAGGTGCTAGCAGTCCACGGGCTGTGCCTGGTGCTCTCAGCCTCTGCCTCGTGGTGACGGTCTCCTCGGCCATCAGGCACTTGCCCAGGCGGGGGGGGGGGGGGGGGGGGGCTCAGGCACAGGTGTAAATGCCGAGCGGGATTTAAGCTGGATTTGCACGATTTTACTTCACGCGTTCACAGCCCGCCTTGGCTGTGTGTGTAGAGATGGCCTTGTCCTTGGAAGAGCCCTCACAAATCACCCTGTCTCTCGGGGCCTCTTTTCCTCACCTGGGAAAAGCCCTTCTTTACATTTTCCGTGTTATTTTGTAATATTTTTTTTACACGCCCGTCTTTTCCACTGGGGTGTGAGCACCTTGAAGGCATAGTGCGTGTGCCTGGCACAGCACCTTGCACGGAAGAGATGCCGAGAAACGTTTTTTAAAAGGATGCATTGAGGCATTTGACCAACCGCAAAGCGTCATCTGAAGGTCAAATGAGATAATGTGTTTGAAGGCATTTGAAATTTTAAAGACGTTTACGACTCACTGGTGCTTATTGAGCACTTACTGTGTGCCACATCCTGTCCCAAACACTGTACATTATTCATTCACTAAGATTTATTAATACAGTGACCACCTATTTCACTTTGAAAAGAAATAGCAAAAACGCAAGGAGTAATTTTTTTCTTGGAAATTCTAACTTTCTACACATGCGATTGTCATAAGTAATGATAGTTACCTAAACCCTGTCAGGGTTGAATGAGGTCCTGAGAGATTTGGTGAAGCTTTCTTTATTATAATGCATATTTTGCATATTTGTTAACTTTTCTCAATTTATAGTTTCTTGCCCTTTGCAGTATTTATTCTTCCTGGAAATAATTTTTATTTGACAGTCTTTGCTAAAGTAATGGATTTGTTAGTGGACTTCTTTCCATCTTTATTTCTTGAGATTAAAAAAAAAATACTTAAAGAACCTTCATGGTTGTTGATTTCTTGGCAAGTCAGTGCTGTCAAAAGGTTAAGGCATATTGTTGGATATTGGGCGGGGGAAGCACAAGTTGAACAATAGGTACAAGGTAAAGAGATGCTCCTGCGAGGAGCCAACAGGCTTTATTCGAATAGTCTCCGTCCCTGTTCCCCGACAAGCTGTCTTGAAGGGATGGGACAATTAATAGCACAGGGAATGAAATTCTACTTCCCAACAGAATGATTTACTGGTGTCAAGATACTTTACAAGGGCACAGAGCTGCTTTTATTTATAACCCTATCACTTGGCAGATAATAAACACTGCTGATATATTTCTGCTCTTAGATTGACATTTTTGTTTTTAACTAGGATGGAGAAGAATGAGTTTGTCTAAAGATAGGACTGTATAGTATTAGCGGTCATATCTTTGCATTTTCCTCCAGTATAAACTATTTGGTACTTGTAGCTTTGTGTCTGACTTCTGGCTTTTCTTTAGTGACACCATTTGGCCTGTTATCAAAGAAAACTCTGCTATGATTTCTTTTTTAAAGGTGAATGTAATGAGGACTTTGATTTTGAATATAAGGTCAAAAAATGTCAAGTACAGATCATCAAATTAAAAGTAACTAAATCAATAGCATTAGGAGGCTAAAAATACTCGTACTCAATACTGGAAAACTAATAGGCCTGTGAAGGCATAAGATCAAAAAAAGGTAACATAATGGAATAAATTTCAAGTAATTCAAGGCACAGATAGAAGGGGAAGGAGCGAAGAGGAGGCAAATCTTGCATTTAAGATAGAAGCTAAATAAGGGCAATGTGTCAGCACACCCTAACTTTTCTTTGTGACAAGGCTGGGACATGTATCAGAGGAAGTTATCAGTGTAAGTAGCGAACACTGAAACTTTTTTCTGTATCGCTAATAGTAGGCAACTTAACAACCTCATTCCCCAAACTGAGTGTGATTTCCATCAGAGCTCCTCTGTAGAGGTCAGCTGTTGTCTGACCCATAATGCTTTCTAGGTCCAGATGGAATTCTCTCTCTCTCTCTCTCTCTCTCTCTCTCTCTCTCACACACACACACACACACACACACACACACACACGCACACACACATTTTGTCGTGGGAGAGTCAGCCCCTCCCTTCTCTCACCCTAGCCTCTTCGGGCCAAGGGCTTGAGAGCCTGTAGTGAATGTTTAGGAGGGGCCTCTGGGCCTACACATGAGTGCAGCCCAGCTCTTAGTCTTCCTTTCCTCATCTGTAAAATGGGAATGTTACTTCCCTGAGTTGTGTTTTCTTTCCTTTTATTCTTTCTCTCTCCCTTCCTGCCTCCCTTTCCTCCTTCCTTGCTTCTGCTCTAGGCCTTTATTTAATTACATTAATTGATTAATTAATTGAGATATAGTTGATTTACAATATTATTTTAGTTTCAGGTATACAACATGGTGATTCAAAATTTTTATAGATTATATTCCATTTAAAGTTATTATAAAATATTGGCTAGATATCCTTGTGCTATACAATAGATCCTTGTAGCTTATTTCTTCTGTACATAGTAGTTTGTACTACTTAATCCCTTACCCCTCTCATGTCCTTCCCCGCTTCCCTCTCCCATCTGGTAACCACTAGTTGGTTCTCTATATCCGTGAATGTGTTTCTGTTTTGTTATACTCATTCATTTGTTTTATTTTTAAAATTCCACATATAGGTGATAACATACAGTGTTTGTCTTTCTCTGTCTGACTTATTTCACTTAGCATAATACCCTTCAAGTCCATCCATGTTGTTGCAAATGGCAGAATCTTCTTTTTTATGGCTGAGTAGTATTCCACTGTGCTTGTGTGTATCACATCTTTGTTGTCTGTTGACGAACATGTATTTTCTTTATTGAGGTGAAATTCACGTGACATAAAAGTGCCCATTTCAAAGTGCACAATCCAGTGACATTTACTATATTCATGTGGTTTTACAACCATCACCTCTATCTAGTTCCAGAATATTTTCATCACTGCGAAAGAAAACTCTGTATCCACTAAGGAGTCACTCCCTGTTCCCGCAACTCTCAGCCCCTGGCAACCACCACCATTTCTGCTTTGGAATCATACAATATGTGACCTTTTGTGCCTGGCTTCTTTCAGTTAGCATACTGTTTTCATCCATGTTGTAACGTGTCAGTACTTCATTCTCTTCTGTGGCCGAGTAATACTCCATTGTATGGGTGTAGCACATTTTGTTTGTGCATTCATCAGTTGGGGGACATTTGGGTCATTTCCACCTTTTGGCTGTTGTGAGTGGTGTGGCTGTGAACTGGTGTACAAGGATTTTATTTGAGTCCCTGTTTTCCGTTCTTTTGGGTACATACCTAGGAAGAGAATTGCTGAGGCACATGGTAACTCTATATTTAGCTTTGGGAAATTGCTAACTGACTTTCTACAGCAGCTGAACCATTTTACATTTTCTCCAGCAATGTGTGAGGGTGCTTTCAAAGATTTTTGAATGGAAGTTTGAGATAATTACATCTGTTTTGGGGACAGATTCAGAGGAGGAAAGGCTGGAGAGAGGGAATTTGAAGGTGATCTGCTAGCTGGGGTGCTTCTGCTTGGGGTTAATTCCTTTTGAAGGCTCCCACCCATGTCTGTGGAACAAGAAGAAAAGAATTGCCCAGGAAGATGGTTAATTTCAACTAAATTACCTCCTACTGAGCAAGGGTGAGTGTCCCTCCCTCAAGCCCTTGTCCTGGCTGTCGCTCCCCAGCCCGTCTCTTCTGAGGATTCACCTCTGCTCGTTTTCTGTCCGGCTGCTGCAGCGGGCTCGCCAGTGGCCACCTTCCTGTGCTCTGTCCTTGTGGATCCCCAGGAGTCTGTTTGCATTTCTGCCTCTCCACCCTGGGACTCCTGGTGGTCGATAACTCAGTGGCCACTGGCCTGTTGTCCCGACTCTGGGCTCTCCTCTGCGTATGCTCTGCTCTCCAGGGCAGTAACTGTTGGGGAGGGACTGTAGTGGACTCAGCCTGGGTCCAAAAAACAAGAGGTGTGTGTGTGCTTGACTAAGGCAGTGGCGGCAGTGGAGGGGAGGAGGGGTTCGGGGGTGTGGAGAGCCACAGAAAATGTCTGCTTTAGTTTGTCTTTATCTCTAGGGCACAAAATGGACATGATCCTGGGGTGATAGCCACAGCTGTGTGGGGTCATCCTGGCCCATCTTGTCACAGTCTCAGAGACAGTGCTTACCCCCCCAGTGGAGATGGCCAACTAAGGGGTAGAGTTTGGTAACACACACGCCACGCATCCTACATGTTACAATGCCTTCGTGGGGAGGGACAGCGTGGCCTGGTGAGCGAGCAAACGTTGGATCGTTCATGGTAACGGGCACTCAGCCTCAAACCATTGTATGAGCCAAGGTTCTTAGTTGACAACGAAACTATGACTATTTAAGATTAAAAAAAAAGGAGGATTTATTGGAAGGATATGGAGGTTCCCAAGTTTGACTGAAGGTTGGAAAGCAGACTTGGAAGGGACAGAGGCCCAGGGGCCCAGGGGTCTGAGCAGAGGAGCCCCAGAGCAGCCCCAGGCAGGGCCCGCCTCAGTGGTAACGTGCAGGGCTGGCTGGGCTGGGACGCGGCCCCTGTCTTACCCACACGCAGAACTCCCAGAAAGAGCGCTCAGCTGGCCGGCCAGCAGGGGTGGTCACACACCCAGCCTCTGCCTGGACTGGAGTGGGAAGGGGGCGTCTAGCCCTCCTGTCTACATCGTCCTCCAGGTGCCAGAGGAGGTAGGGTGCATAGAGCAGGGCAGGAAGCTAGACAGGGAAACGTGACGACTGTCCACTGTGTGAGTTTTACAGTTTCCTTACAACGTGCTGCACTTTGGAGATTAGTCCACCCGAGCGTCTGGCGGCTCCCCTTTGCGAGAGGTAACAGTCTTGATTTATGAAATGGGCACAGATCACTCCCCTTTCAATGACCTCTCACGAAGATTGACACTTTGGTCGGATACAGAGGACAATTACAGGTCTTGGTTTTAAAGTTCTATCGGTGGATATAGATTTGTAAGAAAAAGCAAGTTAGGAAGTGGGGATGGTTTTTAAAAATAGGATCCTGTAATTGAGACTGCTTGGTAATGTCAGTGTCAGTTCTGGTAGTCTACCCTAAGGCAATGTCGAATAGAATTATAAACAAAATGTGTTAATGATAAAAAGTGAAACGAACAACAGATGGACAAAAATAAGGATTCAGAGTTTGGTTGTTCAGACCCTAAATGGCTTAATGTTATGCTTAGTAAATTGATGCTAAGAAAAAAGACTTGTTAAGTTGACGTTCTCTGTGGGGTTCTGCTTATCTAGCTGTTCCTGGTGCAGGCACCAGAATCTTTACAGAAAAAGTCCTCAGGACACATCTGGTTCAGATAGCTGCCTGTGACAGTGCCAGGGTGTGGTGACAATGCCGGGGGTGATGACACGGAACGTGGTGAAGGCGCCGAAGGGCTGGGTGGGAAGGAGGAGCCTGCACAGGGGAAGGGGAGCATCAGGTGTAGCGGAAAAGCACAGATAATAAGAACCAGTTATTAGCAGGGCGTTTACCGAGCACGTGCTGTGTGCCAGGCACTGCTCTAAACCTTTCCTGTGTATTGTAACGTGTAAGTACTGTTACTGTCCCCATTTCTTAGAGGGAGGCTGAGGCAGGGACCGAGTAACTTCCTGCGGTTACACAACTAGGAGGTGTAAGAGCTGCAGTTTGTGGGCACCCAGGACTTGCGACCCGAGCCACTAGCCTGCCCCTCCACCAGACGTAGCACGTCCACTGTGGGTTCTAAGGGACCTCCTGCACGTGTGGTCTGGCGGGAGCGTCTCTCAGGGTAAGAGGATGCTCTTGGGTTGAGCCTGTCTGATTCTTTCTGGGTTACTGAGTTTCTCCTTGTCTGGTGCGGCGTTTTTATTGGTGGGCTCGCCCTCGGGGACTCACGCCCGTTCTTCCCGTTGCTCATGGTGGCTGTTGTGAGGCACGAGCTCTAATTATCATCAGGTTCCTCTGAGCACTCAGGTGTTTGCCGACTTGAACTCACTTTTCAGTTTCCTAAACCGGATGTGTCAAGCATTTGCACTAGCTTTTCTTCCTCTAAATTATTTCATAAACAAAAATAATACCCTGGCATCTATTTCTTGGGAAAACAAATGTGATGGAAACAAAATTGTTGTTAATTCTGGGCAAACATCTGAGGTCCCAACTTAATGAAAGTTCCATGGAAGAGGCAGAGTGGGGAGATCTGAGGAATCTACTTCTGTGTCCTCAACCCTGTTCATCTACGTTCTCCTTGTCTTTGGAGACCACAACAATCTTTCAATTTGATGCAATAGGTCCTCCCTATTTTGTCTTGAAGACTGTGCTGGGCGCTGTAAGGGCTACACACTTAAGCACTGCCCTCCTCTTCAAGGACTTTATAATCTTCTTAGAAGTAGAAAATTCTCGTGCCTGAGATATTCACCTGTGTGAGAAGAGTAGTAGAGACAGTAAATGTCTGGACTTTGAGAGGACGGGAAAGCACCCTAATGGAGGGAGGTATTGATCTGGCCCTTGCAGGATGGGAACGGTTTGGAGAGTGAGCGAGCAGGCAGATGGACAGCACAGGAAAGGAGCCGCACGGGGGGAGGGGTGCCGAGGATACCTGGAAAAACCCCAAGTGGGGACACATCCTGCCTTATAGGAAAAGGGCTTTCCAGGCTCAGAAGATTGATAGGACGTATGACTCTAGCGTTAATGGGTTGAATGGGAGGCCAGCTGCTAAACCAGGGAAGCAGCATGTGCACGATAGTCTGCCGCTGTGATTCACAGATGAGACACACCAGAGAGGCGGCGGCAGGCGTGGGAGGAGAGGAAGCAGCCAACAGAAGAGACACAGCAGAGGCTCACCGGCCACAGAGGTGAAGGTAAGGCACTTTCACTCAGAAACGGTGGTTGTTTGCTTTCGGTGTGTATAGAACTGTCTTCGTGATGCTGGGATGTGAAAAAGTGAGTAAGATGGGCCTCATGTGTCTTTGCAGCCTCATCTTTGGGGTAAGGTAAATACACAGGAAGTGTGAGTTTCCGGCTGTGGGTGACCAGCTGGTAGAGGTGGCGAAGACGGTTCATGCAGCTGGCTTGGGAGGGAGGATGCTGTCGAGTGCTGGTCGTTCTAAGCTCCGTGTGATCGGGGCTAGGAAATGGATGGAGATGTAAGGCTGAAGGGTGGGTGTTGTGAAACTGTGAGTGGGTCAGTTCTTTGATCAAAAATTTACAGGAAGCCAAGCTGAAAGGCTGAACATTGCGCGGGTCCCAGCTCTGGGCTGGAGGAGAAAGTGGGCCAGAAGCAGAGGGAAGGAAGTTTGGAGAGGCTGGAGGTGTCTCAGGAATGAACGTGGCCATCAGGGTCATGCTGGTCAGGGGGAAGGGGGCTGAGAAAAGACCTTGAACTTTGACAGCTAGGAGGTCAATCATAACCAGCTTATGGGAGCTTTAGGAGGGGAAGCAGATGACAAAATGAACATTTGTTTACCAGCTACCATGTTAGCTGAAGGTTTATAAATTTTATTGATAGTTTCAAAGAATCATTTCTTGGTTTCATTGATTTTTATCCATCACTTGACTGTTTTCCATTACATTGATTTCTGCACAATCTTAGTATCTCTTTCTTTCGTAAGAAACCCAAAGTAATTTGCATTTTATTTGTTCTTATTTTTCTAGCTTCTTAAAGTGGAATTTCATGTCACTAATTATAGACTTTATTACAGACTTTCTTATTTTCTAATATAAACTTCTAGTGATGAATTTCCCTGTAAGCACTACATTAGCTACATCTCACAAATTTTGATATGTTGTGTTTTCGTTTTCATTCTGTTTAAGCTACATTTTTCCTTATGATTTCTTCTTTGACCTGTTGGTTATTTATAAGTATCTTGTATACTTTCTACATGTTTGGGGATTTACCAGAATATTTCTCTCTTATCAATTTAAGATATAATTCCACTGTGGTCAGAGAACAAATTCTTTATGATTTTGGTCTTTTAAAATTTGTTGAGACCTGCTTTATGGCTTAGCATATGGTCTGTCCTGGTGAATGTTCTGTGAGTGTTTGAAACAAATGCGTATTTTGCTGTTGCTGGGTGGGAGTGTTTTATAGTTGTCAGTTGTTTGATAGTGTTGTTTAAATCTTCTATATCCTTACTGTTTTTCTGCTCCTTGATCTATGAATTATAGAGAGAAAACTAATAAAATCTTTAGTTGTGACCTATCTCTTCTTTCATTCCTGTTAGTTTTTGTTACGTGTATTTTGGAGCTCTATTGCTAGGTGCATATATACCTAAATTATTATGTATTTCTTTTGTATTGAGCATCTCATCATTATGAAATGTGCTTCTTTGTCTTGAGTAATATTCTTTTTTAAAAAAAGTTTTTAAATTTTTTTTGGTCTGCTTTGGGTCTTTGTTGTGGCATGCGGGATCTTTGTTGTGGTGTGTGGGCTTCTCTCCAGTTGTGGCACACGGGCTCCAGAGTGTGTGGGCTTTGTAGTTTGTGGCACACGGGCTCTCTAGTTGAGGCGTGCGGGCTCAGTAGTTGTGGCGCACGGGCTTAGTTGCCCCGTGGCATGTGGGATCTTAGTTCCCCAGTCAGGGATCGAACCCTCGTCCCCTGCATCACAAGGCGGATTCTTTACCACTGGACCACGAGGGAAGTCCCTTGAGTAATGTTCTTTAGTTTTAAAACTATTTGGTATGAACACAGTCACTCCAGCTCTCCCCTGTGTAAAGTTTGCATAGTTTTTTCACTTTTACCATCTTTGTATCTCTGAATCTAAAGTGTGTCTCACGTAGACAGTGTATCACTAGATTTTGCTTTTAAATCCAATCTGGACATAGCTGCCTTTTTATTGGAGTGATCAGTAAATTTATATTTAATGTAATTATTGATATGGTTGGATCATGTCCACCATTTTGTTCTCCTGTTTTTCGTTCTTTTGTGTTAAATATTTAAATAGAGCACTTTAATATACTTATTGATTTCTTACCTATATTTCTTTGTGTGTTTTTCCTTCTTTTTTATTATTTTGTGGTTTCTCTAGGGGTTACATGGTTATCTTAAACTTATTACAGTCTACTTCAAATTAACAATGACTTTCTTCTGGTAAAGTATAGGTACTTTGCATTGGTATAACATATAGAATTAAATATATATATACACATATATACCCATACATATAAACCTACCCACACATTCTATATGTTAAAGTCTATCAACACATATTATAATTTTTGCTTTAAACACTCTTAAAAAATAATAAATGAAAGAAAGAACGTTTTTGTATGTTTATACACATATTTGCCATTTCTGATGTGCTTCTTTCTTTCCTGTGGATCTGAGTTACCGTCTGGTGTCATTTTCTTTCATCCCAGAGGACTTCCTTTATCACTGCTTGTAGTGCTGTTTTTTTTCTTTTTGTTTGTTTTGTTTTGTTTTGTTTTTTGGCCGTGCTGTGTGGCATGCAGGATACTAGTTCCCCAACCATCCAGGGATCGAACCTGCGCCCCCTACATTGGGAGCATGGAATCTTAACCACTGGACCACCAGGGAAGTCCCTGTAGTGCAGTTTTGATAACAACAAATTCTTTTGGTTTTGTATACCTGGAAATATCTTTATTTCACTACCATTTGTGAAAGATAGTTTAACTGGGTATAGAACTCTCAGTTGAGAGTTTTATTCTATTTGTACTTTGAATATCATTCCAGTATCTTCTGGCCTCCATCGTTTGTGATGAGAAATTGGCTTTAAATTGTATCTTTACTCTTCTGTGTGTGGTGTACCATTTTTCTTTTGTTGCTCTCAAGATTTTCCTTTTATCTTTGGCTTTCAGCAGTTTGACTATTGTGTGTCTAGGTTTTCTTGTTGTTTATTTTACTTGGGTTTGATGAACTTCTTGGATCTCTAAGTTAATGTTTTCACCAAATTTGGGAAGTTTTTGTACAATATTTTAAGTAAATTTTCTTCCTTTTCTCTCTCTACTTCCGGAACTCCGAATGCATGTATGTTGGTACACATAGTGTTGTCCCACAGGCTGTGAGGTGTTACTCATTTTTCTTCAGCCTTTTTTCTCTCTGCTCTTTGGGTTGAATAATTCCTACTGGTCTGGCTTCCAGTTTACTGGATGTCTTCTTCTGCCACCTCGTGTCTGCTGTTGAGTCCATCTGGTGAAACTTTAACTTTAGTTATTGTAATTTTCAGCTCAAGCATTTCTGTTTGGCTCTATTTTATAGTCTCCAACGTTTTTTCCCATTCCTTCTCTATTCACTCATGCTTAGCACATTTTCCTTCAGTTTTTTGAACCTGTTTTCCTTTGATTCTTTGAACATATTTATAGCTTCTTAAAAGATCTTAGCTGAGTTACGCCTCTGGCCCACTGCGAGTCTACCTTCTGTTGGTTGCTCTTTTCTACCTTGAGTATGGGTTATGTTTCTTATTCTTTGCATATCTTGTAATTTGTATTTGAAAACTGGAAGTTTAGATAGTATCTTGGCGTGACAGTGATTCTGGTTTGTCCTCTGAGGGTGCAGGCAAGTAGCCTGCCTGGGCTCACACTGCAGAATGTCTCCCTTGCAATGTACAGCCGCGAATATCTCGAGTCAGCTTTTTGTTTTGTTTTGTTTTTTATACTTTTTTAAAAAAAATTATTTATTTTATTTATTTATTTTTGGGTGCCTTGGGTCTTTGTTGCTGCACGTGGGCTTTCTCTAGTTGCAGCAAGCGGGGGCCACTCTTTGTTGTGGTGTGCGGGCCTCTCATTGGGGTGGCCTTTCTTGTTGCAGAGCACGGGCTCTAGGCACGCGGGCTTTGGTAGTTGTAGCACGTGGGCTTCAGCAGTTGTAGCCCGCAGGCTCAGTAATTGTGGCTCGCAGTCTCTAGAGTGCAGGCTCAGTAGTTGTGGCGCATGGGCTTAGTTGCTCCATGGCATGTGGGATCTTCCTGGACCAGGGCTTGAACCTGTCTCCCCCATATTGGCAGGTGGATTCTTAACCACGGCGCCACCAGGGAAGTCTTGTTTTGTTTTGTTTTTGTTTTTCTGGCCTGGCTCCCTAGAGGTCTCCCTGTGCCTGCATAGTTTAGCAATCAGTGACGATCTGAGTGGAGGTTGTGCTCCGGCATTCAGGACACTGGGGATTCCTGTCTCTGCCACTTGGACTGCATATGGATTGCAGAATGCATGCAAAGGCACAGCAGCTCACAAATGTCCCATGTGTGTGATTTTTACAGGTGCCCCTGGGACCTCCCACCTGCACGTTTATTTTATTTTAATTTAATTTAACTTAATTCTATTCTATTCTATTTTTGTTTTTTTCCTCAGGCTCTGTGGAAGGAGCACAGACTCTGTTTTCTTCAATATACTTTTTTAATTGAAGTATAGTTGATTTACAGTGTTGTGTTAATTTTTGCTGTATAGCAAAGTGATTCAGTTATACATATATATATACATCTTTCTTCATATTCTTTGCCGTTATGGTTACTGAATACTGAATATAGGATACAGGATGTTGACTATAGCTCCCTGTGCTCTACAGTAGGACCTTGTTGTTTATCCATCCTCTTTCTACTAGTTTACATCTGCTGACCCCAGCCTCCCACGCCGTCCCTCCCCGCCTCCCCCTGCATCTGTAGTTTAACAGTCGGCTTGTGTGAGTGTATCCCAGCTATCTTCTGGCGTGTTGGCTTCCACAGTACCCCACCCCTGCCCCGCCCCTTGCTTTTCTAGCTGCTTCGCCACACACCTGCCCAAGTCCACCCCTCCTGACCATGAAGCTGCAGGGCTTCCCCACCTGATCTGGGGAGGAGGAGGGGTGGGAATGCCCCAGGGCAGGAAGGCCACAGACTCACCATCCTCACCTGCTGCAGGTAGGTTTCTCCAAGTAAACAGCCCCCAGGTAGTCACTCACCCTGGGTTGTTTTCAGCATCCTGGTGCTAGAAGGGGACAGTGGGATCTGGAAGAGAGTTCAGAGCAGGAGAGAACAGGTGGGAGGGATGTAGTTGGTAGTTGAGCTCACGGGACAGCTGCGACTCACAGAAACTCCCAACTGAGTTGTTACAAATTAAAAAGGTGATGCTGGGGGACTTCCCTGGTGTTGCAGTGGTTAAGAATCTGCCTGCCAGTGCAGGTGACATGGGTAAGAGTCCTGGTCCGGGAAGATCCCACATGCCGTGGAGCAACTAAGCCTGTGCACCACAACTACTGAGCCTGTGCTGTAGAGCCCACGAGCCACAGCTACTGAGCCCGTGTGCCATAACTGCTGAAGTCCGTGCGCCTAGAGCCCGTGCTCTGCAACAAGAGAAGCCACCGCAATGAGAAGCCCGTGCACGGCAGTGAAGAGTAGCCCCCGCTCGCCGCAACTAGAGAAAAGCCCACACAGCAGTGAAGACCCAACGCGGCAATCAATCAATCAATTAATAAAAAATAAAAATAAAAAGGTGGTTCCAGGAGAGCAATAACAGTAGCTGTTGGGGCAGAGGGGCAGCTTGCGTCTTGTTGAGGATGGCAAGCTGTGTGCGCAGTGTTGCAGGCAGAGAGGAGGGTTCCTGCGGAGGGTTCCTGCATATGGGAGACAGTCCTGAGTCATGTTCGGGTTTCCTGAATATTATTCCATCTGCGGCTCAGCAGCTTTTGTTCTGGGCGGATCCTGGCCACAGAGGAGCTCCTCCAAGCGCTGCCTGGGCTCACACCTTGCTGCCCTGGTGCAGGGAGCTGGCGCGCTGCAGTGTGTAGGGATGAGACGTTGGCGCTCCCCGCCTCTGTGAAAGCTGTTTTTTTTTTTTTAATGTTTTTGATTAAGTTTTTTTTTTTTTTTCTGGCTGTACCATGTGGTATGCGGGAGCTTAGTTCCCTGACCAGGGATCGAACCCGAGCCCCCTGCAGTGGAAACGCGGAGTCTTAACCACTGGACCACCAGGGAAGTCCCAAGCTCACTTTTCTCTTGAAAGGAAGAGGGGAGACTGGGTACTAGTTTTTTTTCCTAAGTCTCTGGATGTAGCTGTGTAGACAGTGGACAAGGAAGAATGTGATTGGCCCAAATGGACCTGTTGAGCTGGAGTAGGAAACCGCATGGCATGGTACAGCCGTAGAAAAGTGAACTATTACGAGGGTGTCGATGGTGATGACACACACACTTGCGTGTAGGTGGGTGAGTTTGTGAGCCGGTGGGCAGTGAAGGAGGTGGCCACCAGCCACGTGACCTTGGGTCAGTCATTCTCATCTCAGCCCGGCAGTTTCCTCATCGCCCCAAAGAGACCAGACTTGAAATACCTAAAGACCTATGTCGATACATACTTAGTAATGATTCTAGCGGTCTGGTTGGGAATATTTATTTGAACATACTTCTAGATTCTTGTACTAATAGCCTCTTTGATGTATGTGCAAAGGAAAGGCTGCCTCAGCCTTAGATATTTTTGTTACATTTGTGATCAAAGCTTGAGATTTAAGCGAAGCCTTTTGGCAGTGTTCAAGATGCCGCCTCTTAGGCTCACTTCCTGCCTCTAATGATGGGCATTATACTACTGTTGTGGTTCAGTCCCAGCCAAGCTTATCTGGAGGTGGCCGCCGTCACCAGGTGGGAGGACTTGAAAGGCTCACCTGCTCAAAGTTACCTTCCACTCCTCTGTGCTCTGGTGCCTGGAATTCCACCCTGAAGAGCTGCTTCCATAGGGTTAAGGGGTTATATTTTCAGGATTCGTTTTTAAAAACTTGAATGCTTCCTGGAAGTGATGATGAATTGCACCCCAGGCACTGTAATGGGGATTCTTCCTTTCACACCTTTTTGCCCCCTGGGGTGAGGACAGGGGCAGGTGCAGGAGGACGTCTGTCTGTCAGAGCAACTGCCAAGGTCTTACAGCCGGTGCAGCTGCGTCCCGGGACCCTTCCCTGGACTCGCCCCAGATACACTTGTCGGCTCAGTCTTCTTTTTACAGTCAGTGATCTTTCAGCTACAGAAACCAGAAGCCCATTCAAGCTCGCTTTTGTTAAAATGGGAAGGGTGTTTATTTTCAGGAGCTGGAGAAGCCAGCCATGGGACGTGAAGAACAGTGGGGTCTCGGGTCAGCTGGGAGTGGAGACCAAACGAGCAATCCGGGGTGAAGCCGCTGCTGCTGTTGTCGCGTCTCGGTTGCATCCCTGTCGTCTCACGCACTGGCTTCCCCGGCTTACACATGGGTCAGGTGTGGCCGGCCGCCTCCAGCCCGGAAGCCCTCCCGGTGCCCCTCGCTCACTGCCGGATTCCTTCTTTATCTCTGGGCCCAAATTTCTGAGAAACCTTCTGACTGACTCAGCTCGGCTTGGTTTGGGAAGTGCGTCTGCACCAGGTGATGCTTTCAGTAGCTGTGCCAGGGAGGATGGGGTCCCGGGATCTGTTGCCCTCCCGCCCCTCCCCCCAGACTAGGAGGGGATTCCCAGAGATGCAGGAGGGGGGCGCAGGCAGTAGTGGGTGTCTCTAATGCACGTTGAGACTGTTCTGATCATGGCATTCATTTGCACAAAAACTTCAAAAAAAGTCCCCATTTCTTCCAAGACTCTCCACGATCTGGCCCTCTGTCTGTCTAAGCTCATTTTCCCAGTTTCCTCTTGCACACGGCACTGTGTCCGCCACCCTGGCCCCTCTGCCGCTCCCATCACGCCCAGCCTGTTCCTGCACAGGGCATTTGCACCTGCCGTTTCCCACGCTTGGCTCTCTTCCCTCTGTTACCTGTGTGCGTCCTGTCCCCAGATAGGATGTGATGGGAAGGGCACATCACCTCTGGGGCAGTCTTCTCAAAACGCATGAGCCCAGCCTGATCCACGAGGGTGAGATCAGACAACTCCCGCTGAGGTCACGAGGATCCAGGAGCCGCGCTGAGGGCGCAGTGCGGGTGCCGCGTGGGGTCCTGGGACAGAGGAGGACACTGCTGGGAAAACCAAGGACACCTGAACCAGAGTCCGGAGTCTACTGGCGAGAGCAACGCTGGATTCTTAGCTGTGGCAGATGCCCCCCTGCTAACGGAGAGGAAGCCGGGCAGAGGGTCCCTGTGTTAGCTGTGCAACTTATCTCTAAATCTAAAACTAATCTAAAGTTCTGTTTTAGAGAAGTACAAGTTTCCACTTCCTTGGCATTCCTTTTGCCTCCCCCCTCCTATCTGTTTTTCTACAGCATTTATCCTAATCTGAGTTTGATCTGTTTCACTGGTTTCATCACTGTCTTACCTTGTTAGAATGTGAGCTCCTGAGGAAGGGGCTTTGGGTCCCCAGTGCTGGGTCCCCAGGATAGGAGCAGTGCCTGGTGTGTAATCAGTGCTCAGGAAATACAGGTTGAGTGCACGAGTCAAGTCTGCGTTTCTTCGTCTGGCGTCGGGGCTCTCAGCTCGCTCACCCACCCGCGTTTCCAGGCGTGTTTGCCGCTGCCGCGTGCTGGACTGTTGTCCCCAGATGCTCGTCCTGTCCACCTTGTCCGGCCACTTGCTTCTTCTGCCAGCAGAGCCCTCTTTCCTCACGTCTGCTCATCCAATTGTCTCGTCCATTTCTGGATCAGATGTCACCTCCAGGGAAGCTGCCCATAGCCCCCGGACACAGAAGGGTTCCTGTCCACTTGGGCTCGCAGCACCTCACCTGGGTGCCCCGGCGCTCACCCCATCCCCCCGCCTGGTGCGCCTCCTGCTGCCCAACTTCCTCCGCTGGGCGAGCCGAGGGCAGCGATGCTCTCACTCACTCTGTGTCCCCGTGGCCTGGACACGTGGTGAGCAGCCAGTGGGCATCTGCTGAGTGGGGAGAGCCGGGGGCTGACTGACTAAAGATGGAAGCACTGGGAGAGTCCGTGACAGAGGCACCTGTGCTGGTCAGTTACCACGGGGCTTCTGGGGAGAGACGGCCAAGGGCAGGTTGGCAAGTGGTCTGTGTGTTGAACGTTAAACGTTCGTAAATAGTGGATACTCACTGAAAACCTAGGAATCTGGATAAGCATTTAAAAAAGAGAAGGTAATACAGGTTACCGCATGCCTTGAAGAGGCCAGAGAGCAGGGTGCTAAAGAAGGTGCAAGGTGAGGGAGGGTCGGGGCGAGAAGCACCCAGGGGCCCCTGGCTTTCTCTCCGAGGCTGTGCCACACGTGTGGAAACGTGGCGGCAGAAGGCGCACAGCGAGGCCGGGGCCACGTCCGTGTCCACGGGTGATGGCCACACACAGTCTCTGCAGAGCACACGGGCCACGCCAGCTCTGAGCGTCACACGACTGTCCCAGGCGCGGGTCCTGCCTGCAAGGGGAGCACCTGAGTGGAGGGGGGAGCAGCCTCCTGCCCAGCCATGTGGAGACCCCTGTTCCTCCCCAGATCCAGGCCAGTGAGGGTGGGAGACAAGGAGAGGCGCGGAGGGGCCCGTCCAGCTGGCCTTGTCGTGAGTGTGTGAACGTGGAGGCGACGTCGCATTTTGGTGGCAGGAGGCTCTGCTTTGCGGGCGCAGCTGCCGGGACCGAGGTGGAGGGAAAGCCCGCCCGTGTGCCCAGCGCCCCACAGGCCCCTGCAGCCCCTCAAATCTGCGCCTCTAGCGGAATCGAGAGGAACAAGAACTGTTGGAGGGACACAGAATTGCTGAAGAAATGCAAGCTTTGGACCAGGGGCCAGGCTGCTGCAGACTGAGCCCACCGCCTGGCCCTGGAACGGGGGCCCGTGAGCCCCACCGGCACAGCACAGATTCGGGGCGTGGAGATGCTCCTGGCGTTGTTTGAATGAAGGGCCAGCGGCAGGGACAGAGAGGGGACCTGGCGATGCGACCTCCACTCCGAGTACTGGCCACACGGCCTGCAGTGGTCATAGGTGTTTGTCCCAGTCCCTTTGCCCTCCATGACCCCGGGAGCCCCTGCGGTAACCAGGGAGGGAAACACAGAGGACGTGGCTGGTCAGATTCCAGCTTGGCTAGAATTAGGGCTGCGGGTAAAAGCCACGATGCCCGCTTATATTTGAATTTCAGATTCAGCTGATAACACCTTTAGTGTAGGTACATTGATGAAATATTGGGAACACACTTACAGCAAAAAGCGGCGCCATTGGGGGCTTGTATTAACCCCAGGGAGAAGGTGGCTCTCGAGAACTCGGAATGTGGTCGGATCCCACATGCACTAGTTGTCTCACACGGATAGATTCCTTTTCCCTGGTTAAAGATGCGAACCCTCACCTTCAGCTAGTCTTCCCGCCAGCGCTAGCTGCTGGGCACTGGTTAAGGGAGCTGGGAGCACGGCTGACCCACTAGGGCAGTGCCTCTCTCTGTGGGGGGATTGGCCGGGTTAGGGTGACCCAGGTGGTGGCAGGAGACAAACAATACCAGGGACAGGGTGTCTGGACCTCGGTTCCCATTGTTTCTGGTCATCTCGTCAGTTCCAGCCACGGTGCCCCACGAAGTTCCGGCTTCTGACCTGGAGCCTTTTGAGAATCGTCGAGCAGAGAGAGGACCGGTGATTCAGACCCTCCTCGTGACCCCTGCATCTTCCGTGCTGAAAGGAAGCCTGCGACGGCGCTGAGCCCCCTTCTCTGCAGGCGGGCGGTTGAGGCCGAGGAGGTCAGATGAAGACCTTGGTTAGGAAGCTCCCCCTCCTTCTCTGCCCCTTCCCATCTCCTTGCTCCCAGCGACGGGGCAGTGCTTGAAGGCTTGGAGCTCTGTGAGCACAGCCAGAGGCTAGCTTCCTTGGGGGCTGGAAGCTCCGTTCGTAAACATGCCTGTAGCAAAAAACTGTTGCTTCAGAAAGGTATAAGGCAGTGTGGGCAACAGGAGAAACTCGGGGGGCGCCTGCAGCTGCAGCTGACCTTTGAGAAAAGGGCGTGGCTTTGTTATGACAGGAAGTGTTGATGCCGCCTTGGGCAATAGAGGGCCAAGGACATTAGCTCCTTGGAAGCCGCTAGGCCGGGCAAAGGCAGCCAGGTTAATCGGGCCCGGCCCCCCCACTTGCCCAGTCCCGAGCAGCTGACAACTAGCGGCCCGCAAGACTCGTAAGTTTCCTAAGACCTCAGGGTAGGCAAGGCCCCCCGAGGAGGAGGCACGTGGTCTGACCGCGAGTCTGCCTTTGCTCGGGCGTTTCTTTGGATGGGAATCTGAAATCCGTCCTTCGCTTTCCAGAGCAGCCCTGCTGGTTCCCAGGGTGCAGTAGGAGATCAGCTGAATTCCGTTCAGGGGCAGCTCACTCATTGCTGGCAAGTCAGGTGAGGAAACATCATTACCCGATCCATTCTTCACTCACACTTAGTCTGAGCTGACAAATTCTGCAAAGTCCTGTTGTTGGCAGTAAAGCATCCCCTCCTTACCTGCAGGAACCCAAACTGGCACGTCTCTGGTGTGCTCCCTAAGATTTCACCTAGAAAAGCCATCTGGTAGGACTTTGCTTCATCGCGTCTTTTTGCTCTTTTAACACCATAGTTGCAAACGTAGGGGCGACGTGCGTGAGGCTTTTTGCTGGGAAGGAGAACCCGTGGTTGATGGGATGGCGTCTGGTGAAGGTCTAGCGCAGACTGAGGAGAAGGGCTGTGTTCTTTATTTATTTTTTTAAATTCAAGGCATTTTCTTTATTTTTAAAGTTAAAGAATAGTTGATTTACTACGTTGTGTTAATTTTTGCTGTACAGCAAAGCGATATATATATATATAGTTTTTTATATCCTTTTCCATTATGGTTTATCCCACGACATTGAATTTAGCTGCCCACGCTCTACAGTAGCACCTTGTTCTTTGTTCATTCTCTATGTAATAGTTCGCATCTGCTGACCCCAGACTCCCAGTCCATCACCCCCACCCACGCCGCCCGCCGAGGCTGTGCTATCTTGGATGTGTTGCCTGTTTGAAAAATAAAAGCATATTTTCTCCAACCTGCCGCTGTTTGCATATTCATTTCCTTGACAAAATAACAGGATTATTGGAAACACCATCTCTTTGCATTGTTTGCTTGCTTAGCTCAGGAAGGTGGGGAGTCCGTGGGATCTGGACCGCAGATCCAGATCCAGCCGGAAGGTACAGTTCTGTGTACTGGACACATTTGCTTTGACTTGGGAAGGGTCACTTCTCCTCAGGAGCCTTGCAGTTGGGCGCCTAGCATGGGGCATAAACCCGGGGTCAGAAATAACAGAAATAGAAAAGATGGCTGATGGGCTCCAGGGGAGACACAGAAAAGGTCAACATTTATAGAAGTTTTGACTCTGACATGGGGAGTGTGGGCCTTGGGGACCAGCTTGAGGCCAAGATTTATCCAGTAGCCACGACTGTCTGCTCTCTTCATTAACTGAGATGAAAACTAAATTCTCACCTTGGAGCAGATGCTTTCTAGAGGCCGGGAAGCAGCCGTCCTCTCTGGTGGCCTCGTGCATTGACATCACCCTTAACCTCCAGGTGTCAGAAAGCTAGCTCACATCAATTCTTTTTTATCGATTGATAGAAATGAAAGCAGTCAGAATGCACCTGGAGTTTTAGAAGCTTCCAAACTGTTCTGACACAAGGAGGGAATACATTCTTTCCATCTTCCTCCCAAATGATCTTCAGGAAAAATTGACAGTTTTTTGAGCTTCCTGTCATATGAGGAGTCAACCCTATTAACTTCTTGCTTATTCATTTTGGTCCAGTTGGGGTTTCTTTTTGAAATCAGAGTTAATCTGAGAGTTTAATTGGGATGTTTTACGGGCAACACACAAGATGTGAAGCCGGCATTACCGAGTGTCAGTTTCCTTTTCACAGTTGACCCTTTGGAGCCAGTAAGCACACTGGTAAAGTGTGCACTGACCACTCTACACGGTGGGATGGGCAGGCGGAGGGCGCTGCTCGCTCTGAGCTCTTCCATCTCTGAAGAGGCGGCAGGACGTTCTGGCGGAGGGGAGCCGGTGGGCCCCCCAGGGCCTGCCATTCACAGCAGAAGACGGTTCATCCATGGAGGGGGACGCCGGGCACTTTCAAACAGTGCAGCTTTTCTAACGGTAGTTGAAAATGATAATACAGTGCTGTAACGTAGTGCTGTAGCATCTTTTTATTAAAATCACTGTGCTCTTTCGGAATGAAGGAAGCTTCATCAGGGAAATATTATGAATGGGAAATGGGTTGGGTCTGGAAATTTTGGGTAAACACTCTCTACTTTTGAAACGACCTTAGGAATCATCATGATTGGAATGTTGGTGGAGAAGAAAGTCAAGCAGACACCTTTCTATTTGTTTAGCAGAGTCTTTGGATTTGATATGTGTGTATATGGAAATGATCACCCCAGTAAGTCAACATTGATCACCTCTCAGTTATGGGGTTTTCTTGAGATGACAATTTCTCAGGTTTACCCTGTTAGCAAGTTTCAAATAGACAATCCAGTGTTGCTGTGGTGTCCAAAGACCTTAGGTTTAGATGTAGTGAAATCTCATGCAAACCTGTGTTGTTTGGGACAGCGTTTCCAAAAGATTGGCAAGCAGTTAAAATATATGGAAAGGGTCACAGACTAGAGAACGAACGTATGGGCACCAGTGGGGAAGGGCCGGGGGGAGGGATAGTTAGGGACTGTGGGATTGACATGTATACACTGCTGTATTTAAAAGGATAACCAACAAGGACCTACTGTACAGCACAGGGAACTCTGCTCAGTATCACGTAACAACCTAAATGGGAGAAGAATTTGAAAAAGCATAGATACATGTATATGTATAACTGAATCACTTTGCTGTACACCTGAAACTGATGTGACATTGTTAATCACCTATACTCCACTATAAAATAAAAATTTACAAAACACACGTAAAGAATTATGAATAAGGTACAGACGCCGTGTGTGTGTGTGTGTGTGTGTGTGTGTGTGTGTGTGTGTGCGCGCGCGCGCGCGCGTTTCCCGGCGGGCATGCCCTGCACTTTCCAGGCAGGAAATCGCGCCCGTGCGTGATCTGGGGCGAGAGAGCCGGCAGACGCACCAGCAAGCGTCCACCTGCTCTGTCCGGGATGTCTTTCTCAAGTGAGTTCAGCTTACCTCTTCTCCTCTTCCTTTCCCTTTGCTTAATTGCAGGTGATGATTCAAAAAAGCCTTCACCTGTTTTCACCCGGCTTTCATCTTTCACAGACAAAGCAGGCTGGGGCTTGGGCCTTGATCTGTGGCGTGCTTAGGGCCTGGGTATTAAAGGGGCTGCATCACCCTCAGGCTTTTAAGGGTTTTTTTCCTGGGTTAAATTGATGAGCATGTATAATAAATTGAAGCTTTGTTGTTTGGCAGATTTTTAAAAATTTGTTATTCTTTTATCAGTTCAGAGACTGGGGAGGGGGTGTAGCATCTTTCCTCCCACTTCTCAGATCTGCCTTGAGATTTGTAATTGACTCAGATGGGCTTTGATATTACAAATATTTTTGTATGTTTCTGCTCTCAAATAATAACCCTAAATCCAGGTATCGGAGTGTCTGGGTAAGTGATGTTTAAAGTCATAGCAGAGTCTGTGCTGGGTCTAGCGGACCTTTTCTGCGTCTCTCTGCAGAGCTGTCAGACCCCAAAGTGAGCGGTCAGACCTACCTGTGCTGACCTTCTCATGTGACCCTCTGGGCACATGGGATACACCCGATAAATTCTCTGCTGGATATTGGGAGTTCACTTATCCCAGTCTGTACTTTCCTTCTGTTTGTTAGTTTCTTTGGAGTTTCATTTTGTTCCAAGAAGGAGGGAAAGAATTCTGTGAATATCTATATCCTTAGGCCCGCCTGCCTTTGAGAAGCGCTCCAGATGAGAAGGGCAGAACATACATGATACCTAAACTGTTAGGTCTGCGAAGCATCAGTTTCAGACAAGCTTGTCTGGGATTGTAAACACACTGTGTAAGCACAGGTTCTGTAGCTCCTGGGTTCTCTGTGAAAATGGGGTCATTTAAAGGGTGCTGTTAAATATCACTGCCACGGCATGGCCGAGCACAAGGTAACGTGTGAGTGTGTGTGTGTGTGTGTGTGTGTGTGTGTGTTGATATATTCATTGCGGGGTGGGAGGAGGGAACAGACAGCAGACACTTTCTTCTTCCTTTTATTCCGACAGGGTACCGTGCTCGGCAGTGGGTGGGGAGGTCACAGAACACACGCGGGGGTGGTGTTGGCGTGGTGTTCAGTCTCGCTGTTTTCCTGGGGTTCAGGTGATTGAACTCTGCCTGTACTTGCTGAAGCGCTCAGCTCCTGCCTCATTCTTTGTAAACACAGCCGTGCTCCCTCGCCCCCGCCCTGTGGCTCACTTCTAGTTTCATTCACTACTACAGTTCAGCCTAATCGTACCTCTTGGAAAGAATATGAGAAAGTTATGCTGTGTTACTCCATCAGATTTAATAAGTTTGGATGCTTTCCAAGTACTAGGCATTAATCACACTTAAACCCAGGCCTCAATAGTTCATCCACCCGGAGTATTCATGTCAGAGACATAAAACAATCTGCTTTAATGCCCACAGTTTTCTTTAAAATTGAGCACTTGCCTTGTGTTAATGAAACTTGCTTTGTATTGAGGGGCTGGGACGAGGATGGGGGTGGGGATTTTTATGTCGTGTAAAGCATTTCATGGCCAATTTTCCTTCCCTGTCTCAAAGCTTTGCAGGAATGATTATGTGTGTGTGTATATATATATATATATACACACACATACACACACACGTGTAAACGAAGCTTAGCTGTGTCCAGAGTGTGGTTTCCATCAAAGAGATGGAGAGCAGCGTGGTCCTTACCATTACGCAGCCCTCCCTGATCTCAGGGTTTCCGTTCCGGGATTACGATGGAACTGGACACAGATATGTGCTTGCTAGCAGGTGGGTGTGATGCTCGTTGACCGGACCGCTTGCCGTGAGAATAGGGGGACTGCAGGGAGACAAATGAAAGTAAGAGAACTTCCTTCATCACCACCGTGTATTTGGTCTGTTTCTGCGGTTGCTTTGGCTGGAGTCCGTGTAGTCTACTGACTCTCCTCCACCCTGATGACGAGGACGCTTTCTAAACCATTTTTCCTCGCTTGTTTTGCCATGGAAGTCTTCGTGTTGTAGCAGGGTTATTTTAGTATTGAATCAGCGACAGAAGTTTTCATGTGTTGGTATTTCGCTGATGATTCTACCATGTCCTTAGGAGAGATTGGCCCCAGTGGACCAAGTACACCTAGGAGCCTAAAGTCCGCCGGGGGGCGGCCCTTATTGGTATTGGGTGGGCTCCTCAGTTGCGTTTGATTCTCAGTCTATAGAAGGTGGTCACTGTGGAGTGTCTGCCAGGCTTTGAAGCAGAAATACCTGTCAGCCAACACGTGTATCTAGACCGTGTGCTTGGTGCTTGATTACTTTAGGAAATGCAGGAGAAATCATCCCTGTGCAGGCTCTGCTCCCAGATGGTTTAAACTCTCCGTGTGGAGAGAAGGCCCGTGTGTTCCCCATCACACAACACGGATGGGGCAGCTAATGACAGAGTCGTGTGATGCAGACGATGGTTTCAGAGGTGTTCTGAGAAGGGGCCGACCCGCTCACCAGGCGATGCTGGCTGCCAGCGGGTGAGGGAAGGAAGCTGGGCCTCAGCCCTGTCTGACGCAACAGGCCCCATTCCTTCTACTTGGTTCAGGATTGCCTGACCCCTGCACACATCTCACGATGGTCCTCAATTGGAGGAATTTTTGGAAGCCTGTGTGTGCATATTGTATTTCATTGGGTGAAAACTACACATGCAAGATGTTTCAGCTTCAATCTGACAACGGAATAAACTTTCCGGACTAAAGCAAAACAGAACAAGCAAGCAAACACCCACACAACAAATTAAAAAATCCTAGTGTAATAGGAGACAGTTTATGATTGCAGAGCAAGTAATTACCTTGAGACAGATGAGATAGCTGGGGAGTTGCTCTTGTCTCTCTTTGTCATAGTCTGTGCTGACAAGGAGTCTGTATTTAGAAAATGGGGCTCCCATCTCAATGGAACTTGTTGGTTTCAAATTGTGTGAACATCCGAAATTAACACCAGCCTTGGTTTTAATGTTCAGAGTTTAGAATATGTTTAATTGGGGTTGACTTTATCTGCTGCTCATGTATAAATACATCCATACGTGTTTGTATGTTTACAAATTCAGCATTTATTTGGGGTATCTACGCAGTCAGCAAGTTGAAGTAAAGCTTGACGGCACGATTTGCAACGCTGATGTTGGCAGGTAGCGCTTGTTTCTTAGGAAGTTTATAATTTCATGTGGCACTTGTGACCTTTCCTGGAAAATATCTTAATCCATATGACATCATACTGTGAAATAAGCTGCATTATGACTCATTCCTTAAACAGCACTTAGCAAAACGCTGATAGAATGCCTCTTAGGATCCAGGCCCTCTTGTGGGTGTTAGGGACAGAGCAGAGAGGGGGACAGACCGAGTTCCTGCTCTCACAGAGCTTGCGTGTTCCTGGGGAGGGGAAGACAGAAGAGGGGAACACAGGAGGAGTCACTGTAGGTCAGGATGGACGGGAAGAAATGCGCGTCGGGTAAGAAGACAGGAACCGTGGGTGGGGGGGTTCATAGAAGACCCCGCTGGTACAGGGCACTAGAGCAGAGACCTGAACGCAGTGAGGGAGTGAACCTTGGAGATGTCTGAGGAAAAGAAGATTCTAGAAAAAACAGCAGGTGCAAAAGCCTCGACGTCAGAATGTGCTTGATGTATTCGGGGAACATCCCTTGTCCTCTCACAGCACCATCTGTATAAATGCATTTTAGCTTAATCAAGGTTTTCAAGTAAAAATAGATTGCTTCCCTAACCAGATTTATAACTATTTGGGAGCTGAAACTATATCTTAAATACATCTTGGGGATTCCCTGGTGGCGCAGTGGTTAAGAAGCCACCTGCCAATGCAGGGGACACGGGTTCGAGCCCTGGTCCAGGAAGATCCCACATGCTGCGGAGCAGCTAAGCCCGTGCGCCACAACTACCGAGCCTGTGCTCTAGAGCCTGTGAGCCACAACTACTGAGCCCACGTGCCACAACTACTGAAACCTGTGTGCCTAGAGCCTGTGCTCTGCAACAAGAGAAGCCACCACAATGAGAAGCCCGTGCACTGCAACAGAGAGTAGCCGCCGCTCACCACAACTAGAGAAAAGCCCGCACGCAGCAATGAAGACCCAACACAGCCCTGCCCAAAACAAACAAACAAAATATATATATATATCTCGTACCTTCATCGTGTTTAGCCCAGTGGTGAACCCATAACAAGTGCTCGACAAACGCATGTTAGCTTTAACGGACTCGGTGATTAAAATATTAATATTAATATTAGCTGAGATGTAAGGGATATTTAGTCGATATGGAACATTTTTCCAAGAAAGAGAAAAAATTCAGCTGTCTCAACCTTTCTTCTTCAGTCGCCTTTCCATTAAGATGTTGTGTAGCCTCATCAGGCTCAAATTAATAATTGAACACGGTCCCAGGAAGTGGCCAGTCCTGGATATTGGGTAGAATGTTTCTTCCTGTAGGACGTCCACAGAATACAAAGGTTCTGCCCTTTGAGACTCTACAGTGAGGTAGAGTTGAATGGGCTGCTATAGCTTCCTCATGTGGCACAGGGACACGGTACGGATTTCGGAAGTTAATTCTGAGTTCACTGTCACTTCTGTCAAAGGCACATTTGGCTTTATACCAGAGGTGTGCTCCAGAAACAGTGCATCTGATGACTGGAGCGAACTCAAGGTGCTTCACACGCATTTGGGGAGTTTGTGTTTAGAGGACGTCTATGGTAAATCATTGGTAGAGCAAAGAATGCTCGCGTGACTATCACAGCCCTCGTTATGTAGATGCAGTCCCGGTGCACGCGTGCGTGTGTTTCTCTGTATTACACAGTTAAAACGTGTAGAAGAAGATTCCAGAAGGGCAGTCAGTGCAAAGGCCCTGACGTGGGGGGTCCTTGGAACGATCCGTGAATGCCAAGAAGACCCTGTATTGTATTCACTATTGTAGTCAACGTACAGCAGACGCTGTCGACACAGATCTCTAGTGCCTGAAGCTGGGCCCTGAGTGATGGGAGGACCGGAGCTGAGTCACAGAACTTGACACTATCGTGATGTGTTGTGCTGTTCCCGGGATTGAAGGACACGTGGGGGACGCAGGTCACTGAGGAGGAGAACAAGAAAAGGCACAGGGAGTCTTCTGTTGTCCTTGTCTGAGTTCCCCTGAGTGCAGCCGTGAGACGAGGATTTGGACGTGGAGGATGAGAGGACCCTTGCGAGGGAGGAGGCCACCAAGCTGGACCAGCCTCGTCATTTGCCGGGCCTGGCACAAAATGGAAACGCAGAGCCCCTTGTTCAAAAGGGATGGAACATTCAAGACAGTCACAGCAGAGCGTTAAGCCAGGGGCCCCAGCTGAGTGAGGGGCTGTGCGCAAGCCTGGGACACAGACGGTGCAGCCACGGAGAAGCTGGCCTCGCGGGGGTCGTGTTTGCGGGTGGGCGTCTGCCGTTGGCCGCTGGGCACGTGGTGTGGAGGACGCCTCAGGGCCGTCTCCTGAGGAGCGGCTATATTCACAGCTCCCCTTCCACAGGGGCTGAGGTTGTCTTGGGGGTCTCGTCCCCACTGCGTTCCTGGCCTACCCCGTGGATATAGACGAGCACAGTCAGGAGCTAAGGAGCGTCATCAGACAGACAGGTGCAGGCACGGCTCTTGGTGGTGGGCAGACGGTGGCACCAAAAGCACCTGCTGTGCAGGCTTGGCTCCACCAGCCACCGAAGAGGCAGCTTTCACAGAGGATGTGCTCACGACGCCCTTCTTCTCCAGGACCAGCCTTCAGGCTGAGGGCACATGTGGCCAGTGTAGCACTGGGGGCGCAGGGTGGGCTCTGCCGGGGGGTGAGCCGCAGGGGGACCTGTACTTTAGCCCAGACGCCGCGGAGGCCGTGGTGATGGCGAGGATGCTCACGTGGGTCCAGGTCGCTGAGGAAAGCCTTGGAAGGGAAAGTCTGTACGGACAGAACAAGCTCCCAACGTGAGCGGGAGATAGACTGCTGCGGTCCTGGTCCCCAGGTGTAGTCCTCTCGGGGACACTATAAATGCCCTGCTCCCAGTTTCATTAACATACAACCGCTATTGAATAGCGTTCGCATAGTACTTAGGAAATTTGTAACCCAGTCCCGCCAGGCCTCCAGGACCTCCACTCGGAATGTTCGTTGCCTCTGTCTCTCCTGATTCCCCTGGGGGCTGGGCCAGTGCTGCGTGTCCCCACCGATCCGTCCCTGGGCTCCCAGGAAGAGACAGTCTCCAAGGTCCCTCCCTCATCGCAGCCCTGTGGCTGAGCTGTACAAAGGGCGCTGCGAGCAGAGCTCTGCGTCCCTCTAGGTGAGGCGCTCAGGAACAGGTGTGCTCATCACTAGTGTCCTCCCTCCACGCGCCCTGGAACCGGGTTATAGAACTCGTGTACCAAACTCTCTCCCAGGTGTGAAGCCTCTCTCGTAGGGCTCTTAATACCTAAGCTGCCCTGTCCCTTTATTAGCATCAAAGATTCCACACACGTGCTCTACACAAGTGTTTGGTGTCCATTCACCAAACACTTACCGAGACCCCCCCAGGTGCCAGGCATCGCTCCCGGCGGCAGGGATTCTGGGATGAACGCGACAGAGCACACCAGCCCTCATGGAACTCATATTCCGCCGGGAAGACAGATAATCAGCAAATGAACAACAGACGGGCTGCTGAGGACCGGGAGCGGTGCCGTCGGGGAGGCGAAAGGCGCGCTGGGGAGACGGAGCTATTAGGGCTGATTTAGGTGGGAGGTTTAGGGAGCCCGTGTGGTGAGACACCGTGTGAACTTAGATCTCAGTGGCGGGAAGGAGTGAGCCGTGCCAAGGCCAGGGGCGGAGTGGTCAGGTGCAGATGGAAACATTTGCATGTCTGAAGGGTGGGACACAGCCAGTGTGTCTTGTAGTGTGGAGGGAAAGAAAGGAACCAAGGATGTTCTTGGTTTTTTGCCTTTGAGCCCCTGGGTGGGTGGTCGTGTTGACTACGGATGGGGAATATTGAGGGAAGAACATTGAAGCCAAGGGATTGGGTGGGAGAAAGTGGGGACAGATATGGGTAGATGACGACGCTCTTAATGGAATTTCCACTGGGACTCATTAGTCTGTAGGTTTAATAAGTACATTTGGGAACATCACTGATGATTACCCAACTCAGAAGTACAATTCAGAAGTACAGTTCTCGGGACTTCCCTGGTGGCACAGTGGTTAAGAATCCGCCTGCCAATACAGGGGACACGGGTTCGAGCCCCGGTCCAGGAGGATCTCACATGCCGTGGAGTAACTAAACCCCTGCACCACAACTACTGAGCCTGGGCTCTAGAGCCTGTGAACCACAACTACTGAGCCCACATGCCACAACTACTGAAGCCCGTGTGCCTAGAGCCCGTGCTCCACAACAAGAGAAGCCACTGCAATGAGAAGCCCGCACACCGCAACTAGAGAAATCCTGCGTGCAGCAACAAAGACCCAATGCGGCCAAAATAAATAAAAAAAAAAAAAAATTTATTTTTAAAAAAAGTACAATTCTGAACAAATGGAAAATTTGCTTTTGGGGAGAAAATGTTTTATGCTGTCTTAGGCCCAAATTCTATACTAGAGCAGCATTCACAGTTTTCTAATTTCTAAAGACTTAGGAAAAGTCTTTATTTTCTTGGAGGCAGCTGTGTGATACATACACTTACGTAGGAAGCATAAACTTTTAAATTTGTGTTTGTGCAATTGATGGAAAAGTTACACATTCAGAGCTGCTGTTTTAAAATATAGCTTGTAACCATTACCTAGGAAGGCACCCTTGCTTCACTTCAATGTAAATTTACAACTGTTCAGTGTACTTAATCAAATGACATATTTTTTAAAATAATCCTGCATGTGAAGATATGTTACAGCCTGAAGACAAGATATTCTTATTCATCTTGGCCAGAGTCAGATTTTCCCAGTGAGCTGCTTAAATTTGGTAAGAATGTTAAAACAGGGCTAAGAAAAACAGAGGATAACCAGCCCCATGACCTAGAGCAAGGGCTGGCCATCCAGGCTGCATGAGTGAAGAAACTGTAAATGTCGGTGTGAGTCTCCTTTTCTACACACTTGCAGCCTCTGTAGAAGATACGGGAGACTGATGCTTCCTTTGGGGAACAGCGAGGTGTGGGGAGAGGATGGCATCTCCAGAGCTCGCACTTAGCAGCCAAGACTCATTTGGATACCTTGACGTATATCCCCTGCAAGTGGTACCATCATGGCCCAGGGTCCCAAATTGTGTTGGCCACTAGGCTTGTCTGTCCTTTAAAGCCTGTCTTGGGTCATTTCTCCTTCTCTTACATCACTGTTCCCTTCTGATTCGTTGTTCTAACACCGATTGCTTCAACTAATAGAAAAAAACTATCAAGAATCTTTTAAGACATTTCATAGAATTTATGTATCCACCATCAACCTTTGACTTGATAGACAGAAATTGTTAACTGGGCAAGTTGAATGTTCTTAATATTGATTTAAGCTTTTAAATGGTTTTTCAGATGTTTTATCCTAATGCCATCATGAGAATCAGGAGGGCAAAATGATTTTCTAATTTATCAAATCCCTGTATTAAATGGTGTGAACCAATGTTGAGACCTAGCCCCTTTTATATTTCACTCGCATTTTAATATCTGTACTTTTAGACAAATTGGGTGCCTTTCCTGTATGCTGATGATCAGAGACCTCGATTCATGTTTCTGGAGTGGTGTCAAGAAGCCCTGGATTTGGCAAATTATGGCCAAGAGTATCATCTAAATTATAATTTTGCCCAAACTCAAATAACCATTTTTGATAGTTTTCCTTTGGCACTTACATGGATGATATCAGATACTTCTATTAAAAGATACATGTGACTTATTCAGTGGTTCATTTTTAATGTAATCTGTTGGTACCTATAATACAAGAAGGGATTAAAGTTACACAGTAGAATATATGGGAATTTGGTAATACCAAGGCAAATAACCCAGATCATGGCTTGTTTGGTGTAGAACTCCATGGCTTCAGGAAAGCACTCAGGCAGAGACAAATCCTGCGTCTGCCTAGGGTTCTTCCTCCCTCTCACATCCCTGCGTTATTCGCCAGTGGACAGGTTAGATTCCTTTGCCTCTTCAAGAAAACAGCCTTTGCTAGCTACATGACTAAAACTCTCTCAGTTTCCACAGCCTTCCCTCCAGCCCTTAGGGAAGTGCTTGTCACGTGCACTAGCCCCACTGTTAGCGCCATTTTTAAAAATAGATAAGGCGACGTGGCCTGAACCACATCAACTGGACTCTTAGAGAAGGAAATGTGCAGAATTGTGCTTCCACATTGTGCCCACAAGGCCAGTAAAGACACAGCCACATGTAACTTAAATCTGCATTTTAAAGAAAATGTTCCTTGATGGCGTTGTTTAGAATCACATTGGTTGGGACCAGGAAAAGCTCTATTTTCACATGAACTGCTGTATTGATATTAAATAAGGATAATGTAACTCAGCTCTGGCTTGACAGACAGGAAGTCCATCCATCCATCCATCCATCCATCCATCCATCCATCCATCCATCCACCCACCCACCCATCTATCCATCCATCCATGTAGGTAGGTAGATATATAGTGACCACTCTTACCTACTGCCAGTCTTTACTACTTGACTTTCATCTTTTTCTCAGTGTTGGTGGATTTTGGTTTTATTATGTCTGTACTGTTGTAAACCGTCTGAAATCCTATTTGGAGATAGTCTATATGTGAAAGAGAACCCATTAGTGCTAAGCGTTTAAGGTTGGTAAGGGTACAATATGCTAATATGCTCCATGAAAATGTATTTGAATTTTGGTTTAAGCCTCTAATGTGTTAAATTCAAGTGAATGACTAATGTTGGGAATTTCAAGCCCTGATGGTAAGTGGTGGGCCGTAGGGGAAGGAGTCCTGCCTCTCTCTGTGTGGATAACCTAGTATAAGTAAGGCTAGTCATGTATGTTCGTGGGTCGTGCATGATTTTAGTTAACTAGATATAACTAGTTAAAGCTGGGCTGCTGATACAAGTATGTGGTACCTGATAAAAGAGTTTCTAAACTAAATCCCAAATCCAGCCTTTGTGAGCCTGTTACTGTGTGAAACTTTACTCTCGTTACCGTCTCACTGATTTGACCCGTAAAGGATTGACAGGCACGTCCTTCGTTTTTATTCAGACAATATTTATTGAGTCTGTACTGTGTGCATAACACAGAGCATGTGGTAGGAATATAACTGCAAACAAAAGGTATGCTGCCCTTGCCCTCCTGCGCCCACAGAAGTGATTAAGAGAAAGCTTCACTCGTTCCTATCACTATGGAGACGTGAAGGATGCTGTGTAGCAGTGCCAGGTGCCTTCCTAGCCTCAGAGG
Source organism: Leucopleurus acutus (assembly GCF_964270905.1). Classification (NCBI taxonomy): domain Eukaryota; kingdom Metazoa; phylum Chordata; class Mammalia; order Artiodactyla; family Delphinidae; genus Leucopleurus; species Leucopleurus acutus. The sequence continues at coordinate 107,050,772 of NC_139144.1, read as the reverse complement.
CCTGTTGAGGAAGCGCAGATCTGGGTGGTGTTTGTGTCGACTCTGGACTGACCCTCTGTGCAGTGAGACGCCGGGAGGGCTGTGTTCCAGGAAGGGCTCTCGGGGCCCCTCCCTGCAGTCCTTCTCGGCGGCGTGGTTGTCCTCCCACTTGGAGAGGCCCCTGCCCAGCCTCTCCACCCCGACCCGCTCCTTCAGGCCCAGCACCGTCCCATCTCCCGGGAACCTTGGCTGCAGCGCCAGGCCCGCGTGAGCATCGTGGCTTTCCCTGCTAACATTCCCTACCAGCATTTTCTCTTCAAGTGAACAGTTATTTTCTTGATATTTGGAGTAAAGATCTAAAAACAGGGCCCTAAAATGTTCCACAAATACTTATCTAAGGAAAACTCTCATTATTTGAAAAAAATGGTACTTATGTAGCACAACTTCTTGGCAGAAAATACAGATAAGCAAATAAGAGAAAATAAAATTCACCCCCAACTCCATTATCAAGATATGAATTCTTTAATGTTTAGATGTAATAAAAACCTAAATAACCTTCCAGGCTTTTGTCTCTCACCTAACTATTACTATAACTATTATATATATAATATGAAATTATATATATATATAAAAATGTGTGTTTATACATATGCATATATATCCCCACATAACACATTATAAACTACAGCACTTTAAAAAATTTTGCTTAATAACATATGATTAGCACTTTTGCACGTTAATTGTATTTTTCTGCAGCATTGTAGAGTTTGTTTCTTTTTTATCTTCCGGCTTCACTGAGATGTAATTGACACACAGTGCTGTGTAAGTGTGAGGTGTGCAGCATGACGATTTGACTCACATCATGAAATGGTGACCGCAGTAAGTTTAGTGAACATCTATCATCTCAAATAGAATCAAAATTAAGACATAGAAAGAAATTTTTTCCTTGTGATGAGAAGTGTCAGGATTTACCCCCTTAACAATTCTCCTCTATAACACACAGCAGTGTTAATTCTGTTTCTCATGTTGTGTATCACATCCCTGTGATACTCAGTATCCCAGGACTCATTTATGTTATAACTGGAAGTTTGTACATTTTGACGGCCTTCATCCAATTTCCTCTCCCTACGCCCCCTGCCTCTGGTTACCACAAATCTGATTTTTTTTCTATGAGTTTGTTTTTGAAGTGTAATTGACCTACAACACTATGTTGTTTCAGTTACACAGCGTAGTGATTCAGTATTTCTGTATATTTTAAAATGATCACCACGATATTTACCATTTTGTTTCTTTTGATGATAAACATGCCTATGGAAAATTTTCTGAAGATTAATAAGTTTTAAGAAGGAAATCAAGAGCGTTCATTATTTGACCATATTCATGCGTAGTTTTTAATATCCAAGTAGTATTTATTTCACCTCATGACTAGACCATGATTTAGCCAAACAGTTACCTGTTGATGGACATCAGCACTGTTTTCATTTTTATCTATAAAAAATAATGCAGAGGTGAACAGCCTTGTGGTTCAATCTTCACATGCATCCTAAACTATTTCCTGAAAACAAATTCTTGGAAGTAAAGATGCAATGTTAAAGAATGTGCCCCGGTGCTTTGTGGCCACCTAGAAGGGGTGGGATAGGGAGGGTGGGAGGGAGACGCAAGAGGGAGGGGATATGGGGACATATGTATATGTGTAGCTGATTCACTGTGTTGTACAGCAGAAACTAGCACACCACTGTAAAGCAGTTGTACCCCAATGAAGATGCTAAAAAAAAGAATGTGCCCAACGTAAATGCTCATTTTGAAACATTTCACATTTCCTCTGTCAGATTTTCCATCAGACTGTTCCATCAATGCACATTCTCATCGGTATTTTACGAGCATTCTTATACTCTACACCGTTGGGGTTGTCTTTTTTTTAAAAATTATTATTTTTTTCTGATTACCAAAAAACATATTTATAAAAAACTCATTTGCTCTCCCAGCTCAGTACCTTGGAGGGTCCAAGGCACAAAGATGTTCAACTCTTGGGATGGGGTAGATGGATGTGGGTGGAGCCTGGCTCCACACACAGCTGGTTCTGGAAGGACAGATAACCTTGCCACGTGTGAGTGCCCTGCTTTCCGGCCTTCTTACTGAGAACCCCAGGTACTGAGTACCCTGGGTGAAGGGACATATTTTATGAGTCTCTCTCCTCCTTCAAGCACAGTAGAGACCCTGAGTTTCAAATATCAGTTCAGATTCATCCGACAAGTGCAGAGCCATCTGTACTTCTTGGTATCCCCGATGTCACCTGGCTCTCCGTGGGCCCTGCCCAGCGAGGTCCACACTGAAACATAGCCATGACACCAACAGCTGGCCCTTGCGGAGAAGCAGCATCTTGGTTCCATCAGTGGGAGGGATGCTTGGTCAATAACTCGTCTCAGGGCTACTCGACTGTCAATATCGAAGTCGAGATTTTAATCCAACTTGTAGCTGCAAACAACTGCCTGTGTCTGTGGATTGAGGAGCCAGTCAACCTGATCCTGCCCAGGTAGGTGGAGGGGTCACAGCACAGTTAGTGATGCAGCATGTGCACTGCAGGCATGCTTCTCAGGTGCCTTAGTCAAGTAGAAGGAAACTTGAAGGACCTATCACACCAGGAGGCCTGCACATTCTGAGTAGATTGGTGAGAGAGGACCACTGAATTATTTGCACAGTGGGAAATGTGCTTGAAGAAAAGGAATGGAAATAGGATTATATTCTTAACTGGTTGGACCCCACTGTTCCTATAGGACCGACACCTCTTCTCTCCTTGGTTACAATGCTGTAAACATAAGAAGACAGTGACTTTGAATCAGATTGACCTGCATCTCGTTCATTTGGTTTTCTTGTCATATGTCTTTTTCTCCATTGTGCTTCCTGACTTTTGACAACTCAGTGGTTCTCAATCGTAGCTGCAGTTAGAACCATTTGGGATTTTTCTTGAAATTCCAAAACTGAGGTTGCCCCCCTGTCCCACGAAATCAGACCTGCTGGGGGTAGGACTCTGGCATCAGCATTTGAAAACCCCTCAGATGATTCGAATCTGTAGTCAGGATCGAGAACAACTGGCCTCCACACTTTCCTTATTTTACTGAGTCAGTGTGTTCCAGCAAAGTTGGTCGTAATGTGAATTTTGGGAGAAAAACCTCTAACCTTTTTATTATGAAACTCAGCTTGTGTAGCTACAAAAAATAGCACCCACTAAACTGAGGTGACCATCTTTGGTAAATGAAGGGGTTACATCTGGTGATGTTCTAAATGTTTTCACTGTACTTTGAGACCTTAGGGGCATCACCCATACCTGGGATTTTCTGTTATCATCCACCTCTTGTGTTTCCCAACCACAGAGTTGTCTCTTAATTAAGTATTTACTGGCAGGCATCGGAAGCCCTGTGTTTTCCCTCTTCTTTTATCTCCTGTGCTTCCATGGAGTAAAGCCACAATGTCCTGCCTCATTGGCTTCTACTGTCTTACGCTTAGGCATGATTTACTGTAGCCTGAATTCTGGATCTAAGAGTCCATGAAATGGGTCACTGTCTCAGTTATCAATCCATTGGCAGTTGACCTGTGATATCCCTTTAGCAGCCCTCCTGCCTGTGGGATGGAGGAAAGGTGATGGGAATTGCTGGGGTACCTTGGCCCTGGAGCAGCTGCTGGGGTCATCTGCATGGTCTCTGCACTTGGTAACTGAGGACACCAAGGTCGAGAGAGGCCAAAAAACTTGTCCAACTTCATAAATCAGCCAATTTTGTTACTCGAGAGTGGATATAATAAAGTATTGATGGCAGAAGGTTTTGAAATTGAACTGAAATGAGGTTTCTGGATTACCTGTGGACTTCAATTACCTGATGCATCTCTTTCTCACTGTGGGACAGGTATTCTGTGATTGTATATAATAAAGGCTCTTTCTGAAATGGGCTTGACCCAGAGAAAAATGGCAAAAATGAGTAGCACAGTAATGAACTTTCTGCTTTTTATAGATCAAAATCCGATTGTAGGCCTTGGTGTCACTATAGCAGCATGCTATTTCTAGCTTATTATTATTGCATTTTTGCCCTAATTTTAAGCCTCAGTTTGGAGAAGAAATTTGATAAATTGGAAATTTTAGGCTTGAAAGGAGGCACTTGAATGAGACAGAATAGCGATTTACAAGTAGTAACCTAAATCACCTGAGGCGGAAATCAGTCTGCAACGAGGGGGGAAATAAATACGGAAGCGATTATTCATGTTGTAAAATGACTCTTGACTTTACTGAAGGGTAACCATCTGTGCTTCCCAGACTGGGGTACCTTGTATGCCGGGGGCACTTAGAGAATCCGAAGGAGGATGGTGCCTGACATTTGTTGACGCATACTGTGGAAGGCTCTGCTCCATCTCATCTCAACTCCCTCGTCTAGTGTCTTCCCAGCCTCCTGGGGGCGCTCTCAGGCTCCCTGATGTTTTTGAATCGAGCGTGCCCTGCCTCAGCTGTGTGTGTGGTCTTTCACGCATTTCCTTGGCGTTTTTCCTCTTCTTTGCAGAGTGCTTATCTCACCACTGTATCTAGATTCACCTTGTGCCCACTCCTTCCAACACTTCTCCTGTGCTCACGTCTCCAGGAGTGACATCACCAGCCAGGTGCACGAGCCTGAAGCCCAGGGCTCCTCCCTGACACGTCCCGTAGCTGAGATGTTCCCAGGTCCTCTTCATCTCACTCCACAGATCTGTCCACCTCTGACCATCTGTCCACCTCTGACCATTACCTTAGTCTGAGCTCTTAGCATCTCTTACTTAACCCAGTTATCTCCCAGCTGCCTGGCCCACTTGTATCCTGATGGCTCTTGGAATGAGAAGGAGACTTCGTTGTTACTGCAGTTAGCTGCTGTCTACTCATTTTCATAGCTGCATGATGTTCCTTTGTGTGAATTTGTCACTATTTATTCTCCAGGTGAGGACATTTGAGTTGTTTCTAGTCTTGTGAACTGTTCTGCTGTTAACATTTTTGTGTATTTTTCTTCAGGTACATGCATGAGGGTTTCTCTGGGATAGACGCCCAGGAGGGGAATTGCTGGGTTGTAGTGTGTCCAAATGCTCAATTTCACAAAATAATAGCAAATTGCTTTCCAAAGAGGTGTGTCAGTTTGTACTCTGTGACCCCTTGATCCATAGGCTGTCTGAGCTGTGGTGGTGTCAGAATTCTTAAATTTTATTAATACAGTGGGCATAGAATGGTATCTCACTGTGTTTTTAGTTTACACTGAGCCGCTTACTAGTGAGATGAAATATCTTTTCAAGTGTTTATTGGATTTTCTTTGTATCTCTTCTCTGGTTAATAATGGCTTTGTTTCTTCCTTTCCCATTCTTGTGACTTTAATGTATTTTAACTTCCTTACGGTGCTGGCTCTAATCACCAATACAGAGTTGAATTAAAGCAGCAGTTGGTGGCCATCCTACTCCTCATCAGGCTTTAAGGGAATGCTTCTTCCAGTGCTTTCCGATGAAGAATTATGTTCATGGTAGATATTTTATACACGACCTTGACCAGATTAAAGAAGTTTCCTTCTGTTCCTAGCTTGGATGGTGTTTAATTATATCAAATGTGTTTTCTCTAACTTCTGAGATAACCATATGATATTCTGATGATATAGTGTATGAAGTGTATGGGTTTTCTAATATTAAAATACTCTTCCATTTCTGAAATAAATCAGACTTGGCCGTGACATGCTGTATTTTCTTATTCAGCGTTGGATCTGGTTTACTGAAATTCTGTTCGGGATTTGGGTTATATATTCGTGAATGAGGTTGGTCTTGTCTAAATTTGACTTTAAGTTTATACCACCCTCAGGAAATAAGATGGGGGTGTCCTGCTCTTTCATTCCCTGGAAGAATAAAATTGCATGCAAATGGATTGATCCGTTTCCCGAAATTTTTTTAGAACTCACTTGGAAAAACCACCTTGTTTTGTGTTTTCTTTCTGGGAAAATCCTTAAACTACTGCTTTGGTTTCCTTTATAATAAAAAGATTCTTCAGGAATTCTGTTTATTTTTGAGTTATTATACGTTATAAAGAATTTGTCCACGTTTTCACATTTTTTGGCATTAAGTTATCTTAATAATTATATCTGGCATCATGCCCCCCCCCTTTATGACTAATATTACTTAGTTGTGTGTTTGTCTTTTTTCTTGATCAATTTCTCCAGAAGTTTGCCTATTACTCTCCCCAAAGAACCAAATTTTAGCTTTGTGGATGGTCTTCAGATTTCTGGCGGTGACACAGGGAGCACTTGGGCTTGGGAACGAAGCCCCATGAGTGATTAGAACCTTTATGGGGTCTGCTGGGTTTTCACGCAGTGGCAGAGAGTGTGTGCTGAGTGGCTTTGAAGGGACAGACATAAAAACGCTTCCTTTCACACGCTGTGCGTCCTTCTTGTTCAGCCCGCAGTCACTGGGGCCTCCCCGCCGGATCACAAAGCAGCAGGATCACGAGACGTATTGAAACGTGGGGTTTCCTTAGAAGGAGCACGTACTGCAGGGCAGTGAACTTATGGGATGTCTTAGCTTCTAGGTGAGATCTAGTCTGGAAGCACCAGCAGGTTATTCAGAATTTACAGTGGTCAGTATGTGGGGGTGTTGGAGCGGGTTAAGGTATCGTTAAGGGGGTGGGGAGGTGACAGGTAACCTTTGAGGCTGACGGTGGCGTTGACAGTCTTTCTCATACCATATCCTGAAGGCAAAGACGAGGCTTAAATGGGTCGTCTGTATGCTTAACATGCTGTTTCGTCTTGTCTTGTCCATTAAATAAGTTGAGTTCACTAAGTATCTTCTCTCCCCGCCGCCTTCATTTCTAAGGGAGCTTTCACTATGGTGTCTATTATCAGAAACTTAGCTCAGCATTGAGAGAGTATCGTGAGTCCAAATGGTTGGGGATCCTAGACTCATGCGCGCACAGTGGAAAACTGTGTAACCTTTTAGCTACATACAGCCCAAGTTGATTTCAAAAGCCTCCCATCAGGACTTCATTCCCTAAGTTAGGAGAGTTTGGAACTCCTGAGTAAATGACAGCGAGAGATTGTGAGGGGAGCCGCCCAGGGCATCCTCCGTCCTCTGAGGACATCGCCAGGTAGTCACGCAGGTTCTGTTTACCTTGGAGTGTCTTTTCGCCTAGAGGTTTCTCCTCTGGCTTCTCATACGATTATTTGTAAGGATACTTTGCCAGAGAGTGAATTAGCCAACATGTAACTAGACTCTTCTTCACCTTTCTTGGAGCCTCGTGTCCTGGGACAGGTATGTGGGCTGTTCCTTTCCGTTTGGGATTTCCCTTTTGAGCAATTCTTCAAGCCTGGCGACTTTCAGAATAACATCTCCTAGACACACACGCACACACACACACACACATTTTTGTGACATTGCAAGTGCTCAGTGTTTGGCCACGTACTCAGTGATCTCATACGTGTTTCAGGAAACCAGTTCCTTTCTCCCTCTTCCTTCCTTCCTTGTTTTCCTTCTTCTCTGTCTTTTTCTCCTTCTTTCCTCTCCATCTCTGTTTCCCCTTCTCTTTCTCTTTAAGTGGACCTGCCATTATGCCTATACTTGCCCAGACAGTCTCATTTAAAATATTGTCAGTAATGCCCGCACATCATTATTTAATCTTGGGCGATGTTGCTAAATCTTCTGCTCCAAGGAAAATGTTAGCTGATGTTATAATGCTAATGACACAGGCTGCCTCTCTTAAAAACAATTATAGATCAGTAAATTATGGGGTGAATTAGAAAATAATTGACTACAGTGTTCCTTTAAGTATTGATGATAATTGATTTAATTTATAGGACTGTTTTTTTCCTCTTTTCCTAACTATTGAGTAAAGCATCAGTACCAGTCATGAAGGCATGTGCTCCATTCTGTTTGGGTGGGTGTTGTGAAGTGCACCCTGTTTGCCAGGCACCATTCCTGGTCTGGAAGGGGCGGCTGGAGGGTCGTTGCATCCGTTTCAGTGTTCTGACCAGTTCGGTGATCGCTGCTAGACCAGGCACACACCAAGGCCCCAGAACTGGAAAAACACAGCGTTCACGTCACAGGACAGCGGGCAAATGTAGCCACCATCTAGAGTCAGAGCCCAGCCCAGAGCAGACTCGTTGATACCAGTACCTGCAAAGGTTCTTTTTGGAAGATACAGCACCTCTAGTTTAAAGAAACCCACTTATTCTCCGTAGGAAGGTGAGAGCAGACTTTCTCCCCTGGAGTTTAGCGCTCACTGGCCTCTGCTGATGCGAGTGGGAGGAAGCGGGGCCAGTGCAGGACCAGAGCCCCCCTCCTTCCAGAGCATCAAAGCCGAGACCCCGAAGCCCTCACCCTTCCCCGAGGGCAGCTTGCTTGCCGCAGGTGTCTCTTCCCGGAGGAGAGAGGCCCCGTGTTCTGCGGGCCTGGGCTTTGAGGGCGGTCTGGGCCCCTGTCCCACCCCCAGTGCACGGGACAGGCCGCTGGGGTTTGGGCGCAATAACCTAGGCTGGGTCTGTACTGTGTGTATGACTTGGATCGTAACTAGCGTGCGTGATTAGGTTTTCACACGTCTATTTAGCATTGACGTTGTGGGGTGACTACACTAATGACATCTTCTGTGTAGCACGGGGGGTGTCTCCCCTCAGGGCAGTTCTGGAGGGGCTCTAGGGAGCTGACCAACTGATGGGTGCTCTGAACTTGATGAAATTCCTGAATTCCCAAGCACAGGCTGTAAGAAGGCGGCTGGATTATGTTTAGCCCTCATCAGTTACAAACTAAATACATTTTTCCTTTTTTATGTGTTCACGTGACATAACACTAATCATCTTAAAGTGAATAATTCAGTGGCATTTAGTACAGTCACGCTATCGTACGACCATCACCTCTATCTAGTTCTGAAACATTTTCTTCATCCCCAAAGGAAAGGCCGAACCCACAGGCACTCACTGCTCCCTCATCCCCCCTCCCAGACCCTGGGAACCAGCGACCTGCTTTCCGTCTCTAGACATTACCCGTTCTGGACACTTCACATAAGTGGCTTCATACTGTATGGGACCTCGTGGGTGGCTTCTTTCACCTGGAGAATGTTGTGAAGATTCCCCCATGCTTTGGTAGGAGTCCTTCATTCCTTTTTATGGCCGAATAATATTCCATTGTACGGATAGACCACATCTGTATAAGGTCAGCTGTTGATGGACATTTAGGTGGTTTGCCAGACTTTTGGCTACTGTGAATAATGCTGCTGTGAGCATATGTGTGCAAACATTTGTTTGAGTCTCTGTTTTCACTGCTTTTGGGTTCACACCTAGAAGTGGGATTGATGAGTCATACGATAATTCTATGTTTAACTTTCTGAGGAACCGTCAGACTTTTCCAGAGCAGCTGCACCATCTTATATCCCCACCAGCAGTGTATAAAGGTTCCAGTTCCTCTGCATCCCTCCTGGAGGTCACCTGCGTCCAAGGCTGGGCGGTGGTTGGGCTCCCAGTCGGGAGACCAAGGGCCTGCGGCGCGAGTGCTGGCCTGGCCGGGATGTGGGCAAAGCGCCAAGATCTCAGTGAGCCTTGAAATCTTCTCCCACTTTCTGAAATCTATGAATTCATCATTTAAAGGGTTGGCGCCGAATCTGAGATATTCTCGTCCTTTGTTTTGTCCTCATTTCCATTCTAGAGAAAGTTCATCCCGACCCGGCTCTTCCTTCACAGAAGATAACTTCAGCCGGCATTTAGAGTTGGATAAAATGGGATCAGTTTCTGGATTGATTCATAATTAAGATCAAAAAAGCAATAATTGCTCACCCATTCTGTCTGTGGATTTGGTTAGGTTTCTCAAAAGGGAGGGTGAGACACGTTTCTCAGACAAGGCGGGGCAAGCCGTCTAGGCCACGGGGCAGAATTTCTGGGGCTCGAGACCCCTCAGCTCCTTCCCCGAGCTGTTCTTCAGACCCTCGGAGAGGCATGTCGACTGCAGGCCCACCGCTGGATGGAGCTTTAAGTCATAGAGAAGCACAAGGGATGCCAAAGTTAAAAATGAGGTCGTCTTACTGCTGGGTTAGGTGGAGTTCGGGAACGCTCCACGGTGGCCACGGTAAACCTTCCTGCCATCGGTGCTTTTTCTTAATAAGTCGCTCTGCGGGCGAAGGGGGGAAGAGGGATGAGTGGTCTTTACTGAAAGCAGCGCATCCTGTCACTCCCCTGCCGCCCACCGCTCACTCGTGGGGCGATGCTGGGGGAGGAGACTGGCCTCTGGGGAGGGCAGACCTGGGTTGCTCTCCCCAGAGGAGAGCCTGGGTTTCCGCGCTGCCAGGCGCCCTTCAGAGTCAGACCTCATTTCCCCTCCTTGTGCACCTCGTCTAGCGAAACGGGGCAGTGCGAGCAGTGAAGCTGGGACAGGGCTTCTTGGAGAGGAAGGGGGGGTCAGGACGCTTCCGTCTTCGGGGGGTGGTGACGGGCCCCGGAGGACACGAGGCCTGCACGTGGGCGGTGGGGGCCGTGGCCGTGGCCGGAGTGGGCGTCCTGAGATCGGCACCACCCCCCTGCCTGCCCTCCCCTGCCCTGGCCCTTCTCATGGTCCCCGCCTCTGTGCGCACGTCCTTCCCTGTCTCTCCTTTGCCCGTCAATCAGCGTTTCCAGAGCCCGAGCCGGCACAGTGCCCTGCCCCTGCCCTTGGAGCCTGCGGCCCAGGTGGGGACACAGCAGCAAGGCCACCATGTGATGGGGGTGGAGGAGGGGCTGCAGGGGGCGGGGCGGGGCCCGCTGAGGGGCTTGGAGGCTTCGGGAGGAGCCGCTCTCGTCCCAGATGAGTCTGCCCAGAAGGGCCAGTGGAATAAGGGGACAGGCATTCCAGAAAGACAGTACAAAGCCAGGGAAACAGGGACGGCCCCGTCATGTCCTGAGGAAATCAAGTCTGCTTTTCTCCTAAGGGTGTCCCAAGAGACAGCTGAGCTTGGAAGGCGGCAGGTGGGAGGTGATGCCCCTGCCGAGAGTTTGGGCTGCGGCCACACGGAGACAGCAGACCTGCTGGGGGAAGCGCAGAAGGGCTTCCTTTGCTTGCTTTATCCCCATTTCTGAGTCTGTGTTTGACCATGACCCTGCTAGTGCAGTGACCCATGGCCACGGGGGCCGGGGGGTGTCAGCGTGGCTCGCTTGAGTGGTCTGACCACTGTCTCCCAGGGAGCATGAGCTGGGAGGGCCGAGCACCAGGACGGCTCTGTGGTCGGCGCATTTCCCTGGAGGGATGTTTACGTTCTGGGAAGCAGAGGTGAACTCAACTCTGAGGTCTTTGCGCTTTTCTTTCCCGGATTATTTTGACTCTCCAAGTCCATTGTAGATCTATGACTTCAAATCTTCCTCCCAGGAGGAGGAAGAGGAAAACACTCCCTCAGCAACAGTGTTTGCTTGAGAAGGCGCCGATCTGCGCTTTGCGTTTCACGACGAAGACGCCTCACCAGCATCCGCACTTGGAAAACGCCTTTATTCCTTGAAAACAGACGCATATGGAAAGAGTTAGTGAAAGTTATATATTGCAAGAACTCATTGAGTGCTGATGTTAACCGAACTTAACGTGCACCCGCTCGAAGTGAGATCATTGTCAACGGAATAATTTCCAAGTTTATTTTCAGGCTGTATTTGTTTTTAGTAGCACTTTAGGATTTAATGTGATGAAAGACAACTGTCGTGTGTTTTAAATTTTTCATCCTTCTAGCTAACAAAGGGAATGCCTACTACACGTTTGATTGAGCCGTCTTTCTCTCTGTCGACACCAGATGGCGCCATGGTGCAGGGCCTTAAAACGAATTTATTTGAAAAATGAATTTGGGAATTACAGCTGCTAGTATTCTAGGTTCAATAGATTTTGTTTAGTGTGTCAAACTGTGCATAAGAGAGTCAAAGACTGTATTTCGTATTTTTGTCAGTCTCCATTCTCATCTGTTGTTATAGTAGAAAGACTGTTCCCTCCCAGATCTTGGTTTTCAAGGGAGGTGTGGGGTTAGCAGCTTTACACACAGGCTGGTCTGGGCAGAATTCCGAGGGCTTTGCCCCTCCGCCTTTCCGTTTTTCTCTTCTGTTCTTCCCTTCTACCTGTGGAAAAGTGATCTACTAAGAGCAACTTATACTACAATTTCAGTGGCTTATTTCACTAGAGGAATAGGTGCAAAGAATAATGTTTGCAGCAAAGGATTGAATTGCTAAGGAAGTTCGGGCTCTCAGTGACAAACCAGTTCAGAAAATTTGTTCAGGATTCACATGCTCTCACCCCGAACCTTACCAGTGTTCTTTTTATCTGGATACAGAATAAAAACGTATGTCATTTAGCATGATAAATACATTTTGCTCAAGGCATCTTATTTTCACAAGAACACTATAACTAAGAATGGCCCCCGTGACTTTACAATGAATGAAAAACGTTTTGAAGCATTGATTTGAAGTCTGCGAGGAACCGTGTAAAAAATGGAACAGGAAAAGACATCTGAATATCCAGGAACGCTATAATTGATGTATTTAAATCTTAAAACACTATTTATCATTGTCACTAATGCGGATATAATATATACCGCTGATGCTTCAAACGAACAGGGTAAATTCCACTGCTGAAATTACAGCTTCTAGTGCGCGCGTTCTTTCAGGTTATCCTTTATTTTTATAAAAATATTCCTCTTGCTGAACATATATTTTGAGATTAAGAAGCGCCTTTTCTCTCTCATAGAAGACGGTTTCTCACCCCTCAGTTCTTAAAGCAGATGCGCTTCAGAAAGATTATTCTGCAGCACGCGGGGAATGGGGTGACGGAGAGGCAGGGGGGACCGGGAGGCAGCTCCCTCCCTCCAGCCGTTCATTCAGGGGATGTCTAATGAGCACCTACTATGTGCCAGACAATGGGGTGCAGCAGTCAACAATGAGGAAGGGGAGACCCCTCCATCCATGGGTGCTGAAGGGCTGAATTAGGGGCAGAGAAGAGGCAAGGGAGACTTCGGAGGTAGGTGTACAGAACGCGATGGTCTTCGGGGAACAGAGGGCAGGGAGGTCCCCATGGGTTTCTCTCTTCCATAGGGTTTACAGCCCTAAAGAAAAAGGTGAGTCGTATGTACGTGGGTGGAGCCCTTCTAATTCTCTTCATTTCTTCCCATCTCAACTCCTGGCACCATTGGACACAGGTGTTTCCGGGATGCCCTGCACCCACCCTCATCTCGAAGTTAGTTAAGGGTAGGGTTACTATTAATAATTTTAAAAATTGCAGGCAGGCACTGGAATTAAGAGTCAAGAAAAGCGAGTTCAAATACTGATGGGTTTCCACAATGGGAATATTATGTAAATGAACTTGTATATTAATTACGTTCATATAGACACCGTATCTTTAACATGACAAAGCCTTAAGGCATTAATTTCTGGTGCCTCTTCTCCCTCCAATTACAGTGGGATAAAGGCCTGCATTTTTCGTGGTATGGGGAGGGAAGTAAGCTCCCTATTATGTTACTTGATGTTCAGTGACGCTGTCAGTCATTCAGGGAGTATTGATGGTGGCCGTGTTTGTACTGAGGTCTCCTCTGCGTGGCACAGTCCCTACCCTGAGGGATCTTGTCACCTGTGCTGCCTGCCAGCTCTGAGACCTTGCCAGTCCCTAAGCCCTGCACCTCATCCGTAGAGATACGTGAGGACCTTGAGGGGCTCTGGGCACATAGTAGGAACTTAATTCGTGTTAGTTCCCTTCACTCATAAGCAGGTCACAGGCCAGTTACGGACAAAAGACAAATACCAGTGACAGAGGCTTGCACTCAGTTCCCACCTGTCAGGGTGAGAACGGCTCCTGGAAGGGGATCCCAAGTCAGGTTTCAGCTTCTTTTCGGCGTTATCCTTTTTTGCAGGCCTCTGAGGACACGGGTGTTGGTTTGTAAAGCTTCTGACACTGAGAGCCAGCTCGTCCTGGCTCTAGGGGCCGGCAGTGATGAGTGATGGCCAAAGAGGGTTGGCTTTTTCTCAGTGAAGTGCAGAGGTGAAGGGGAGAAGACAGAAACGGCCTCGCATCACAGGAGGAATTTGGCCGTCCTGTGTTTATGGTGTCCTGAGTTGGTGTTTTCCTAAGTTTTGGGGAAGGAGAGAGAGCAGGCTGCGCGCTCCGGCCCCTCCTCTGCGTTCTCCCGTCCCGCTGCCCCGCTCTGTCCCTAGTCTCCTAGTTCAGGTGTGCAGATGAATCTCTGAGAAACGTTATCGCGGGGCTGACTTCCAGCCCGAGCGCGTGGTCCTGTGACCTCAGGGTGACAAAGATCTGGACTTTGATTCAAGCATCCTGGAGGCTCGTTTTCTGTTCATTTCCACCCCAAAACCACAGAGGACAGAGTTAAGTCAGGATGTGAGTCTTCTCAGCAGAAGCTCACCCTCCTTTTGCGAAGCTAAGGGCAGGACAGAGCTGTGCACGTGTGGGCGATGCACGCAGTGAGCACCGCGGGGTTGCAGCGTAGGACCTCCGGGCGCCGGCAGCGGGACTCAGGGACGGGCCCTTTGACTCGCCTGTGACCGGGCAGGCCTGGGGTCGTCTTTCATCACTTAGCCCATCTGTTGAGTCCTGGGTTATGAAATGGATTTTGTGTTGGGTCACGTGGGCGGTGTTGTGTCAGACGTGTCCCCCGGCTGGGAGGCTGCGCGGAGGGCGCAAGAGCCTCGTCGTCACGGCTGCTCTTGTCCAGCACGCACTGACGGACAGGCTCTGTAAGGTGCATGTGGCGACGGGAATGCAATCAGGCCGCGATGGAGAGGACGCTTCGGGGTGGTCCTGCAGGTTCTCACCGTCGCGGCGGTTCGCTGGGACCTATGTTTTAGGCGTCACTCCATCACTAGGGAAAGGGTTCCTATAGTGGCGCGAACCTGTGTCTCAGTGAACAGTCTGTCTCGGGTGATCCCAAGGCAAACTGCTTCGTCTCGATCAGGAAGGACTCAGCTTTGAGAGTCAGCCTTCATCTTTGTTCCCTTTGTGTGCTGGGAGGGGCGGGAGAGTGGCCGATTGTTGCTGAGTTCCGAGATTCTTCTCCTCGAGCGTCAGTGACGCCTGACTTTGCCCAGCCTCTTGTCACTTCAAGAATTCCAGCCATTCCAGGCAGGAAAACCCACTTCAACTCCTAAGCTACAAACAACAAAGACACACAAAAAGCTGCCCTCGGAACTTAGAGAAAGAAGGTATTTGCATGATGCCCTTCTTTCCCGCCTCCGGGTATGAAGTATTTAATTTTGATTACCAATCGATGGTCGGCACTTAGGGACCAGTTTCATCTCTTGCCTTGTAGACCAGGCAGCAGCAGTTTATTTATCATAATAAAATTTCATCATAGGAGAAACTGTAGAATGTTTTTTTGTTTGATTCACGTAGGGGATTTAGTCCGTATAATGAGTCTCGTTATGAACGGGCTTAGGTAACACACACAGTGGCCGCTTTTTGTCTCAGAGATGGTGGGAATAGTAAAACGTGGTCACCACTAAATTATGTCATGGACTGAAGTAGACTTTTACCATTAATTGGATCTAGGCCCTCTGACCTTTCTGCAGGAAGCAAACTAAAGGTATAATTTTTATAAGGGTGAGCTTTCTGTACTTCTAGTAATTTTTTTCAAAAACACTGAAATAATTTCTGGACAGTGAAAGAACTCTGACTTTACTGCTCGTGAAATAAATACAGTTTGGCTTTCAGGGTTGTCACCTTCTCTTTCTCTCACTGTCACTCCCCTGCCCTGCCCCGTTCTCCAGCTGAGGAGCATCCAGGTAAATGAACTCAAAGCTAACTCACATTCAGGAACGAACATCTAATTCAGTCAAATTTAGATTTCAACCAATATAGTTTTTAAAATGATCTCATTCAGATACTTTCCTCAGATGTCAAGCCAAATAGAAGGCAAACCAACATTTGACAAAACTAAGAGTGTATCTTCAGTGGTATTTTCTTTTTCTTCTGAGACTAAATACTTTATATAAGATTTATAAAAACTCTGGAACTGAAATATTGAAAGCAGGCTAAAAAAATCAAAAGCTCCCAATGGGCTTTTGAGATCACACAGCCTGGATTAAGCAGGAGGAAGCGGCACACAGGTCTAAGCCTGTTTGTTTCATTATTGTTATTTTTTGAGTTCTGTTTTTCATGGTCTTTTCTCCACATATTCGTTGGGCCACTATTATTCTTACCAGCTCTACTAAACACTGTGGAGTTGGTCCAAGATTTTTTTTTTTTATCATTTTCTAATTGATGTTTGTAAGTCAACTGATAGATAGTTTGCTTCATACCTGCCACCATCATGATATAAAGACCAGGCCAACTTTTCTGAGTCTGAAAATCTGATGACCTGGTCAAATGCTACATATATAAGAAGTGCTCAGTTAAGTATTGGTGACGGGTTAACACCAACGAGTATGTGGAAGCTGAGATCTGCAGGACACCTGGTGTTCCCTAGCCTCTCGCCACTTTGGGAATTCCAGCGGCTCCAGGTTGGAACGTAGGAAGAGTAGACGCCTTCCAGGTGCCCTGAGCCACATCCTACGCTATGCAGACTGGGAACAGCCTGGCAACACGGATCAGTTAATTGTTCAATTATCTTTAGTATTTATAAATTTAGATGAAATCACCAAATAGTTTGACCTTTAGATATGAAATCAGTGTCTTGAGATAATAGCGTAGAATCCTCTCGCTTAGGACGGCTGCATCGATGGTTGGAGATAATCACTTTGTTTTGCAGTTAAATAATATACAAAAAAGTATGTGCCTCTATACACTTATCTACATGTATTTTATGAAATAATTTCAAAGACACAGATGCATCTTCTTATATGCCCTACTTGTGCAGCCGCGGAAAGATAATTAGCAACAAATATGAAGTATTTTGTAAGTAAAGACACGAGATAAGCAATTACTCATGCTTCTGCTGAACTGTCAGAGGTTGTTTGGAAGTAAGGTCAGCACGATGCTGGCTACGTGGCTGAGTGGTTTATTTGAAGCGGAGATGTGTGATCTTTGAATGAAGTTATTAATGATGTGACAGAAATCTTGAAAAAACACCCATTGCAATGAGAAACTATCATCAAAGCCTTGTACTAACAAGTTGGCTGCCGAGACGAAGCTTTGGGGAACATATTATGCTTTTGCCAGTATTCGCTGCAACAATAAAAACCGGGAAAAGCAATCACTTCGTTAACCATCTCTGTTGTTTCTGCTAGAACTTTATCGCGATAATGTATTCCACAGCTAGTGGTTTTCCTAATTAGGTTAGAACTTGGTTTTCTTAGTTTGCGTTGAATAGGTATACATACGGATCGTGCTAGCGAATTAGCAAAGGATTTCATCTAACGCTCACTTTCACTCCTGCCACCTGGATAACACGGGGGCCCTGATGGGGAGGGAGCGGCCAGGGGCGTGGGGCTGGCCTGAGGACCCGGAAGGTCAGGGCAACTTATGCAAGTACGCGGTGGGGAAGGCCGCACTCGGGGAAGGCGACAGTTCTCGAGGTCCTGGTGCACTTCAGCAGTGTCCTGGCTCCTACGCCTCCCCAGATGAATAGATTCCGGGCAGTTTACGAAGGAAGGGGCCACCCTTTTTAACAAAGAGAAAGCCGTCTGCAGGAGCTGAAGCCAAACTCCGTCATCACAGTCGTGGGCCACAGTGAAGAGCCGGTGGGCAGTTGGCTAACAGGCTGGTTCTGGGGAGGCGTCCGCCTTGGTCCTTGGGGCTCAGGGGGAGTCATGGCTCCACCTCCTGCAGACACCCAGTCCCGGGCCAAGAGCCACTGTTCTTATGTTCTCAGATAATCAGATTATGCAGGTAATAAAAGCTTTGCTCCTTTGGAAAACAATTTGAGAGCAGTGTTTTTCGTAGCAGATTGGAATGAAGTGCTGTCCTGTTGTTTTCAGTTTACTGCATGGAAACCACTTCTTGGCTCTGCGAGTCTCCAGTGATCGAGAGCCGTGTTGTAAGGGGACCTTCCTCGTGCTCTCTGTCTCCCAGTTAATTTTGGTTGCCAGATACTTAACCTGTGCTCCTCGGACTGAGTGAGCTGATGTTCTCTTCCCCATCAACTTAGAACGAAGAAGCCTGGGGAAGCAAAATTCCGACTTGGCCACATCCGTTTACCTCCCCGAATATAAATACCCAGAAACGAGGCACTTCTGGGCAAAAAGACACCGCTCTTTTGTGGTTTTTTTTGCAGCACGTTGTGCTCCCTGAAGCTACGAAATATTCCCCCATTGTCTGTGTGAAGCTCTGTCTGTCTCCTGAGTGTCTACCTGTGTCTGTCCCGCATCACGTGTGGAAACGAAGCAGGGTCCCCCAGACTGTCAACGTGATAAAGCAGCAGCCTGGGTCTGAAGGGAGATCATCGGAGCTTATTCTGATTAAAAGGAAACAAAGTATTTTAAGTGGCTGGTGGGCGAGGGGAGTCAGGGACGCCAGGGTATCTGATAGGTGGGGCCTCAGCCGGCGCTGACAGCTGAGGTTTTAGCAGAAAATGCTGCAGAGTAAAGAATGCTCTTCTCTCCCAAACATCAGCTATTGTTTGAATATTATCGACTTTTCAAGAGGGGTTTTCGAATGTGTGCAGACTTCAAATATGTAGTGCTTCTGAGCTCAGCTTTTTGAAGCCTGTGAAATCTAGTGCGACAACCAGAGTTGGACATTTTATTACAAAAATAACCTACAGGGAAAATGTAAAGTGAAGGTGGTGTTCTTACAACTACTGCTAAATGGAAAATTTGTTAAAGCCTCTTTAGCAGATGTACACGCACACGTGCACACGCACTCAGACACGTGGACACACACACACATGCATTTCTGATAAAGTCATGGTGATACAGACATTTATAGTAAATATGGTGAATGGAGATTGAGTTGTGTAAAGCCGATTTCTGCTAGTTTTCTCTGTGCTTTATACACACATAGACCATATGGATTTTTTTAAACATCATCTTCACATAAAGGAAGAAAATTGGTATACCCACATTTAGAGTTTTAGAAAGAGCTGATAGTTTAAGAAAAGGATTTCTCAAGCTTGACCCATTCGTTCATTCACTCACCCAGATATAAGAGGTAGGTGTGTTCGGGCACTGTTCTGGGTTTTGGGGACAAAAGAGGAGAGACCAGATCTGTGCCTTAATAGGATTTAAATTCTCATTTGAGGAGAAAGATAATGAATAAGCAAATAAGTAGAATATGTCAGAGGTGCTAAGTGCTGTGGAGAAGATGAAGAGGGTGCGTGTGCTGGTTGGGTGGGTGGGGTCTCGGCAGTGGGCGGGGTCTCGGCGGTTGGTGGGGGCATGCAGAGTGGAGTCCTGGGCCGCACGCTGGCCTCTGCTGAGGTGACAGGCCCTGGGGCACCCGGGCCGGGGACAGCAGGGTGGCCGTGGGGGACGATGGGGAGTGACTTGGGGCACAAAGTTGTGCGATGACGAGATGGGAGCCCCTGGAGGGTTTTGTGCAGAGGACAGGCACCCTGTGATTCGTGTTTGAAAACCGTCACTCTGTCTTCTCTTCTTTTATTGTGGTGAAATACACATAACATGAATTTACCTTTTTGACCGTGTTTACGTGGACACCGGCATTGAGCACGTTTACACTGTTGAGCAGCCATCGCCACCATCATCCCCAGAACTTCTCATCTTTCCCAACTGAGGCTCTGTCCCCGTTCAGACTCCCGCCCTCCCGCAGCCCCTGGCCCCCGCACCCTACTCTGTCTCTATGAACGTGACAGCTCTGCCCCTCCTGTGAGGCAAATCACACAGTACTTGTCTTTTTGGCTTATTTCACTGAGCATGATGTCCTCAGGTTCCTCCATGTGTAGCCGTGACAGGATGTCCTTCCTGTCTGGGGCTGCATGATAGCCCTCTGCGTGTGGCCCACGTGTTGTTCGTCCATGAGTCTGAGGCTGGATGTTGGCATTGTTTCCACCTTCTGGCGGCTGTTGTGAATAACTCGGCTGTGAACGTGGTTGTGCAAAGACCCGACTGTCTCTGTGCTTTCAGTTTTTCCATATCTATACTCAGAGGGGAGTCCTTGGGTCACAGGGTAATTCTATGTTTAGTCCTTGATGGGCTGTTTCCACCAGCAGAGCCCCAGGGTTCTAACTTCTCTGCATCCTCACCAGCACTTGTTATTTTCTGTTTCTTGGTAACCTGACTTCTCTTTGAGTCTAGATCGCAGAGCCCAGGGCAGAAGCATACACATACCCAGGGGAGCGCTGACAGTGGCTGCACCAGCATGGCGGCTGCACAGTGACTGTATCCAGGTGTGCTTTGCAGGTAAAGTCACATGTGTTGCTGATGGATTAGATGTTGGGTGTGAGAGAAAGAGGGATGTCACGGAGGACCCTGATGTTTTTGGCCTGAGCAGCCGGCAGGAGGGCATTTCCCTTTGCTGAGATGGCTGTCAGAGGTGTTTCAGGGTGGAGAAAGAAATGGCGTGTAAGTCATCTTCTTGTATGCACAAGACTAGGAAAAGCTATGGCGTGATTTGTGTATTTCTGATCAAATCCTGAGCTGTCAAATGTAACACTGACGTCTGGAAGGTACCGTGTACAACACAACACGGAAACATTGGAGTTGTCACCCAGCAGTGGCTCAGAAAAGGACCCTGACCTGGAACCGCAGCCTGCTTTTCACCACCCTTGTTCCCTGGAGCCTGTCCCCTTCTCCCGCCAGTCTCTCCCATCCCTGGGGTGGCCCATGGCTCCCTGAGGCCAGGGTCTGCCTCTGTGGGTAGCACTCCTTTCTCTGTAGTCGTCATGGTTTCCCACCCACCCGCGGTGATTTCTGTCTCATCATCTCAGCTTTCCGCCGGTAGCCATTGATACTTGGTTATTTAAGCTCTTAGCCTAAGGATGTGATGAATGTTACTGTGTTGCCCTTTCAGATCTGAAGTTTATCTCCAGCCCCAGAGTGTTAGGTGTCAGTATCATGGGAGTAGTAGGGACCAGTGGAGGGCACAGGTACCTGTCCAAAGGCTCTTGTCCTCCTGCAGTCTGGGTTCTCCTATCGCCAGAGCCATACCCCTCCCCCGACCCCAACTTCCCCGCCCTCCCGCATCCAAGCTCCAGTCTGGCTTCAGCTGTGTTCTGGTTTAGACGACATCGTGACAAAACCCAGTTGTCGGCCACTTATTCCCCTTCCACCTGTGAAACTCTCTGCGGTCCTCGAGGAGCTTTGCAGGACCTGCCCCTCCGTAACATCTTATCTGGTCACTGCAACCTGTATTAATTTCCTCCTTTTCTTAAACCTCATAGCATTTTATTTTTGCCGGTTTCAAGCCATTTGGGCACATAATCATATTTCTGTGCGGGAATGTCTTGCATCTCAACTGAACGGTCAAAGCATCTGGGGACAGGCACAGTTTCTCTGGTTTGTTTTGTCTCCCTGTCATTTTCCAGCTCAGTGGGGGGCAGATTAGGACGTGCCCAGTAAATACTTGAGGGGATAAAGGGTCTCCTTCCGCACACATCACACGCTAGGTGTCTCAGACTTTCTTTCACATAAATATATGGTTTATTGTGAGATGAGTGATACAAGGAGCTAGCTAACTCGGCACCATGGCCTGTTATGTTTGGTGACGGTGGTCCCTGTCTCTGTAAGTACATCAGTCTGATATCAGTAGGAGTGTTTGAATTTGGAGACACAGAACTCAAGCCGGGATGTTCTGATTTGGTCACGTGCTCGTGTGGACGTCTAGCCATGGACTAGACCTCAGAGCGATCTAAATTTGTTAGAATATACACAAAACGCCATTGTCCCAGGTGCCTTGAACACAGGCACGTTGTAAGCCGTCTGTATTCAAGATGATCCCAGACATTTCCATGTCGAAGTCTCTTCTCACGCTGCACGTGGCACCGTCCAGACCGTCTCTTTGTGGGAAGTGCTCTCAGGATCCCCTGATGGTGCCGTCCTGTCTCATCGTGGGGTTGAGCACTGTTGTGTTGTGTTTACTCTCAAAGTTCTAGTTCAGGGTTTGGGCTTTTCTTAATTCATCTGGTGACGTTCAATCAGCTAGAAAAATATCGAAACACTTGTTTCATTACAGTCTAAGTCCTTGAAGGTGGCAAAGCCATTTTCTATACCATAGGACCCAGCATAGAGCTGAGTTCTTAACAGGCACCGTCCTGTTTCCTGAAAGAGTAAAGGAATGCTGTTGGTGTCAGGCTGCCCCAAAACTCCCAGCCTGGAGCTTGGCAGGTAGAAATGTCTTCTGTGGTTACCAAGGCAGGTAACTACTCAGGAGGAATTTCTTTCAAATGTCTTCTAGTCTCCTGGAAATTCTATACACTCATAGTCACCCGCCAGGGATCACATTCAAGCCAAAAGTCATCCTATGCGGCTGAATAGAATTCCGCAAGTTTTATTTAGTAACCTCCCTTTACAAAGCGATTTTTTTTTCTAAGTGGGAAACAAAACCAGAATTCTAACTCTGCGTTAAACCTAAGCAAACAGTGGGGAACACAATGGGTTACGCAGCTGTAACTGGAGAGAGGCCCCGCCCTGAGCAAACGCGGAGGAGAGGCCGTCTTTGATGCCCTCGCCTCCGCGGGCCCCGCCCCGCCGGGATGCCGGCTCCTCCGCGCCGCGCCCGCCGCATCTGTGAACTTCAAAGCTGAGCCCGCACCTCCAGCCCAGCCCCGCCCAGACCCCGGGAGCGGGCGAGCGCGCGCCCAGCCGCGTTCGCGCCCGAGATGCAGCAGCAATTTGTCCCTGCTTCTGTGACTTTGAACTCGGTATCTCAGGTTTCTCTCTGTGTCACTGGCTTTGAACTTCAATTCCTCACTGCCTGAATTATCTCTTTACAACTGCACCTCGATACCTGCCAGAGGGCCTCACATTCCAGGCCCTCACCTGCCTGGGCTCAGCCGCCACCTCCCGCTCTGAGCCTCGTCTGTTCTCGTCACCTCCATCAATACCTGGGGTCTCGGCCGTGTTTGGAGCACTTGCTAACAGTCCCCGTGCATCTCCGCTGCCTTGGAGGCGTCTTTCGGTTGAAGACGTGCGGGCAGGGCAGAAGCAGGAAAAGATGGAGCCGGGGAAGCCGGCAGCATCCCTGGGGCTTCGCTGGAACTCCGGGTCCCCTCTTGAACCATCCCCCGGAGGAGGACGCCAGGTCCCTCCCTTTCGAGCCCCAGTGCTTTTCCATCACTGCCTGTTCGCTCCTTTCCTGACCGACCTCCAGTCATCTGACCAGCTGGTTAGTGGCCGACCACCACTTCCGTAACCTGAGCGCTTCCTAAATTGCAGTGTGCTTTCAGGCCTGGCGCTTCGTCTAGCGACAGCTCTGGCCACAGAGATTCCAGGACGGAAAATCATTTTGGTGGCCTTTGGTCCTTTCAGATCGCAGGCACACAGGGCCCACCTGCGTTTCCTCTGTGATGAGATGCACTCATCTATGTCGAGAGCTTTAATTACCAAAATGAGAGAAATAAGCGTCACTGCAGCTTGTGCATGAAACCAAAATGAACAGATATCTAGATTTTTCTCCTGAGAACCCCAGAAATTTTACCTGCAAACCACGAGGTAACCACGATCATAGAAGTCTTGAGTGAGATGTGGTCCTGGCCCTCACTGTACAGATGAGGAAGGTGAACGCCCAGGGCCAGAGCCAGGCCCTGCGTGTTTCTAGTTGTGACCTCAGCCCTTGTGAGCGAACAGGTCTGGGGCCCCCGCGGATGGGGGGGTGCCACTCTGCCCTTAACCTCCTCTCACCCCCGGCCATTTCATCTCCTCTGTGGACCTTACTCTGGCGTGTGGTCACTAGAATGTGATCTGCCCCAGGGTGGAGGCCTTGTCTTGTCCACTGAGGTCCCTGGGCCTTTGGGTCACACCTGCCCTGTCCTGTCCTCAGCTCTCTATGTGTGTGTCGGATGCCTGACTGGGTTCTCTGAACACATTCTGAGCTTTCTGACTCCGTGGCTTTAAATGGGATATTTTCTTGCTAAGAATTCTTACTTCTACCCAACTTTCCAAAACCTCTCCCATTCTTGAAGTTCCAGCTCAGATTTTCTTTTGTGAAATCTTTCTGAAATGTTCCTCTCCTTCCTCTGAATTCCTATGGTGTCTCTGCATATTGTTACTGAAATGTGGTTTCCTTAGTTTTCTAAGCATATTACGAGCATCCGCAAAAATGTCTCTAGTTCCGGCTCAATGATTGGTCTTGTCAATGGAGATTTAAACAAGTGTCTTTGTGTGTGTGTTTTTTCCTAAACATCTTTATTGGAGTATAATTGCTTTACAATGGTGTGTTAGTTTCTGCTTTATAACAAAGTGAATCAGTTATACATATACATATGTTCCCATATCTCTTCCCTCTTGCGTCTCCCTCCCTCCCACCCTCCCTATCCCACCCCTCTAGGTGGTCACAAAGCACAGAGCTGATCTCCCTGTGCTATGCGGCTGCTTCCCACTAGCTACCTATTTTACGTTTGGTAGTGTGTATATGTCCATGCCACTCTCTCAATTTGTCACAGCAGTGTCTTTGTGTTGGAGGCTGTAGGGTCTAGTTTCAGGGTGGATGTCCTGATGTCCTGAGTCATTGGTCCACAAAATAGACACTTTCCCCAGTGAGGCAGGTGCTTGGCTTGGGGACAGACCCAGTGGCAGCCGTTGCCGGAATTTGGGCAGGCAGAGAGGACTAATTCAGTTCCTGAAAGGCAGTAATTACGAGGCTAGGCGCCGGCAGACGTCTCAGCATTGGTGGCTTTGGCAAACAGTGGTACGATGCCGAGAAAGGGCGTCATTACGAAGAAGAGGCAGGACGGGCATCTCAGGAGCCACCAGGAGCAGAACCACGATGCTCTCGGCGGCCAGGCTGGAGGTGCACGGAGGGCAGCTAAACGCCCTGAGCCGTGGCACAGTGGGACTTGGGATGATGAGCCAGTCAGATCATTGTGCAATAATTTTCTGATTCTTCTATTTGTAATATTGTAATTTCGGTCCTCATGCATTTCGCAACCATCTCTTTCTTAAAAGACATGGGCCCTTGGATTAAACGCTTAGAGCAACATGGACGTTGTCTGTGGCATGTCAGCTTTATTTGCAGGTCACCACACAGAATTCTGGTTGGATGGTTAGTGGCTCTGCGGGCCCCAGGTCCTGGGAGGGAGGGGCTGTCTGGCACCCCCTGAACTCACAGCTGAAGGTCCAGTGGGCTCCTCTCGCTTCTGTGGGGAGACCGGGGCCCTGGGAGGGTCGGAGCGTTGTCCGAGATCTCAACTAATGCTTATTAATTTGCTGATGGATTTCCACGGTCCGGCTCCACGTTCCCATTCACGCTTCTCTCCCACTCTTTCTTCCTCTGCCCTCCCCGCCTACAGCCCCCTCCCAGGTCCCCCCTCCCCCTTCCCTTCCCCCTTCCCCTCCCCCCTCTTCCCCTCCCCCTCCCTCCTGCCACGTAAGCTTGGCTTCCAGACTCCCCAGCTCCCCAGACCCGTTTCTTCTTTCCCCTCCAAGTCTTCATTTGTGCTGTCTCCTGTCTCAGAAGGCCTCTCCTCCTCCCGTCCAGATCTCCATCATTCCTTAAAGGTCTGGTTCATGTCACCTCCCCCCTACACTAAGTTTTATTTCATCCCGCATGGACCTAGCACTTTTTGTCCCTCCTCCGGCTCCTATGGTGAGGACCACGCAGTTGTTCCTGCACTTTCCAGCGAAAACACCTCCTTCTCGAGGCGGAGACCACATCTTCCTCTGCATCCTCGCCCCATGCTCCCACCCGTGGCCGACTAGCCCTGCGGGGCGACCCGCTCTGTAAAGTACAAGATTCAGACTTGTAGTTTCACGTCCCCTTGCAAAAGGGACAGGGCAGCCTATCTCTTTTTGAGACTCCTGAATCTTTTTGGCCACGTTCTTATGTACAGGCTCCCCCAGCCTCGTCCGGGCAGCACCCCTCGGGCTCGCTGGGCGATTCGGCGGCTCCTCTTACGTTCCCTCTTCACTCCTTGGCCTCCTGTCGAACTGTGCGTCTGTGGGCTCAGCCCTCACGGCCACTAGTGATGTGGGTTTGTGACATGGAACCGAGAGCACAGCGCCATTTAAGCTGATAATACATGGCACGTGTGAGCCCGTAGCTAACCCAGGAGCTGATGAGGTTTCCGCCATCGTGAACCGGGATCTAAAGCAGGAGCGTGTGGGAGCCCAGACTGGAGACCTCTAGCTTTGGTGTTTGTTACGTTGAAGGGAAGGTTCTTGACGGGCGCTCAGCCCCACCAGCACCGTCTTGCCTGTCGTGTTCTGTGTGTTTAAAAGCCGTTTCTCAGTTTCGGTTTAGCCCTCAGTGCCACCTGCTGCTGTGGGCAGGACGGCTGTGACTGTCCCAGCTCCAGGAGGGCGGGGAGCTCGGCTTGAGGGCGCGAGCTTGCGCCAGGTGGCCCTGGGGCCGGAGCTGGGAGCCAGGCTCTCGGGGTGGTTGGCCTTCCAGAACCTGCAGGAGGGGCACAGGCCCTGGCACCCAGCCTCGGCTGCTGTCACCAGGGCAGCCTGACCTGCCCCCGTCGGCCACTCGGCAGCGTGGATAGCCACGCAGGCCCAGGGTCGTGGTCATAGTGGGGACCACAGACGACCCCACCTCTCCCATTTGGGGAGCTACTTCACACGCTCCGCGGGGTGGACGGCCCTGCTCGGACTGACTCACAAGGTTCCCGTTTCAGCCTCTGGATCGTGCTGTTGCCGTTGTTATGCCCCCAACACCCCCACGGCATTTAAAACACTTCACACGCGTTTAAGTGTCACCACACGTGCATATATACACGCAGAGCCCCGCAGACACGCGGTCGTACTGAGAACGTTCTGCTCGGGTTTCCACCGCCTCGCGTTCGCTGCTCTTCCACGTTTGTGAAGGGATAACACAGTGTATAAGCTGTAATTCCTCCGGGTCATTCCACCGTCTTGCACGTAGATCGGCAGTGGCAGCGCTGTCCTCCCTGATGGGTCTGTTTCCCCAAATAGATCTTTAAAATCTTCGGCTGAATCTTTCTGTCAAGCAGGGGACCTCACAGCAGCTCGCTCAGCTATACAGCACTTTAGTGTGACCCGAAGTACAGGACGTCAGAGCACGAGGCTTCTCCCTCATGTTTATTTCATCATCGTGGCCATTAGGAGATGGATTTGTTTTCGGCGCCTGAGCGCACACACACGGGGCCAGCTGTGCCCTCACCGCCCTGTTGGTGGCGGGAAAGCGCGGTGCCGGGTGCACTGAGAACGCAGAGCGGGGCCGGAGGGAGGAGGCCCAGTGGGTGAGGACGGACCTCTGGGAGAGACGGATGGGAGGCGGATTCTGAGCCCTGCCATCAGTCAGCCTGCTCTTGCCCTCGGCAGGGCACTTTCCCACACTAAGCCTCAGTTTCCTCGCCTGTACCGTGGGACAACAGGGCCACCCGCCTGCCTTCCACAGGGCGGGCACCCCTGAGCCAAGTGGGTGACAGGGCTGCCCCGTCCTTCCCCTGCACAGCAGGCTCCCCGGGTGCACGGCGGCCACCTCCCCGCTGGGGACTCGTGAGACTTTTCTAGGGCAAATGTAGTTGTCAGTCCTTTCACCTACTTTACTCACTGACGTCTGAACTCAGGGCCTCTGAAAGTGTGTTTCCAGATCCACAGATTCTGGAGCACTGTGGATTCATTTTAGGATTTCTGAAGTGATTTTCTTGGATCCAGTGAGATCTGAGTCACAGTCCAAAGGAGAGTCTGATCCTGAGTTGTCTGCAGTTAAAGAAGAGCTCGAGGACCATATGATCCTGCAGTCCCACTCCTGGGCGTATATCCAGAGAAAACGATAATATTCAACAAGATACATGCCCCCCGGTGTTCATAGCAGCACTGTTTACAATAGCCAAGACGTGGAAGCAACCTGAATTTCCATTGACAGATGAATGGATAAAGGAGATGTGGTACATATATACAACGGAATGTTACTCAGTCATAGAAAGGAATGAAATTGTGCCATTTGCAGCAACGTGGATGGACCTAGAGACTGTCATACAGAGTGAAGTGAGTCAGACAGAGAACGACAAATATCATATGATATCGCCTTACATGTGGAATCTAAAAAAAGGCTACAGGGGCTTCCCCGGTGGCTCAGTGGTTAGGACTCCGCCTGACAATGCAGGGGACATGGGTTCGAGCCCTGGCCCGGGAAGATCTCACATGCCGTGGAATGGCTAGGCCCATGTGCCACAGCTGCTGAGCCTGCGTGCCTAGGGCCCGTGCTCCACAACAAGAGAACCCACCGCAATGAGAAGCCCGCTCGCCACAGCTAGAGAAAAGACTGTGTGCAGCAACAAAGACCCAGTGCAGCCAAAATTAAAATAAATAAATTTATAAAAGTTTACTTTAAAAAAAAGTTTTAAAGAGCTACAAATGAACTTGTCTACAAAACAGAAAGAGAGTCACGGATGTAGAAAATAAACTTATGGTTACCGGGGCATAGGTGGGGGGAAGGGATGAATTGGGAGATTGGGATTGACATATACACACGACTATATATAAAATAGATAATAAGAACCTACTGTACGGCACAGAGAACTCTGTTCAGTACTCTGTAATGACCTACATGGGAAAAGAATCTAAAAAATAGCAGATATGTGTATATGTATCACTGATTCACTTTGCTGCACAGCAGAAACTAACACAACATTGTAAAGCAACCATACTCCAATAAAAAGTAAAACAAAAGGAAGACCCTGAGGAATGTGCTTGGCCACCGCTTCAGTCTGCTGGGAAGGACTGAGGCCCTCCGTCCAGCGCTGGGCCGTCCAGGGGGTCAGCCAAACCGGGCTCCATGATTGAGGAAGAAAACACTGTCTTGGGAAGGACTGCGTTTTTTTAAGCTTCGAAGTAACTGTCGTGAGGACAACCAGAACTTGCGAACTTCTTTATTTTGCAGAATAATAGTGTTTTGATTGAATGAAATATGGGGGCACAGCTATCTTTCTGGGAGCTTACGGCCCCCGAAGGTCTTCATTTGGTCCTGAGTTAACACCGTCCTTAGAAATCAGCCCAAGTGAGGCTGTCTCCACATATGCAACACAGAAGAAAGGAAATTCTGGACACATGAGGGTGGACATGACTGTTTGACCTTTTCACCCTGATGACAGCGTAAGGTAATAGAGCACAGAGGGGTGTTAAAAAGTGTCCGCAGCTAGGGAAGCAGAGAACAGAAGAAGCGGTGTGGGGAAGGAACGGCATCTGAGCACAGACCCCGCGGCCTGGCCCCCGTCTGCTCTCGCATCGACTCACTTCTCGCCCTTCAGGGCTGGGGGGAGAAGACCTTCCACACACGCCTTACAAGCTGAACTAAGGATAAACGCGAGGGAAACACGGATATGGTGGAGTTTCTACTCTGTGCAAATTAAGGATACACTTTCTAAAATCACAAGAAGTTGTAGAACTAAAAAAGAAACTAGCCTGAATTTGAGTTCATTCTTGCCTTCAAAAAACCATACCATCTGTTGCTAAATAAATAGATAACATAATCTGAGCCATAACGACGGACACAGAGTACTGGATAAAGGAAGAAGTGATCCACGTTCACATGATTGAAAGGCCATCAGCGTTTTCACAAAATCTCGGTGTCTGTGGGAAGCTCACAAAATATGGAGGTGTGAGAGGTTTTCCTATGGTGTGAGGGGCTCAACGTTTAGTTGGGCAAGTTGATAACGAACAACAAACAACCGCTCGTTCATTTAGGCGACTGCCAATGGAAACTGAGTCCCGTGGTTCTCGACGGACGTGGAGACTTCTGCCCCTCCCCTGAGTCCGGGACTACATTGGTCACAGTAGCTCCTTGCTACCTGGTCCCTTTTGTGCTTCTGGAAGAAGGTCCACGTCGGGAATGACGGAGCGCGAGGCTTTTCCAGCCGCTTTGGCGTTCATCTAAGCGACTGGCCCACGTTAAGACCTTGACCTCTTAGGATGATGCCCTTTGGGGCTCTCGCACCCGAGGGAGGGTCCCTGCTCTCATCTGCGTTTGCGTGGCAGCAGCGTTTCCCATGGACGGTGCACAGACGGTGCATGGGAAATGCTCCAGACACAGACCATCTCCCCAGACTGTACAGATCTCCTCCTATGGTGATAAAAACTGGCCAACGAGAGAAATACCTGCAGCCTTAGGTAAGTCGGCTCAGCACATCTTCCATCCTCCCTCCGCCTCCCTCTTCCTCGGGAGGTCCGCTCAGCGAAGGATGCTCTCCCACTTGGGGCTGTTTGGAGGATGGTCAGGACGATCCTCTCTCAGTTGCCCGCAGCTTCCAGTGAACGGTCCCAATTGTTTCTGACTTGAGGCCTTCCTTTCACGCTTCTCTCTTGGCCAAGGGGCCTGCCCCACCCCTTCCGACCACCCAGCCCAGGAGCTGCTCTGGGTGCTTCCTGGACACCCCCCAACCCATACCCCACGTTTCCTCTCCCGTCAGTTACTGGGACCGTTTCACACTCCCCTTGCGCCGCCACGTGGCTGTTGGCTGGCCACACCTTCCCCATTGTCATTCTAGCTCCTGGAGTTCGGTTTATGCCTCTGCTTCAGTGTTCACTGTGTGCAGAGCAAGGGCTCAGAAACCTGTGCTCATGGTTGTTTCTAGAAGGATTCTCCAAGATTTATCTAGTGACATGTGCTAGAAACAGACGTTGTCAGGGAATCTGTGCACAGGCCTGTGATCTCTCTCTCTCTCTCTCTCTCTCCCTCTCCCTTTCTCTCCTCTGTCCCTCTCCCTCGTCCCTGAGTGTATATTCATTTAGCCTTTTAAGGGAGTTTTAGGTAATCAGAAATTCCCCTTGTCCACCGGCGTCGCTCATGCTTTAAACTACTTAAAATGCCGGCGCACTGAGTCCCCACCACTGCTCCGCAACGTAATATTTATTGGTGGTTGTGTTCCAGCGTGTCTGGGCAGTGAGGACCAGAAGCCCATAGGGCAGAGAAGGTCTGTTCTCTGGGTATGTATCTACTATCGGGAGAGCTCAGCAGTCATTGAGGAGGCAGGTCGGGGAGCACTTTGCGTGGTGGAATGTGGTGGAGGGTCCCTGGGGGAGCTTCGGGGGTTGGGGGAGCCTCGGTGAAGACGGGACCTGTGGGTCGAGACCAGTGTCCAGTAGGACCCACGTGTGTGAGACCAGGGCGGAGAGACCAAGTGCAGGAGCCTCTGGGGGAGCTTCAGAGACCTGAGGACTGGAACCTAACACACGTACGTGAGGCGCCCTGGAGGAGTAATGGTTTACGTAGTCCCGTGGAGAATTCAGAATGCATCATGACCAAGCACACCTTCTCGCAGGAGAGCGGGGGTGTCTCATCAGTAGAAATTTCTCCTCTTACTTCACTACACAGTAGACCAATGGAGAAGAATCATTTGATGACTGCAGTTGCTGCAGAAACACATTTGATGAAGTTCGACATCTACTTATGAAGCCACTTCTCAGAAACAAGGAACATATATAAAGAAACTTCCTTAGCTTTACAAGGTCTGTACAGACAGACGTGGACAGCAGGCGTGTGGCTCGTGGAGGAGTGTAGACTATTGTGATTAGGATCTAGACATGGGTGACTGTCATCCCTGTTAACTTCCAGCATCTCCCCAATCAAAGAAATAGGACAAGTCAAATAAATACAAGGATATATGGTATAGAAGTGTGAGAAGAGAGCCAAAACTGTCATTTTTTCATATGATATGATTATCTATACAGAAAACCTAGCAGAATCAATGAATGAATTATTAAAACCATACAGGGTCTAGTAAAGAAGCTGGATTCAGAATTAACCTACGGTTCTCAGTTGTGTTTTTCCTCATCAACAGCGAACAGCTGGATTATATAATGTACATAAGGCACCGTTCAGAATAGCAGCACAGCTCTTCAGGATCTAGAAGTTAACCTGACAGAGAATGCATAAGACCTTTATAAGACAATTTAAAAACTCTATCATGGAACACAAAAGGGGATTTTAATTAATGGAAAGATGTTCTGGTTTCATGGATGGGACAAGTTAACCTTGTCAAGATGTCAGTTCGTCCCAAAGTAATCATTAATTTCAATGTAACTCCAATAAAAATTCCAGCAAGGTTTCTTTCAGGAACACGAGAAATGGATTTCTTTGGGAATATAAAGGTCCTTGAGTATCCTAGAAGCTGTTGTGAAAGAAGATGCAAAGGAGGAAAATCCCTACCGCATGTTGAGGGCACTAGAGGGCCAGAGCAGACACAGGGCAGCAGCAAGCCCAATGCAAGAAAAACCAGGGAGGCGGCCAGAGGCGACGGCCAGCAGCGCATCAGCCAGTCTCACTGATGGTGAGAAATGACGGCACCTGGCGTGGGTGGGCGGGGCCTTGGCGGCACAACGCTGTGGTCAGCGTCTCGGGGGCCCGGGGTGCGTGAGGGCCTGATCTCCCCTGAGGGACGGAGCCCTTCGCCCTCCTGTCCGGGCTCCCGGGAAAGAACGTAGAGATTGGGGTGGGCAGACGGTGCTGCGGGCTGAGCCCATGCTTCCGGGTCATTCCCCGTGTGTTTTAGTGTGAACGTGGCCTGGCCCTCTGCAAATGGAGGGGGTGCCCCTCCTCAGCCACTTTAATTCCTGGGAGAGGGGCGGGCGCAGCGCCGTCAATTTCAGCTGAAGTTCATTCCCAAGTCCCCGAGGGAGCCAAGTCATCCTGTAGCCTTTATGACAGTTTACAACGTGTTGCATAAATTGAAAATCTCATCTAAATAATCCCCTTCTATCCTCGCTGCTTCTACCCTTTAAATATCTGATGATGTGTATCTTGTCTTCACTTAGTCCACGATTAGGAAAGCTGTACACACTTAGCGGCCTTAATCTTTCTTCCTAAATCAATCCTTGAAACCAGCCTCTTAATAGTGTTGTTGCTCTGTTCTTCTCTGAACCTCTTCCAAATGGTCTTTCTTGTATCAAGCTGCCTGGCTGAGTGAGCTGGAAGCAGCGTCGTTCAGAGCGCAGACTCACTCGCGTACCCCGCCAGCCTGAGGATGCTTGGGCCCACGCCTCCTAAAACAGCCTTCTCCTCCTGCCCCATCTCTAGCTGTAGCTGCAGCTAGACCCGCTCTTCTCTGTCAACTCTGTTTTTTCATGCAGGGTTATTGCTTTCTAAATACCTTCCCAACATGCTAGAGGCTGACATTCAAATCAGAAGGAGGAAAAGTTCAGGCATCACAAAGGGAAACTTCCTTCACTTTCTTTCCGGTGTCTGAGAATGTAGCGTCCTTTCTCTTTTTCCCTGACAGTAACTGTGTTTTACATGAAGATATCCCTTTGTATTTTCCCAAGAGTTTTCACATAAGATCCTCCCAGTACCTCTGCAAGATGGGCAGTGTCCGACGGTCCCCTCTGATAGGTGTTGTAACCCGAGGCCCAGAAGGAGGATGGGTTGGCTGCTTCCGGTCACCTGCTGTCCTGTCTGACCGCGCGTCTCACGGGGTTGTCTGCTTTCAAGTTTGCAGCAGCGCTCAGCTTGGACCTCCTTCCCGTTTGAGTCTGTTCTTATGCTCTCTTCTTAAAAGAAACCTTAAAATCATGCCTGCAGTAGACACATTACAGTTTGACAGCCTTTCATCGTGTCACCATCTACCTTGTCACTGCAGGCTTTCTGCACAGCTGTTACATACACAACTTATTTACATGTTATAAATACGAGCGTGGGTTACCACGTGAGCTTCTACCACACGCGTTATGCTGATTAGTTCTAACGTGCGACCAGGGCTAGCTTCCAGTTCCCAAGCAGCTAACTGCAGAAATCCGCCTTGCATACAAAAAGCTGTTGGGCGGGAGGCGAAAGTAAAGGTCGGACCGCCCTGGACGATCGCGTTGTTGAACACTGCACAAATCCAGGGGGCACTCTTCTCCCAGACCGCTACGTGAGTGGCAGCCCCTGGAGTGCCGCCGCACTGCGCCGCCTGCACCTTTGTGAGCAGAAATGCTGGCAAGGGCAGGGGTCCTCCCCAACCCCAGGAGGTGGAGGAACTTTACAGCCCCCACTGCCTACAGGGTAGAATTTCAGAGAGTGGCATTTGAGGCCACGTCCAGACGAGCTTCAGTTTGCATTTTAAGCGTTGTCTTCTTCCGCCTTCCGTTCCAACAGAAACGTGCGGGATCCCCCAGTCGTTCTCACAAGCTTGTCTTTTGTTCTAAATGTCCCCTCCCTCTGCAGCCCAGGGCCACTTCCTCTGAGACATCCCTCCACGCCCCACTGCCGTCCCGTTGGAGTCTTCGTGGAGTGAGTTGCTTTCGTCCTTCGTTTCTGCTCACTCACAGCTGTATCATTGCACGAGTCACTGGTGTCGGTGGCGGGCTGTCTGTGTGTTTGCCTTCCCAACAGGGCCTTGAGCTGCTCCAGGACCCGCCCAGCTTTCATCCTCCTCTTTTCAGTGCGGGGTGTGTGCAGGGCGGGCCCGCAGCACCTTGTGGAATGGACATTTGGAAAGATGATAGCTCTTCTCTTATCCCTGTGAGCTCTTCTCTCTTACCTTTGCTCCACATTCACAAAATCCGATCTTGGGGAAATAATGCAACTAACCCCAAACTATTACAAGAAAAATTTCAAACGTTGAGTCCCTAATATATGCCCATTCCATGGGGAAAAACCCCCTTTATTCTTGTTCTCCAGGCGTTTGGAGAGGCAAGACCGGCCTGCTCTGCAGCAACAGTGGGTCAGCAGTAATGTTATCCGTCAGTGGCTGTGACTGGGCGCTGGTCAAGGGGATTGCCATTTTGTTAGGCTCCTTGAAAGACACAGAAGACACAGGGGTACAGGCTCTTAGGCTTTTAAGGATCCCGAGAAGAGTCTTGTGGGTTGAACGGGGCTCCTGCCCACCCAGAAGCTGTGAATGGGACCTTATTTGGAAAAAAGGTTTTTGTAGATGTCATTAAGTTCAGAATCTCAAGATGCGATCCTCCTGGGTTAACCAGGTGGGCTTTAAACCCAAGGGCACAGGCACAGAGGTGCCAGGGGAGGGCCCTGTGAAGAGAGAGGCAGAGGTTAGACGGCTGAGTCTGCGAGCCCAGGAGCGGCCACGGGAAGGAGGCGAGGCCTGGGGCAGATTCTCCCCTGGGTCCTCCAGAAGGAACCAGCCCTGCTGACGCCTTGATTTCAGAGTTCTGTGCTCCAGAACTGGGAGAGAGTAAAGTCTGTGGTTGTTACGCCATCCAGTCTGCACTACTTTGTCATAGCAGCCCTGGGACGCTAATCC
The DNA here is from genome assembly GCF_964270905.1 of Leucopleurus acutus. Classification (NCBI taxonomy): domain Eukaryota; kingdom Metazoa; phylum Chordata; class Mammalia; order Artiodactyla; family Delphinidae; genus Leucopleurus; species Leucopleurus acutus. Next base: position 107,015,635 of record NC_139144.1, on the reverse strand, counting down.
AGTGTGGCGCCATGATAGGATGACGGGACGCGTGCTTCTCCGAGAGGTGCCCTAACTCGCTTCAGTCCAGTCCGGGGGACGTGGAAGGGCTCCTTCCGGCCATTGCCTGATCTGTTTCTGCTGTTGTTAGCAGCCACGAGCAGTTTAATTGTAGGCAGGAGCGGGGAGGGAAGAGCACGGGGCACTCCTTGCTGGGGAACCAGCTTTGTGTGAAGCGCATGCCGGCAGCCGTGGGCAAGGGGAGTGTGCATCCTGGCCACCCGGAAAGAACGGGGTGCTAACACCACGTCCCTCACAAGTTTTGGTCCACTGGACCCTCGTTGTGTCGAGTGGTTCTAGCTCAAATAATTGTCCTCCACCTTCGGCTGGATCCTGGAGTGTCTCTGAGATAGAAGATAGAAGCAGCGTCTACCTTCCAGTTACCGTGGCTGTTACGTGCCCTGTTGGAAGCCCTGGGGTGTCTATTAGGATAAAAACTCTCTTCGGACCGTCACAGTCCCGTCTGAAGAGCTCTGACTCTGTCCCCGTCCGCTGACAGAGTAAGATGAAGGCGCCGAGGCTGCTTATGTGGCACCTTGGGGTCTCTGCGTGACGAGGGGACTCGACGCCTAGTTCTGACGCCGGAGCTCTTTGCCACCACGCGCTACGTGCGCTGCAGGTTTCAACGTGGTGACTATGAGCGGCCTTGGAATCAGTCGTCCTGTGACCGTTGAGCAGGATGAACACAGACGCATCTTTTCAGCTCGCACGATCTAGATCACAGTGGGGATTCGCCGGTGCGCACACGCCCGCCGGTTCTAGGATGCTCCGCCGTCGCGGTATTTTGTTAGTTTCATCATCCAGACGAAGCGCATTTCTGAGCCTGAACCTTGACCGCGTCACGCTTCACGGAGGGACACAAACCAGGCAGGTCATTCTTGCAGCCTCTGGAAGCCCCTGGATCAGGACTCATTAGTCATTATGGTTTTTGAGATTGTTCATTTTTTTGTTTTTTGTTTTTTTTTTTTTTGCGGTACGCGGGCCTCTCACTGCTGTGGCCCCTCCCGTTGCGGGGCACAGGCTCCGGACGCGCAGGCTCAGCGGCCATGGCTCATGGGCCCAGCCGCTCCACGGCGTGTGGGATCCTCCCGGACCGGGGCACGAACCCGTGTCCCCTGCATCGGCAGGCGGACTCTCAACCACTACACCACCAGGGAAGCCCCCTTTTTCTGTTTTACTAAGGATAAGGTTCATTTAGTTGTGACTGTCAGGATCATGTTCTTCTCCTCTCTGTGTACCGTTGTTTTCTGATCTAACACATCGAGATCTCGGGGTAGGACGGATATTACTATCCCAGTTATTGTGAAGAAATTCGGATTGAGTTTCAGAACATGAAGCGGTACTGGAAGTACGCGCTGGCTGGGGAGATGCCATGGGTTCCGGCGGGGAGCAGAGGCCAGATGGATGTGACCCCAGCGGCCCCACGGCAGCCCGCGGGCCACGCCTGCCTTCTCCCTGGGGTGTGGAGGTGGCTTGGGGAGAGGAGGGGTACCAAGGGGAGTCGGCGATAGGACCTGGCTTTAACGGGACTCACGGCGTAATGAACGAGCAGGGGCGCAATTGCAATTGTAATACAAGTTCAAATGCGGCGACTTTCATGGAAGAGATAGAAATAAAAATAAATAAAAATAAAGTACCCAGGGCTTCCCTGAGCCGTGGCCGCTGAGCCTGCGCGTCCGGAGCCTGTGCTCCGCAACGGGAGAGGCCACAACAGTGAGAGGCCCGTGTACTGCAAAAAAAATAAAAATAAAAAATAAAGTACAGTGGGAGCTAAGTCGGGGGAGCGGCTCCTTCCGTGGGGAGGACCCAGAAGCCTCTGCTGCGCGGCTTTGAGCTGCGGCTTTGTTACTGACTTCCAGAAGCCAATAAATTTCAAAATCTTAATTTTCTAGATGTTTTCAAAGCATGGAGCCTGTTCAACTCCCTCAGAGTTTAACTTAAAAAGCAATTAGCAAATTAAGATTTAGAAACTCCTTGCGTGTGACACAGCGAACTGCATGGGGCTGTTTGTTTTGTCTCCCTCTGGCAGTGGTGGAGCTCGGTAAAGGTTATGCTGTCTCTTCACACAAAAACTGAGGAAAAAAGACAAAGAGCTTTTTGCCTTGTGTTGCTGTAATAAGCTCCCTGTCTTTTTAATTGCTTGGCATTTGTAACCACTGCTTATAGTGCTACAGAGGAAAATACTATGATTGCTAAGAACGTGTGAGGGAAAGAAAGGAAGGAAGGGAGGGAGGGAAAAGAAGAGAAGAAAAAGAAAAGAAAAGAAAGAGAAAGGAAAAGAAAAAAGGAGAACAAAGGGCAGGCAAGCTAAGAGAGCCATCTTAGAAATGAGATCATCTCTTCACATGTGCAGCTGAATGATTTCTTTCGTTTGAAGTGATGTAAAAGCAAGTAATTATTGTTATTCCTAATATCCTAACAGCAATTTTAAAGCAGGGGCTCTGGAGAAGTAAATGGGATGCTAGTACTTAAGGAGCCCGTGTGTGATAGGTCACTGGTGATAAGCGGTATTAGGGCCGTTACATAATTTGATCAGGTGGCCAGGAAATGTGTCAGCGACGTCACTTGCATTTCTGTGTTTGTTTGCTTGGTGCTTGAGTTCCTCACCCTGGGAAATGGAAGCAGTTTGCAGAAAGGCACATGGCTGTGGAGAGCTGCACCCGGGTGAACACCTCGGGTGTTCTGGAAGGCTCCATCACAGGAGCGAGAATCAGAGGTTTCCCCTGCAGCCAATGAGGCCGCACCTCTGCTCAAGCCCTGGAAATGCTAAGCAGGCAATTAACAAATCATAAGGCACAGGTGTGCCAGGTGACGTTCGGTAAATTGCTTTTGATCCAAATTGAGCTGCTTTGGGGATTTAACTTCTTAGACAAAAAGGGCATAAATAAATAATCAGGATTTTGAGGTTGGAGCTTGCCAGCAAGTTCTAAAATGCCTCAGTGCACTTGAGGAGGTGAGGCGGCGTGGGGGGGGGGGGCTTGGAGGCCAGCCCCTAGCTCGCCTGTCGGGCCGTGATGTCCATTCACCTGATCAGCTTAGAGCTGCGGCCGGGCAGGACGTCCGGGGTGATTGTAGACGGAGCGTTCGGAGCAGGAGTTGCTCTCAAGTGGCTCCAGTTTCATTGCTAATCGCCCAAGAGAGGAAAAGGGAAGAGACGCGGGCTTCTCAGCGGTCGGCCGGGGGTCCCACTGATTACGGGGTGGTGGTGGGGTGTGCACCAGCCGGAGGGAGGCCCTTGGGCGCCCGACCCGAGCACCAGGCATGAGGCCCGTGTCTGCACAGCTCACACCGCCCCCTGCAGGGTTGGGAAGGGCGAGGCCTCGGCCCTCTGGGGCAGGACCTTGGCGGGACCCAGACTTCCGCCTTCCGGACATTCGCGGGCTTTTCTCCTCCCTTTGCCGGGCCCGGGGGCTGCCCTCGGTGGGCTCTGACTTCTCCGGAGCTCGGGCAGTGGTGGAGCTGGAAAGGGACCAGTGGCAGATACGGGCTCCCTCCCTGCCAGGCTGCGGCTGTTGGGATCCGCTGTCCTCCCAGGGCCAGTGGTCTTTGGTAGTGGGCCTGCCCCGCCCTTAGACCCCAACAACCAGACAGTCCCCCTGTGTGAATCCGTGGGTGCTTCAACGCCACGGTCAGGGACCCCGTGGCCGCGAGGCTGCAGGGCTCCGGTGCCCCCTGCGCTCGGCCGCTCCTTTCACCGTGGGATCTTCTCCTTGCTGCGGCTGCGTTGACACCACAGGCGGCCTTATCGAGGCTGTCGTGAATTGTCCTAGGAAAGTCTAAACCCCCGATGCTGCTGCAGTGGCCTTCGTGGTACTAGTTAGAAAACACAGGAGCTTTTTGAGGTAGTAATAACTCCCTTTGCTTCAGCTCGCTGGGGTTGGATGTAACGTGGGGTTAGGTATCGATCCCCTTGGTGGGTTTGTTTGCTCATTCCCCCGCTAGGCCCTTCAGCAGGAAGTGGAGCCATGCTCAGCAGAGAGGATGCAAAGGGCTGAAACAGACATTCCCGCCAGTGACTAGACACTAATCAAATAATCTCACTAGAATGTAAGCACAGCCTGTGTTACCTGCCGTGATGGAGGGGCAGGGCACGTGAGGGCATAGAGAAGGGGCGTGAACAGGAGCTCAGGGCGAGCAGTCTGGGGGGTAGGAGGGGTCTGTGCAAAGGCCCTGAGACGCGAGTCTGTGCTGGAGGACGGAGGCCAGCGCATCTGGACCGTGGAGGGTCGGGAGACACGGGGTGTGGGGTCTGTGGAGGCTCATGCAGGAGCGGGGCGGGTATAGAACTGACCTGGGCGGTCTTGGAAAGGCCTTAGAGGGCTTGGGCATGAGGGTGGCCGGCTCGGATCGTAGTGGTAAGATCACTGTGGTTACTGGGTGGAGAATGGGAGTGTGGGTGGGTGTCTCGGATCGGGGTGGGGGAGGTGGGCTGATGGGAAATGTACGGCCGTGGAGACCTTTACTGGGAAAATCTGGCAGACCTTTGGGGGCAGCTTGAATTTCAGTTTGGGCTGCAGTGGAGGGGTGGTCGGGGAGGGGCACCAGTGTCGTTAGCTGAGGCAGGGTCCTCGGAGGAGGCCAGGGTGGGCAGGAGTCGTCACTTATTTCCGGAGCCTTCCGGATGCCCCCTCCGTCACTGTTGATGCTGACCCTGAAATTGTGGGTAGTTCCGCTGAGCTGGGAGCTGCGGGCATGCGGAACTGGTCTGGGGATCTTACTGTGTGGTTCATAAGCGTTTTCAGACGTGAAACAATTAGGCAGAAAGACGACCAGATAAGGCCTGTCATTGCTAGACCTGCACCAGTGACTGTTGGGGAGAAAGCGGCGTGAGCCCCAGTGTCCGAGCAGGCACCCTTTCCGTGGGGAAGAGATCTCCCTGCTGTGGGCGTGGTGTCACTAGGGCCCCGGGCTCTTCCTCCTTCTCCAGGGGACAGCAGAGGGCGGCAGGGGTGAGGCTCAGGGGCAGGGCTTGTGACAGCCCCATGGTTAATTCCCAGAGCCAGCATCACTGGGTGACAGTGGTCAGGTACCCCCCTAATGTTTAGAGGGCTGGACATTTTATTTTATTTTTATATCTTTATTGGAGTACAACTGCTTTACAATGGTGTGTTAGTCTCTGCTGTATAACAAAGTGAATCAGCTATACATATACATATGTTCCCATATCTCCTCCTTCTCGTGTCTCCCTCCCACCCTCCCTATCCCACCCCTCTAGGCCGTCAGAAAGCACTGAGCTGACCTCCCTGTGCTATGCTGCTGCTTCCTACTAGCTGTCTATTTTACGTTTGGTCGTGTATATATGTCTATGCCTCTCTCTCGCTTCGCCCCAGCTTCCCCTTCCCCTTCCCCGTGTCCTCAAGCCCATTCTCTACGTCTGCGGAGAGCTGGACATTTTAATCAGCAATTTTTGTTTGTTTTCTTCCCCAACTATGTCTGGGGAAGGGGAGCACACTTTCCCTTCAGCTGACTGGGGGATGGGACACTTGGGGAGGGACTGAGACAGTTCCCTCCAGCGGGGGTTTCCATGTGCCAAGACCCCCATTCCTCTCTCCGTTTCCCTCCTGTCACCCATCGTCCAGCGTGAGGACTTGCACGTGGCTGACGGTTGACCCCTCTGCTGCCCCTCGGCCCCTGAGGTCACTATGGCGGGTCGCCCATCGCCAGCCTTTCCGTCTCCACCTTTATCTCCAGCCGGTCAGCAGGCCTGACCTCCACCCAATGTCCAGCTTTGGCTCGGGAAAGCAGCTCTGCTGATGTGTGCCATGGCTGGTAGCCAAGGCCTGCACCAGGTGGCCGGGCTCGGGCCAGAGAATGGGGAGGAAGGATGCTCTAGCCTGTGGTTCCCGGGGTCTGCTGCACTGGGATAAGGAATAGTCGGCTGTCGGGGGACCCAGGTGGGTGGCCTGGGGAGGGCTCTCACGCCAGCTGAGTGAGCAGTGTGGGAGGAGAGTCCTGACCTGGTGGCAGGGCTGAGTCCAGAGGTCGGGAAGCAAGAATGCGCCAACCGGGAGTCAGGAAAGCCGGAGCTGTGACCCCAGAGGTTCTCAGGCCGCATCTGCTCCCTCTGGACTCTCAGGTCCGCACAGAGCGTTCTCACCTTTTAAAAAACCCACCACCTGTGCGCCAGTTACGCCTGGAAGTGCCGTGGCAGGCGGGGAGGTGCTGCCAGGAGCCCTGGACGGAACCACTCAGGTGTCCATCTCACAGGCTGGTTCCTAGTGGCTCTGTCTCTCCACAGCCTGCGAGGTGCTTGCTGCTGTCCAGGCTTCCCCTGCGGGGGCCGCGCTTGGAACCCTGCCTTCTTCAACCTTATCCGTTTTCTCTGAGTTTTGTCAAGAAGTACCCTCTATATAGACCAAGGCTTCAATGCATCTGAAAGCTTAGTGGTCGAAAGAACTTTCCAGCAACTTCTTTAACGTAAAGAATCTTTTTCCAAAATGGATGACCCCTGCTTTTCAGCATTTCCCTTCTTCATATGATTTGTTTCATGACTATATATTATGCTGACATTATATACTATATATTTATGGATTATTATATTTTATAGTTACTATTACATATATTTCAAAGCAAAGCAGAGGATGGTTACAGTGTTATAATTTTCAAGCAATACTGAGAGCTAATGTAATGGGCTTATGGCAGAGCTGTGTGCTTTTGAGGCAGGTAAACCTTAGACGGTTGTCTAAACGGACCTGAGTTGCTGTTCTACACACTCAGGCACTTGAAGGTCCCATGGAAGGTCAGGGGGACTCATGGTGTGATTTTTAAGGATTGATGTACCTTATATTTTGTTTTAAATTTCAGGGAACTCTGCACTGACTCCTGAAAGTGTGATGTCTGTATGTTTACATTTCAAGGCATTTTGTTTTAGGAACTTTAATCCAATCCCTGAATTTCTGTATCTCAAATGTACCGGGAATCAGCCAGGTAAACAGTGTTACTTTTCCTTAAATAACGGTTAAAAGATAGTGTCAGTCGTGAGCGTGGTGAGCGCTCATCGTCCACCTTTTCTTCCCTTGCACGGCACTCACAGGCAGAGCTCTTTTGTTTGATCATTACCTGGGCACGTTTGCTGTACGATGAAAACAAACGATGCCTGATCCCCATCCAGATGGCGTTAGGAGAAGAGGTTCATTTTCATCTTCTGTTTCCCAAATGCAGCTTTAAATCTAATTCGATCTTGGAAGGAAGTAACTGTGATACGGTTTCTGTAAGTGAAGGGCCTCTCAGTTAGATAACGTTCGTATTTGTCTACGTGTGTGATTTACAGTAAGTGATGAAATGCTTGGTGGCTGGCACGCTGCACGCCTAAGGGATCCTTTGCATGGAGCACTTTGAGCAAGATATAAACCATTCTAGACACAGCAAAACGTAATCGTTATCACATTTAATCGTGTAATAGCAAACCCCATAGCACAGGACCCTGCGTGGGCTGCCCTTCACGTAATGGAGCCTCGAGAAGTATTTGCAGAATAAAGGAACTCATGCTCACCCGTCACCTGCATCAGGATAGAGCAGCTGTTTCATGAAAGTTCAGCTTCTTCATGTTGGTTTTCAGCGGGGAGTCTTGAAGGGAAAACTCCTAGATGTTACCTGTTTCAGTCTCTGAAAAAGAAGGGTCCACCTAGACCAGTGCCGGGTATGGGAAGGTGGCTGCTGTGATGGGCGTGGCCTGAAGGGATGGAGGGCGTGGCTGGCCGGTGGGAAGTGACTCAGGCTGCTGGAATGTCACACTTGTCTGTTCCCCAGTCATGTTTGAAGGATTTTTCTTCTTTTAATGGAATAAGTTAACCTTACTCAGGGCCTCAAGCTACACCTTCGGATGGATTTAGAGAACATCCGGCATCCTGAAACAAAACGTCTGCCTGAGCAGTTTTTCCATGAATGTGTGTATATATTTATTTATAAATGTAAAAACAGATTTCCGTGAAATTTTCTGTGTAATGAGAAGTTCAGATGTTAACGCAGGCGCACACGAAGAGGCCCACCGTCCCAGCAGCTGGTTCCACTGGCCATGGTTGATGGTGGGCCTCATTCGATGTGCTCTGAGCTCCCAGGAGGGAGCGTGTGTGTGTGTGTGTCTGTGTGTCTGTGTGTGGCTGATTACGAATGATTAAGGTGGCAACATGGTGACAAATATTGAGCAACTGTCACTGCGTTTAAAGACAGTAACCGTCTCTCAGACATCTCAGAACTAAGCCTTCTTGTTCGTCAGGAGTGCCCCGCGTCCCCTCCTTCCACTTCTCCAAGTGGCCAGACTGAACCCTCTTACCCAATGACTTCTCTGCTCTGAGGTGGTTTGTAAACATTTGAGAGAGTCAGACTGAAGATCAAAAATACAACTTCGTCCCGCTCTCGGGTTTTCTCTGAGCTCCCTGCCTTTGGGGGATGGCACGGTAATTAGGACAAAGGGATATTTGAGATTACACCTTAAATAAACTGGGGCAGAACTCCTTTAAGCGTCGCCAGTTATTTTTATCTCCGAGGCAGAACGCACCAATATCAGCGTTGAGCCTAAGTAGGCTTTTACCTAATGCAGGAAAAAGAAAGGTGGGGAGACAGCTCGCTCAGAGGCCTCAAGGCCAAGTCAGGAGAGGGCTATAGGTGTCCCCGGCACCCTGGGGACATAGAACAGTGACCACGCTCAACTGAGGACTCTGGGGACATCAGAGGATTGGGTTTCTCCTGTGTTGAGAGACCCCTGACCTCTTAGGGGCCCCATCCCTATTTGCTCACTTCCCCGCCCCCCCCCCATTTCAGGGTGAAAGGAAATGCTGAGTCCAGGATGGTGGAAAGAAGACCCGTCTGGAAATTAAGCTGCTGGGTGTGTGCCCCTAGGTCCCCGGAACCCCCCGCGTGAGCCTGAGTGATACCTTTTCTCTTCCCGGCTTTCGGTCCCCACATCCTCCCACCCTGAGATCGGGTGGGAGGCCTGAGCTGCCTCCGGGCTCACGGGAGAATGGCCGCATCCTATGCTCCTGGGTTCCCAGGGTCTTGCCTACAAAACTTCTTTGAGCTGAAGGAGAAGATGTTCTAGAACAGCAAGATTTCTCGGGGATGCTGAGTTAGATTTTTTTCTGGAAGGGAGCACCTAGTCTGGGCGAGGCCCTGTAAGGATGGCCTTTGTAGGGGTTTCCTCACTCGAGAAAAGCAAAACAGAGCAAAACAGAAAAAGGAGGTAAGGATGCAACCGGAGAACTGAATATGGGTCTTTTTTTTCCTTGTTTCAAAAATGAAATTTTAATAGGTGTTGGCGCCGATCTGTAGATTACTCACAGCTTTGTCACCTTGAGCACGTTAGACAGCCTTCTGACTCCCAGTTTCCTCATCTATAAAAAGGGACTATAATTATCACTCATTTCCAGCAGGATTATTATGTCCGAGGCACCGAATGTAGCCCTAGTTCACGGTGAACACGCACGACCTGGTCACTATTAGTTTTTTTTTTTAATTGAAGTATAGTTGCTTTACAGTGTTGTGTTAGTTTCAGGTGTACAGCGAAGTGATTCAGTTATACATGCGTGCGCATGCACACACACACACACATATATCTTCTTTCTGAGAGTCTTTTATTATAGGTTGTTACAAGATACTGAATATAGTCCCCTGTGCTCTACAGTAGGTCTTTGTTGGTTATCTATTTTATATGTAGTGTGTGTATCTGCTAATCCAAACTCCTGATTTATCCCTCCCTCTCCCTTCCCCTTTGGTAACCATAGGTTGTCTTCTATGTCTGTGAGTCTGTTTCTGTTTTGTAAATAAGTTCATTTGTATCATTTTTTTTAGATTCCACATAGAAGTGATGTCATATAATTTTGGTCTTTGTCTGACTTACTTCACTCAGTATGATCATGTCTAGGTCCATCCATGTTGCTGCAAATGGCATTTCATTCTTTTTATGGCTGAGTAATATTCCATTGTATGTATGTACCACATCTTCTTTATCCATTCATCCGTCGATGGACATTTAGGTTGCTTTCATGTCTTGGCTATTGTGAATAGAGCTGCAGTGAACATTGGGGTGCATGTGTCTTTTCAAATGAGAGTTTTGCCTTTTCTGGATATATATACCCAGGAGTAGGATTGCAGTATCATATGGTAGGTCTATTTTCAGTTTTTTAAGGAACCTCCATACTGTTCTCCACAGTGGCTGCATCAATTTACATTCTCACCAACAGTGTAGGAGGGCTCCCTTTTCTCCACCGTATCCAGCATTTATTATTATTTGCAGACTTTTTCTGACTGGAGTGAGGTGATACCTCACTCTAGTTTTTTTTTTTTTTTTTTTTTTGTGGTACGCGGGCCTCTCACTGTTGTGGCCTCTCTTGTTGCGGAGCACAGGCTCCGGATGCTCAGGCTCAGCGGCCATGGCTCACGGGCCCAGCCGCTCCGTGGCATATGGGATCTTTCCGGACGGGGGCACGAACCCGCATCCCCTGTATTGGCAAGCGGACTCTCAACCGCTGTGCCACCAGGGAAGCCCCCTCACTGTAGTTTTGATTTGCATTTCTCTGATAATTAGTGATGTTGAGCACCTTTTCATGTGCCTGTTGCCATCTGTACGTCTTCTTTGGAGAAATGTCTGTTTAGGTCTTCTGCCCAATTTATGATTGGGTTGTTTGTTTTTTTGATATTGAGCTGTATGAGCTGTTTGTGTATTTTGGAAATTAAGCCCTTGCTGGTTGTATTGTTTGCAGATATTTTCTCCCAGTCCATAGGTTGTCTTTTTGTATTCTTTTGCTGTGCAAAAGCTTATAAGTTTTTTTTTTAATTAATTTTTACTGGAGTATAATTAGTTTACAATGTTGTGTTAGTTTCTACTGTACAGCAAAACGCATCAGCTGTACATATACATACATCCCCTCTTTTTTGGATTTCCTTCCCATTTAGGCCACCACAGTGCATTAAGTAGGGTTCCCTGTGCTAAACAGTAGGTTCTGATTTGATACCATGTGTAAAATAGAGAACTAATCAAAAGCTTTTAAGTTTGATTAGGTCCCATTTGTTTATTTTTTTCTTTTATTTCTTTTGCCTTGGGAGACTTGGTCACTATTAGTTTTTATTGTTGTAACGATATCCTAAGGGGTAGCAGTCTCTTTTTTTTGTTTTATGTTTAATTTTTAAAAAATTTTTATTGGGATATAGTTGATTTATGTTGTGTTAGTTTCTGCTGTACAGCAAAGTGAATCAGTTGTACGTATACTTGTATCCACTCTTTTTAAAATTCTTTTCCCATATAGGTCTTTACACGAGTATTGAGAAGAGCTCCCTGCGCTATACAGTAGGTCCTTATTAGCCATCTGTATTATATATCTAGTAGTCTCTTAATTAACTTTTCTCTTAAATATTTTTGCAAGACAATGATGAAGATGACGGAATTTTGAAGGCATCTTCTTGGCAAACACGTGTCATGTTTTGCTCTGACTTGGAGCTAAGAGTTAAGGGCTGCATATAATCTAATGTAACTCTCCTCCTCTGTAGTGAAATACCTGGTTGTTCATCTTCAACTGGCTTTTGCTCTGAGATGTGATTTTTTCCCCCCGATTGTTATTTTAAGTTGGACTAAGGTATGATAGGCCACTTCTGCCATTAGTTATCTACTATGAAAACAGAAAATAATTTCAGGCACGTGGTAGTTCTAGATGATGTGTGTGTACATGCGTGTACATGTGTTAATGTGTGTGTTTAAGTGTGTCTGTGTGTGTTTGGCTGATTACGAATGATTGTAAAAGCCAGAAGTGCCCTGTTTCCATCCATCCACCCATCACCCACGTGTCCCATCTATCCACCATCCGCATCGCCCACCCGTCCCTACGTCCGCCCTCACGTTCCCCGTGTCTCTGCCTTGCCCGTGGGCCTTGGATTAGGTTACCCCCTCCACCAGGAAGACCCCACGCTGCTTCCTGGCCCCGGAACTGCACATCATTAACGCCTCATACTTTGGATCTCACTCAGACATCACTTCCTCAGGGAAGCCTTCCAGATCCCCAGACCATAATTTCACCTGGTAACGTGGAGTTGTCAACCAGCCACACTGTCTTCTCCAAAACCTGCCCTCCACCACCTCTGTACCTGCACAGCACCGTTATCATCAGGGGATGAGCTCCACGACTGAACTCCGGTCTAGAATGATTTTAACTTCTTTCTTGGCTCTGAGCAGCTGTGTGGTGCCCAGGCCTCTCCCACTCAGGCCAGCAGCTAATGAGCTGCCGTGTGGCCTCACGATGTTGGCGTCCCTTCTCTGTGGGACGCTCGGTCATCGACCCTGATTGACCTTGGGCTTTGCAGACTGTTTCCTCTGCCAGGAATGACCTGTCCTCCCACCCCACCCCCGACTGACCGTGTCTGCTCCTCTAAAGGTTACCCGTCCCGGGAGGCCCAGCCCGGATGCTGCGTGAGGCCGTCCTGCCTCCCCGCAGCCGGGCTCCTCTCCCTTTCTGAGCCGCGTCTGACGTGGCCCATCCGTTCCTAGTGGCGCTCGCCCTCGTCTTGCTGTACCTCTAGGACGGCGACCCGCTGCAGGGAACCGATGGTCTTACTCATCGTTGGGTGATGAACTTTGTCCCTAATTGAATTTCTGAATTCAGTGCATGTTTTTCTGTTCTTTTCCCATCTAGTTATGTTTGGAGTCACTGTATTATCTCCTGTGTTGGGTTAGGTTTTGTATCCCACGTGGACCAGTCACCTGATTCCTCACTGCTTTGCAGCCAGGCCCACCCTGCACAGCCATGAGCGGGGGGGGGGGGGAGTGGCCTGAGTGACCCTGACGCGTCACCCCTGCCGCTGGCACGCTGCCGGCAGTCCCCTAGCAGTGCCCCTTAACAGACAGGCATTCCGTGGAGCTGCCACAGTAAGCCTCCCGCCCCCGTCTTGGCAATTAACCTGGGATGTTGATCGGTTTGCTAATAAGCCCCTCAGTGATTTCAGCCTTTTCTCAGCGACAGGGAGGAGAGAGGGACCAGTTTGGAGCAAGGGCCAATCTGGGATCAACCCACAGCCCGGGGGCAGCGTGGGGCGCCGGCCAGGGACCCCGCGGACCCTGGGAGGGGGCGTCAGGGGGCCGTCCGTCCGCCTTGGCCGGCGCCCAGCGTAACGCTGCGCGTTTACGTAGCGTGCCGCCGTCCCGACGCGGGGCCAGCACGTGGCTCGGCGTGCGCGAGGAGCTCCGCGTTGCTCTGGGGCCGCAGGGACGGGCTGCAGGCGCTTGATGCTGGGGGGTCAGGAGAGTGGGCACACATGGGGCTGCTGGCCTGGACCCGGGAGGCGGCCCATCGGTCGGCGAGCCTGTCTTAACGAGTGATGGCCGTGTCCGGAGCTGCGCTGGGTTTGCTCCGACACATAAGAGGCGAAGGTGCCCGGAAAGGAGCTGGGCGTGGCCTCCAGAAGCTGGGGAGGAAAGAGAAAACCCTCTTCAAGGCGGGCTTGAGGCACCTGTGCCAGGGGAGCCGCACGGCGGCTGCTGGGCTGGGGTGCCCGAGCGACCCTGTTCTCCTCCCCGGCACGTGCTCCCACCTTCTGCGTGAGGCTCGGCACCAGCCGCCCGCCTGGTCATCCTCGCTTCTCATCAGGGGACCCACCCTTCCCCCAGGGAACGGCGCCGCCGGCCTGTCCCGGGCGCCCTCCCGCCTCCCTCCAGAGGGGCTGCTTCCTGCCCCCGCCTGCAGCCACTTCCCTTATGGGACAGTCTCCTTCTTGCTCTCTCTGAAGGTTTCTCCTCTTCTCTGATGCTTCTGACCACACTTCAAAGTGCACCATCTCAGATGGCCTCTGCTTCGCCCCGGGTCCCCGTCACCTGCACGTCCATGTCTCCGTGGGCTCCCACCACCCAGTTCCCCACGTGGTCCGCCGTTGCTGGGCTGTCCCTCGCTGCTGGGACACTCCCAGGCCACTCTGACCGGCTCCGCCCCGCTTCCCCGGGAGTCGGTCCTCGTCCCGTCCCGTGTGGCCATTGCCCCCTCCTGAGACCTGAGCTCCGTCCCCTCCCCTCCACCCAGTGGCTCTGCTTTGGGAATAGCTTTGGTCTCTTTCAGCTCCTTCCTGCACGTCAGGGTTCCCAGCTTCTGAGCTTTTGGCTGTCCCTCCGTACAGGCTGTCTCAAGGCCACACCGTCACTTCTGACACCTCCTGGGTGGGTTTCCCCAGCTGGACCTCTCTCTGCACCCAGACTCACCTGTCGTCTGATGGACGCCTTTCTTTGGATATCCCACAGGTGTCAAACCTCCCAAAGTGAACCGCTTCCTTGTGTTCCGCTGTGTAGTCACCTGTCCCAGTGACTGGGGTGTCTGCCCAGCTCCAGGAGCGGACAGGGGCAGCCCCTATCAGTGACCAGCCCCGTGCGCCCTGGGGAGGGGAACTGGTTCCCACATCAGGGCACCGTGGCAGGAGCACGTGTGAGGGCAGAAGAGGGCTGGGGGCGCTGCCGGGGGCCTCGGAAGCTAGGCAAGGGGCTGGAGAGAGGGGGTGTAACACGGTGCACGCTTTAGAAGGACCCCTCTGGCTTTTGACTGGCGAGGCCACTGCGGTGGCCTGTGGTGGGGACAGTCTTCTGCAGGACGTGGCAGGGCCGGGGGCGGGGGAGACAGCAGTGCAAGCTGAGTGTCAAGGCGGGCTGTGCAGGGTGGCCGTTTGTCCCTCCCAGCCGGCGCTGCCGTAGTGGACGTGGGCCCTTATTCCATGCTGCCCGTCTGCCAGCGTGGTCAGCAGAGGGCACTGGGGAGGCTGGGGGTGATGGGGTGGGACGTCCTGACGCGGGAGTGACCCAGCAGGGTCTGGCAGCACCGGAAATGCCTCCAGTGCACGTGGCGTGTGGGCAGCTTTCCTGGCGCCGGTTTCCTGCAGCGCGGACAGCTCCTCCGTGCCGCCTCCTGCAGACCTGGGGCTTCGCCGGGGCCTGGCCCTGCAGGGCACCAGCAGCCTCCCTTGGTGCCCTCTTTGGCCAGTTTTGCGGCCGAGCTCCCCCAGGAGACCCCTTGCTGTGATCAGCTTCCTGGGCGCCCTGCATGGGGGCTCTCTGCAACTAACTTCTGCCAACGCGGCATCACAGAGGCTGGGCTGAGCGAGCCGCGGGCGGCCTCTGCAGGCGCGTCGGGATCCCAGCCCCGGGGAGGGGCTGCTCCTGGGCTGCTCGTTTCCTGTGTTCTTTGGGGTTCTTCTGAGCGTTCGTTGGCAAGCCCCTCATCACCCCGATTCCCTGTTAGAGCAGGTGTGCTTCATGCTGGGCTTTCCCTGCGGAGGTGACTGTAGGTCTTCTCTCCTGCTCAGACCCTGACTGTTCATATCGTTCCTGCTGTTTTGTTGGTGGAAGCGGCCTTGAGCCCTCCTCCCCTTTGCGGGGGGCCAGATGTTCTCACACCCACCTGCTGACACCACCCCGGGCTCGAGGCAGGCCTTCTCAGGCTTAATCTGAGCACTGGAGAGGCTCAGATATCCTGTGCATGGAAGAAGGTGGGAAGTCAGAAAAGTCCTAAGTCAATATGTGCTCATTACTAGGGGTCTTCTGGAAGGTTTCGTTTTGTAACTAACGTAATGGTGGCTTTAATTTTGGAAATTTCAGGTCATGGACGGGAAGATGTACCATGGCAGACAGCTGTGGAGCACATTATTTGTCAAGAAGACCTTTTAGCAAACCTCAGATTTCACCGTGGTCGACAAGACAAGAGTTATCTCTGATTTCAGTCCGTAAATCTCTTTGCGGGTACTGGCTTCAGAATCCTGCTCTGTTAGAGCTGATTAGTCTAGGTATTAATAAGATACTAATAACCGTTCTTTTCCGAGCATCTTCCTGTGTGCCAAGAGCTGTGAGCCCCGTTTTCATGAATGGTCTTGAGAGGTTACCCCACACGGGGTGAGGCTGCCCCAGGTCTCAGACGAGGAAGCCTGGGACCACGCAGCCAGTGATGGCCAGAGGCGGGATTCGCACTCAGAGTCCAGCAGCCGAATCACTGGCTCCCTCGCCTTCCATCCAAGGGACCTGGAGGGTTTCTCTTGCCCCGTGTACCCCTGCAGGTGTCTTGGGACAGCAGTCACATCCTCTCCAAGTCTGCCCTTGTCTGCCCTTGGTTCAGTGGTTCCTGGAATGGCGGTTTCTAGCACTTTACCCTTCTGATTATCCTTTTATGGTGAATTCTAGCTTGTCAGTGCTTTTCATCCATGGTGCCCATTGGACAGAATGCTTCGAAACAGTCTGGGTGCTGTGAAGTTACTGAAATAGTTCTTAAGGAGATACATATGTATTTCATCAGAGAGCTGAAATACAGGCAGTACAGACAGTTGATCCGTCTATGGCATCTGGAGATACACAGGCAGACAGTTAGCCGTGTTAGAGAATCACCTTCCCTTCCTGTGGGTGGTGGTCTTGGTTTGGGGGCTGTAACTAAAATATCATGGGCTGGGCAGCTTAAACAGAAAACCATATTCCTCACAGTTCTGGAAGCTGGGCAGTCCAGGATCAAGACACCAGCAGCTTCGGAGCCTGGAGGGAGCCCCCCTCCTGGTTCGTAGATGGCCGTTTTCTCACCTTTTCCTCGTGTGGTAGAGAGACTCTTCTTAGAAGCGCCCTACCGCCATCAGGAGGCCTCCACCCTGGTGACCTAATCAGCTGTGAAAGGCCCCACCTCCTAACGCGGTCACATTGAGGATTAGGGTTTCAGCATATGAATTTGGAGCACGTGTATGTGTGTGTGTGTGTGTGTGTGTGTGTGTGTGTGTGTGTGACAGAAATTCAGCTCGTGGCCGTCACCTCTGATAAAGAATAAAGAAGATACTAAAATCTAATGCAAATGATTATTAGCATTTTTAACACAAGCGAAGGGCAGTTAATTATTGTGCTTTTGTCCTCAGTTTACACATTAGCTCTAATAATGCTTGGGAAATACTCTTCATCCTGCTGTCTTAGGATGCTGGTTTGGGCAGCTGCGGTGTCTCGTGTGTGCTAGTTGACCACGGGTGCCTTGGACACGGGTCTCTGTTTTATGATCTCTAAGTGGTGCAGTGTTGCTGTGATCGTGACGTCAGATTCCTCTCATCCTCTTGCCCTTTGCCCTCCTATTTCCAAGAGTTTGCTGTCCGCACACCACCACCACACGTGAAATACAGCTGTGAGCCTTGAAGGTGCTGTCTAATAGGAACTGCAGAATGGTTCTGGTTGAACGCAGCAGAGTTGATTCCGGTCGTGGGAGAGAGCTGGCCCGGGCTGGGATGAGTGGGCATCTCCACAGGACAGGAACATGGAGCTTACCAAAAAGCTCTGCCCACTGAAAGTGAGTTGTAATTATCCACCTTCCTGGGATGTGGAAACTTTCCCACAATGAAGCACCCAGACCATCTGGGTTTAGCCTTTGCTTCCAGAAGAGTTCTATAGAATTCACGTGTGTTCTTTGGTGTATTACCTCCTTAATGCAGAGTCACTGTCACACTGGTTTATCACTCTAATTGACTGCTTCTTAATTAGGTCCTAAAAAAGGGTGCGTGTAAGTCAGTCACTTTCTGACCAGGCAGCGGCCCCTGGGCGTGAGGAGGATTGCGATGTTGGAGGGGAGGCTGGGGATAGTCATCGTTTGTAATACACTGCAGCCCTAGCCTTGGCTGGGGGTGCAGGTTTCATACAGATGTACACACGCGTAAGAGCACGCGTGTGCACACACACACACACGTGTGCGCACACAGCGCTTCTGAACTCACGCTACGGACGACTTCCAGCACCAGGAGACTTACAACAGCAACGGACACGGAAACAGGAGGAAACCAGGCTTCGGAAGAGCACTGAGTTCATGCCGAGTTTCTGTGGCAGTGGGACACCCAGTGGAGCTGTCCAGAGGCTGCCGTGTGTCTGGGACGCTCAGGAGGGCGACCTGGGTGCGGGCTTACATCCGAGCAGCTCGGGGTGGAGACGGCAGTCAATGCCTTGGTGTAGTTGAGGAGAGAGTCCTGTATGGAGGGATAGAGACGGGAAAGTATCAGCTCAGCCTGCAGACGAGGCCTTGACAAGAGCAGAGAGGAAGACAGGCGGCCTGAGTGACATCAGCTCACGTGTCCCCTGAGACCACCCGGTTCTGCCACTCTCAGTATTTGGGGACATTAAATCTCACTCAGAGCCTCCGTGAGAAAAGAGAGAAGATCCAGCCAATTTGAGAGGGTCGGGGGGGCTGAGGCCCGGACCCCTGGGCTTTTGGTCTCCCCATCACCCCCGTGGGCCCTGAGAACCCATCTCCCATCTCCGGTCCCCCTGGACAGGGTGTGCACCCCTTCCTGCCCTGGGGACGGCTGCCTGCGCTCTGCTTCGCTAACAAGCCGTCCTCACGGGGAGCTGGCCTCCCTCTCGCGGGAGATGCTGCTTGTGGGCGGATTCGGTTCAGCCTCACGGGAAGGTCTGTGAACTCCATCATCGGTGGGTAGTACGATCCCAGCAGTTGTCATGGTTTCATTTCAGGTTAATTTCTCGTAGGCGTATCTGAGATGTGGGAGCGACAAAAACGCATCCGACTCCCAGCTGTGCAGGTGACCGTGTGGCAGATACCTGGTGTGCTGCAAACTGTGCCTGGTTCCTTCTTCCCACGAGGGACTTTATTGTCACCTCTCTGTAGCCTTGGACTCCTTGGAAAGTGGGAGTGAGGTGGTCCCCAGCTGGGGAGGACAGTGTCCCCGGGAGGGAGCGCAAAACATTCCCGGGAGGTGTTGAAGACACGCGTTTCTAAGGACGGTCACTTTAAAACGGGACTCAGACCTCGTCATTCTTCTTCGTAAAAGACCTAAGGGCGGTTCCGTGGTGCTTACAGCGAAATCCCAGCCCCCAGTACCGTCTGTGCTCTGAGCTGCCCTCTGCCACTCTGCTGCCTCAGCGTGTCCTGTTCCCTCTTCTGTGGCCTTTCTTTTCTATTTTATTTTACTGTGGTAAGGACACTGCCCTCTTAACACATGTGAAGTGTCCACACGCTGCTGTTGGCGTGGGCGCCGGGCTGGGCAGCAGGTCTCTGTGGCTACTGTTCCTGCCGGACGGACACGTGCTACCTCTGCCTCTGTCCCGGCCCCTGGCCCCCCCACTCCACCGCTTGGTTCTGTGAGCGTGACCATTTTAGACACCTCAAATAAGTGAAATCACGCAGTATTTGTTTTTCTGTGACTGCCTTATTTCAGTGAGCTTCACATGCTCAACTTTCATCCACGTTGTTGCCTATATAGCAGGATTTCTTTCTTTTTAAAGGCTGAGTGATCGTCCGTTGTATACGTACAGCACGTTCTCTTTATTCATTAATTCATCGACGGGCATTTAGGTTGTTTCCGTATCTTGGCTACTGCGAATAGTGCTGCAATGAACACGAGAGAGCAGATAACTTTTTAGGATCCCAGTGTCAGTTCTTTTGGGTGAATATCCGGAAGTGGGATTGCTGGCTCATGTGGTAGCTCTGTTTTTAAATTGTTGAGGAACCGCCACACTGTTCTCCACGGTGGCTGTGCCGTTTTGCATTCCCGCCAGCGGCGTTTGAGTGTTGTCTTTTCTCCACACCCTTGCCAACCCTTCTGCCTTGTTTTCTGTGTTCTGACCAGCAGATGCCTCTCACTCTTCCCTGCACTTTCTGTTCCCCGGGTCAGCTCTCTTCGCTGTTTCTTTGTGCTGTGAATTTCCTTTCCTCCTTTGAGTCACTTCTCAGGAAGGACTTTGCTGGAACCCTGCCTGCCATGGTCTCCACCCCGTCTTTGTCTTTGGCATCTACGACAATACCTCTAGCAAAGTATTCCCGGCCTGATTCCTAGAAGGGGTTCAACGAATATGTTTTGGACGAACTAGTTACTCAAACGTTTTGCACCTCGAAGTTGAAATCGGTTCTGTTATTGGCTGTGTGGATGGCCTCGCCGCAGATTCTGAGATCACGGGCTGGCAGGTTCTCTACAGGGGCGTCCGAGGACTCGTAATGCACTTCTAAGTTGAAATCGGTTCTGTTATTGGCTGTGTGGATGGCCTCGCCGCAGATTCTGAGATCACGGGCTGGTTGATTCTCTACAGGGGCGTCCGAGGACTCGTAATGCACTTCTAAGTTGAAATAGGTTCTGTTATTAGCTGTGTGGATGGCCTCGCTGCAGATTCTGAGATTACGGGCTGGTTGATTCTCTACAGGGGCGTCCGAGGACTTGTAAATCTTCATTTGAAACTTTAATAATAATAAAAAGTAGTTTAATCTTCATTGCCAGAGGTGGCAGGCAAGGGGATAGTCCTCATGATGAAGTGGTGGATACCTTAAGTAGTCACTGCTTGGACAGAAATCTGTCTTTGCAATGGACAAGCTTAAATTGTAGGTAGCCATTTATATTAATGGAATTCAAGGACAAGTATATTAAATAAACTGGCCTGCAGCTCCCTGGGATGACACTGCTGGGGCTCCTAGATCAATGGAGAGGCAGGAAAACAAACTTCTACGCAGTACTTGGGTCGCTTGGCCAGGGCTTGAATTCCGAGAAAGGCTTGGTAGCATTTCTGTTGCAGCCACAGCTCTCTAAGTGCAGGGCTGCCTCGGCCCCCACTGTGAGCGTTCTGGGTGAAATCCAAGTGTCTGGACGTCCATCTGAGTCGGTCCATGGGGATTCTGCGAGGCAGGAGAGAAATTTTAAGAAAAGATTATCTTTAGCTACCAGTAGATCACAGACGTCTATCTCAGCGTTAGTGGAATTCATAGCCAGCTGACGTTTGCTGTTGTTGGTTAAGGCCTGTGTTTCTTACAGTGTAATTCTTGACTGAATGAAACCACTTAGTTGACGCATCCGTGTTGGTCCAAAGCTGCTTAGGTTTTTGGATAAATTGAAGTTTTATTGTACCACTACTAGTAGATGGATGAAGAGGACCTGTGAGCATTCGAGTTCTACTTGTTCAATTCGGGGAGCAGGGATTGCCAGGGATGGGGAGGGTATTGTGATCTGTAAAGTTCAGGCAAGGCTCTTGGGTATCTAGCCTAAGATTAATAAGGAAAGTGGAGGATGTGTAATAAAATGAGCACAGACTAATTTTTCAGAGATCTGGGTTCCAATTCTAGGTCCACCCAGGTTTTGTTACCCTGGACCCATCACCCATCATGTGTATGATTAATTTCTTTGTCTACAAATTGAAGATATTTGATAGACAGCCTCATAGTCATAAATAGACCCAAAGCTGCCAAACGCTGTCGTATCTCAGCTTCACGTTTGACACTGAGCTTCCTGGAATGCAAGATAAAAATGAAGACAGGGTGAGACTCAAAATTCTCCTCATCAGAAAGGAAGAAACAGTTTAGTTCCTGGGGAGAAACAAACCTTTTCCGAGAACTGGATGTGAAAAATAGTTACCCTGGACTTTTTGTGTCAGGCCCTGAGGGTTAGCTCTCAGCATTCTCCACCACAAATGCAGCAAGAAGTTTCTTAATTATTTATACCCTTACTTGCTCTGCGAAGGATTTGGAGTGACAGTTTTCATAAAGCAGTTTCTTGTAGTGACCCTTGGAAAAACACACTGCTCTGGGAGCCGGGTCTGTGAGGCACCAAGTGACAAGGCCCAAACACCCCATCTTCTGGGGCCCGAGTCCTCGGAGGGGAAAATCCTGCTCCCCCCGCCCCCCAACCCCATGGGGTGACCTGTGACTCACAGACAAAGTGGAATTATAAAGCGCTAAAAAATGTCCCTGGTCACTATTGTTTATCCACTAAGTCGTGACACAAGAACAAAAATAATATGAAAACTATCTTACGACTTTTCCTACAAATACCTACTTCTTGAGTGTTATGAAAAGAGATGAAGATGTGACAAATCTTGCCACAGTTCCTGGAGCCACTGAGAGAACCAGAAGTGTGGCATTCCCTTCCCACCACTTCCTATTATTGATCCTGGGAATTCCTTGCAAAATTCCAGGATCTGGAATTCCAGGGACTGTCTCTGCTGAAATGAGACTGGGAGCATATTTCCCCGATATTCCACTTATTGTCACTTTCTGCGTTTGAAGAAGGGAGAAAATTCTATTTACGAAATTTTATTTTCAAGGTCTGTGATCAGGATGTAACTCCCTCTAGGAAGTAAGCATCAGGACGGCAGGGTTATTTGTTCAGTTTTCTCGTCAGCACATAGAACAGAGCTCAGTCAATGCTTGTAGAACAAGTGAGTGACAAAATCTGTAACGCAGAGTAAACACCAGTGGAGTATTTGAGAGAAGGGTCGTCAGAGACCTGTGATTAGCATTATTATGAGAGCAGAAATGCCAAGGTGAAAACCAAAGGAAATGGTGAAGGGGTAACTTACTTAAATCCTACCTGGGGCCCCCAGAAAGCTGGTACCACACAGCTACTGACACCTGGGGTTGATATTACTTCCCAGTTTTGCAGGAATACCGTCATAAAATTTTAACGTTTTGGTAAATGTCTCAGGAAGACTGTCTTTACAAGGATGGAAATTTGAAATTCATGCTTTGTAAAAACCATTTCAGTCCTTCAGGTGCCGCTTTGGGTGACGGGTGAGTGAACGTTCGCCCAACGTTTTGTCACCGATTTAGCTCGATGCCAGTGGCCTCGGGTGTGACTGCCCCCCCTTCCTAGCTCCGGCCAGCATCTGGAGGGGACAGTGAGTTGGTGCTGACTCCAGGCGCCGCCCTCTTCAGATGCAGCCCCACGTCTGCTTCAGTGGCTGCACCCGAGACCTGTGTAGGGAACGGGATGCTTTTCGGAGTGACAGTTCTGTCGAGCTCTGCCTGCAGGAGCACCTGTGGATGGGGACTCGTGTGTGTGCCGTCGGCCCTGCGTCGAGGCAGCTGTTCGCCCGCTGTCAGGAGGCCGTGTCCCAGGCCCACCTGTCCCCACCGGTGGAGTGTCATCTTGGCCTGTCCGCTCAGTCCGGACCTCAGTTTCCCGGTCTGCAGCCCGGCAGTAAGTGGGGCGTCACGCAAACAGTCCGTGTGCTGAAGGCTGCGTTTCTCAAGCCTTCCCAGCGGCTGGTTGCTGCGTGGTGAACTCAGATCGCATGCGTTTGGGAAACATTTGGCTAAACGCAGTGAAGTCGCAGGCCGTCCCGGAAACGGCAGCCTGTTCACGCGTGTCCTGACTCCGAAGGAGGACTAGTTCCTGTCCCCAGCACATCTGCCAGGGGGCCTCATCTCCCCGATGCCGGTGATGCTGACACCTGCGAGCCTGCTCGTCTCAGGCACCCCGTTGGCTTCGATGTTCGCACGTGTGCGGCAAGGCCGTTCCGCTTCTCAGGGGTGAACAGCTTTGCACGGCCAGCCACTCTTGGTGAATTTCTTCCCACCCCGGGCACGTTTGGGAAGAGCTGGTCTACACCGTGTGCTGAGCTTGTGGTGACGCGTGAGGGCCGAGCGTCAGGCTTTCTGCTCTGAGGGGCACTCAGTTTGCTCCCTTCGCTCCCGTCAGGGTCTTCAAGGTGGGGATCGCGTGACCGAATGGTCTCGCACGGGCCGTTTCCTGGGGGTAGGCTTGTCCATGAGGGGGTGGGCTCGCGCGTGTGCGGCGTACGGGACTGGCCCTGCCATCCAGGGATGCAGGCTGTGGCTCCTGGGGGGTTTCTAGACAACTGAGAGCCAGCAGATGGGATTTGCATTTGGCCTTCTGGGTGAGTGTGGCCCTTCCATGATGGGTGCTGTCCAGGCGTGACCGCAGGTGGCACCTTTGTGGCTCTGTTACCAGCTGGTCTGGAGGCTGTTCTACACAGAGTGGAGGTGATGGGCACCGACGTTACCTGCAGGTGCAGTGGGACCCGTGGACGCACCCCTGTCCACTTTCTTGGGAGATTCTGAACTGTTCAGTGCCTTGGACCTGGGGCTGTCTGCGTGGGCCAGAGCCACCTGGGGAGACGTCACGGCCTCGTCACCTCCAGCTTGCTGTCTCGACACAGATGAGCGCCCATGTGAGCTCCCGAGGGCTTCTCCGCTGCCCCCTCCCTCGGCCTGTCCTTGGGGACACCAGGCACACGGGAGGTGCCCTCCGTGGGGAGCAGGGGAGCAGGGCAGGGGAGGTCCTCTCTCAGCAGCCCAGATGGGAGGTCATGGCGGCTCCTTGCTGCGTCCAGTGATGGAGAGAGGATTGCGTCCGGGCCAGTGTGTGCCCGATGGCTGGGCAGTGCCGGGTTTGGACCAAGTTCCTTCCCACCGTAGCTACGTGGGCCTCCCTGTAGGTCAGCCCTTGGCCCTGGTTCTGAACTCGGGTCCTGCAGGGAGCGTAGCCTTTCTGCCTGATGGGCCTTCAGAGTCGAGAACTTGGTCATCGTGCCTGCCTTGGTTTGCGCTTGGTTTGAATTTTCCACACTATTAGCATTTACAGCTTCCTCACCGGTTTTATATATTTTTTTAAAGACTCAGTATTTTTAGAGCGGTTTTAGGTTCCCAGCAAAATTGAAAGGAATGTACAGTAGTTCCCGCCTGCCACGGCCAAGCCGCCCCATCAGCAGCATCCCCTCCGGATGGTCCATTTGCTACATCAGTGGAGCCGCACGGACACGTGGTTGTCACTCGGAGCTGTTTGCATCAGGGTCACTCTTGGTGCTGCACGGTCTGCGGGTTTGGACCAGCGTGGGATGACCTGTGTCCACCACTGCGGCATCATATGGAGCTGTTTGCGTCAGGGTCACTCGTGGTGCTGCAGGTCTGCGGGTTTGGACCAGCGTGGGATGACCTGTGTCCACCACTGCGGCATCATATGGAGCTGTTTGCGTCAGGGTCACTCGTGGTGCTGCAGGTCTGCGGGTTTGGACCAGCGTGGGATGACTCGTGTCCACCACCGTGGCATCATACGGAGCTGTTTGCGTCAGGGTCACTCGTGGTGCTGCAGGTCTGCGGGTTTGGACCAGCATGGGATGACCTGTGTCCACCACTGCGGCATCATATGGAGCTATTTGCGTCAGGGTCACTCGTGGTGCTGCAGGTCTGCGGGTTTGGACCAGCGTGGGATGACTCGTGTCCACCACCGTGGCATCATACGGAGCTGTTTGCGTCAGGGTCACTCGTGGTGCTGCAGGTCTGCGGGTTTGGACCAGCGTGGGATGACCTGTGTCCACCACTGCGGCATCATATGGAGCTGTTTGCGTCAGGGTCACTCTTGGTGCTGCAGGTCTGCGGGTTTGGACCAGCGTGGGATGACCTGTGTCCACCACTGCGGCATCATACGGAGTGTTTTCCCTGCTCTAAAACTCCGCGTTGTTCTTACAGCACGGTTTCAAAACCCCTGGATAGCTCAGTGACCTCCTCTGCACTTTCGACGCTGACACTGTTGCACTGTCTGGACCAAACGGGGCTCCTGGTGGAGGTGGCCAGTGACAGCCCCGGGGCCATGCCCGTCCTGGTCTGCACAGAGCAGTGCGTGCGTACACGCCAGCCAGCCGCTTCTTTGCGGCCACTCTGTATCCTGCTTTGTCCGTTGATCCGCTCAGCCCGCATTTGTTAAGTGCCTCGTGTGTGTTAGTTGCTGAGGATTTGATGCTAAGCAGAAAAAGCCCAGCCTCAAGGTGAAGGAAGGTTCCAGTCTGTCATCTAATGGACCATGTTTAAATGCTGTCATTCAAAATCTTCTCAGTTGGTATTGTTATTTTTTTAAACACAAACTGCTATCCTCAGTTTTCCCTAATTCTGCAGTTGAGCTTTTGAAGTAGAGGACTTTTTATATGAAGTTAGTTTCAGCTGTTTAGCTCTTTTCTTTGAAAGCCTGTCAAGTACTTATAACTTACGTATTGTATCTCCTCCGTTTTTTCACGTGTACACTTGGTGGACACAGTTTCTAAGAGTTTCCTCAGATTGTTGGTGCAGGTGTCCATCCGGACAGGGTCACCTCCAGAGCCCTGTGTCAGGCCACTGGAGACTTCCTTCCAAGAGGACGTTAGTCAACACGGGAATCTTTCACGTGGTTCAGTCCAGTATTTATGTATTGTATGGGATTTCTTCCCAGGAGCTTGGTTTAGAGTAGGAATTGATCTGATGGTGGTTTACTATAGTTAGAAGCCCAGTTTTTGTGCAAATTGCTCTTCTGGTTAGTATATTGTGGTAAGATTTCGGTCTGATCAGTGGTCCTCTTAAGCGTCTTTCAATAAACGTACCATGTTTTGCTCAAGAAAGAGGAGGGAGGCTGCGCTCACTGTTAATGGCCATGAAGGCGGTGGCTTTTGCTCCCTCCCTGCAAAGCCCTCCCTCCTTTCATACAGTCTGAAATTTGTAGGAAACCAGAAATCCTTAAATGTGGCATGCTGAGAAACCGGAATTAGGTGTCCGAAGGGGGGTTCTCTTAGACGAGATTAATTCCAAAGATGCAGATGTTAATGGGGAAACGAAATCACTGAGACAAAGTTTAGATACTTTCCAGTTACAGTTGAGCTGGGGAAACGCAGACCTGCGTGCAGTGTGAAGACACAGGGTCTGCGCATTTCCGCAGCCTCAGGGCTGGATTTGGGAAGACGCCCAGAGAAGTTAGTAGCGAATGGAAAAGGATTTCAGGGTCTGACAAGGCCCCACCCTTGTTGGGTCTGCGTGGCTGGGCCTTGGACCAGGAACGGCTCAGACAATGAGACTGGCTCACACGTTTCTTAATGAAAAGTGTTCAGCTGAACAGAAGTACAGACTCACGACGTTCTCACCTTGCCTGACCCGTGTGTGTATACAGTCCTGAACTGCACGGCTTCCTTTTCTGAGCTGACTTCCAAGGCTGTGTGCACGTGAGGGACGGGGGGAAGGGAGCAGAAAAAATACTCACAAGCCTGGAGCGAGGCCCTCGGTGGGGCTGAGTCTTATATTTTAGAGGTAAAGAGGCTCTCATGTATTTTCCCCCCGAGCTTTAGTTGAGAATTACGGCTGCACAGTTTGCCAGAAGTAGTATTACTCTGCATTAAGGTTAACTTATAGCTCAGAGATGGCCTTTGAGCTTTGTAATAAGTATGTTCTTGCAGAGTCGCTCCCTCCGGACCAGTTGCTCTTTGCACTGTTCGTTTCCTTCACTAACATGTATGGTATTTACAATCATATATGTACTTATGTGTTTACTTTGTTCATCTTTCTTCCCCGTTAGACTATGAATTTCTTTTTCTTTTTTAAATAGTTATGTATTTACTTATGTGGCTGTGCTCTGTCCTAGTTGCGTCAGGCAGGATCTAGTTCCCCAGGGATGGAACCCACTCCGTCTGCATTGTAAGAGCGGAGCCTTACCCACTGGACCACCAGGGAAGTCCCTAGACTGTGAATTTCTTGATATCAGGGATTACCCCTTGTTTCATACGTCTTGGCCCCCAGCAGAGGGCCTGACACATAGTAGGCACTTAGCTTTAAAAAATATATATAAACATGTATCTTTTATTTTATTTTTTATTTATTTATTTTTTTGCGGTACGCAGGCCTCTCACTGTTTTGGCCTCTTCTGTTGCGGAGCACAGGCTCCAGACGCGCAGGCTCAGCGGCCATGGCTCACGGGCCCAGCCGCTCCGCGGCATGTGGGATCTTCCCGGACCGGGGCACGAACCCGCGTCCCCTGCATCGGCAGGCGGACTCCCGACCACTGCGCCACCAGGGAAGCCCCCAAACTGACAAATCTTCCCAGGGCACGAACCCGCGTCCCCTGCATCGGCAGGCGGACTCCCAACCACTGCGCCACCAGGGAAGCCCCAATTTTTTTAAATTAATTTTTTTGGGCGTATCGTTGCTTTACAGTGTTGTGTTAGTTTCTTCTGTACAGCAAAGTGAATCATTTATACGTGCACATATATCCCCTCTTTTTTAGATTTCCTTCCCATTTGGGTCACCACAGAGCACTGAGTAGAGTTCCCTGTGCTGTGGCGTAGGTTCTCATTAGCTATCTGTTTTATACACAGTAGAGCATATATGTCAGTCCCAATCTCCCAGTTCATCCCACCCTCCCTTCCCCCCTTGGTATCCATAAGTTTGTTCTCTACATCTGTGTCTCTGTTTCTGCTTTGCAAATAAGTAGGCCCTTAACTTTAAGCCAAAGTTGAAATTAAAGTCATGTGGAGATCTGAAGTTTAAACTTCTTGTCCTGTCTCCAAAATGATGCCAAGAAGTCATCCTTATGTAGCACGTGGGTGGCTGGATTGGGTCCTCTTTAGGTCCCCACACTGGATAGTCTAAAACCAGCATGGGTTCAGGACTTAGGACCTCGCTTGTGGTTCTCGGTGTTGTGGAGACCACAGGAGAAGACGGGGTCCCATCAGGAAGGAGCTGTGGTCTAGTTTTGAAGGGTCCAGATCTACTCCTACAAACTGATGAGTGACCATTACTAGACAGTGCATGCCCACCGGGACAGCAGGACTTGAGGAGAGAGAAGAGATCATTTTGACCTGGAGCCTTGATTCCCGGTTTTGGAGAGATGGTTGGTTATAAACCGGGCCCAGACAAGCCCGATTTCCGGGTGTGTGCCCAGTCACCCTCCTTGTCAGTTGTCTTCAGACGGCTTGCAGAAGGCATGCAGTGAAGGGCGTGTTGACAGGTTTAGGTGCACTTGGTCGGGAGGGTGGGACCACGTAGGAAAGGAGCCACACGCTCCGTGTGTTCAGATCAGCTGCGGCCCTGCTGGCTTGGGTCACTGCCCAGCTTTGGGCCCCCCTTTCGAAGAGAAATAAAGGTGGATCACAGGAGCAAACAGTCTTTTGAACTTCAACTTCGTATTTCTGTGCTTCCCTCCCAAGCCCAGGACAATATGGCTTTAGTGACAGATAGTGGCTGCTCGGTGCCCACGGGTCCTTGGGGGGACTTTTTAGCACGTGCATTTGCCTGGGGCCATTATGGCCTATGCTCCAGAGCCCGTGGGAGGCCCTGCTGGGTCTGCTTACACACAGACTTGACTTTCTGGAGCATCATGTCATCATAGGTCCTGAGTCTCCGGGCAGCAGTGGCTGGCGTGTCACACACACACACACATACAGACACCTATACAAGATTCCCCAACTCTCTCTTCATTTCTATCAGAGTCTCATTCCTACTGAAATGTTTATACTATATTTTGTGGCCGTGGCTGCATCTTCTGATTAGCTGCACCTAAACCAGACAGACTGGGATTGATTGAAATTTGGAAAGACCAGAACTGACGGTGGCTGGAGAGGCTGGCAGGTAAGCAGCTTCGAGGAGGTCAGTCGCAGGTAGAAGGACAGTCACTGAGCTGCCTTACCCTGGGAGGATTTGCAAGGATGCAGTAAGATTCCATCAGAGAGCGGGCCAGTGGGCAGGTGCATGACAGAGCCAGGCAAGACCCCGTTACTAGGACTGGGGCTCCTGACAGGGGCGCGACATCAGGAGCAAGACACAGGAGGAGCCCGTCTCCCTGAGCCAAGCTGCCAGGCTGGCCCGGGCCGGGTCGTGAGCCCCAGGCAGTCTGTGCTAAGCCAGGTGAGGTCAGACTGTCCCAGTTCCCTGGGCTGCAGGTGGGGTCCACGTGGCTGCAGCCAGGAAGGAAGTGCATTAGGGCCAGAGGACACCGTGTCCCCAGTGTTAGTGACGAGAATCAGTTTAAAGTGTTAGTGGCTTTAGGCATATTTGCAGTTCAAAAGGGAATGGCTTTTAAGTTAAAGGGATAAATCCAGGGGCAGAGGAGGCTGTTTTGGATGGTGTGGTGTCCCCCACCTAGGGCCCGTAACAGGGTCTCATTCTGCCCAGTCACAGCGCTGCCCGACATTGGGGGCACAGATTCCTCTAAAGCATTGGTCCAAAATTACGGTCGCCTGCAAGTAAAAATGCTCACCCTGGTCCGGTTTTTGTGAAGTTGGTGAAATGAGCCTGTGCTCCCACAGTGGCAGTGGCTCCTTGTTCGTTGAGGGAATGATTATTAGTGAACGCTGGGACAGTTTCCTTGTTCTAGGGGGACACAAATAATACAGAATATTCAAAGGTTTGTCCGTTTATAGTTGAGGAGACATATGAAAGGTGAAAAGAAGACAACCAAAGATTAGTCAGAGACTGGAGGTTTCCGAAGCATCTACTGTGCTGTTCTAGGCACTCAGACACAAGAGCAGAGCATAAAGCCCGGTCCCTGGACTCTGCCCCTCTGGAGGAGGAGACAGGCAGGGAGCCAGGTGCGCACTGGTACCCACTCACGCACGTGTGCAGCGGCTCGTCAGCTTGAGTCGGTGTATTCATTGCTTCGCCAGTTTCACAAATATTTATTGAGCATCTACTATGTACTGGGCATTGGGAACACAGCAGTGGACAAGCCAGGAAAATTCTCCTCCTGGAGCATTTGTTGTCATGTAATGAGGAAGACCGTCAACGAAAGAATAAGTAAAAGGTGTGTTAGGTGCTGTTTAAAGTTAGGGTGTGTTTGGGAGCTGCGGGTGCAGTTTGAAACAGGTACTATTTTTCTGTGAAGTCAAAGATGAGGTTGTTACCTGAAAGCTTGGATTGAGAAAGGATTTCCGTCGAGAGGGTGAGGTAGGGAAGAGCCATCGATGAAAATACGAGAGGGACTGTCCCGGGGAAGCCGAGTAGGACTGTGGTGGCCCTGAGTATTCATCAGAGACCAGTGGTCGCACGTTTGGAATGGGTAGTGTTGGCCACCCTGAGGGCTTTTCTGCAGCCCCTTTCAGCCGCTCTGGGGCAGGTACAGCATAAGCAGAGAGTTGGACTCACCTCGAGTCAGGGATTTTCCAGGTGAGCACAATTTGAATTAATTAATTAAAAGAGAAGGACAAGAGAGGTGAGGGTATTAGTGAAAGTTGTGCTAAAGCTCGGACTCAAAGCTGGGAAAGGTGGGATTGGGGACACGCACAGGGACAAGGGTCAACAAGCAGGTTGGAGAGTCGTGGAGCCTGAGAGCAGGAGGAGCGGGCGGACAGTAGGTGCCGGACAGTAGGTGCTGTCCATTCATGGACAGAATGTTTGAAGCTGAGACTTGGGAGGTGGCGCTGTCCTTGGTGACAGCGAGGTCTAGACTGTGACCTCTTGAGGGGGGTCTAGCACTGGTGGAGGACGTGATGGTTAGAGCTAAGAGGGTCAAGGAAGTAAAAGTTCAGAATGTTAGGTGGATCATTTAAAGCAAGAATTCTTTACTGGGGGGTTGCCTCTCTCCCCAACCTGCGCCCTGGGATGTCAGTAATGTCTGGGGGCGTTTTTGGTCGTCAGCGCTGGGAGGTCGAAGCTAGGGAGGCTGCTCGACCGCCCACATAGGACCGCCTTCCAGCGAAGTACTGGCCCCAAATGTCAGCGTGCGTGGCTGCCGAGACGTCGTGGCCTCAGGTGGCACTGAAGTGCCCAGGCCTGAGTCTGGGGCCATGGCAGGTGGGGAGGCCCGAGGTGGGTGTGGAGTCAACCTTGAAAGAGGGAGAGGGGCTGCAAGGACAGGAAAGGATCACAAAGTTTGATCCTGAGTCCCTGAATCAGTCTTTTTTGCTTTTTTAAAGAAGAGAGGAGAGGGACTTCCCTGGTGGTCCAGTGGTCAAGAATCCACCTTCCAGGGGATGTGGGTTTGATCCCTGGTCGGGGAACTAAGATCCCTGTTGCCGTGGGGCAACTAAGCCCACGTGGGGCAACTAAGCCCGTGCGCCACAACTACTGAGCTCGCACACCTCAACCAGAGCCCATGTGCCGCAAACTACAGAGCCCACGTGCTCTGGAGCCCACGCGCCACAACTAGACAAGAGAAAACGCGCATACCACAACTAGAGAGAATCCTGCGCTCCACAGTGAAGACCCTGTACCGCAATGAACGATCCTGCATACTGCAGCTAAGACCCGACGCAGCCAAAAAATAAAAAATAAAAATAAATAAATAAAATAAATATTTTTAAAAAAAAAGAGAGGAGAGCTGTTTGGAGGTGGCAGTGAGGGCAGGAGGGTTGCGTGAGGGGTGGGGCGTGAGCAGTCCAGGGGCCCAGCCGGGTGTGATCAGAGCAGGAAGACACGTCCAGGGCGGGTGGGGAGCCTGTGACGCCAAGGAGGACCCCCCCCCGGGGACGGGAGGGAAGAGGTTGGGAGGAGGGGTGGGCACGTGGGGTCAGACCCGAGGAGGCCCTGGGTCTCGGGGGAGAAGCACCCACTGGGACTTACCGTTAGAAAACGATGACTCGGGTGAAGCCAAAGCACGATGAGATGGGTCCCGAGATCTTGGAGGCTGTGGGGATGGGGACCTCGGGCAGCTGGTTTATTCCCAGAGGACGGAGTGACCTCAGGCTCGGGGGTGGTCTCACCCCGCACAGAAGTGCTGTGTCAACCTGCAGTAGATGATCCGATGGTGGCTTTGAGGGAGAATGCTTCCCCTCTGAACCAACTTTGAAAACCTAATGGACTTCTCATAACTGCCTCCGCTGTTTCTCGTGAGCCACTTATGACACGCCTTTGGAGAAGACATTCTAATGTATACATATGTAGAATAGTGACTCTCTGGAATCCCTGAGCAGTGGGAAAAGCATGGTGGTGCTGGCAGAGGTAGGTGATGATGGCAAAACAGGTGTTTTTAAAGCTTTCTTAAAGTACTAAAGCACCAGACATTTAGAGGTCCTCAGGGCCCTCACTATTCCCTTAACTTTATTATATTTTAAAGACATTATTGTGAAATATACATAGGGAAAAGTACATTAAGTGTGAACGTAATTTAATAGATAATTATGAACAAAAACATGGGTATCCACCATCCCTCCCAGACTGCCTCCCTCCCCTCCCAAGTACTTTAGCATTTGTGGTTATAATTTTCTTGCTTTTCTTGATAGTTTCACCACCTCTATGTACATCCCTAAACCGTGTAGTATAAACAGGTCTGTTTTCCACTTTGCAGTAATTGGGTCACGAGGTCTCTATTCTTCATATCTTGCTTCTCTTGCCCACCATTATTTAGTGAAGTTCACCCATTCATTGCATGCCATTATAGTTTGTTTATTTTCATTTCTGTGTACTTTTATTCTCATTTCTGTGTACTTTTCCATTGTCTACACACAACGAAATATATTTATCCATCCTTCTGTTGATTGCTGTTTGGTTGTTTCTGGGTTTTGGCTAGTACACAGAAACGCTGCAGTGAACATTCTTTTACATGGGTCTTGCTGCAAAACGCGTGAGATTATTTAAGGAATAAATAAAGAATGGATTGTGGGATTGAAGAATCTCTATACATTCAACATTATAGGTTGAATATATATTTATTTCCCTAAATGCTGTAGCAGTTTTCACGTCCCAGCAGTGATGAAAGTTTCAAATACTCCACATGTCCCCAACACATCATATTGTCCACCTGGTGGTATTTCATCTTGTTTCTTTTTCTTCTGTATTTTCCTGAGTTGTTACTATATTATTTTCATCCAGATACACAGCAATGATAGCTAGCTTCCTTTTAAATCTCAGAATGAAATTTAAGCATTTTCCCCTCATTTTAAATTTATATTACCCTACAGGGAAAAAAAGAAAGGCCGACCTTCTATGAAGTGTGGACACTCTTCCACGATCAGCTGGGCCAGAAAGTGGTCAGCTCTCTCCCAAGTCTAGGCTCTAGGAAAGATACCAGGTTACCACACTGTTAATACAGTAGGGCAGTAAAAGGGGTGGCTGGTTCTAATCCAGCTAAGGAAAGGCAGCAAGGAAGGGACATTTTGTTCTAGAAACAGATTTTCTGAAGTTCGTCAGTTTTTTAATTTTCCCAAGCGAATTTTAGGAGGGGAGACAATCTTAATACCAGCTTAATATGTAGCTTATGGGAGGTGATTGTGGTCGCCTTCTGAGGAGGGGAGTGGCAAGTTTAAATGAATTCTCAGGTGGTACTTTTCAATTTACTGCTCTGCTTGGCTCCAGAGTCTGAGAGAAACTCTCCACATGCAATCCTGACACGGTCCGGTCAGCTGGACTTCCTCAAAGTGCTGTAGGAACGTCTGCTGGGGAACTTAAAGGTAGAGAACTATCTCAGGCTGGTTCAGGTCAGAGTTACCAGGTTTATCATAAGGCAAGACTCAAACTACAACGTGTGAAGCCCAAGTTTGTGGTGATGGCAGAGTAGCTTATCCGATTAACTCTCCCACAGATAATCGTTACAAAAGCCAAACAAAATATACTAATAAAAACTTTTGATGTCAATGGAGGGCAACTGATAACAGGCAGAAGCTGGAGAGGAGTCTGCTCTTAAATGCAGGCCCCAGAGGTGGCAGAATTTTTGAGTTCACACCTCTTTGCCTCGGGGTCCTCCCCAGCCCCCAGTATGTGGTGAGGACAGCAGGAACCTGCAGGTTTCTGGGCTGAGGGACTCTCGGCTGGCAGATATCTGGAAAGTTAGATGGGAAACGGTGAAAGAGAGGTGCCCCACACTGGTGTACACAGCCCACCCCATCATCAGCTGGCTGCTGAACTGTGCTGTGTGTCGTGGGCCCCGCAGACACTGGTGAAAAAGAAGCATCTGGAATCCAATATAATTAAACGGAGATTTTATGGAGTTTGAGCCCTGCCAAATTAACTGCTTGCTGAAATAAAAATTGTATGCTCTCCAGAGGAGCGTACAATAATCCAGAGACTCTACAGTGTTTCATCTGTAATGACTTGTGTTTAATAATAATTTTTAAAAAACTAGACACGTGAAGAAACAAGACAGTGTGACTCATACTTAAGAAAAAAGAAGTGGCAAATAACAACCAACCCCAAGTGAACCGTATGTTGCAGTGAGCATACAAACACTTTAAAGCACCCAAGTGTGGAAAAGAAAGGAAAATAAATGCATCATAGATAAATAGTTGGGAGCTGGTAAGTAGAACGTATAGACCTTTAATATTCAGTAATGGAATTGAAATATTCACAGAGTTGACTTACCAGAAGAATGAAGAGGGCAGAAGAATCAGTGAACTTGAAAATAGATCAATAGAAATGATCAATTCTGAAGAACAGAAAAAGCATTGAAGAAAATGAACAGTCTCCAAAGCCTATCGTTAACTATCAAGTAGTCTAATATATCTGTAATTAGAGTCCCCAAAAAGACAAGAAAGATATTGGAACAGAAAACTATATTTGAAGAAGTAATAGTTAACAGCGTCCTGAATTTCATTAGAGACATCAAGTTACAAATCCCAGAAACTCAAAGATTCCAAGTAGGAATAAAAGAAAAAAAACAAAAACAAAAAACCCCAAACCACACATCGAGGCATATCATAGTAAAGTTGCTGAAATCCAAATATATGAAACTTGAAAACGCAGTTAGTGAAGAATGGCGTGTTACAGAAGGCAAACGACTGTACTAATTACAGAGATTTCTTCCCAGAGACCATAGAGACCAGAGACAATGGAATGACGAGGCAGGGAGGGCTTCCCTGGTGGCGCAGCGGTTGGGAGTTCGCCTGCCGATGCAGGGGACACGGGTTCGTGCCCCGGTCTGGGAAGATCCCACGTGCCGCGGAGCGGCTGGGCCCGTGAGCCCTGGCCGCTGAGCCTGCGCGTCCGGAGCCTGTGCTCCGCAACGGGAGAGGCCACAACAGTGAGAGGCCCGCGTACCGCAAAAAAAAAAAAAAAAAAAAAAAAATGAGGTAGTGAAAAAAGTCTGTCAACCTAGAATTCTATATCCGGGAAACTAGTCTTCAGCACAGAGCAAAGAGGCATTCCAGGCTGGGCTTCCCAGTTCAGGGGCCACTGGTAGAAGCTATTGAACAGTTGAATATGATTAGTCTGATATATATATATATATCTCACATTGTAAATAGATGTATATTATATAAATAGATGTATATTATGTGAATAGATGTATATTATATATACCTATATACCAATAATATAGGTGTATTATATAGGTGTATATTATATAGGTATATAATATATAGATATATAAGATAATATATCATATATATAAACAGACTTTGAGACAAAGCATACTAATGAAGGGCTATCAGCGAGACATAGTCATGAACAATTTGTCTGAGCTTAGTAACAGAGATTCAAAATACCTGCACCAAAAAATGGGAGAAGAGAGATAAATACACAATAGTAAAACTGTGTTGTCACTAATCTATAAAGCAACTAGACAAAAAGAGTCAGTAAAGAAATAGAATCTCAATTATAAATTATGATTATAAATCATAATGTATTTATAAATACATTTATATACATTTATATACATTTATATATATTTATATATATACATTTATATACATTTATATATATACATATAATGTATATAAATATATATATATACATATATATATATGTATAC
This sequence comes from Leucopleurus acutus, assembly GCF_964270905.1. NCBI lineage: Eukaryota > Metazoa > Chordata > Mammalia > Artiodactyla > Delphinidae > Leucopleurus > Leucopleurus acutus. The sequence goes on along the minus strand of NC_139144.1, from coordinate 106,979,494 downwards.
ATGTATATATATGTATATATGTATATATACATATGTATATATATGTATATATGTATATATACATATATGTATATATATACATTATATGTATATATATGTATATATATGTATATATACATATATGTATATATGTATACATTATATGTATATATATATACATATATATATGTATATATGTATATATACATATGTATATATGTATATATACATATATATATACATTTATATACATTTATATATTTATAAATTTATCCATTTAAATAATAAATCTAAATTATAGGATCTAAGTGACTTAATTGAAATTTATGGAAACTCTACTCAGCACTGCAGAATTTACATTATTTTCAAGCATACATGGAATGCTTATCACAATAATTCATATGCTGGACCATAAAACAACACTTAATCAACTTTAAAAGATTGAAATATTACAGAATGTGTCTTATGGCAACAGTGGAATTGCATTTGAAATCAATAAGAATAAGAGCTCCAGAAAAGCCCCAAATATTTTTATGTTAAATGATGAACTTAAAAAAAATATATGTCAAAGAAGAAATCACAATGAAAAAGAGGAGTAATTCAAACTGAATGAAAATAAAAATAGTACGTATCAAATTTTATGAAATGTAGTTAAAGCAGTGCTCAGAGGGAAATTTATAACTCCAAAATGCTTATTTTAGAAAGGGAGTGATTTAAATCAATGATCTAATTTTCCACTTCAAGAAACTAGAAAAAAAATGGGCACATGAAACCGAAAGTAACTGGAAGGAAATGACAGAGCAAGAAGCAGAAATAAATCAATCAGGAACAGCCCATAACGACTGGGAGCATAACAAAGCCAGCTAGGTCTTTTGAAAATGGTAATAAAATCCATAAACCCCTGGCAAAAACAGTTCAGAAAAAAAGAAAACAAATGAATAATATCAGTAATGAAAGGAGGGAGATCATTACAGAACCTATAGGCATCAAAAGCATAATAAGGAAATATTATAAACAAGTTTATGTAATAAATTGATAGCTTCATTGTCAGTTTGTCAATAAATGAAAACTGAAACGGACAAATTTCTCAGCTTATCAAAAATGACACAAGGTGAAAGGAAAAATTCAAGTAAGTTTATATCTATTGAAGACCTTAAACTTTCTGTCAAAATAACTTCCCACAAAGAGAACTCTAGGCCCAGATGGCTTCACTGAAGAATTCTTTCAAATATATAAGGAAGAAAAATTACCAATCCTATAATCACCTTTTAGAAAATAAAGAAAGGAAAAATTTTAACTCATTTAATGAGGGCAGCATAATTGTGATACCCAAACCTGACAAAGGAGTCACAGAAAAAGAAAATTATAGACCAATATCTTTTAAGAACATCAATGCTGAAATCTTTAACAAAATGTCAGCACGTTGAATCCAACAACACATGAAAAGGATACATCATGACCAAGTGGGCTTTATCCTTGAATGTAAAGTTGGTTTAACGTTTGAAAATCATGGACCATAGAAATTGAAAATCATAGAAATTGAATAAAAAATAAAGTAATTGGTTCATTTCCATAGACGCAGAAAAAGCATTTGGTAAAAATTAAGAGCTGTTCTAGACAAAAACTCTCAGGAAACTAGTTCTAGAAGGGAACTTCCTCAATCTGATAAAAGGCATCTACTAAAACCTTCAGGGAACATAATACTTAATGTTGAGACACTGAATGCTTTTTTCTAAGATTGGGAACAAGGCAAGGATACCTGTTATCATCACTTCCATTCAACTTTGTACTAGAGGTCCTACCCAGTGCAGAAAGATAAGAAGAAGAAATAGAGATGAAGAAGTAAAACTGCCCCGTCCCGGACAACCTGATTATTTACCCAGAAAATCCGAAGTTATTGACAACAACCACCACAACAGTAGCTTATTAGGACAAATATGTACGTTTAACAAAGTCTCAGGGTAAAGGGCAATGTTCAGAAATACAGTTGAATGTCTGTATATTAGCAGCAATCAGTTGAAAAGTAAAATAAAAAATTCACATGTAATAGCATCAAAAAAGCATAAAATACTTAGAAATAAAGTTAACAAAAGACATACAACATATGTACACTGAAACTACAAAACTTTGCTGAGAGAAAATAGGGAGTACTTCAATAAATGAAGAGATGTATACCATGTTCATGAAAGGTTGCAAGACTCAGTGTTGTTAAGTTGTCTCTCATCTCCAACTTGATCTATATTTTCAGCACAATCCCAATCTTATACCATAAAAATTTAAATAGTTGATTCTAACATTGGTATAGAAGCATAAGAAAGATAGACCAGCCCAAAAATTATGAGAGAGCTTATGATACTTGACATCATGACTTATTAGAAAGTCCAGCAATCAAACATTATAGATGTTTGATTCAATCAAACAATATTCAAAGGGAAAATTTTGATTAGACTTCATTTAAAAAAACTCCTTCCTGTTCATTAAAAATATAACTTAAAAAAGGGAATGAGCAGATTTAGACTGGGAGAAAATATGCTCAATACATATAAGGTGACAAAGGACTTGTACAGAATATAATTCTTATGCTCAATAACAAAAAGAAAACAACTTATTTTTAAAAATAGGCAAAAGACTTGCACAGTCACTTCACCAAGGAAGATAGACACTGGTCAAGTGAGCCCTTAAAGAAGCACTCGACATCGCAGTCTTCAGAAAGATGCAAATTCAAATCACGAGGATACAACACGACATACTCATTAGCATGACTACGATTAAAAAAGAACAACTGGAATTCCAGTTTGTTTCTGGTTGGTAAGTAAAGTGGTAAAACCACTCTGGAAAATGTTTAACAGTTCCTTGTAAAATTAAACATGTAACCTTTGATTTGGTAACTGCATTCATGTTTTTATAAAAAATAAAAAAATAAGGCTTCCCAGGTGGCGCAGTGGTTAAGAATCCGCCTGCTAATGCAGGGGGCACGGGTTCGAGCCCTGGTCCGGGAAGATCCCATGTGCCGTGGAGCAACTAAGCCCGTGTGCCACAACTACTGAGCCTGTGCTCTAGAGCCCGCGAGCCACAGCTACTGAGACCGCATGCCACAACTACTGAAGCCCACATGCCTAGAGCCCGTGCTCCGCAGCAAGAGAAGCCACCGCAATGAGAAGCCTGCGCACCGCAGCGAAGAGTAGCCCCCGCTCGCCGCAACTAGAGCAAGCCCGTGTGCAGCAACAAAGACCCAATGCAGCCAAAAATAAAAAATAAAAAAAACTTAAAACAACAACAACAACAAACCAACCAAACAAGAAAAGAAAACATACATCTGAAAGATTTGCATCCTTGTGTTCACAGAACTGCTCACGATTGTCAAAAACTGGAAACAACTCAAATGGCCACCAGGGGGTGAAAGGACAAGCAGATTGTGGTATATTCACCCAATGGGATGCCACTGGCCAACAAGGAGGAATAAGCCATGGCCGAGTCAACCACGTGGGTGACTCTCACAGACGCTAAGCTGTGAAAGAAGCCACCCCCCACCCCCTCCAGCACAACACATTCTGTATGTACCCATTTGTGTGATGTCCACATCCTGGCTACACTAATGCATGGTGAGCTACGTTGGAACCCTGACTGATTACCTCTGGGAGGTGGGACAGGAGGCAACCTTCTGACAAGGTGGAGGTGTTCTTTATCCTGACAGGGTGTGGGCTTCACAGGTGCATCAGTTTGCCAACATTATTCAGTTGAGATTCGTGCGTTTCAGTATATTTAAATGTATGCCCCACAGAGCTGTTAAAATGTGCTAAGAATTGAGTGGGGTCTTGAGAGCGGGCGGAGGTCAGTGAAACAAGGACGGTGGATGTTGGTAATTGTTGAACCGGGTGATGGGGTCTCGAGAGTCTGATACACAGTCCTGCGTGCGTGTCTGCAGTGGTCCAGGCAGGAGGTGGTGATGTCGCTGGCCTCCCAGTCTCCTTGCTCAGGTTTGATCGCTACCAGATCTTGGTGGTGGTGTTAAGGCAGGTCCTGGGAGGTACCCAGAGCGTGGGATCACGGCCTGCACCTGCACACGTGGGGCGCTGAGAGAGAAAGCCTCACGGTAGGCGGGGCAGCCCTGAGCACCCTGACAGAGAACCGTGGACGGACGTGTGGAATTTCTGCTCCACCTCCAGCTCTGGGCCAGCTCACCGAGAAGCTTGCATCTCCAGTGACAATGTGGAATCAAGACAACATAGGTCCTGACGTAGGTGCTGAGTGGAGAGGAGGGTAGAGTTCCAGGCCTGCCGGCGTCTCGGAGCCGATGGGGTTTTAACAGTCCCCTTTCTACAGCCCCACACTCAGTCCATGCAAAAGGGAAAGAAACAGGCCCAAAGGTGCTGGGCGTCTATGCCCAGATGTCCGTACTGTGACCCGTGGATGTGGCATGTGGGGAAGCAGTGGGCAGTCTGATTGGCCAGCAGCACAGTGGCCGTGTACTGTCATTGCGGTGCATGCATCAGGAGCAAAGGCCGACCTCAGCTGCTGAGAAGGGGGCTGTTTGCCCCATTGTCTTTTAAAGAAGTTTTTACTGAATTATAGTTGATTTACAATGTCGTGTCAGTTTAAGATGTACAGCAGTCTTTCAGATATATATATGATATGTTCTTTTATACCTTCTCTTCCAATATAGGTTATTCCAAGATATTGAGTAGAGCTCACTGTGCTGTACAGAAGGTCCTTGTTGTTTATCTATGCTCCATTGTCTTTTGATTTCTAGAACTTCAGGGATGCTGACAGCCAGAGGGGCAATGCTATATAATAGGAGGAATCCCCGGTTCACAGTCTGGAGAGTTGTGTTGGAGCTCCGCTCCACTGCTGATTAGCTAAGTTGTGGTTCTTTTTTACTGTACTTACCGATGCCATCATGACCCCAGTTGCTGACATGACGTGATTTGTTAAGTTGAATCTTCGTGTTCACTGGAGTAATTGTTGAGTGTCTGTTGGGCAGCTGAGGAGATCGCCAAAGCCTCATGGTGATCCTTTTTGAAAACAGACTTTTATTGGCTAGAAAGTTCAGATGATGAGTCTGCCTGTACACCGGACTCAGGTGGGCCCCAGGAGATTCTGTATCTGCACAAATCCGAGTTTCAGAAGCGTTCAGATAATTGACACTTGTCATTCTAACTCTCTGGGTCTTTGCTCAAGTCTGTCTCTGCTTGGCCTCTCTGATCCACTGTTCTCACCTGTATTCTGTTCTTTCTTAAATGCCAAGTTCAGATTCTGCCCCCTCTGTGCAGGCCTCACTGGTGATCTGGTGTAAAATAAATAATAATTATAGATATAATAAAACTACAGTAACACTTTAAAATGCACGTTAATGTGCCATTCTTCTTGGCCGTTCCTGTCTGGGATCTCTCCCCAGTTCTTCAAGGGATACATACCTTTTTGGTTGGAAGCCTGGGATTGTTCCAGCAGGAGTGGAAAGAAACAAAGGACGTTGACTGTCAACTGGTGACGTCCCAAATGGATTTTTATGATGTCAAAATAATCATGAATCCTAGGCTTTGTTAAGAAAGGGAATCTTTCCTAAGGTCCCTTATTCGCACTAACCTACTGAGAGCTAGGTCTGTGGGGAGGACTTCGTGTCCGAGGCAGAGAAAACCCAGGGCAGGTGGCAAGGAGGTGAACAGCTGACTCCTTCTGACCTTGTGGGAAGAAGAGAGAGACGGGGTGATGGTGAGAGCAGGCAGAAGACGTTCCATCCTGACTCGTCCCCACAGAGCGAAGGTCACAGAAGGACGGTGTGGGGAGGAAAGGTCGAGAGCTGGGCGTCCACCGCACCCTCTCCTAGGAGGCCTGGCGCCGCAGCCCAGATGGGTCCTGCTGAAGCCGTGCAGAGGTGCTGGCTGGGCCAGTGTGTGGGCAGAGGCCAGGGCTTGGGACAAAGGGGACCTGTTTGCCTGGGGATTCCATACCTGGGGTCTGACGGCCAGCCCCGGGGCCCCTGACGGCACTGGTCACAGCTCAGCAGTGGCCGGCCCAGCAGGCAGGCTGGAGCATCTGCAGGACGGGGCCAGCAGTGGTCCAGAGAGGGCCCAAGCGACCAGCAGCCTTTCATTCGCGTCACCATCAGGTCACAGAAACCCCAGACACCTTGGCAATAAGATTTACGCCCAAGAGACAATTAACACGGATCAGACTGAGGTGAGACGTCTCGGACTGCTTTAACCTGCTGTCCTCCTCTCACCCCTTCCCCGGCCGGAGCCCAGGCGCCCGCCTCCCCCACCTGCTCCTTCCCACAGGGATGAGCGGATTCCCAGGGAAGCGCAGCCGGAGCCTGACGTCGGGGTCGGCCTCCTCGGGATTCAGTTCGTGTTTGTTTACCCGCGTGTTCTCTTCACGCCCCACGTTTCCCTGCAGGATGTGCAGGCTTCTCGGGGTGCGGTATTTTCCTGTGTCTAGTGGGCGCACCCCAGCAACTGGCATGATGCCACACGAATAAATGCCCAGTGGTATAGTAGCTGATGGAAGCGCCGCGCAGGGAGGTGGCTCAGCTCCGTGTACCTGAGGGGTCTGCCCCCACCTGGACCCCGCTGCTCTCTCAGAAGTGCGGCCCATTAAACCATGCCTGGTTTGTAGTTCTCTCATACATTGTTCATTGTTTAATGAAGGAACAGTATTTGTCTTTAATGATGCTGATGTGCAATGTGTCTCTCCTCGTTTTCATGAAGCAGCTGATTTATTTAAATATTTCCAGGTGTCTTGTATTCTAAATATATCTCTGTGTCACATTTTAGATATGAAACACATCTATGAAACAGAAACAGACTCACAGACGTAGAGAACAGACTTGTGGTTGCCAAGGAGGGGGGCTGTGGGGAGGGAAGGAGTGGGAGTTTGGGGTGAGCAGATGCGAGCTATCATACATGCGATGGACAGACAGTGGGGTCCCACTGTACAGCACAGGGAACTATATTCAATATCCTGGGATAAACCATATGGAAAAGGATATGAAAAAGAATATATGTAGGTATCACTGAGTCACTTTGCGGTGCAGCAGAAGTTAAGCACAGCATTGTAAATCAACTATATGTCAATGAAATTTAAAAGATAACTAAATACCTAAATAAAAAAACCCAAAATAGATCTCTGAAACAAACTGCTGTCGCAGTATTCGACGACGTTTGAAATGGAGAGGACATTTCAGTGAAGGAGCTCGCGCATCCGTCTGCTGGAAAAGGCTCAGGGCTTTAAATGCCCACCCTTCTCAATGGAAAGTGGACCATCATATCCAGAAGATGTCGGCATTCTTCTTTTGGCAGTCGAAGCCATTTCAGAGAGGCATTTCTGTAATTAAGAAATGAAATAAGCATGAGTGGGGCTCTTTCAGAGGTTCTAGGTACAATTAGAAGACACCTAATCGCCCATCACTCACCCTGATTAAAGCCATTGTCGCTGTGCCCTTCCTCGCTAGGGTGAGAAACAGGTGCTGGGCCCAGATGCAGCCGCACTGCTCCCCGCTGAGGCTCCTTGCCGAGGCCACGTTCACCACCAACCAGCGGGAAACAGCTGCTGGCCTGCGTCTGGGGGGCCCACTGCCTCCCATCCCCGGGACCTGCAGGAAAAAAGTTCCGGCATCCGGCATCACTTACCCAGGAGTGCGGATCCTCAACTCGCACTACGCAGGTTGAAACGTACCAAGTCCCCCCTTTTTAAGTTACAACCCTTCAGAAAAGGAGACAAAAAATTTGAAATGTGTTCACTGGAACAAAAATGGTCCCTTTAAAAATTTATTTGCAGCTGTGCCCAGATTTGATGGGTTTATCACATCACCGTGGGGCTGGTAAACACCGCACCCTGTAGAGAGCCAGACACGCCCTCGCTGGCCGCATCACTTCGTGGCAGGGCTTCTGTCAAAGCCCCATAAACTGAATCACCGACCACAGGCGAGGCTCTGCGTTTTACATGGCGCCTTGGTCCTTGTTTTTCCACCTGTTAAAATGAAAGATTCTTGGAATATCATAGGTGTAAGATTTGTTTATGATGCAAATAGAAAGATGCCCTTTCATCTCTCAACGGCTTTGATGTCGTGATACAAAGCTTTTAGTGCCACCTCCTCCCAGACATGCACCCAAGATGCTATCTGGTCCACAAACTTGGGCGCCTAGTATAAATACGCGGGAACCAATTACAAGACATTTCTGCTTTCAGTACTTTTTATGAGGAATTTGTCCACTTCTAAATTAATAGAAAGACGCAAAGAGTTTGTTGATACGTTTTTCTTGACGGTTTTAGAATTAAGGGAAGCTTGTTAAGATGGGAAAGTAGAAGCACCTCAGCGTTTATTTACTACTCAGACTTCGCGGTGGCCAAGCCCTCAGTAATCTGGGGCGCCTGCCTGAGTAGTCCTCCGCCGCGTGCGGGCATCCCCGCGCATAGAAATGTGGGTTTCTTTCTCTGCGGTTTGGATAAGACAGGCATTTCTCATTTTAATAAATACCGAAGTAAGAAGCCCGGTTTTTCTGTTCCACAGTCTTGGGTTTTAACTTTGGTTAGAATCTCCCCAAATTTTAAAAGTGTGGGTGCCTGGACCCCACCCCAGTCTACTTAAAAGAAAAAAAATCTCTCAGGCCTGGGCTTGGGATGGCCTTTTCTAAGGCTCCTGGGTCAACCTAATGTATAACCAGGACAGATCCACTGAGTCCCATTATGTTTTAATGTTATTTTATTCATTTAAAAATATGCTCACTATTCAAATACATCTGAGCACATAAGCATCAAGAAACCTGCATTTCCCAAGCTAGAAAAATTGGAAACGGTAGCTGTTATATTCGCTTTTGTTCATTGGAGAAACTTTGAATAAGAAACTTCAAGTTGTGTGAAAACTGTATACATACACTGAAATGTACTTCAGTCTCTGTTGAAATGGCTGGTAACATGTATGACCAAAAGAAGGATTTTGAGAGAGAGAATATCGCCAGACAGACAGAATTCCGAGACTGGGCAAAGCCCATAACATTCAAACTCCCAGGAAATCTGCTCTCAGACTTTCTTCTCCTTCATTTTAAAAATCTAGAAATAATCTTCTTTAAATGTTCATTTCTCCAGCATTAAAATAGGCAGGAAGTTCACGTAGCTAGTTAAAGTCTCAGTTATTGAAAATAATGCTGATACTAGAACATCCAAAACGGGTGTCTCATGGCTACTTTGGGGGTCAGGAGAGACGTAAGCTTCTCCCTTAAACTTGCTGAATTTGTGGGATCGCAGATCTTTCTCTCCAGACTGCTGCCCCCGCACACACTGCACCAGACCCAAGAGGAGTCTTTTAGATCATTTTCGAATGATGCAGTTACATCGTTGGGTGTAATTTCCGTGCTGAGTATATCTTATTATATTCTCATTTTGTAAAAGCTGGTCTTCTGCATATATATGTTCTTTTTTTACTGACCGGAATGTTTAATTAATTAGAATACCCCATCTTACCATCCTCCTGCATAATGAGAGTTTACTGTACAGCTATTTTTGGTCGCCTGAAATAGTGGAAAGCTATTCACAGTGATGAGTACCTGAATCTGCTGATTGTAGACATGAGTAATTCACAATATCCCATCAGTGGTGATGGGGAGAAGACAAGCTAATTGGCCCACTTGAAGGATAGAGCTCCCCAAAGAGGGCTGTCTTTCATGGCTCAAGTTCCATTAATCAGCGGGTCCTCGTCGAGCTCCTGCTGTGTGCCGCGCGTGCAGTTGGAGATGTGGGGCGCAAGGCAGAAATCAAGGCCCACGGCCTGGGCATCTCTTGATTCAGTTGGAGGCAAGACGCTTGCAGTAAAAAAGATTGCGTTTTTGAAAATGATCACATTATATCCTCACGAAAGGAAGGGCTCACTTGCCTAGGGTGGGCAAAATGAATAGAAGAATAAGGAATAAGATACAACTGCGTGCACTGAACCCCGAACAGAGAATGACAAGGTGCAGAGCTGATCAAAGCGTTGCTAACACAGACGGTGAGATGGGCCTTCAGGAACGGGCACCTGAGAGGTGCTGGTGTCTCCGGTGAGGTGGAGGCTGCCAGGGCCTGGTTTCAAGCTCCTGGGCTCTTGTCCTGTTTTTGTCTGTGTTTCCTGTTTGCACTGAGACTTTGCTCCAGGAACACGGAATGGCTGAGTTAGGAAAACGGACCTTTCAGCCCCGGGAGATTTGGATCCCAAAGTCAGACACCATCGAAGGTCAGGGTCTGACTGAGGCCCATGCTGAGGGTGCCAGCTGCTTCAGTTTGATGAGCTGTGACCGCAGCTGGGAAGACTGACTGCTGGGCAGACCCCGTCACGTTTCAAACGTGCGACTTTATTTATGTTTTTGTCCACTTACAGGTCCCGCTAAAGTCAAAATAATGTCCTTTATTGAGTTTCTCCTGTCACCGTCTGAGATGCGTTTCTCTGACCCCTGGGCGGGCAGTGTGCCGTGGGCATGCACGGACAGGGTGCCCGGGGGCAGGCGGCATGGGAAGTACCCGGGCGACCAGGGTGCATCCCCCAGGCTCGCACCTGACTGCCTTCATGACCCAGAAGCGTCACAAAGCCTGAGGCCTGACCAGGACTCGAAGGCAGGAGAGGGGAGGAGACGTCGGGTGCCTTGTTTGGACATCACCTGAGGAACGTGGTGTCCGCTGGCGTTTGTGCAAACAGCTCTCTTTAGAGGTACATCTGCACGGCATCAGTGTCCGTCCACAAACGTGACAACGAGAAGTCCACATCTGCAGTGTGTGTGTGGTTTGTGTTGTGTACCCTTCAGGGTTTTGGCGGGGAGAAAGGGACTGGAGCAAGCCTGGGGAGGGGTCGGTGGTACCCTCACCCCTAATCACGCTCTATGGGGTCGCCTCTGACTACGTGTTCTAGGTGCGTGAATCCTGTTTGCACCGACTTTGCACTAAAGCAGTAAGAGTTGAACTCAACCTAATGGCAGGCTTTAAGAAGATCAGAATAAAGGTAACCCGAGGCAGAAACGATTTCAAATAACACTGGGCAGTCCACACGGGAGCTTCCACTGGGAGGAAACGATTCTGCCGAAAAGGGCTTCGCCGGCTCCGCGAGGGCCTCTCATTTTTGAATTCAGCATCACAGTGCGATATGTCCCTCCTTCTTGTATTTCATCCCCACTTAGCTCCCCCACTCGGGCTCGGTTCACATACTTTGATTTGATTTACAAATTTTGCTCTTGGATTTTAGAGGCATTATTGAATCCATGCTGCTGCCAAAATAGCCATCCTAGGTTTCTCTGTTGGGTTTTTGGTGTCACTTCAGCTCTCTCTTGTCATCTTATATTCCTACTGGGACAGCACCTGAGCTGTCACCAACACTGTCCTTGCAGGGGCTTAGCTTGCAGCAGGCGAGACTTGAGTTAGACCCACGCAGTACAGGCAGCCCTTTTATCTTAGATGCACGGTGTCCCTGAGAACCTGTCAAGGTGCCGGGCGGTCCAGAGAGAAACGTACCTGCTCTCACGGACGGTTTAGAATTTAGCGTGAGATTTTTGTCTGTCTGATTTTGCCCGTTCAGGCAAACTGCCGAGGGTCACACGTAGAAGCATCAGATAATCATGAGAAAGACTTACAGGCAGTGTTGGATCAAAAGTGAAAAGTGTAGCCGAAAGTAGGTACTGCTTGTGCTGTGACATAAAATAGCATTGTTAGAAATGAATGCTTCCTCTGGGATACTGTTGGAGGGGTAGGTGGGCCTCCATAATGTAGGATACTCCGTCTGTTTGCTAATATTGGACATTACATCTGTAAGCATCTTTTGACTCATTTTCTGGGTTTGGGGGCGGGGTGCCAGTAGAGAACACTGTCTCACCTGAGAGATCAAAGTGCTTCATATTTTGAAAGCTTTTTACTACAGTTTCCAAAGTGACCTTCAGAAAGGCTACACCTAGACTCACGGCGTGTGACACTTTCTGTTTCCCCAAACACCTGACAAAGGTGGGTTTTAATCTTTGCCACCTTGATAGGGAAAAAGGCAATCTTGTTGTCTTAATTTTTTCTTTGAATTAACCTGTCTCAGAATATTAGATTGGATATTGTATCTCTTCTTGTTAAAGTATTTCTTTTTGCCAATTGCCACTTTGGCCATAGTTTTCCTATTGGTTATAGTTGCACATATTTTAAAATGTTGATAGTTTTCCTTTTCATTGTATTTATGATGTCTTTCAATTTGCAGAAATTGTAAGCTGTCATGTAATAACATCTGCCAAGGTTTTCCCTTACGATTTTTTTCTCTTGCTGCTCTGCTTATGTAAGTAACCTTTACCTCAAGGTTAAAAACAGGTTTAAAAAAACAAAATACGGTTTCTTTTAGTTTATTTTTAATTATATCTTCTTTATTTTAGCTTAGTCTTTCTAGTTTATTTTTCTTTTAGTTTATTTAGTTTAGTATTGTACAGTTTATTTTTATGCAAAGTTTAAAATGAGGTCCTAACTTTATTTCTTTCCAAATAGTTAATGAGTTTTCTCTGTATCATGTTTAAAACTCTCTCCTTTCCCCAGTGATTCTGAACACCACCCTGGTCAGAGCCTAAGTTCTTATTCCCACGAGGACTGCATTGCCCAAAGCATGCTCCTCAGGCCATGGTTATGAGAGGTTTTAAGAGAAGTTATGTTTGTAAACAGCATGCCCATTCGAAGCGTTTTTGGAAGCTCTGTTTAAGCGACATTCACCAGACTTCTTTATGGTAGGAGTTCTCAGAACGTTAATGTGCTCACGTGTACTGGGTGACAGCAGCTGCTGCTGAGAGCTCACTGACCGACCGCCGTGCACGGGTTCTGACTCTCTGTGTGTTAATTTATGTAATTCATCGTGCTGTGAAGTTGGTGCAATTGTTACCCCGAGTGACAGACCAGAAACAAGCTCCGACTTTCCGATGGCAGCAACGTTTCTAAAACGTGCCGAGCATCAGACCCCCCATGTGTTCACTCATGTCTCGAGCGGTGCCTCTGTGGACTCGTTCTGGCCACTCTTCTTCCTGTCGGCTCCTGTCTGCATCATCCTGCCACTGTGTTCTTTTTAGCTCTGGCCGTGCAAGTTTTACCTTGAAGTTTTCAGTTAGATTAATTCTTTTTGCCAGATTATGCTTTAATATAACTGTTAGACTCATTTGTCTAATTGTACAAATAGCAAGCAAGCAAACTGATAAAACTCTTTAAAGTTGTAAATAAAATGGCAAGAGGCTCACAGTTAACCTGAGGAGAGTCGATAGTGTTACCGTCCTCGGTTTAATGGATGTGATGCAGATGCTTTACCTTTCCATTTCTTCAAGTCTCCTGTTTCTCGGGTTTTAAAATTTTCTTCATATGTGTCTGGCACATTTCCCAAGATTTTGTGTATTTCTAGATAATTTCTATTTTGATATAGTTTTTTGTTAAGTGAGACCTTTTCTCCATTATATTTTTTTAAAGTACAGAAAACAAAGATGCAAAAAGCAGCCATAAATGGAACTGGCAAATATGAGCGAGATCAAATACCAGTTATGACAATAAATACAAATGGGTTAAAATTTTGAATGAAAAGTCAAACCTCTTATCCTGGTTCAGAAAGAAAAACAAACAATATGATACATGTGAAACACAGACCTAAACAAAAAGTCAGAGGGGGTGGGCAAAGACACGTCAAGAGAACACACACACACAGAGGACAGGCATGACGTTAATACTGAAATGTCATTAAAAGCAAAAATCATTATGTGAGACTGAAGTGTTTGTCCTATATTTATAAAAGTGCAATAAGTAACACTGTTTTAGTAATCATCTTTAATGCCTGATAAAATAGTGAAGAATATACAATAAATATGTAAGCAGAATATAAGAATATACATAGAACATAAGTAGAAAGAGTAGAAATTTTTTCTTATATTATCTTTAACAAGCTTTCTTGTTTTACTTTTTGTGGTTAGTTCTACAATCTCTGTGTAACTAATTTATATACACAGTGTGAAGTAATAATCAAGGCTTTTAAAAAATAGGTCTGATTGTCCGAACTCTTTGTATTAGGGAGAATGACTTCTCACTGTTCAGCAGCACATTTGTCTTAAACAAAGTGACTAAATTTAGGGGTCTATTTCTGGCTCTCATTTCTGTTCTAATCATCAATTTGTTTATAGTTTCACCAGTGCCACCCCATTAATTACTGTAACTTTCAAAGATCTTACATTTAGTAGAACGTGTCTCCTGCCTTCAAGAGTATCTTGGCTATCCTTGCCTATTTGAGTTTTCGTAAAGTTTTAGAATCAGCTTGCCAAGGTTCTTCAAAAAAAAGTCTCTCGGATTTTGGTTAGGACTGCACTTACTGTATAGATCAATGTTGGTGAATTAGTATCTCTACCGTATATAATCTTTCAATCCATGAATACTTTATATACTTCCATTTACTTAGTTCTCCTTTTACTTATAATAATGTTTTATATTTTTCTGCAGAGAGGTCTTGCATATCTCCTGTAAGATTCATTCATAGTTACAGATATTATTTGATGCTATTGTAAATGGTTTTCGTTCATACTCTCCTAAAGTAGAGCCTGAGACGAGAATATGAGCATAGGTAGTTAGAAGGGAATTCTGAGAATCAGACCAGCAAGAGTGGGGCAGGAGAGAGAGGAAAGCCCCTTAAGTAGGTGTTAGTGGGCGGCTGGGACTCAGTCTCACAGAAGAGAGGACAGGTCCTGTCCTTCCCACTGAAGAACAGTCTGGGGCATTTGCCAACAGTTCAGTGGTCGAGGGTCGCCTCCAGGGGTGTTACCGCTCCTGCGCGTCTGAGTGTCTGTTCGCAGACTGAAAAGACTTCTGCGGCTGGCTTCAGACCCCACAGTGTGTGCCTGACGTGGGACCTGGGGATGTGCATGGAACTGTCCACCACAGCTGTGCTGAAATCAGGCTGGCCCGAAGGATGCATCCCAGGGCACTGCAAAATCTGCTGTATTATTATTTTTTAAAATGATTTCTGTTTGCTGTTGGCGGAAAGCTATCCAGTTGATTTTTATATAGTGACCACAATCTGGTAACCCTCCTAAAGTCACTTTTTAAAAAAAATTTAATTATTTTTGTGTTGGGTCTTCGTTGCTGCACGTGGGCTTTCTCTAGTTGTGGTGAGCGGGGGCCACTCTTCGTGTGGTGCCTGGGCTTCTTGTTGCGGTGGCTTCTGTTGTTGTGGAGCATGGGCTCTAGGTGCACGGGCTTCAGTAGTTGTGGCTCACGGGCTCAGTAGTTGTGGCTCGTGGGCTTTAGAGCGCAGGCTCAGTAGCTGTGGTGCACGGGCTTAGTTGCTCTGCGGCATGTGGGATCTTCCCGGACTAGAGCTCAAACCCGTGTCCTCTGCATTGGCAGGTGGGTTCTTAACCACTGTGCCACCAGGTAAGTCCAGATTCACTTATTAATGCTAATAATTTGTCTATCGATTCTCTTGGATTTTATACTTACAAATTTGCATCATCTGTGAATAACGACAATTTTATTTCTTGTATACCAATCCTTACGCCGTTTACTTCTTTTTATTGCAGTATCTAGGCCTTCCAGTGCAGTGCTGAACAGAAGCTATAGGCCAGGTAGCATCCCCTATCTTGTAGAGAAAACTTGAAGATTTCACAGTTAAAGTAGGATGTCTGGTGTACATTTCTTGAAGATATTCAAGAAATATCTTTATCAGGCTGAGAGCGTACTCTTCCACTCATAGTTTTCTAGAAGGTTTTGATTGTAAGTGAACATTGAATTTTACCATTTTTTAATTCTATAGAGATACTTTTTCTCGCTTCCTACTTTTTGTGGTGAATTACTTCGGAATACATTGCTATTCAGTTATTACCAAAAGGTCTTTGCAAGAAATGGCATTGATGGAGAAATCAAATTCTTGTTCATCCATTACACTAAAGAATGCTGAGGACCATGGTTTTAAGGAAGAGGTTCTTAATTTTACTGTTATTTTTCTTATTGATTGATTGCTGGATTGCCCACAGGCCTCTGGTAAAGCCTCTGGGCCCCTTCTCAGAATAAAGTTTCTCGGTGCATAAAAATAAAATATCCAGGATTTCAAGGGAAACAAATTATGTTGAAATATGTTGTTTCAAAGGAAACAAGTAGTAAAAACGTGAAACAAATCGGTGGTGTAGTAATGTATGTGCTTTTCGAGCAACATGTTAAATGACCAGGCCTAGGGGCAGGCTTCATAACCACCGCGGTTCTGAAGTCGCACTGAGCCTGAATGGCATTCTGAGATGTCTTCAGCAGTGGTCACGGGATGTGAATTTTTCTGTGATTTCGCTGGTAATTGGTTTGCTTGCCTAAGAGGTCAGTAAAACAGAAGACGTGATTTTTCCATAAGTTTGCATGCCCTGAATTCTCCCTGTGGCCCCTGTGGGGCTTGTTAGCCCCAGGTGAAGAATTCCTGCCCTGGAGTACAAATCCTGCCCGGGTGGCGCCCGGCCGCGGGAGAGCCGTGCTGTGACGCCTCCCCCTGGAAGTCCCCGCACCCACTCCCACCGCATCCTCGGGAAAGCTGGGCTCCATCCCAGCGTGAGCGGCTCCCCTCACCCTTCACCGCCGCTGCTCCGCCCCGAGCCCCTGCCGTCCTCTGTCAGCAGACGTGCTCACGGTTCCTTACACACCAGTTGCATTTTGCCCATGTATACTGGCTTGCGGATCTGCCAGCCGCCTCCCCTGCTGGACTGTCAGGCTGTTCTGTTCTCTGGTGTGTATCCATTGCTAGCCTGGTACCGATACATGGGAAGGGGCCATCCATGTGTGTAGAAGGAATAAAGCGGCTCCTTTCTGAGTGCACTTTGGCAACGGAGGCCAGTGCAAGAGGGAGCCCAGCAAACTCAAGGTTGAGAGGCTGTCGCCAGTCGTGTGGTCTGCACCCCTGTCTGGATGGGTCCTGCAGGAGGTGGGTCTCCGACTCAGGGCCTGAAGAGCCAAGCTGCACTGCATCTTGCTTGTCTCTGCTGTGCTTTCGTTCTGACACCAGGAACCACAACCATTGCTGCCTGTTCACTTCATCTGCTAGAAACCCAGACCCCGAGCGCGGCCCCATCAGAGCCCACGCGGGACTTGCGTGCGTGCTGGACGTTGCAGGGATCGTTCCCGTTTGTCTTGTTTCCCTGCCTCCCCTCTTCTTCAGTCTAATGGCAGCACTCACTGGAAAATACGTTCTTGTATTGTGCTCACTTTTTTTTTTTTTTTTGCGGTACGCGGGCCTCTCACTGCTGTGGCCTCTCCCGCTGCGGAGCACAGGCTCCGGACGCGCAGGCTCAGCGGCCACGGCTCACGGGCCCAGCCGCTCCGCGGCCTGTGGGATCTTCCCGGACCGGGGCACGAACCCGTGTCCCCTGCAATGGCAGGCGGACCCTCAACCACTGCGCCACCAGGGAAGCCCTGTGCTCACTTCTAAAAGCTCCATCTAATCATTTTCTTTAAAAGTAATGTGTGTTTTTCTGTGTCTAATTGGGATGGAGAGTAGGGGAAACAGACAGGTGGGCCCTTCTTTTCCTGCCTGGCAGGACCACACCCTCTGCCAGGCCCTCTGCGGCCCACCCTGATGATAACAGGCAGAAGTGGTCACGTGGCTGCACAGTCCACAGTGGACGGGATCAGGGCAGCCCCAGGACGGAGGCCGGGAGGCGGGCAGCGTGTCTGTGCAGAGCCCTCATTGCGGGGGGCAGCCCCTCCCGCTGGTTCCAGTGGAGCCCGGCGCTTCATCTTCTGGGAGCATGGAGGCCTGAGGCGGGCTGGCTGGTGCCCCCTGCGGTGAAAGCCACTCCTTGTGCAGGCGGATCAGTTAAACACATCCCAGGTTTTAAGGGAAGGTGGGTGCAGAGTCCATGAAGCCGCCTGCTGGCCGATGGCCTGCTGACTTCTGTTTCTGACCATGGACTCCACTCTCTGCACCCTGTGTCCCATTCGTAAGTTCTGCTGGGTGGCAGCTTTTATAAAGGCGGTTTTGGGGGGAAGCTTCTCATGAGTTCTCAGAGCCTCTGGGCCCTGCCTTTCAGCTTCCAGGTTGGAAACCGGCTCCCCTGTTAATTATCACAGATGGGATTTTCTTGGGCCAGACCTCACTGCATGGGGTAAGCCCCGTGCTCGGTGAACAGGATGGATGTGAACGTGTTCTGTGGTCCTTAGAGGATCTGGTTCTCTTCTGCAGAGGAGATAGAGAATAGCATACAGTTTTTGTGATTTCTTTGGTAGAAGAATTACACATTTTTTGGTGCCGTCTCTGTAATAAGGTATGTTACCGTTCAAGCACAGTGCTGCTTTTTGGCACAGTTAACATCGTACGTAAGTAGATGGGATGTTTTCTGAGGCAGCTGCTTTAAACGTGCTTCACAATTCCTTCCACGTGAAGAAAAAGAAAGCGATTTTTGCCCCCCGTTTTAGAATTTCATTCCGTTGCAGAGGACTTTGGGCTTGGAGTGAGACACACGCCAAAACCTCTGTAGTCCATTTGAATTCCAAACATGCTTGTAGATCCCCAGGTCTTCTGAAAACTGGGGCTCTCACCTCGGAAGCACCCGGCTGTTGTCTCAGATGCGAACGCCAGAGCTCACCTTACATTCATCTTTTCATTTGGCCCAAGCAAAAGGAGACTCGTGTCTGATAGCGGGTACTTCCTGGTTCAGATGGGCACTTCCGTTGCGAGTTACAAAACCATTTTGATTTTGTGAAAGTCCGTTAAGTGCTGGCAACTGATAAATATTGCTTGATGTCATTACCATCGACACCTGCTGTCTGTGGGGGGTCAGTCTGCCGAGAAGGGGCACATTCGTCCAAATTAATCGGAGGGAAGGAATGAAAGGCAGCTGCTTGCGGTGCGGGGGCCCCTGGATGAGCTACACTTGGCTATCGTCCATCCCTCCCTCTCCTGCCCCCAGCAGTGCACAGCCCTGAGCCTCTGAGACCACCTGGCCCCGGGCAGGTAGAGAGCATCAGGGCAGGTGTGCTGACGGTCATGCAGCTGTTGTCACTGACGGTGACGACTGACCTCTGCTGAGGCACTGGGGTTTATTGAAGGGAGACATTGGTCTTCTTCTATAGCTTTCAACATCACCTAGACATTTTCTTGAGAAGTTGATGGAAAAGTAGCCACCTCCCAGTCCTTGCAATGGGGGCTTGGGTCCAGCCGACTCCAAGGGTCAGATCTGGGGAGGGGGCCAGAGTCATGGCATCAGACATCCTGTGGGCTGGGTTCTCTGCTTTGCTCCCTTTCAGAAAGCTTGGCATCTGCAGAGGATGGGGAGAACCAGATATGTATTCTAACTTCTGGGAAAAAGTCATTCACAGGACATGACCCGGTAGGGCAGAGGTAGCACTCGCCTTTATTCAAAAACAGAGCCAGTTGGGCTGTTGGGAATAACAGAAGCACAGTCCTGCGTACAAAGTAGATAACAAACAAGTACCTACCGCACAGCACAGGGAAGTATACTCCATATTCTGTAATAACCAATAAGGGAAAAGAATCTGAAAAAGAATATATATATATATATATATATGTATATGTATAACTGAATCACTGTGCTATAACGTGAAACTAACATGACATTGTAAATCAACTGTACTTCAATTAAAAAAAAAACAGCCACTATTAGAGATGAGTTCCAATAAAATTAAAATATTAGGGGTGAGAACGAACTTAGAAATCATCTGGTTCAAGTGTCCCTGAGACCCACAGGAGTCCAGACAGGCAGGAGCTCACATTGTTCCCAGCGCAGCGGGACGGCCAAGCACCTGCTCCCCCGAGCCAGGTGTCTTGGAAGCTGCCGCTGGGCAAGCTGGCTGGGCTTGCTGCCAGCGTGGAGACCCAGGAAATCCCGTAAGAAGCCCCGGAGCCTCACACTGACCCTGTGGATCGGAGCCAGGAGAGTGGGCCAGGGATGAGCGTCAGAGACAGAGCTGGGGGACCTTTCCTGTTAGGAGGGGGATGGGCACCATGTAGCCAGTGATGCGGAGTGAGATATGCACGGATAGATAGCAAACCGGGACTCTGTCCAGCACCCAGACCGGGGTCTGCTCGCGGCCACAGAGCCGAGCTCCTCTCTCCAGGCTGCGCTGCACGAGGCCGCTACGTGAGCCAATTGACAAGCTCCCTGAGACCCCAGGGACACGGGCCCCCAGGAACGAACACTGTCGACTGGCTGGGGGCCCCGCGCTGAGGTCAGAGAGACCCTGGCTGTGCGTCCCAGCGCTCTCTCTCATTTGCTGTTCACATGTTGGATTTAACCTCCCTACGCTTGTTTGTCCTTATTCCTTATCTAAAATGTAGGGATGATCACAGTATCTTGTATAACATTATACCAGGTAGTTCCTGGAAAATGCTTATTAGCATAATACCTGGCATGTTATTTGCAGCAACTGTTAGCTGTGATGAAGTGAGTAATGGGGAAGGTAACCACACGAGCAGTACGATGGTCTAAGGATGTGACCCACAGCGGCGTAACCACAGCCCCACTGAGTGGCAGCATCTGCTCCGTGCACAGCCAGCTCCGGGCTGTCTTAGCCTTCCTCAGTATTTCATGCTTACGGGATTGGCGTGCCAGGCATTTCCACACCACCTAAAGCTGAGTGCCAGACGAAACGTAAACACAGGGACGAGGAGGGGGGACCTCAGGCCGCGGGGCTGAGGCAGGCTGGGGTCCTTCCTCCCTCTGCTCCACAGGCTCTGCAGGAGAGGGGCTGGGGGCTCCCAGAGGTGGCAGTGAGTGGGGTGGGCCCCGGAGCTGCTCTGGCTTTCACAGGGGAGTCTCTCCTGCAGACGTGTGTCAGCACCGTGTGAGGCAGAGTAGGGCCTCTGAGTTCCGGAGGCCACGAGCCGGGAGCTGGTGGCTTGTGGTCTGAGCACAGGCTCCCGTGAGCAAAGGATGTCCCCTGGGCCGCCAGCACCACCGCACTGCCTTGGCCAGAGGAGTCCATTCTGTGGTTTCATCGGTAGGTCCAGTGTTTGGTGCTGAAACGTACTTACAAAACTAGAGTACCGAAGGTGGTGACGGGGGCGAAGTATTTTTTTTTTTTAATTTTACTGGAGTACGGTTGCTCTACAATGTTGTGATTGTTTCAGGTGTACAGCAAAGTGCTTCACCTATACCTGTATGTATACCCATTCTTTTCCAGCTTCTTTACCCGTATAGGTTATTACAGGGTATTGAGTGGAGTTCCCTGTGCTAAACCGACAGTATATATTCCAGCTGTGCCACTTCACCAAGCACAAGTGGACTCAGAGCTCGCCGCTCGGTCTGCCAGGAGCACACGGTGGCTTAGGGGCTCTGGTCCCTGTGTGTCTCTGCCGGTGTGCTGGGCGGGG
The DNA here is from genome assembly GCF_964270905.1 of Leucopleurus acutus. Lineage (NCBI taxonomy): Eukaryota > Metazoa > Chordata > Mammalia > Artiodactyla > Delphinidae > Leucopleurus > Leucopleurus acutus. The sequence continues at coordinate 106,958,217 of NC_139144.1, read as the reverse complement.
ACCAGCCGGGAGTTGCTCCCATGGGGCCTGCGGGTGGATTTCTCCATGTCGTCATCACGGAAAGGTGGTCGTCGGTCGGAGGCGACGTCTAAGGGAAGCAGGTGATTGCAGGACAAATGACCTTTCGTAGATCATGGTCTACGATGAACAGTGGCTCCTCAGAGAGGAGCCCGACACGCTGGGCCTGTCGCCTCCCGGGCAAGGTGACAGCTGAGGGCGTCTGGAAGGGCAGCTCGGTCAGTTCTGAGCGTTTTCTGTTCAAGTGGTTCAGAAGGCCAGTGCATATGCCTTATTCCCGAGAATGAGAAATCCACCTCCTCTCCTCCTGGAATGCGCAGCAGGGGCCCCCCAGCCTGCCCCCACTCTCCTCTGCTCCCGAACACGTCTTACAGCCGGTTTGCAGGGAGAGACACTTGTAACGAGAGCCAGGCCGTTGCTTGTGAAGATGCCCACTTGGTAGTTTCATTTCATGAAAATACTCGGCTTTCTTTGTTGTCCTGGGAACCCCAGATCATCCGGGATCTAGGACTTAAGGTATGAGGAAATGCCCGTGCAGGGAGGGGTGGGATTCGATGGACGGAGAGCTTGGGACCGCTTCTTGAGTGACCTCAGCACCTCCGAGCACCTCAGAACACTCGGCAGCAGGTCCTTTACATCGTCCAGACCATCAGATATCTTGCCAGGGAATTTTACAGTCTTTAACCATTCTCCTTCTGAAGGCGGCTGATGGGTTAAAGGATCCCTCTGGCTTTGGGGGCGTCTTTTAAAAGCACGAGCAAATTGCATGGTTATTATTGGTAAGATTTTTCTTCCAGAGTTTAGCCTCATTCCTGGAATGCTGGATAGAAAGCTGAAGTGCTTTTTCTCTGACGATGATTAAACACAATTTAGGGGAACACAGGGCACGAAAGACGCGGGGCTCTGACTCACCCTTCGTCCTGTTGAGCGGCCTGGGCCATCCTGGCGCTCTCCTGCCTCTTCCCTTAGGATCGAATATTTTCTGCTCATTTGAAGAATGGTGGTGTCACCGCAACTTGTTCAGATGTCTGAGAGCTAAAAGCTGCCTCTTGAACCTGCAGTCCTTTAAAATTTACGGAGGAACATGCTACGCCAGGCTCAACGAGACTGGCCCCACGTAAAGTCAATACTTGCCTAAAAGCAAACACAATCTTCGAATACAAGGTTGAAGCAAAAGAATGCCATCCCCCAGCCCCTCCCCCGACCACTTGTCTCCCTTCGGAGCCTGTGATGGTGTCCGGCCACGCTCCCCCTGCCCGGTGCGGGTCAGAGGTGTGTCATAGCAGACACCGGAGTTAATATTAAACTCCAAATTAATAGCTTAGAATAACTGTTACATGCTTCTAGTGCCAATTCATTTGATAGCCGTTTCTCTCCCTCCTTTTACAAGGCGGGGAAATGCAGTGCATAGTTTCCTGTGGCGAGTTCTCAGGGGGGGCGTTTGTGCGCTCCAGTCGCCACCGACTGACTGTCCTGACACGTGTGATCCCCTCGAATTCTGCCCTGGGACGATGTCGGGGGGAGCCCTTCAAGCAGGGCTGTTAGAAAGTGCATTGAACATGCTCCTTATTGTAAGATTTATGCTAGCTTATGCTAGAATAACAATGATGCCGTGGTATTTGTTTGAAAATGAAAGGATTATATGGTCTTTGTAAAATGAGGAATTTAGTTTTGGGGAGAGGCAGTGAAAGGGTGATTTATTTTTTGTTGATGTTCCTGTGAATCCTTTGATATGTCAACTTCTGTCACTGAGTATTAGGACACTTGTAATTTCTTGAATCAACCAAGATGAAATACACACGGCCTCAAATAATCTATGTCAAAAACTCAACCGCGCAACGTAAATGCCGGCGCTTATTGTAAGGTTAGAACGGGTATGGGCTATATGGTCTCTAAAAACCTGCAGGTAATTAAATTTTGTGTTTTAGCGGGGGAAAGAGCCACAGTTCTCCCTGTGTTGTTCAGTGGTGAGAGACCTGTTTCCCTTACGTACAGTTTTTTTCCAGGAAGAGACAATAAAAGAAGTTACTCCTCTGAGTTTTGATCAGTTTCCTGGGAAGCTGGTCCTGCTTCCAGGACGACAGGCACCCTCTCCAATCCGTGCTTGCAAGTCTGGAATTTTCATCTGGGATCATTTGCAAGGAGAGGGATGGCTTGGGTTTCGGGGTGTGATAACAGTGGCCTCAACCGCGTTTGCTTTCCTCCTGACCTATCCGTGGGAGATGGCCTGGGACCCTGCACCGTGAACACACCCTGTGAACCGTGTGTTTCCTCTTCCACGTCTGGCCACTGCTGCACTGAGTTCCCGAGAGCAGGGCCGCTGGCTCTGTTTCCCTCATCACTTTATCCCCCTGTATGTGCCTGGGTCTTCGTGGACCATTAGATGTGTGAATGCAAACTACGCCCGTACAGATGAGGATTCTTGGCCTGAGAGGGGAGATGACTTCCCAGAGGCCACCCAGCTGCCCAGCAGCGGACCTGGGTCTCCGACTCAGATTTCTGGACTCTGGGTTCAAAATCTTTAAAGAATGTGGTATATTTATACTCGCTGATGGCTTGCTGACGCCATCGCTTTTCCTTCGACAAGTAAACAAACTACTTCAAAACAAAACCCAACTTGGCTCTAATTCCCACTGGTAACAACAACTCAGGTTCCCTGGGAAACTTAGTGTGTATACTTTTTTATTACTTATGGTGTCAATTGGCATTTTTCTCTTATACGTCGTATTTTCTCTTTCTCTTCTTGTCTGTAGTGCTGTCACGTGACAAACTGACTTCAAAGAATGCTTTCTATGAAAAATTAGAAACAAAACATGTTGTTATACGTTCAGCTGAAAGAATAATAGCTAGTTTAGAAGCTAAGGAAGGCCCTGGCTCTTGCTAATAGAAAGCCTGGGGTGTGTGGAGAGCGTGCGAGGGCAGCGGGTGGCAGGGATGAGTGACCCGGTGCTGCCCGGTCACTGTCCCCGCAGGACCCTGGCTGGTCCTGGCTCTGGTCTGTGGCTCCCGAGAGCCGTGCTGGGTCCGGGAGCGCTTTGTTCTTGGAAGCCGCGTGGTCTCACATCATTCCCGACTCGGGGGTCCTTCCCTGCAGCCTTGAAGGCCTGGCCTGGTTTTACTCAAAGGTGAAGCTGGGGGCCCGGCTCCGTGTTTGGACAACATCTCTCTCAGAGATGGGTATTGTCGTTGGAAACGGAAGTGCATTACTGAACCATCTGGGAATCAGAGACGACAGGAAGTGGGGTCCTGTGTTTCCCGCTATTAATTATGCATCGGATCGGCTGGCGTGGCCGGGCTGGGACGAGCACGGGGAGAGGAGAGCCCGGGTCCCCTTCCCTGGCCCGGGGGCGACAGCTGCGTGGTTTTGTGGGTTCCTGGTCTCGGTTTACTCATCTCTAAATGGAGGGTGCTGGTGGACACGGGGAGAGTTAGGGAAGGAGTGAGAAAGTGGCGTGAACTCTTGAAAATCTCCAGGAGCTGAGCCACATGGGGTGTTTTCTCTTTAAAGTGATGGTCTAAACTCTTCACTTTCTGGTCCCCAGCCCCTTCATTCCTGCGTCCCACGCGACTCTGTGTCCCCAGCCCCTTCACCCAAAAGCTGCTTCTCCTCCATGGAACCACCCGTGTCCTAACCACGCTTGTCCTGCAGAGCAGCGTGGAGGTCAGGGAGTGACCGGTCCAGTCTTGAAAGGACAGCTGTGTCAGTAGGCAGAGTCCTTTCCGTCATCTCTCTCTTGTGCAAACACATGCGCACACACACACACTCTCAGACACACATACACAGACACACACACATATACAGAGACACACACACACACACGCACACACATATACAGAGACAGACACGCAGACACACACTCAGACACATAGACATACACACACTCACAGACACATACAACCAGACACACATACACACATAAACACACACACTCACAGACACACAGTCAGATACACACACACATACACACATGTATGCACATGTACACACACATGCACACACACATACACACATACACAGATATACACCTCACACAGACACTCAGACACACAGACATACACACATGCAGAGACATGCACACAGACACACACACTCACATACGCACACTCAGACACACACAGATACACACATTCACAGACACACTCAGACACATACACAGACACATAGGCATACACACATACATAGACACACAGACACACACAGATACACAGACACACAGATACACACTCACACAGACACACACACACAGAGTCACACGCATGTGTGCCCCTTTCATTTATTTTACGTGTTTTCCTGAACCCAGTCACTCTCTCCTCTTCACCTTTTTCCGTCTGGCCTGATTGTGGACAAAATGAAGCAGAAAGTATTTTTATTTTCCTCTGAGTAAGCTGAGAGAGGCTGTAATTTACTTATAAGAGGGACTTCACTAAAAAGGAAAAGAGAAGGCAGAGAAAAGTTCAAAATGCAGACGCCTGCTGTCACGGTGACGCTGACACCTGGGTGCCGAGGACACACGTCCCCGAGCGCAGCCGGTGGGAAGATGCTCCACACGCTCGCACTGATATCTTGCTTTCGCCCTGTGAGAGTGCAGTTTCTAGTTTCTTGGGTGAGATCATCGGAGCACGCTTTAAAGCCCTCGAGGGGCTGCACTTGATCTCCAAAGAGCTGCGGGGCCTTGAACGCGGGTCCCTGGGGGGGAAGCCTTTTCCTGAGCTCACCCACCAGGCATCTGCCTGTGTGCTCCCAAGGCAGGCGCGGCCTCAGACCTCTGGGCTCATACTGTTCGCCTCTTCCCTCTCTGCACTTAAAAATTGACTCAGAATTTATTAAGAGATTCCAGTTTAGAATTAGCTATGGAAAGATGGCATTTTTCCATCTCAGTCTCTTAAAAATCACCGCAAAGATGCAAGAAGAATAAGAATAAAAATGCAAATGCCCTCCTTACAATAAAATGAGGAGACATCTATAAGCCTGAAACACAATATGTGGGGGAAGGTTGCCAAGGAGAGAGAAGGTCAGAGAGAGGCCCGGGAGGACTTCTGGGGGGGGGCACCCAGCTGCAGGCCTCGGGACGTGCAGACAGAGCCCCTCTCCAGGGGGAGGGTCCTCTCCCCTGGGGAAAACCAACAATCAGATGATGAGCTGGCAGCAGGAGCTCCCTGGGTTCAGTGTGGCATGAAGGCTCGAGAATCAGAGAAGCCAGAGCTGGATTCAGGAGTTATGCAGTCAGCTGTATTTGTAAAAGAAATGTGTGTGTGTGTGTGTGTGTGTGTGTGTGTGTGTGTGTGTGTGTGTGTCAGTGTGTTGCTGAGCCTGAGGCAGCGTGGAGGGAAACTCTACATCAGGAGCTGCCCTGCACTGCTGCCTTCATTGGCTGGAGCAAAGTAAACCTAAATGAATCTATTCATACAGGTAACACTAGACAAAAGGAGAATTCCCGTTTGCTTAGAGCATGACCTTGGATTCTCCACCTAGTGTGACTTCATCAGATGGCTCAGAGGAAGAAAGCTCCTCATTCAGTGACAAATGATCATTTAAAAGGTCTATTTTAAAATGCCAAAGGGAAACGTATTAAATTAACAGGATGAACAGATGGCAAATGAAAGCTCCTGTTTGAAAAATATTGCCTAGAGGTAAGCGACAATCATGACCAAATCTACCATCATGAATTTTTAAAACCAATAAGGCAGTTTACCTCAATAAAACAAGAGCACAAATACAAACTATAAGAGCTCATGAAAAAAAAAGGTCTAGGGCTTCCCTGGTGGCGCAGTGGTTGAGAGTCCGCCTGCCGATGCAGGGGACACGGGTTCGTGCCCCGGTCCAGGAGGATCCCACATGCTGCAGAGCGGCTGGGCCCGTGAGCCATGGCCGCTGAGCCTGTGCGTCCGGAGCCTGTGCTCCGCAACGGGAGAGGCCACAGCAGTGAGAGGCCCGCGTACCAAAAAAAAAAAAAAAGGGCAAATGGTGAGCAGGTAAAGGTCACTGTAGGTTGCCAGACTTAGGAAAGACTTGAGTAAAACTACCATGTGATCCAGCAGCCCCACTTCTGGGTGTGTGTCCAAAGGAAATTAAATAGGATACCAAGGAGTGCCCACAGCACCATGTTCACGGCAGCACTATTCACAGTAGCCACAGAGAAACACCCGAAGCGTCCGCTGGGAGAGGAACAGACCAAGAGGATTCAGCATATACACAACTGTCATCATCTTTTTTTTTTTTTTTAACATCTTTATTGGAGTATAATTGCTTTACAATGGTATGTCAGTTTCTGCTTTATAAGAAAGTGAATCAGTTATACATATACTTATGTCCCCATATCTCTTCCCTCTTCCATCTCTCTCCCTCCCACCCTCCCTATCCCACCCCTCCAGGCGTTCACAAAGCACCGAGCCGATATCCCTGTGCCATGCGGCTGCTTCCCGCTAGCTATCTACCTCACGTTTGGTAGTGTATATATGTCCATGCCTCTCTTTCGCTTTCTCACAGCTTACCCTTCCCCCTCCCCATATCCTCAAGTCCATTCTCTAGTAGGTCTGTGTCTTTATTCCTGTCTTACCCCTAGGTTCTTCATGACATTTTTTTCCTTAAATTCCGTATATATATGTTAGCATACGGTATTTGTCTCTCAGTTTCTGACTTACTTCACTCTGTATGACAGACTCTAGGTCTATCCACCTCACTACAAATAGCTCAATTTCATTTCTTTTTATGGCTGAGTAATATTCCATTGTATATATGTGCCACATCTTCTTTATCCATTCATCCGGTGATGGGCACTTAGGTTGTTTCCATCTCCTGGCTATTGTAAATAGAGCTGCAATGAACGTTTTGGTACATGACTCTTTTTGAATTATGGTTTTCTCAGGGTATATGCCCAGTAGTGGGGTTGCTGGGTCATATAGTAGTTCTATTTGTAGTTTTTTAAGGAACCTCCATACTGTTCTCCACAGTGGCTGTACCAATTCACATTCCCACCAGCAGTGCAAGAGTGTTCCCTTTTCTCCACACCCTCTCCAGCATTTATTGTTTCTAGATTTTTTGATGATGGCCATTCTGACTGGTGTGAGGTGTAGTTTTGATTTGCATTTCTCTAATGATTAATGATGTTGAGCATTCTTTCATGTGTTTGTTGGCAGTCTGTATATCTTCTTTGGAGAAATGTCTATTTAGGTCTTCTGCCCACTTTTGGACTGAGTTGTTTGTTTTTGTGATATTGAGGTGCATGAGCTGCTTATAAATTTTGGAGATTAATCCTTTGTCAGTTGCTTCATTTGCAAATATTTTCTCCCATTCTGAGGGCCGTCTTTTGGTCTTGTTTATGGTTTCCTTTGCTGTGCAAAAGCTTTGAAGTTTCATTAGGTCCCATTTGTTTATTTTTGTTTTTATTTCCATAACTGTCGTCATCTTGATTCATTGAGAACTGGGGCTGTGTCTTCCGCCACCTCTGTCCCTCTGAACGGGGCACACACAGGGCCCTACAAGTACCTTACATTGTCTCTAAATGGATTCAAAGCCTAGGGTTTTACAAAGGTGGTCATGTCCCTTTTCTCCTTCTGTTTAACTCCTAAGTCCTGCTTCACCGATGAAGACTCACCCTCACCAGCATCGTGATCTCTGCTTCGTCACGACCCCTGGCAGCCTCTCTTCCATGCGGCTCACGCCTGCGCTTCCCCTGTACTCGCGCTGTCTTCCGCTGCTTGACGTGTCCCTGCCTTATCTTAGGTGACGCAGATTTTACACCTCTTCCCAGCATCAGCTGACGTCTCGTGCCCTTATTTTTTTTGCTCCTCTACATCTTTCAGTGACTTCGCCAAATCCTAATCTCTTCTTTTTCAGTTTTCCTATTTAGGACATTGATCTCCAAATTCTTTTGATTTTGATAATGATGAATTCAAGTATCTCTTCTAATGTATTCTAAACCACACCTGAAGTCAGGCTGAGTAGAGTTAGGGCTCAGTAACTGTCTTTTTATTCATTGATTGACACACTGGAGGGTATTGCAAAGGGGCAAGCAGGAAGCACCGTTAGCTTATCAATAATACATGCTAATGTGATCTGTGCATAACTGTGTGTAATTACTTTGCAGGTGTTTAACACTCTGTACTGTGGGTGCATTTCCAGAATTGCTGCAGTGTGCCCGTAATTGATTTAGGGGATCTGCAGGTTAAAATATTGGTGGTTTAAGAAGGATGGAAACTTGAGTGGTAGTAGATTAATGATTACTGTAAAAATGAAAGCAGAGATGAGTTTTTAAGCTTTTGGTAAGGGGAACGGTAATGATTCTCTGTGAAGTATAGTCCCGAGAAAAGAGGGGTCACCTTCCCTAAAACACCCTTTCCATCCTTAATGCTTTATGACTTTTCTCTGTAAAACAGTCACCTCGTGGCGGTGTCTCTTCCACAGACATGGGGTTGTTTTTCCAAAAGCTGAGCCAATCTCTGCCTAACTGATAAATTACAACAGAAAATTAAGATGGAGAGGAAAGAACTTAGTTTGGCAATTGAAATCATTACCTAATGCAGACTACCGTCCTTCTGACGCCCCGTCCCCTCTGCCTGCTGGCTCTGCCTGGGCATCCTGCATGACGCCCCTAGCGCTAGACTGGAGATGAGAGGCAGGTTTTTTAAAGCAGAAGCAACAAAGATATGAGAGATTTTCTTATATTGTTCAGGGAAAAGATGCCTGATGTCGGCAAAAGTGGATTCAAAGTCTGGGGTTTTCCAACAGCTGTTGCGTCCCTTTTCTCCTCCTAGTAACTCCTGGTCCACCTCGTCAATAAAGACTTCCTCAGGGTCACTAAGACCCAGGAGAGACATTATTAAGGAATTAAAACTCCTTAGTTTTCTCGAAGAAGGAATTGAGGCCTTGGGAAAGGTTACTGGAACTACCCGAGGCCTACAGCCAATACCCATCATCCTCTTCCTGCCTGGCCACCTGTTTGGATACTCAGTTCATCTGAGCCTTTAACTGCCACTTGCCTGCCTTTGGCCACTTCATGTGTTTTTATTTCCGCCATTACATCCCCATCGTGATGTGCTGCTGGATAGCAAATGGGGCTCGATGCTGGTGGAGTGTCCAAGAATATGAGTGAAGTACCAGTCGGCGAACAGCCGTCGGGGGTTTAGCTCTCCGACGGAGGCCCAGTTACAGCTGCGACCGTGGGCTGCTGCGTTCGCAACTTGCCCTTGTGCCCTTTCCTTTTCTTTGTATCAGTAAACATGGTCTCTAGCTTGGAGTTACTGGGAACGGCAGGCTTGGGAAGCGCTCTGCGTGTCTGTTTTTATCGTGCCCACGAAGTCACTTCTCCGTGTGTGGGACCAGGAGGCTGCCTCTCCGGGCGGGCTAGACGGCGGCCCCTGCTGAGCCTCAGGGAGCGCCGCAGTGACCATTAGGGGAGATCCTCGAAGCTCTCCCGGGCTCTGCTTTCTCTGTAAGTTGAAGAAATGGGCCCAGACATCTGCAATGGCCCTTCCAGGTCCGACATATGGTCCTTACCCTTTAGGAAAGGACCATCACACCTTCGTTCTATGCTTGGACCCAGAACACACGGGGGATCGCGTGAAGGTTTGGTGAAGGGCCTGCGGGGCTGCCATCCCCTCCCTTGTGAGAGGCCCCCGACCCTCAAGGGTGTAGCTAGGAGGGGTCGCCACAGCCACCGTGGGGAGCAGACCTCTTGTGGGAGCATTTCTGCCGGGCTCTGCAGCCAGGGGCTTAGGCTGCCCGGGGTCATCTGAATGAAGGGTCTCGCGGGCAGCTCCTCACCCAGAAAAACACCCTTGCAGAAGGCTGCCCTGCGGGTGTCGGCACCCCGGGCTTCCCCGGCTCCTGGAGGCTCGCCACTAAATGGGCGCTTTCTCAGGCTGCAGTGCCCTCTGGGGCACGCATGCCAGGGGAAGGGGCGGCTGCAGGAGTGAGGGGCCTGACCGGTGCGGGCACCCGGGGGTGGGGGACGCAGGAAGGCCTGCAGCTGCCCCATGGGGATTTGGTCACCTGGACCTCCTGCTGCCTGGGGCCAGCGGGGATGGAGCTGTCCGCTTCGGGAATTTCCTTCTCTGGGAACTGACACCCTATTTGTCATTCAACCTTGGTTTCTTAGCTCAGCGCAGAGAACATTAGGACTTAGCTGTCCACACCTGCGGTTCCTAAGACGTGGGTGTCCATCTGGTTCCTGGCCGTTGCCCTGTCCACACCTCTGAGCCCACAGACGGGAGGCGAAGCCCAGAGAGATGGCGTATCGGCTGGGGCCTGGGCTCCTGTCGCTCCAGTGCCTCCTGTCCTAATAGACGTCTTTCCCCACCTGCTCTGCCACCTGCTGCTTTGCCCAGAATCTATAGAAGTGGAGGGGTTCAGCTTCATCTACAGCCTTACGGATCCCTGAGGGGACCCGTGGCCACAGGCCAGCGCTGGTGTCGGCCGGGGTCCAGGGCTTTGGTCCTCACTCCGCCACCATCAGTTACACGGCCTCAGGGACTTGTCTTAATTGCTCTGTGTGTCAGCTTCCTCATCAGTGATGTGTGAAAAATACCCACCTGAGGCGGTTACTTGTAAGGATGGAGTTGGAAAGATGTGAAGCTGGTGGCCCAGGGACAGCTGTGGTCCCCGCTCAGGGGCGCTCGCCCATTTCACTGTGGCTGCTACAGGGCTCCTTTCGGAGGGAAGCCTGGGCACCGCACTGAGACCGGGGTGGAAAGTCAGAGAAGAATCCCAGTGTAGACGAGGAGATCAGTTCAATCACACACTTGTTCACGGGCGCCAACCGTGCGCCCAGGACTCTCGGCAGAGCTGGGGGAGTCGAGAATCGGCGTGGTCCTCGCCCCGAGAGGTTCACCAAGGCTGGCCTGGTGAAGCCAGGTGGGAGGGGCCTGGGGGGGCAGGGCAGGAGTGAAAGCTCGGCAGACCCCCGTTTGGCGGCGACCTTTCCGTGGGAGCGAGGGGGCTGTCGCGTGAAGGTGCCGATGACGCGTCTCTTCCAGGAGGGGCTGTGACGCCCGGATGTGCGGGTCTTCTGTGCCCGGCGAGGCACCTCGGGCCGCCTGGTCTCCGGGCAGGTCCCCTAGGCTTCCTGGCATCAAGGTTGGGCGGGAGGGGCCGGCCAGACGGCGGTAAGCACCGCCCCTCCAGCCCCATGCTTTGTAAGTTCCACGTCCTGCCTGCCGAGGACCTGGTAGCTGAAGTGACCACGTGCTCCGGTGGCTCTGCGCCTTCAGCGGCCCTCGTGGGAGGGTCTGCAGGGGCCGGTGACTCGTCTGGGAGGGCTGGCCTGAGTGTGATTTCCTTCATTGGTCTGCACTGAATTTGCATGCCTGAGAGGGGTCCATTCCCATGTGTAATTGTGAAATTCTCTGGGAAGTACCATCTGCCGATGGTTTAGCAGACTCCCTTTCTCTGGGCACATAATTCCACGTCTGAACACAGCCCCTAGCGCCGGGCGTGAGGAAAAGAACCAGCGGTTACCCAACACTGATGGGTGCAAGGTCTGCTCAGATGCACCTGTGATGCCAGTCAACCTTCACGCTCTGTCAAGAGTCTTTAGTTTTTCCAACTGTTAATGAAGAAATTGATATTCTTAACTTGCAAAACAATGACTCCAACACAAACGATCCCAAATCCAGGCCCTGCCCGTCTCCATGCGGTTGGGTGACCTCCAGATCTCAGCTCGAACTGGGCTACCTCTGTACCTTGACTCTCCATCCACCACCTTCCTAAACCGCCCTGCCCCCAGGGCTCGTTTCTGGGGGTTCCTCGCCTTCTCCCTGTCCCATTCCCTCGTCCCACTGGGAAACCAAAGTGCATGGCTCCAGGCTGGGGCCACTTCCAGACCTCCTCCTGCAGTGCCCACGCCCAGACTTGCCGTAATAGTGATACTCACACCTCACACCTGAGCGGTGCTTTCTGGTTCACAAAAGCCCTGTCGATGCTCTTACCTAATTTGAGTCTCGCAACAATCCCAAGACAGGCACTTTATCCTCATTTTACAGCAAGGAAACTGAAGCGGGTGGCGGCCGGTGGGGGGGAGCCCATATCTTGGCTCCGAGCTCAGAGCTCTTTCCCTGGGATCCTCGGGGACACCCTTGGGAGAAGCCCCGCACCACGGCCTTCCTGGACGGTCCTCCCCCGGACGTGAGCAAGGGGACCGGTGTTTCTCAGACTCCACGAGACGCATCGCAGGAGAACCTGGGATGACCTGCGGCCAGCTAGGGCTAGGGCTGGGGCAGGCCCCAGGGGGAGATACGGGATGGATTCTCTCCATCCCCAGCTCCTCCCTGCTGCTGCTGATTCCTGGCTCCGCTCTACCCAGGGCTCCTGAAACCGAATACTTCCTGATGTGTTTCCTTAAATAGTAACGCATCACATAAGGTTCTAACGTGCTTCCCCAAGGAGCTCACACGTTCCCGGGGATGACTTGCTGTTAGGAACGATTCCCCTGTTAGGGAATTTTTCCTTTCCCTTCGAGCCTTCTGGGATAAAATGCATAGAATAATGCCTGGCAACCGGGCAAGCACTTAATTAAAATAGTTGTGGGGTGCTTGATTAATTAATTAGTAATGTAGCCACACACATTTGAGAAAAAAGGCAGTGCTGTTGGAGGTCTGACACAAAGGGGTTCAGGTTCTGCTTTCCTTTTCGGAGCTCTCTTGCAGGTGGCAAAGCAGAGCGGGAGAGGTAGGTCAGTGGAACAATATTTTGGGACTGCCACTGGGAACGTTTTTGCTTGTTGCTTTTTCCTTGCTATAGTAGTTCAAGTGGACGAGCGTATTATTGGAAAACCTCTTAATAATGCCTGAGCCGATTCAAAGAAATGGAGAAAAGCGATGAATGCGGAAGTGATGCAGAAGCAGCTATTGTTAACTGAGGTGTGTGCGCTGGCTCAGGGGCCAGTCCCAGGGTCTCTGGCCTCGGTAGGATGTGTGGGTCAGTGGCTCTGACCAAAGGTGGCGAAGCTTAAGCTGGTGATGCCAGGAGCAGCGGCTCGGGGGACGGTCACCTCTGTCTGATGGAGGCTGGCCTGTCACTGGGAGGTCCAGGCGGCAGAGGAGATCGGGAAGCGCAAGCCTCAGCCCGGGGTCAGAGCAGCATCTGAGAACGGCAGCAGGGTCGGGGCTGGGGCTGGACAGCTCGTGCAGCTGCGGTTCGAGAACCCGGGAGAGGCCCAGCCCCAGCCCCGACCCTGCTGCCGTTCTCAGTTGCTGCTCTGACCCCGGGCTGAGGCTTGCGCTTCCCGGTCGGGAAGGGGCGTGGTTTCCTCCTCATCTGAGTCGTCAGAATTCACCGGGGAAGGAGACTGCTCCAGGTGGAAGTGGGACGCCCGGGACTTACTGAAAGACACGTTAGGGATTTGTGTCCTGAGCCCGGGCCTTATTCATGTTGTCACCCTTACGGCCAGAGCACCTCTTAGTCTGACCTCATTCCCACGAGAGCTAATGGCTCCAAAGAGAGTCTCACTAAAGAGACTAAAGTTGTGTTCACGCAAGTTCTTGCCCAAGGGCCTGATGTTGGTTGGAAAGGAGCCGTTGTGATATTCAGAAGTGTCCTTTCTATATTGCCACATATTTTAATCCATAAAAGTCGAATTCCTTGTTAAAATAGTGGAATTGAAATAAAGACATGTACTTCCCACGTGGGTCAAGCTTTATTTTCCCACCAAAACCAAGCTTTGCCTTTGAACTGGGAGAAAACAAATCAATCAGAGCAAACCACCACCACCACCACCAGCGGCGTCAAGAACAAGGGCAGCAGTGACACCAATGACCGCTGACAGGCCGCGTATCCTTCCGTCTATGGGGTTTAGGGCTAAACTGCGGAGTGATGCAGGAGACCCCAAACTGGACCCAGAGTCCCGCGTTTTTCCACCTTGTGTCCAGGGAGCTGCTCCCGGCCTCTGTGCTGTGGCCCACGAGGACGACACGGGACGCTCCAGCGGCCCTGCTGTGTTCCCAGCAGCGTCTGTGCTTCCCACCCGGCCATCAGGACGGGCCTAACGACAGTTGCCGTGACGGATCCTTCCGCTGACGCCTTTTGATGTCTCTGCCGCTGCTGATGTCACTTCTCATGCTGCAACCTCCCTCAGCAGTACAGCTGAGCGAGCTGTACGTGGGATTGCCTGAACCCAGGGGCCCACGGACCCCACATTCCTCACGGCTCGTGACCCGCTGGACCGCTTGATGGTGCCGGTGGCTCTGGAAAGTGTGTGCAGGCGCGGCGTCCACTCCCAGGTCCCTGGGGCTCTGTGGCCGCTTTGTGGACAGTGGGGACTGCTCTTCCCCTGGAGGCCCCTTCATCGTGGGTCATTTCTCTGTTCGGAAGCCCCCATCCTGGGACTGTGGCAGCAGAATTAACAGCACGTGACACTTTACTCCAGTAAGGAAGTCTTCCTATTATTTTTAAAAATTTATTTTATTGAAGTAGAGTTGATTTATAGTGTTGTGTTAATTTCTGCTGTACAGCAGAGTGACTCAGTGATACGTGTACATACATTCTTTTTATATACGTATATATGTTTATACATTTACATATATATGTATACTTTGTTTTGCATATTCTTTTCCACTGTGGTTTATCACAGGACACTGAATATAGTTCCCTGTGTTACACAGTGGGACCTTGCTGTTTATCCATCCATTCTGCGTATAAGTTTTAGGACCGGCACAGCTACCGTGTCTGAGATGCCCATAGTTAGAGACAGAAGCGCGGCAGGAGACACATCCGACTTTCCTGCCATGGCTTTTCTGCACCTGCGCTTCAGCCTGTCCCTCTCTTGGTGACCGATGATGGTGGCCAGCCCCCGTGCCTCTTCAGGTTCTGCCCGTCCTTTGAGGCTTCCCTCCCTCCAGCCCTGGGACACCTCCTCCGGGGTCCTCAGCGCTCAAGCTTTTCTTCCCAACTCCAGGCACTCATAGAGTCTGGACGTTTCCTAGGATAAGGCTGGAGTACATCGTGCATTACCTTTCTGGACATAATCATCAGGGAAATGCAAATCAAAACCACAGCGAGATCTCACCTCACACCTGTTAGGGTGGCCATTATTTTAAAAGGTTAAGTGTTGGTGAGGGTGCGGAGAAAAGGAAATCTTCGTGCACACCTGTTGGTGGGAATGTAAATTGGTGCAGTCACTATGGAAAACAGTATGGAGGTTCCTCAAAAAGTTAAAAATAGAACTGCCATATGATCCGGCCGTCTCTCTTCTGAGTATTTACCCAAAGGAAATGAAATCAGAACCTCAGAGAGATACCTGCTCTGCTTTGCTCACCGCAGCCTTGTTCACGATAGTCGAGATATGGAAACAACCTGTGTGTCCGTCCATGCAGATGCATGGATAAAGACATTGTATTTGCACTGAATGATGAAAGACTTCATTCTTCATCAGGGTGTCTGGAAAATGAAGCTGCATTTGGGGTACATTACAGATAGGAAATTATCCATCCATGGTGTGTACAAAGCTCATTTAGAGAACTTTTCCCCAGCTATTACCAGATACTCCAAATGACCAGTGTTTAGTGCTTTACCACTCTAAAAGGCTAGATGTGAAATCTGACAGAATCTATCTATATATGCCAAATAATATTCCATTATATATTTTATATGTATCTAAAATGGAATATTATTCAGCTTTTAAAATGGAAGGAGATTCTGCCATTAGTGGCAACATGCACGAACCTGCAGGACATGATGCTGAGCGGAACAAACCGGACGGAGAAAGACAGAACCTGCACGACCTCGCTTCCATTTGGGCTCCAAAGACGCCAGAGACACAGAGGCAGAGAGTAGAACAGTGGTTGCCAGGGGTGGGGGGCGTGGAAGTGGGGAGAGACTGGCCTCGGGGTTACGGGGTGGCAGTCGTGTAGAGGAGTGGGTCCGGGGGGCTGACGCGGAGCCTGGGGACTGCAGTGAGCGACACCGCGCTGATGCTGGGAACTGGGTGAAGGGGTGCGTTTCGTGCGCTCCCATCCCATGCGCAAGGTAACTGTGTGAGGAGACGGGTGTGTCAGTCACCTTGACTGCAGTCATCATTTCACAAATCATCGTGTTGTACACCTTCAATATATACAATTCTTATAAAAAGAAATTCCGGTGAAATGAACCAAATGGCATCCTTGCTCCCATCGCCGTGGGAGCGTGGTGCCCGCCAAGTCAGGGTCGCGTGAGCACGCGTTGGTGGCTGGCCTGCTTGGCCGCCGCCCTGAGCTGCCCCTGCTTCAGCGCAGGGAGTTGGGACCAAGGCTGACTTTGTGGATGGGCAGGAGGCGGGAGCACACAGGTGCGCCCCCTCCGTTTCGCGGCTTAGCCGCGGGGGCTCCGATGGGGGCCGGCCAAGGCTGGGCCGTGGAGGAGGCGGGGCTCCCCCCCCCCCTCCCCGAGACCCGCACTGCACGCCTGCTGCCCCCGGGCCTGGCGCCCAGCGTCCTCCGGGTTGGAGGCCTTGCTGACCGGGGCCCCTGGGCTGGAAGGAGGCTGGAAAGGCTGGCTGGGCCGTGGAGATTTTCCACTGCAGCGTTCGGTGGTGATTGTGTTTGCTCTAGAAATAACCTTGTATCCTGCTCCCGCCTGAGGAGATGTGGGTAAAGCCCTGACCGAGCTGGAGGCTCAGCAGAGGCTTTTCTATTTTTAGGTGCTATTTTATGACTCAAGTTTTGACTTCCTGGAAATGATGTCATCTGAAAAGTTGCCCGAAGTTGGAATCTTCCAATTCTCAACCCATTTGTTTATTGACTGATGGAATAGTCTCAGGGCAGGAAATCCTACCCTAATGTATGATTGATCTTCAATCAACATCAGCTCCTAACACATTAGAAATCTCTCTGCCTGGTCCCTTTGACAAGTAATTAACAAACGGTAGCAAAGGCTCATTCTCAAAAGTTATTTAAAGGAAACGCGGAGAGAGGCATTTTGTAAGCAGAGTTCTTAGCCTGTTTAGCAGGGCTCCTGGAGGAAGGGTCCCACAGATGTAGCTTTTCAAATCAAGTTCAATGAATAAATAATCAGCACGTTTCTGCGGTGTTCTCTCCAGTCCTGGAGTTGCAGTCGCTCGTTCCACGGTTTAGTGGGTACCTCAGCAAGTCCCCTGTCCCCATCCCCTCTGGGCTGCAGTCTCTGGTTTCTTCTTGCAAGCCCAGCCGCATGGAGATCCCCAGACCCCCTTCGGGGGCAGGAGGCGTGTGCGAGAGGCTTCAGCCCCCCTGGTCTTTGTCCTGCAACCCCCCAGCTTGCACCTGTCCCCATCTCCCGATGCCCAGGCCTGCTCCCCGAAGGCCGCCTGGGTGCAGGGGGGTGAGTATTTCTCTGTCACTAGCTGTCGGGGCCGGTTCTTTTCCTGAGCATTTTGTAGTAGGATGATTGGTCACCCGGCGTCTCTGGCTGTTTGGGATTTTGGTGGTACCTCCTCCCTGGTGGGTCACCCCTGAGTGTTGACGACGGCTTAAGCCACACCTGAATTCCGTACAAGGTACGGGTATCCGCCGCTTTTCCAAAGTTCGCCTTATGCTGCTTTGCTTTTGCGAAAGGCCCACATTCGTACCAGTTTTCACTGACCAAAAGAAATCTGAAGATTTTCACTTTTACAAAAAAAAAAAAAAAAGGAAAATCTTGTTTAGCTCAGCGTGTTTGGCAGTGAGCGTGACAGGCGCAGCGCCCACCGCAGCAGTGAGAGCGGCCCCGCCAGGCTCCTTCCCGGAACCACACTCAGCAGCTCAGCGTCAAGCCGCCACTGTGAGCTGTGAGCCGTGTCTGTGAGCCTCTGGGCTTCGTCTCGATTGACTTTGTGCGTCCGCGAGCAGGATGGTTTCCTAGGATGCTCTACTTTCGTGGAGCGGGGGAACCTGTACTCCCCCCAGGGTGATGTTTTCAGCTGGGTCCTTTCCCCATCGGCCCACGATGCTGGGATCTTGGAGAGTCGGCGTGTGTCTTCCCTGCGTCCCGCGGGTGGAGGGAGGTGTTGGGTGTAGCCCACCTTCCCCCACCAGGGGTTCCACCTCCAGGCTGCCCCCCTGCCCCCCTGCCCCCGCTCTTGTCCAGGAAGTCCCACTGCCCGGGAACAAGGGAAACCCGGGGTTGGTGAGAGGAGGCGTCTTGCTCTGCCTCCTCCTGGCTGGAAAGCACCATGGGGACAGAGTGAGGGTCCACTTTGGCCTGGTTTTCAAGATCCAGTTTCCACTTCTTCAATGTGAAACGTTAGGTGGGGGGTTAATGTCTCTGGGCTCGCACTTGCCGAGGCCTCAAACACGGGAGTGGCTGTAACCGGCATCACTATTTCCGGCGTAGATGTTATCTCTTAAGGCACCTTATCCTTGACGCCTTCCTCCCCGTCACCCCCGGTTTGGTGGCCTTTTCTCTGCGGTCCCACAGCACCTCTGCCATCGTGGACATCTCGCCCAATGAAAGCATTGCGTACACGTGTCTGTCTCCCGGGCGAGTGGAGGACAGGGGCCCCTCCTGCCTGCCTGTGAGATTGTAGAACTTGGGAAAGTGTCTGGTGCATAGCGGGTTCTCAGTAGATATTTAAGAATTAGATGAGATGTGATTAATACGGGCACTGCACACGCGCACCCAGCTGCCCTTTGTTTGCAGGGAATGCTCTTCCCTCGTCTTGAATCTCGAACGCTGAAGGCATCCCTGTAACCTCTCTGCATTGCACCAATATCTTGTTATCTTTTTATCTTAAGTGTAACCCCCTCTGCTGTTTGAAGTAACAGACACATCTATCACTAAAACCTGGGTGTGGCTCTAAAGAGCGGACGTTTACGGCGCTAGCCCTCCATTTTCAGATCTCAGGACTCATTACCTTTGATGATTAGGAAAGTCGTCTCATAGCGATATTTTAATTTGATTAAAGGTGCCGTGCCGTCTCCCCCAGGGTCTCCTGAGAAAACTCGTAGGCAGATGCGAAGTAATGGAGTCACTTCCTCTCGCCCCCCTCGCACTCCCCTCGCCCGGAGTTCGCCCTCTGGATCTTCAGCCCTTGCACGTCTGCAGGGCACCCCGTCCTGACTTGGGGGATCGGCAGTGCAGGCGGCAGCGGGATGAAGTGAGAGAGGGGCCCGCGGGGCAGGTCTGTCCACGAGTGATGGGCAGGATGGGGGCAGTCGGGGAGGAAGCAGAATGGTCAAGTGGGGCGACTGGCCCCCATCCAGGCCCCATTGCTTTCTCACGTCTCAGGACCCCAGGCCAGGCACACACAGCCCGCCTGGCTCTCTTATCTGCCGTCAGAATCCCGGGGCTGCTCTCCTTTTGTGGGAGCACCGACCCAGTCCATCTGTCCTGGGGACTCTTCCTGCCAAAGTCTGATTAGTTCTTTCCCAGAACCAATCAAAGGGAAACATAAAGTGAGGCCAACATACAATTTAATAAAAAAAATAGCAGTGGTTAACTCAGAGGAGGAGGTCCCTCACAGAATGCCAGGCCTAAGAACATGGTTAAGGGAGAAGCACGACTTTCAAAAAGAAAAACGGAACTGGTGTTACTACTCTTTCTCTTTTTAAAAATCTATAAAATAACATTGTACAAAAAATTGCTTCCTTTGGGAATGCGTGAACGGTCCCCACGGATAAAAAGGTCTTATTTCCAGGCATCCAGTTTATTAGTTAATTTCAAAATGACCCAATCACACGCCCGTTAGATTCAAGGCCGTGAGCTGGCCTCATGCAGGTGAAAAAGACACCATTTCTCATAGACTGAAATTTGGGGTAAATCAGGAGAGTGAGAGGATCTCCAAGTCATATGGTCAGTGTCCCATGCGATGCAGGGTCACTTCTGTGATAACTTAGGCAAGTGGCCACGTCTCCTTCCCCCCTGATGGGCACTGACCACTTGGTAATGGACTCACTGCCTCTGTGACCCCCTCGGGCATGCTGTGCCTGTCCCTACGGCGCCAAAACATGTCTTCTTTTATTTCCACTTAACGGTTCTTTCGGCTCTTTCTCTTGGAGTTACACGGGAGGCAGCTTGGAATTTTGGAGAAAGTCAGTGTGACTCTCCATCCCTCTAAGTTTCCTTCAGCCGTTCTTCTTTTTTTTTCATTCATAATTTGTTTTTAATTTGGCTTTCCAGCATTTACCCACCCCCCCACATGCCACTGTTTTCTTTTTTCCTCTCTCTTTTTTTTTGCTTTTAACACTGTTATTGGAGTGTAACTGCTTTACAATGGTGTGTTAGTTTGTGCTGTGTAACAAAGTGAATCAGCTATACGTATACATACATCCCCATATCTCCTTCAGCCGTTCTTATTAGCGATGAATATTTTGCATTATGCAAGTAACTTGGATGTGGAGTCAGACTCGGCACTGGCCACTTACTAGCTGTATGAGGTTGGATACATTTGTTAACAATTTGAGGTTGATTATGAGCTTGTATTTTCTCACTGGTAGAACAGGGACGAAAATGCCATCTCATGAGATTGTTCTGAAAATAAGACGATTACGTGAGTGTGCCAGCGCGTATCCAACGCGTCTTCGCGCGTCATGAACATTTGTCATCGATGGCGGGATGAGTGGCCTCGGTCTTCCCTCGGTCTCATTGGTTCCACTCTGGACCCGGCCTAGTTGCTCATTGGCTTCTTTAAAATAAATATTCCCATTTGAGTGTGGCACCTTGAATGTCAGTCTGGGAAAAGGAGTGCTGGCTTATTTCATGGCTTTCTCTGAACTGTTACCTGTGCAACCTGATTGGATGTGTTCTAAGCAGCCTTACGTCATGCAGTACATGCATATTGTAGGAGACGCTCCTCGAATTTGTCATCCGACCCAGACCCTCAGGTTTGTGTTTGTTTCTGGCAAAGCCGGGCGTCCTGCTCCGGTAGCTGCCAGTTGCTTTGTAAAGCCAAGGGCAGGGTTTCCCTTTCCTTCCAGCTGAGCTGCAGGCACGCTGTGCTCTCAGGCACCCGTCTCAGGCTTTTGAGATACAGTTGAATCTTGATGCATGGCTTATTTTATTGCTGCCGCCCCTACTTTTGTGTGTCGTCTGCAGTTCGGTTAAGCATATGTTATTTTAAAATTTGAGGCTAATCTGGCTGCAGTATCTTTTCTTCATCGATTACCGGCATGGACCAGCATTAAGGATTGCAGAGCCGGCGCCCCACACCTCCCCTTAAATGTGCTTTTGGTTGAAGAATATGACCTCCCAGCCTAGAGGAGGAATTTTCTTCCGTCAAGGACATGCCATCTATTTCTATTTCATCCAGTTTCCAAATACACTAAAATGGAACATGAATTAATGCAGAGTCTTGCCTTCTACCACCTTCCTCCAGAATGATTAAAATCCATGTACTCCTTGCAGTAGCTTTACGGTTCAACCAACTGGGAGTCCATCTAGCAATACTGCTGTCCGTCTCACCCTGCGTCACCATGGTGGAGAGCTTCGCAGATACACCAGCCATCCAGATGCAAGAGATGAACAGTCACGGTGGCTGTGAACACGTCCTGAGTGCATCGTGCTAAGTGATGTCCCTAAGTCGTCCTAAGGAGCCTATATGCTAAGTACAGTTACTGTCCTTCTCTTACAGGTGGGAAAACTGGGGCTTGGAGAGGTTCAGGAACCTTCCCCAGATCACAGACTAGAAAGTGGAGGAGCTGGATTGGAACGCAGGCGGCCTGGCCGTCTTAACCACTACTTTCTCCTGGATTGGTTTTCAATCTCAGCAGTTGTCTAACTTGTTTCAGTAATAATTCTTGACCTTATCACAGAGCTCAATTTTTTTCTGGAGAAGTTAAACTAAGGGATAGATGATATCTTTGGGGAATGGCGTGGGAATACCTTTGCTACAAAGAGGGCTACAGACAAATGACAAATGTTACTTTATTCATTCCAGTCTAAGTTTGCCCCTTTGGTTTTCTTCCATCCAGCGACAGTTAACACTTTCATGTACAATATTATCACAAATTATGACACATACTCTTTTAAAATTAAAGACCAAATAAGTAAAAAAGATTTTATTTAGTGCCTTTCTGGACTCGTTACGCCTTCAGCCTGGTCTCCTGTATATTAAAACAGTCCCCGGAGGCAGATAACGTGGATATTCACATCCACCATATAGTTAGAGGCAGTCGTCACTGAACTTTGAAACAATGACCTTGAACTGCACTGCAGCATCTTCAAAAAAGTCATTTAAAATCCATTCACCAAGCCTTGTTCACTGAGCAGTGACACGGAGAGGAGTGAAGAGACTGTTCCTGTTAATTCTGGGTAAACATTGTATGTTGCTCATTAGACTGTTTCTTTGCCCAGCATCCCTGTTCAGCAATACTCTCCTACTTTCTAGGTCTACGAATCTGGTTATTATTTTATGATCTTCAGAACTATAGGAGGATATGAGCATATTGTATGAAAATCTACTTCAGTAGAAAAGATCATTATTTCCTAGGGTCCCATCTCAATTTATCAGATCTCGACTACCCAAGATGCTTTCGAGTCCTTCACATTGGATCCTGTTTTATACCAAAGGTTGCATGAATTTTAAACCCTTCAACAAACTGGTTTTGATCAGAGAGGATGTCGAGTACTCTAAGCCATGAAAGAGCTACTGGCATTTTCTTAAAATTCCTTAAATAGTGATAATTACCCAAGACACGGCGAGACCTCCAGCACACGGGAAGTGGTCCTCCAAACGGAGCAGCGAGAAAAGGCCAACAAGACGGAAAACCTTTAGAACAAGGAAATGGACGCGAGCTCAGCAGAGCGGGCTGTGGGTCCCGGGTACAATTCACTCTGCTTCCCGGCCTCCATCCCCGTTTGTGTCATTGCCCTTCATCCTCAAGAACGCCGCAGCCACTGCTGACGTGTCGTTTCCTGGGCCAAGATGTCCATTTAGCGTGTACTCAGAGTGCATCTCCGCCGTGCCTGCTCGTGGTGTGAGGCTGGGAGATGGCTCACGTTGCAAGCTGTGTTCCGAGCTCTGGATTATTCTGGGAAGGTGTCCTGCAAAGTGCACTACGGGAGAATCCACCCGGTGTCAGCCAGAGGCATGGCCATTAGAGTATGGGAAATTCATTTTTCTTTCGGGGATCTCAAAATACTTGACCTTGTTCTTGAGTTTCCCAAAGCAAGCACGCTTTGTCTCCCAGCTTTGAAAATCAACGGCAGTATCCCTGGTTAGCCTAGAATGTAGCAGCTTAAGAAGAAAGCTCTCTCATCTTCTGCATACGTCATACATCTGTCCTCAAGGCCCCAAGTTCATACCCGTGACGATGGTACACGGTCTTTCCCCACGGGGATGGGAGCAGAGAACGGGGTTCCAGGTGCGGTGGCTCTAAGGCGCCCGGTCACCAGAATAAATTCTTCGGAAAACACGACCGACGGGTGGCAGAAGTGCACACGCGGGCGTCGTGGTGTGGTTTTGGAGCTATGTGAGAAGAACAGAGGAAGGTTCATGACTTCTCACAGAATGCCCTGAAGTGACAACTAGATGGAGTGAAAGGGACGTCTTCAGAGGTGATCCTGGGAATCTAAGATCCCTCGTGGGGACAAGAGGCTGCAAAGCCTCAGGATTTCAACGCGACAGTGGATGGAAGGCAGCCCACGACCGAGAAATCAGAAGATGGAGCAGGGCTGGGGGTGATGAAGGGCCTGGACCCAGAGCCCTAGTGTGGACTTGAGAATCTGAGCCACACAGCATCATTCACGACTGCCGAGCTGTGGGAGCAACTTAAGTGTGTGCTGATGGATGGGTGGGTGGATGGATAAGTAGATGGGTGTACATCACACGCACGTACACATGTGTGTACACACATATATACATGTGTGTGTATCACATATACATGGGCAAACCTGCAGGACATTATGCCACGTTGAGTAAACCAGACAAAGACAGAAACTGCACGATTTCATTTATATATGGGATCTAAAGAAGTCAGATACGTAGAGGGAGAGAGTAGAGCAGTGGTTGCCGGGGTGGGGGTGGGTGGAAGTGGGGTACGGGGTGGCAGTCGTGTAGAGGAGCGGGTCTAGAGGGCTGACGCGGAGCCTGGGGACTGCAGTGAGTGACACCGCGCTGATGCTGGGAACTGGGTGAAGGGGTGCGTTTCATGTGCTCTCATCACGCATGCGAGAGAGAACTGGGTGAGGAGACGGGTGTGTCAGTCGGCTTGACCGCAGTCACCGTTTCACTGTGAACATGTGGATCAAGTCATCGTGTTGTGCACCTTCACTATATACACGTTTTGTTGAAAAAAACACTGTTCTCCAGACTTGTGGTTGTCAAGGGGGAGGGGAGAGGCGGAGGGATGGATGGGGAGTTTGGCATTAGCAGTTGCAAACTGTTATATAGAGAATGGCTAAACAACAAGGTCCTACTGTAGAGCCCAGGGAGCTATATTCAATATCCTGTGATAAACCATAATGGAAAAGAAAAAACAAAACCAGAACAAAGCACTGTTCTCAACTTCAACCCAAAAAACAGGATTTCAGGGACACCAAACCTACCTATTCAAAATCCACACCTTTAAATATAACAGTCTATATAATGGTACTTTTCTCAATATGTTAATAGGTTATTTCAATGTTTATGAATATATTGTCGATCTTGTTGACTTGAAAGGGGAAACAATAAATCCGTGGGACTAAACGTATTCAGCAGTTACTGTTCAGCCAGCAGTTCTGGGGTCTGGGCGTCGCATACCGCCGCTGCAGCCCTGCCCCTGTAGCCGGAGCTGGAGCAGAGCTCGCGGCGGCGGGAGACGTGCGCTGATGGCCCGCAGCACAGACCCGGACCTCAGAGCAGTCAAGGAGCCGACTCTGGGCAGGCAACGGACAGCTCACTGAAAACCAGACACACACAGGCCAAGCACGTGCAGAATTAAAGGGATTTAAAAAGACCAAAATCATTGCTTTGACACCTTTGGCAAACACAAAGTCACAACGTACACTGTAAATAGTAGTATTTTAAAGAGAGTCAGGTGAGGAGGAACACACAGACAAAAGAAGCATTATTGGCATTTCCAACACCCAGTCACTGACCGTGAGACCCCCTTTGAAAGGCGTCAGAATTCTGGGCACGCCCCCAAATGCCGACCCACGGAAGCACAGCAAGCGTGAGAGCCGGGGATGCCAAAGCGAGCGCTCTCTGTGGCTGGGCTGCTCCTCAGCCGTGGCCATCGATCCTTCCTGTGACGATGCAGAAATGGCTACCTGGAGACTGCAAAGGAGAGGGAGGCATCGAAATGTAGAGTTGCTAAACCGGAAGACACGGGGGGAAGGTCTAACCCGATGAACAGGTTCGCATGCTTCTACAGATGGCTGTTTAGTAAGAACTCAGATCTCATAGGTCCTGCCTAAGTTTTTGACAGCTGGGAGGTCAACCAACTAAAATTCGAAATAGAAGACCTTGACCATCGACCAGCAAAGCACGCGTTGGTGGGGATTTAGTATCACGGGAAACCTTTCTCCATTACGGACCTGTTGTCCACCTGCGAAAATCTAATTCTCTCCTGGATTCCTGGAAATCACTTTTATGAAAACATTTCGTGGGATATTTTTTACTTTAGTTCAGTTTAGGACAACGTTTTCTGCACGTCAACACTGTGATGAGATTGGGTGAGGCAGACGTGGAGTGGGGGTGAGGGGTGGCCCAGCCGCGTGGCCTGGTTCTTTCAATAGGAGGGGTGAGTTCATGGCCTGGGGTGCCACACGATTCTGGGAGCACACAGGAGATGGGGGGCACCTAGCCTGGGGGTGCTACCTGGGGGCCATAGGAAGGATCCCGGGGGGATGCCGGCCAGTTCCCAAGGGCAAGTTGAGGTTCACGGGTCACTGGGAACAGGATGTGTACGTGTGCGTGTGTGTGTGTCTGTGGGTGCGTGGGTGCCTGTGTTGCGTGTGCGTGTGTGCCTGTGTTGCCAAGTGGAGAGGGACTGGATGAGACTCAGGCCCAGGGGTGGCATGTCCAGCAGTGAGAGGCGGGCAGTGCCAAGGAACGAAGCCAGGATGGGGCCGGGCACTTGAGCCTGGCCTCTGGGTGCCCAGGAGTCTTTGAAGGATGGTTTTTACATGGGGACTGACAAGACCAAAGTGGTATTTGAGTAGCTCGTTCTGACGGGTAAATATTAAGGATAATAAGGCTAGAGAGAAAGAGGGAGAGGAAAAGAGAGACAGACAGACCGACCTTGATGAGCTGACTGGCTGGTGATGGCAGGGTCATCCCCAGTCAGAGCACTTATTGTCTGTGATTTTTATGGTTTTGAGAGAAGTCCTGCAGATAACTTTCCTAAATCATTAGACTGGAACCATTTTTTTAAACCCACCCTCTGAATATTAAGCAGTTATTTACTTTTATTCCTATGACCTGAAAAAAATATTTGACTGTGAAGGACTTAAAGACCTCGAAATCTTGTCCAAAATGCAGGTGTGAACTGTGCCATTTCCTCGTCGGTTAGAGGAGTGATCGGTTCGACTCAGTTTCCTGCTTGGTCTCCACAGTGTTCCCCACTGTTCCAGAGAATGCATGCAGCTCCCTCCCATTTCTATAAAGTACATGTTGTTTTTAATTAAGAAAAATTTCAAACATAGAGACAAGTAAAGAGAATAGAATAGTAAATGCTGAAATACCTATGATCCACATTGCTGTGTTTTCTTCAGCTGTTTTTCTGCGGCAACATTTTGGAGCAAATTGAGACATACTGATAATTTATCCCTAATTTCTTCAATATGCATCTCTAAAATATAGGGACAGTTTTCCTCATACCCACAGTGACAAAGACCTACCACAATTAATAATAACTCCCTGGTACCGTCTGTTATCTGATCTATACGAACCTTTCCAGTGCCCCCAGTATGTGTTTTACGGCTGGTTTGCCCAAGTCAGGATGCAGTCAGGGGCATCAGACTAGGGTCCACTCTGCAGCAGTCCCCTGCACCATTTTCTCCAGTGGCATCATAATAGGTTTGATTTCATTTGCAAAGGTAAGGGACCACCACGTGGATAAGATCGTCCACTCCCATCACAGCTACAACCAGACCACCACTAAACAGCAGCTGACCGATGAGTTCTGTTTTCTCTCTCCTCCCCTCTGATGGGGACCAAGCAGGCATGTATGTCTCACAGGCAACAAGGAAGGCTGCACGGGAGTCTAGAGCCTAAATGGCCCAGAAAACACGACCAATAGCTGCTCTTTGTGCTAAGAGATCAATTAGGGCTAAAGGACGTAAAACATAGAAAAGATGAACATACCCAAAGTAACGTAGGTAACACAGGATGGAAATTATATTTTAGCATATTTAAAAGAAATCGGCATAAATTTAGGAATTTATTAAGTGAACTAATATAATATGTTAAACTGAGTTTAATTATTCACTAATTATTAATAATATTAAAGAACCATTAATTATTAAATAGTAAATTATTTTAATCTGACAGTTAAAATTAATTTCATGTTAATTTTAATATTAAATAATAATAATACATTACTTTAGATATAAGTCAGTATACATTTAGGAATTAGCATGGACTTTAGGATTTATAAAGCTCTTGTCCTAGATGACGTAAGTTTGCCAGTTAAAATGTTTACGTATAGCCAGATTTTCTGTGTTCTCAGCTGAGATTTTGGACTTTTTGGGTTTTCTTCTCATCAGATTTATATGCCCCTTTTATTGCCCAAGGAACTTTTCAGACTTGATTGAATTATAGTGATCCTTTTAATATTAAGAAACAAAATCAACAAGATGTGGTATTGTTAAGGGGTCAGTTCTTCCCAACTTAGTCTACAGACTCAACAATCCCAACTGAAATCCCAGCGTGTTGTTTTTTTGGGTGTCAACAAACTGATCCTCAAGTTTGTGTGGAGGGGTGAAAGACCGGAACAACCAGAACAGTGTTGAAGGAAAACAAAGTCAGGGGACTGAGGCTACCAGGCTCCCGAAGTGTCTCGTATTTTGAATTGTCATGTCTTTTAAACAGGTGATTCAAAGGGCTGTGCATCTGTGCTGTGATCATTACCGCCATCATCTTTGTGATTGTCTGGAGGCAAACTACACACACGTGTATAGTGGCATGTGGCGGCCCACCCCTCCCTCTGTAACGAAGCTCCACTTGAGAAGTATGACCTTTAATACAAACGTTCTCCTTCTGACAAATTTGGGAGTTCCCATCCATTCTCCGAAATGAAGTGTTCCTTACAACGTTCATAACACGCACCTGACCTTGTTCTTGAGACTTGGTCGTTGGTTTTAATGGTCGCACTGTCCCCAAATTAGGAACTGATGACAGAGCTAAGAACACCATTTGGATCTCAAAGATTTGGTTCAGTTTCCTTTCCCAAAGTTTCTCAAGATACTATAATTAGGGAAAAAGCATGAAATGTTAGCATTCTTATTAGTAAGAGACACACTGAGATTCTATTTCAACGTTCACTTCTCTAAACGTTGGTGTTTCCACTGGGCCACGATTTAGACCCTTGTTGCCTCCTGAGGACAGTGGGCTCCATGTGCAGACACCTGGTCGTGGTCCCACCTCCACCACTGGTCAAACGCATCACCGTCCGCCTGGGGTCCAACTCCACTTCTCCACACGAGGGAGGGGCTCACCAGCTGGCCTGAAGGTCCCTTTCTGACCTCCACGTCCATTTGTGAATATTCACAGATGACTTCATTTCACTTGCATTTCATTTTCCCCCCAAATTCCCCTTTCACGTTTCACTTCAGAGGGCTGTACACCTCAGTTCGGAGACCTGCACCCTCTCGCACTTTCAAGCATACGCAGAGCAAGTCGGAAATCCTTGCAGAGCTGGATACGAAAGCGATGACCGCTCATCACCACAGAGGACCCCAGAGAACATGAGTCCCATTCTTGCCACAAGTAAGTGACAGCTTAGGAGGGAAGAAGTGACCATCTTAGATGGAGTCACCAGGATGAGGATGGATGACGGAAGGTTAGAAGACAAGAGCGATGACGAAACTAGACACCGTGACCGACCGGCACGGACTGGGTGCCAGGAGACGCCGAGGCTGCTTCCATCCCTGGGCCGCTCACCTGGAGCCTTCATCCTGCTGGGTAAAACTCCGACCTACACCTTCTGTCCAGGGTTAGTCAAGGTCAAGTGAAGGGCGTGGGCAGGCACTCTGACAGCCCTGCGCCACGGTTACTGCGAATGGCGCTCAGATGGCCCACGGACTCCTTGCCACTGGAACACCCTTTGATATCACAGGATATCAGTCATATGTGGAATCTAATTTTTAAAACAATGACACAAATGAAGTTATTTACAAAACAGGAACAGACTTACAGACATAGAAGACACACTTACGGTTACCAAAGGGGAAAGGTGGTGGGGGAGAGAGAAATCAGGAGCTTGGGATGAACATACAGACCCTACTATATATAAGATAGACAACCATCAAGGGCCTCCTGCATACACAGGAAGCTCAGTGTTCTGTGATAACCTTTATGGAAAAGACTCTGAAAAAGAATGAATATATGTGTATATAACTGCATCATTTTGCTGTACACCTGAAACTAACACAACATTGTAAATCAGGTCTACTCCAATAAAACTTTAAAAAACAAAAAGAAAGAAAATTAACAGAGCAAAGGAGCCTTTCCTGAACCTTTGGTTTGGGGCATCCCTCCCCCCACCCCAGGCTCACCGGCTACTGGATGTGTGGCCTCGGCTGCGGGACCTTAGCTCTCTGAGCCCATCTGGGGTCAGATCGGCAGGATAGTTCCTCAGAACTTGCAGCCTCCAGCAGCTTCACTGTGTGCAAAGAAGAAGGCGTTTGGATCGCTGCATGGTTTTTTTGTTTCCTTCCTGGAGCCGGAACAGTTACACGTTACCCAGTGTCATTGTGTGCCAGGACTTTCAAAAATTACTTTCCGTCAGCTGTGGCACGTTTTAACACCCCCAATAGTTCAGGAGACAGTTAACTTCTGTGTTTTAAAAAAGATTTAATCAAGACGTGCGTGTTCAGACTCGCTCTGCGGCACTTGTGTCTGCAGCTGGCCGCGCGGGACCCAGGCGTGGGACCGCGTGCTCAGGGGTGTGCTTTCCTCTGCCTGCTACGCATGGTTTTAACTCTTCATTCATTGCCTACTTTCTCAGATCACCTTTAAACACAGTTTACTATATGGAGGCCCAGGTAACCCATTAACTGTGTTTTAATCCTCTGGAAACACCAGCTCAATCCCACAGCAGCTCAGAGATGGGTGACGGTGCCTTGTGCTAGGCAAGGTTGGCTGTGTTGTTCTGTACCCGCCTCTGGGTCCTCAGAACGCCCGCCATGGAAATACCCTTCGGTCTGCAAGCAGTTAAGATCCTATCTCTTTTCGAGTTCATCGTTACAGAAGAGAGAAGTAATTTCAGGGACACCGTTAGCAGCAGGCCCGAAACATCCTTATGAACTTTTTCTTCTTTCGCGGCCCGTCTTTTATCGGGCTCTATCTGCATGCAGCATCTGGCCCGGCGGCTGCCAATACATTCTCATAATAACAATAATACGTTGCACTTTTCGAGCGCCCTTTCATCCCCGGAGCCCAGAGCACTTTGCACACGTTAATTAATGAAGGTCCGGGCAGCACCCTTTGAGGCGGCGAGCCTGTGTGGCGCAAGCTGATTCCAGTGGTTCTCCGAGGCTCGCCCACTCTTGAGCTGGAGCAAAGCCCCCAACAAACGCTCCCCTGCAGCAGGGTTCAGCTGAGTCTGGGATGAAAGCAGAGCTTCCCCCGCTGGGAACTTTGCGGCCTGGACCACGCGGCCCCTCCCCTCCGCGTCGGGTCCTGAGGGTGACGGAGCCCGGCTCCGCCCGCTGACCTCCTGGAAGCTTCTCCTGACATGGGACTCGCATCAGGGAGGTGAGACCAGAGCCAATTCTGCGGCCACCACCTAGAGTGGAAGAGGGAAAGAAGAGGCATCCACTGTCTTCAAGTCCTGCTGTTGCTGAGGTCGGGTAGAGAAGAAGCTCGACACCTCCAGGGGCCGGTGGCACCAAGGCTGGTGAGCCTCACACGGAAAGCCTGCAAGTTCATGCGTTCACACTTCTCACGCGTACTGAGCGAAGGTCTGCTCCAGGCCAGGCTCCTGGAGGCCCATGAGCGGGAGCCGAAGTAACACGCTCTGAGCCTCGCTGCCCTTGGCCTCATCGTGTGTGGGGGGACATACACCCGGGGTGAGGGTGCCTGCTCTGAATCGCGGGACTGGGCGACGATGGAGGGAGAGGGGCCGGGTTAGGGGGCTCTGGCCCAGGAGACCAGGCTGAAAGGAGGAGGGCGCATCCCAGAGTTCTCTGGGGCAGGTCGATGAGAAGGTCCTTGTGATGATTTGCTTCTCATGACACTTTTCCTGGGAATCCCCTTAGGAAAGTCTATGTAGAACTAAAATGGAGTGACCACGCCTCTTCATGGCTGATGGCCTTTGTTTCAATTTGTCTGAGGGTAGTTAGAGCCGCATGGCCTATTGGGTACAAGTCTAGTCGTCCCTGAGAGAGAGGAAATAGGTCCCAGGCCGGCTGCTCCGAGACGGCATCCCTGCACGACCTCCAGGACCCCAGACACCTCAGGCTAACCTGCTCAGTCTAACCTTCCCAGGATGGACGCGGGACCCCAGAAGGAGAGAAGGCATCTTCCAAGGGGCTGATGTGTGTGTTTAAGAGATGTGTGTGTGTGTATGTGAGAGAGAGAGAGAGAGAGTGTGCCTGTGTGCGTGCGGGTGTGTTTGTGCACACGAGTGCGTCTGAGTGTGAGTGTCTGAGTGGCGGTCCTGGCCGTGTATGGAGCTGAGCCAGGTCCTCCTGGGGGCACTGGCTCAGCACCGCACGCCTTTCTCAGAAGTCAGGAGGGCCCCTGTGGCCACGTTTCTGGGTTCTGAGGAGATGGCGGCCAGACTGCACCCCAGCCTCCGCCTGGATGTGCGTGTTCTGGGCTTTGCTCTGACTTCCGCCTCCTGAAGAATCCTCCGCGTGGCAGTGGCTGGACGGTTCTGGTGTGTGCTGCTCCGCGGGTGCCAGAGTTTGCTGTGCACTCAGACCGCCCAGAGAGACTGCAGACACCCCGTGCCCACGGCCCGCCACAACATCAAAGCAGAGTCCTGGTGGTGGGGCCCTGGGATCCGTGCTTTGGAAACCCCTCAGGTAGTTCCCGTGTGTAGCTAAATTTGAGAACCCATGCTCCGGATGGTTTTGCATCCTTGAGTGAAGACATCCTTCATGCTGAAAACATCTACTTTTTCAGCCACAGCTACACTTTCAGACTTTTTCTTGTGACTCAGATGAAATGCTCTCCTGGGCTTGTTTCAGTTGTCTAGACTCATTGGGCTACAGCAACTACAGTGACGAGGACCCATGAGTGAAATCCCAAGGCTGCTTCCTGGGATGGACCTTGACCCACAGAAAGCCAGCGACATTTTCCTTTCTCTCGTGGATGTTTTCCTGTAGCGCCCCCTGTAGCCAAATCGGGGTTCACACTGTTTGTGTCACGTCTAGGGATATTTTGACAGTGTCCATTTCAGAATGGCATGATCTTCCCAGAGCATAGTTTCTTGGATTATCTTTCCAAAAATCTGTGAAAGAGAAGAGAAAAAAAGGGATGCCTTTCATGTTTTCCTTCTAACACGAAGTCTGCCTCTTACCTGAACCTCATGAGCAATTCGCCGTGTGTGTGTTTTGGGGAAGCATCTCGTTATGGAGACAGGCCCTCCTAACTCATCCCGTCCGGAGTCAGTTCCTCTGAGAGATTCACGTGCGCTGGGCCAGCGGCCCACACGCCCACCCTCAGCAGGCCAGGTGTACTGACTGGACAGGATCAACGCGAGGGTCAGGATGGGTGGTCCACACAAAGCTTGCCTTGTCTCTTCAGCGCTCCAACCGGCTGAGCTGACTGGGCCTGTGCTGCCTTTGCACAAAGCCTGAGAATAGCTGTGTCTCTTCTGGGCTTGCAAATAAAGAGATGGACGCCCAGAGAAGGCTGCAGTGGGCAGGTAGACACCTCCCGTTCAGGTTAGCCTCCAGAAAGCCCCTGGAGTTCAGATGTTTATGGGGAACTTGGAGGTACCTCCATGCCCCGATTCTGGGAGACCAGCCAGGGATCTGGGTGGGTATGGAATTCCAGCTGGAATGTTCCCCGCGTGTACCACTTTCACCCACTGGCACTCTCCGCCCCGGGTGGACTGGGAAAATGAGGAAGCACCTCCAGATGGGTCCGAGCTTCCTCCTGCCATCTCCTGAGCCAGGACAGAGCGCACGTGGTGACAGGTGAGAGGAGGGGAAGAAGAGGTCCAGTGGGTGGCCCGATGGACAGCCGGCGTCCAGCTCCAGTTCCCAGGGTGCCGGTGTCAGGTGATGAAAAGCGTGAGGGAAACTCGGTTTTGCCTGTGCTCCTAACTAGTTATTTTGAGCATGTTAACTTATTTTTTTCTGAGATTGTTTCTTCATTTGTGAAATGAGAACTAAAAATTGTCTGGTGGGTTATGGTAATGTCCAAAAAAACGATGACTCTTAAAGAGTTCGGAAGACCATATAAAGAGAACACTACTTTTTCACGTGATTTGTAAAAACACATCATTCTCATACGTTTGGCCCACCAGTCAAGTAGAACAGTGACGGGTTAAGATAGAATTAGCTTCCCAGATGCTTTTGCAATAAGAAATGGCAGGTTTGAGTGATAGGGCAAGTGGGAGCTTCATTGTTAAGATATTTATTGATTTTTAAATAGATTTTTATGTGGGTCTTGGTATGTGCCTGCCATATTTTAATTCAGATTTTAATTTTAATTCATTTATGATTTTAGTAGACATTGACCATATTTCAGTCCCACACCTCCCAAACTCTTCTCCCTTCCCGTCCCACGACGTGTCATTAGTTAAGCTGTTCTTCTTCAGAAGCTGTTTTCTGAAAGGGCCTATACGCTCTACAGGAAATAGGACATTTGGAACCGTTTTTAAATGATGTTTCATTCAGCCTGAGATTCTTGGACAGTTGAGGGGCCAGCTTGCGTTAATGATGGAGAAGATTTTACCCCTTACCCCACTGTAGAGGTGTTTGCATTTAATAAGGACCCAGGAGACCTAAAGCCATGGTCCAACGGAGTAGATGTCTGGTGGCACAACTTTAAGAACATACAGGAAGTGCTTTTGGTCTGTTTTGGGGTTATATTTGGAGTTTTGGTCTCCTTTTTCCTTGGCCATTGTTTATTGAGATATAACTTATACAGTAAAATTTACCCGTTAAATGTACAGTTAGGTGAGTTTTGACAAATGTATACAGTCATGTAATCACAATGACCACAACCAGTATAGAAAACCCTTCCATCACCTCCCAGATTTCCTCATGCCTTTTGCAATAAATTCCCTTTTCCTCTCCCAAGACCCTGGGACCATGGATCTGATCTCCGTCCCTCTAGTTTATCTCCTCTAAAATGTTCTGTTAATAGCATCTTACACTATGTAGGCTTTTTAAAAATTGAGGTATAGTTCATTTACAATGCTGTGTTCGTTTCAAGTGTACAGCAAAGTGATTCAGCTATATATATATATATATAAATATATATATATATATTTATATATATATATATCATTCTTTCTCAGATTCTTTTCCCTTACAGGTTATCACAAAATATTGAGTATATTTACCTGTGCTACACAGTAGGTCCTTGCTGGTTATTTATTTTATATATAGTAGTGACTGTATGTTAATTGCAAACTCCTAATTTATCCCTCCCCTCCTTCCCCCTTTGATAACCATAAATTTGTTTTCTATGTGAGTCTTATTTCTGTTTTGTAAATAAGTTCACTTGTATCATTTTTTTAAGGTTCCACACATAAGCGAGATTATATGGCATTTGCCTTTCTCTGTCTGGCTTGCTTCACTTTGTATGGTCATCTCTAAGTCCATCCATGTTGCTGCAAATGGCATGATTTCGTTCTTTTTTATGGCTGAGTAGTATTCCATTGTGTCTACACACCATATCTTCTTTATCTGTTCATCTGTCAATGGACATTTAGGTTGCTTCCATGTCCTGGCTGTTGTAAGTAGTGCTACTATGAATATGGGGCGCATGTATATTTTCAAATTATGGTTTTCTCCAGATATATGCCCCGGTGTGTCCCTTAATTTCTGAGTAGTATTCTGTTGTATCATATATAATTCATTTATCCATTCAGCAGTTCATCCATTCACTTTGGGGCTGCTGTGAGTTAGGCTAGTAGAGACATTCAGGCATGGGTCCTTGTGTGAAGGTATGCTTTCATTTCTCTTGGGGAGATACCTGGGATGGGATTGTATGGTAAGTTTATGTTTAACTCTATAAGAAAATGTCCACCTGTCTTCCAGAGTAGCGGTGCCGCTTGCACTCCCTCCAGAAATGGTGAAAGTTCCACTTTCCTGCATTTGCGAGAGTCCTACTCACTCTAGCACGCGTGTGCTGCTGTCTCATCGGGGTTCTAGTTGCGTTTTCCTAATGAAAAGCGGTGCAGAGCGCTTCTTCATGGGCTTATTTGCTGTCTGTACATCTTCTTCAGTCAAGTGTCTGCTCAAATCTTTTGCGCAGTCTTTTAAAAATGAGATTGTTGTTTCATTATTGAATCGTGAGTTTCTTACAGAGTCTGGCTCAAGCTCTTCATAGATACTTGTTTTGCAAATATTCTCTCCCCATTGGTGGCTTCCCTTTCATTTCCTTAATAGTCTTTCAAAGAGCACATTGTTAACTTTTGATGAACTCCAATTTATCTCTGTTTGTTGATTTAGCATTTCTTTAATTTCTCTCAGCAAAAATCTTTCCCCAAAATTTGTACCATGAAGAGTGCCAATTTCCTCACTTCACTGGCATGATTGAGTATTATTTTAAAATTTCACTGTTTAATTGGCAGAGAATGCTATCACATTACTATCTTCCATTGAATTTATTTTCTGATTAGCAAAATTGAATGTGCTTCCTGTTTTCTGGCCGCTAGTCTCTCTCCTGGGAATCTCTTGTTCCTGACCTTCACTCATTTTTCTGCAGGGGTCTCCATGCTTTATTTTACTGATTTTAACAGAACTTCCAAAAAGTGTTAACATATTAATGGTGAGAAGGGACGACTTGTTAGGCCTCTGTTTTAATGAGGGCAACTTTGTTATTTTCTTATTAAGTAGTTACTGTTAAAGTTTCAAATATTAAAATTTAAAAAATGTTCTTTTTAAAAAATTGAAACCAGGAATGCTTATTAAAGCTTGCCCTTTGGGTACATAACCTAATACTACACCATCATATCCTGTGATACTTACAATACGATCATGATGAGAAATACTTTTCATCTACTCATGAAATAAATATCTGGTGTGACAAAAATTAAGAATTTCTGAAAAAAAAAAAAAGGAGGCTTCCCTGGTGGCACAGTGGTTGAGGGTCCGCCTGCCGATGCAGGGGACACGGGTTCGTGCCCCGGTCCGGGAGGATCCCACATGCCGCGGAGCGGCTGGGCCCGTGAGCCATGGCCGCTGAGCCTGCGCGTCCGGAGCCTGTGCTCCGCAGCGGGAGAGGCCACAGCAGCGAGAGGCCCGCGTACCGCAAAAAAAAACAAAACAAAAAAAAGAATTTCTGTATCTCAACATGTGACATGCATCACTAAAAAAGAAAATCCATATGCTTACCTCAGGAGATGCAGAAAAAGTTTTGACAACATTCAAGACCCATTCATGATTTTAAAAAAAATCTCAGCACAGTGAATAGACAGCTCTGCCTCAATCTGATAAAGGGCATCTGTGAAGACTCTACAGCTGACGTCACACCCACGGTGAAAGGTTGGATGCTTTTTCTCGTAGATTGGGACGAGGGCTGGTGTGCTTTCCCACAAGTCCCACTCAACATTGTACCGGAGATTGTAACCTGTGGAATAAATAAACAAAAATTAATAAAATTCACACGTACCAGGATGGAAGACATAAAACTGTTTAGTCACATATGACGTGATCATCTGTGTAGCAAAAAACAAAAGAATCTACAAAAAATTACCAGAACTAATAAATTTACAAAGGTCAGAACACAAACAATTGTATTTGTGTATGCTAGCGCTGAACAGCTGGAAGTTGAAATAAAAAATAACAGCATTTACAACAGCATCAAGATTTAGGGGTACACCTTAGAAAAGAAGTGCAAGTGCTGTAGGCTGAAAACTACACAGCATCAAATAAATTATATACAGAACAACAGTGTCCTCGCGCCCTCAGCCGGTCAAACTGCCCAAACCTTCTCTCAGCTGTGTCTCCTGGGCCACTGACGGTCAGCTTCCCTCTCCCATGTTCTGGGTTCCTCAGAGCAGAGCTGAGCTGACATCTCGGGTGCCGTGGGGCCCTGGTGACGTGGGCGGGGCTGGGCTCTGCCACGGAGCGCCCGGTGCCGGCGAGCTACCCCTCCTGTCCAGCTCCCTCCGGCTGCTGGGTCGGGGTGGGATGCCGCCTCTGGGTTTACAAAGGAGCAGATGTGAACGTTTGCACTTGGGAAACTTTGGACAGAGCCACATAAATTCCCTGCCCCATGTGTCTTGTAAAAATATACGAAAATTCATTCTTTTCTTTCCTCGTTTACTCAAGATGTTCAGAAGCTGCCACTCCCCAGTGAGATTGATCTCAGCGGACCCTCTGTGAATGCCAGACCCGTCCACGTGGCCACAGCTGTGCCCCCCAAACAGATGGCATCTCCCCTGAGTCCAGACAGGCAGCTTTTCCGCAGAGAGCCCTGCGGCCCACAACTGCCATCACGCTTCCGCATGTGGCTCCCCGGCCACCCTGTCCTCCACCAGATGACGTGGGTGGGCATGGTCCACGGGAACGTGACGAGAGCCACACGTGGCTATAAATCAGTAGTGGCCACCATAAACCTAAGAAGTGGAATTATTTTAATAATATATTCTATCTAGCCCAACATATTAGCTAAAAGATCATTTCAATGTGCAGTCGTCATGGACATTATGATTATTGTACATCGTTCTATCCGTGTAAGTCTTTGGGATCTAGGCGTGCAGCACACCCCAGCTTGGATGAGCCACAGTTCAGGGGTCCCGTGGCTTCCTGTGGCCACAGCCACCATGGTAGATGGGCCTGGCCGGACTCTTAAATCTCAAAGAATTGATGTAAGTTGTTGACCATATAGTCACAGACTAATGGAGAGACAAACGTGTCCCCAAGCTCGGAGGCTGGAGTCTGGGAAGCCCGTGAGGCTGTCACAAAAAAAAATGAACAAAGGGGAAGGTTTTGAAATAAAGATAACGAGGTAAGAGATTAGGGCCGCTGCCTGAAACTGAGCTGGGAGCCTATCCTCGTCTGTTTAGAGGAAAGTTTAAAGTTGTGTCCGTCATGTACGTGGTAGTGAAAATGAGGGCTCTCGGCGCCGACTCTGATGAAAGAAGAAAGGGAAGAGCTCAGCGCCTCGAGCTGGTGAGAAGAGGCCAACAGGAGGAGAGGAAAGTGAGACGGCCGCCGCCCGCTGCCTAGCTGCGCCCTCACTCCTGCTGGCCGGGCCTGGCCCCTTGTGGTGATGCAGGAGCGACCAGGCCGCGGGGGCACACACCGCACAGCACAGGTCACGGTCAGCTCCCACAGCGCAGAGGGAAAGCCGCGCGATGGCGTGTGTCGCCCCGACCGCTGCGGTGGGAGACCCACCTCGTGGTATCGTGTAAGGACCGAATCAGGTCATTTGTGTGAGGGGTTCAGAACAGACACACTGTTCAGTTGCTCTCACTCTTTGACGGGCAGGCGCTTACACCGCGTCTCAGGATAACTGATTGTCAGGTGGAGCTGATCCCAAGCAGCTCCGGAGCCTGTCCGAGCCCCTCCACCACCCCAGGATGGGGCGTGCTGCCCTGAACAAGACAGGGAAGCTGTGACTGGGTAGCGTTCCCCAAGCCCCACATCCTTCCCGCACACCCGTGTGAAACAGCTGCAGAGCATCACCCCGGGTGGCGCACAGCACGGGGACTCCCGGGGCCACAGCGAGCAGGAAAGGGACGGACTCTTCGGCGGGCATCGCGTCACTTACCCGTCACCGTGAGACTCTCGGGGCTTGTCCCCAGCTTGGATGGGTAGACTCTGCTCTGGACCACCCAGCTGCCCGCACCCCAGCTCTGGCATGGTTCCCGGTCACGGCACACTCAGCACGTTTGGAGCAGAGCTCACAATGCCCTTGCCCTCACCATCCTTTCTCCAGGGCTTCAAGCCACCCTCTGTCTACCCTGCGTGCTCCAGACAGAGGCCTGGGACTCGCCCTGGACACCGTCCCTCCCCTCCCCTCCCCCTCCCCCCAACCAAGGGAATCAGCCTCCAGGTGCCATTGACCTGCCCAGAGACGGGTGCTTCCTCCTTCCTCTGACCTTGACTGCTTCACACCACGACATCCCCCTCATGGCTGTGTGCCCTGTAATCACTCCCCCGCCTGTGGTCCAGAGGGAGAACTTCAGAACCCTTCCTTGGCTTCCTGTCGACTTAATGCTCGTCCAGGGCAGCCATTACTCCCTCAGTCTCGTCTCGAAGGCCTCCGCATCCTTGGACTCTGCCCCGTTGGCCGTATTTCTCATCTCAGTTTCTCGAAAATTTTTTTTTTTTTTTTTTGCGGTACGCGGGCCTCTCACTGTTGTGGCCTCTCCCGTTGCGGAGCACAGGCTCCGGACGCGCAGGCTCAGCGGCCATGGCTCACGGGTCCAGCCGCTCTGCGGCATGTGGGATCTTCCCGGACTGGGGCACGAACCCGTGTCCCCTGCATCGGCAGGCGGACCCTCCACCACTGTGCCAGCAGGGAAGCCCTGAAAAATGTTTTTGACTTCTTGCGCCAGAACTTTTCCACGTGCCCTTTCCCCTGCTTGGCTCTGTTAACCCCCCCTCACCCCACCCCCTCCAACACACACATCTGCCTCCATCCTACACCCTCCTGTGGCCAGCAGAAGCCCCTCCCACAGGCCTGGCCTGGCTGGGCTCTCCCCGCCCCCATACAGGTCTTCCTTCCGCCCTTGGGGTTACATCCCGACGAACCCATGGAGAGTTGAAAATAACGTCAAAAATGCATATGATACGGCTAACCTACGGCACATCACAGCTTAGCCCAGACCACCTTAGATATGCTCAGAGCACTGACATTAGCCGACAGTGGGCAAAATCCTCTAACACAAAGCCCACGTTATATTAAAGTGTCGAATAGCTCGTGTCATTTACCGGGTCCCGCACTGAAGGAAACACAGCATGGCTGTCCGCGTATCGGTGGTTCCCCGTGATCGCGGGGCTGACTGGGAGCCGACTTTTGCCGACCCTGCCCAGCATCACGAGCGATTACTGGACTGTGAGTCACCGCCTGGGAGAAGACGGAGATTCACAAGTCCAAGTACAGTTTCTACTGAGTGCGTATCGCTTTCGCTTCATTGTAAAGTTGAAAAATCCTAAGACGAACCAGCGTAAGTTGGGGACATCTGTACAGGTAACCGCTCCCTGCCACATTCTCGTGATCACACTTCTCATTACGTAGGTTCAGGGGACCACGTGCTGGGGTCTTTGCCCTCTCAAGGCCGTGAGCACCAGCAGGCAGGACCGGCATCCCCTTCACCATCGCCGGGTGCCTGCCAGGTGACAGGTGCTGGCGGAACAGCCAGCACATGACTGTCGTTTATTTTACTGGGAGAAGTTTCATGACAGCTGTAAGAGGGAGGATGCGTAAGGAGGGAAGCGAGACCGGAGCTGGGACGGAGGCGATGTGGGCAGGTGGAGACCGCCGTGGAGGAGGGAGAGGGTTTAGCTGAGGCGGTCTGGGGGCGGGATTGGCGGTGATGTGGGCCCCGGGCTAGGCCAACCTGCGCCAACAGCGTCAATTGTACGGTTGTGGAGAACAAGAGTGACTGTCCTGTCTGTGGTCACCGTGAAGGTTCTTGAGAGGTAAAAGAGAAACTGGGTCATCTGGTGTTAGAAAATGAAATCTGAAGAATTCTGAGTAGGGCGGGGGTCTTTCTTTTTTAAAGCGGAATCTGGCTTTAGATCTGTCAGCACGTTTTTAAAAGGCACCGGCAGGCTCCTTGCCCAGCTCGGGGTCCGCTCACGGGGGCCTGGGGGGCTGTCCTTCCCACTAGCACTTTGTCAACAGTTCATCGCCATAGAAACAGAACTTGGTCACTGTAAGTTCACATGACCAGGAAAATCAACCTGCACGATAATTTTTGAAGATCTAAGTTCTTCCTTCTGTCAGTACTGGGATAAGATTTACTGAACGTTGTCTTCATGGAGAGCAAGAGGCAGCTTCTGTAAAGTTCACTGTGTCCTTTATTCTCTTTAAATTCAGGAGAACTTAGCTCTTGAGTGTTTTTTATGAGCGTTAGGACATTGGGCAGGCGGCTTTGAAGGGGTGATTGGAGAGTTTGGGTCTGAGGTCCTGTCTGTCACTCTAGCTGGCTGCCCAGAGCTTCAGTTTTCTCATCCCTCAAATGAAAATGAAAACATACCTGTGCTACTATTCCTCCCATCTGACAGGAGATTCATTCCTAGTTTCCATAAATTTTCATTTGAAAATGTTGAAAGTTCTTGAAAAACGCTGCAGAGAATCCCAGAGTGGAGGTGTCAGCTGTGTATTGCAAATTCAAACGTGGCCAGGATTTTAGGGCTCTTAAGAGGGCCTACTTACCCCCACGGGAGAGAGATTGGTTCCACAGAGACACTTGGAGGCCGAGCATCTCTGAAATGTCTCAGGCAGCTGTTGGATGGCAAAGACATTTCCTCGAGCCGAGGAGGAATCCAGGAACCGGGACCGTACTGGCTTCTGGGGCTGGTGGGTTCGGGGTGGAGAGCCGGCTGGGAGCCGGCAGGCCTGTTCTGGCTGAGGCTCACCCCGGCCCCAGGAGGTCTGTGCCAGGGGCTGGGGGAGGGAAGCTGTAACAAAGGGGGAACTATGGACCTAGAGATGATCATACGAAATGAAGTAAGTCAGAAAGAGAAAGACCAATGCCGTGGGATATCACTTACACGAGGAATCTAAACTGTGACACAAATGAACTGATCTACAGAACCAAAACAGACTCACAGACGTAGAGAACAGACTTGTGTTTCCCAAAGGGGAAAGGGCTATTGTGGGCGGGAGGGATGAATGAGGAGTTTGGGATTAGCGGATACAAACTTTTATATATAAAAGAGAGAAACAACAAGGACCTACTGTATAGCACAGGGAACTATATTCAACATCTTGTAATAACCTATAATGGAGAAGAATCTGAAAAAGAATATACATACATGTGTGTGTGTGTGTGTGTGTGTGTGTGTGTATGTATATATATACACATATATAACTGAATCACTGTGCTGTACACCTGAAACTAACACAGCCCTGTAAATCAACTATATTCCAATTTAAAATAAAAGAAGGAACGCAGTTGAGGCACCATCTCAGCAGAGGTGCCAGGAAGAGCAGAGTCCAGGGCTGTGCATGTGTCGGGTGTAAGAAAGTCGTTTACCTGAGATGGAAGCCGCGGCCCAGCCACAGCCAACGGGAAGCAGGGCCGGGGCTGCCGACCCACGGACCCCATGGGGAGGGGTCTGGGGTTCAGAAAGCCCAGAGGCGATCCCAGCCAGGGAACCCTCCAACCAGACGTCACACATTGGAGCTTCGCCTGTCAACAGCTTTGCTCGTGAGCGTGGCGTGGGAAGCCATTGCCACACTGTCATCACACACCGTTGCCCAGCGGGGCCCGTGCCTGCCCCCCTCTTGCACGGTTGTAGCAAAACACCATGTCTCCCCAATAAGGGGTTAACAATTGCTGATCGGTCACTGCTCTGAGTGTCTGAAATGCCTGTATTCAAGGAGTGAATGCAGTTACACTGTCTTCTCTAATCCTCATTTGGTAGACAACATCATTGCTATTAATAATTGGAACTGAAAGAAGTTGAATGAAGTGTCACTCGATTAAAACTATACATTCAAAACAAAACAAAACAAAACAAAAACAAAAAAACACCATATCTTGTGGAGGTTGTGGAGCCAACATCCCTG
Source organism: Leucopleurus acutus (assembly GCF_964270905.1). Classification (NCBI taxonomy): domain Eukaryota; kingdom Metazoa; phylum Chordata; class Mammalia; order Artiodactyla; family Delphinidae; genus Leucopleurus; species Leucopleurus acutus. The sequence continues at coordinate 106,915,312 of NC_139144.1, read as the reverse complement.
GCAGGCAGCTCACCTCAACTCCCCAACCTGGAAATGAATCTCTGTTTGGCACGGGTATGCAGAAACACATTTGTTTTGTTACTTTCGTTGCTGTTGTGTTCGTCTTAAATGTGCTGTCCTAGCAATTCTCCTTAATTTAAGAGCATGAAAAATGTAATAGGTGAGTTATAGAGGAAAATACATACTAAAACCCCAATTTTACCAACAATAGGTTTGTTTGTTCTTGGCGTCTTTGGCCAAGAAGCAGCAAGGAACAAGTCCTGCTCTTGCTAATTATCACAGACATTTAACAGCGGGCTGACTTAGGCAGCCCACAGCAGCTTCCCTGTAGGGTTTCAATACTCCCGAAAACTGTGTGGTGACTGCAGCACTTGTTTTAGGGCAGGCGCCCACGTACAGAAGGCTTTTCTCAGTCGCTCTTCCGCACCTTGACAGCCCCCAAGCAGCTCTGATGTCCATCAGAGTGTCTCCTTCAACTGTTTCTTCAGTTCGCTTTTTGCTTTCAGGACGTACTTCCCAGCCAAACCCAGAGCAGGAACGTAAGAAAAGGAGTCTCTCTAAAGTGGCCAAAGGGATTGTGTGCAAAAGCTGCGAGTTTTCCTTTTTGTGTGAAAGGAGTTGGTGGATCTGGTGGGGAGTGAAGTGTGGACCCTCCTTACCAGCTTGCATTGCTGCTGCCCCTCCCCCACCCCCTCTGATGGTCTTCTCCAGTCCAGGGAGGCCCCAAATTTTTCCCTAGCTTTTGTTTGCTAAAGGGAGGTTCAGGGCTTATGTAGAAATCGGCACCTAAATCTAAACGAGTTGCTGAGCCCGCGAGAGCGAGGTCAGCCTCCTGGCTTTGCTGTGACCGTCGCTCTCGTAATCCCAAGACGTCGAATGCTTTTCTTAATGCAGACGCGGGCTGGGAGACGGACCTTTTACAAACTAAGTGCCCTGCTAAGCTTCTGAGTGTTTTCACAAGACTCCTCAGGGAATGTGGCGCTACAGCAGCCTGAGCGCCTCCGGGTTTTGTGGGCCTTTGGTTTTGTCCAGCTTCCCTCCCTGAGCCTGCAGGCTTGTTGCTGGGGATTACCTCACAATAGAGCGGGGTCAGTACAGGTGATCCCCAAGTGTGGTGTCCTTGCTGAAAATCATGACACAGCAGTTAGCAAAGGTGACTGCTTCTAATAGTGACATTCCAGTGGACGGGACGGCCCCGTCTGGACTTGCTTTCTCCATGGGACAGCAGTCCTGCTAGCCATCTCTGCAATGAAGGCCAATGTGATGTTGGTGATTTAGGTGGTGGCCTGTCCTGAACGATCACTACATCCTACAGAGGAGCCGGGAATCTTATCTTTCAGAGAGGCAGTCTGGGCTGCCGGCTTTTGGAGTAGCTTTTTGCTTGGGACAGCGGCATGGCCTTGGGCGTAAATATGGCAGTGGTCTCCGTTGGTACCCATTGGTATCCATTGGTGTCTGATGGTGTCTTACGGTACCTGTTGGTAAGAGGCCCATGGGGCCAACTGGGAGTGGACATGTAATATTGTGTGTGGTGGGGGGAAGTTTCAGTGCTTATGGACACCTCTGTGGAAGGTGTCTGGGGCCACCCTTCTTCTGCACTTTGCTGCTTCATACCTCATGTAAACAGACCAGAGAGACCTGATTTGATTGAAAGTTACATACAGGAGAGTTTACAGCTGCTAAACATGGAGCTATAAGAACGGAGGGGACATTCTGCACAGGAAGCGTCGGTGAGCTACATACTGAACCAGCAGATCTGGGTTCAAATGCTGCTCTGCCACATTCCGTTACTTGAACTTCAAAAAAAAATCATTTAATAAATACTTTTTGAATGCCTACTTTGTGTAAACTCCTGAGTTATTGGCTGGGAGAAACAAAGATAAGAAGTCAAAGCCTCCCTCCCCCCAGGAAAAGCATAAGAGAATAGGATGGAAGATACAGTTTGTGGACAGATGCTCAGAGGATGGTGAGGGGCGTGGCTGTATGACGGAATCTCACAGTTGCAGGGTAGAAGAAGCCTTTAAACGACCAAGTCTGTGAAGTATTTGGGAAGCACAGAAAGGGAGTGATTAATTCTGATGAGGGGGTTGTGGATGGCTTCACAGGGGAGAATCATTTGACTTGGGCCTTAAGAAGAGAATGGTGAATAGTTTGAAATAGCTGGAGTGTCGGGGTGCTGGGAGGGTCATTTCAATTTCTCTAGATGGAGGTGCTGGTCTCACAGATTCCGTATTTCTACATAGAAGGGAACAGACAAGCATCTTCTGATATCAGGGCATCTGGAAAATTCTGCTCCTGGCAAGACTTCAGAAAAATTTGGGACTAAAGCAAATACTAGTTTGTATTAGAAAACCTAAGATCGTGAAGACTTTGTTTCTGAAGACGAAGACCACCTTCAGTTTTAGCTGGGGTGTACGTTGGCTGGCTCGCCAAACTTGACGTTTCCACAGTGCCTTCGGAATATGGCATCCATTTCAGGTTGTGGATTCACCCCTTGAACAATTTGATAGGAACATTCATCGCACAGAATCTATTTCAAAATTAAAAATAACGCACACCCACGCACACGTCTGACATTTCACTTGAAGATACAGTAACTCGCTTTATACTGCTGGCCATTTAGACACTCATTTTTGAGAGCTCACTCAACCAAAGCCTATAGATCAGGAAAGACCTCTTCCAAGTTTTCAAAGTGTTTTGGCATGTCCACACGGAGGTCTCCGAATCTGATATTCTGGGGTCCAGGCCCCACCCCATCTCCCAAATTACATCAGCTGATCGAGAGTGTAGGAATTTGCACGTTTTGGTTTCCTGCGGGGAGCTGCCTCTCTATGGGACATGAATTCTTTCAGAGCTTTTGTCACTCAAGGCCCTGAACTTTGTAATCAAGTTCGAAGGCATTCACAAACACTTAAAGTCAAGGGCTTCTTCAGGTAGAACCTTATTATCACCTTATTTATTTTTACTTGCATACACATATATGATAGATAGAATCAAGGCTCCAAACGTAGTTTTATATCACCAAAGAGAAATGTTAATAGATTAGTTGGGGGCGAGGGGACCCTGTCAAACTCTGTTGCAAAGACCTACCTCTCATCTCTCACGGTGGGTCAGGGCCCAGGGCCGGCAGAGGTTTGGGCCCGGTGCTCTGCACACGTCGTACGATTCAACACTCAAACAACCAACGAGGTAGTGATTGGCAACCTATTTTACAGATGAGCAAACCGAGGCTCGGGCAGACGAGGTAGTTTACTCCAAGGGACCAGTGAGGGTAATGGGATAAGACGAGAGATCTGAGCTCCTTTCCTGCACACCTGCTTCCCTCCATCTGGCATGTCCCCTCTCCCCTCCACTTGTGGGGTTCTCCTCATTTTCCCGGGGTTCCTGTTAGGACACGGCCTCCTCCAGAAGCTCTCCTTGACCCTCTAGGAGAAGTTAGAAGCCTGTTCGTGTCCTTTTCTCCTTGTATCACTTTTCAGCCTCGATGTTGGTGGTTCTTCAACTCCAGTCTGCGCTGAGCCCTTTTAAGACCTACTGTCTCAGCAACCAGCAAACGTGCGATGCAGTGTTAACAACTACGGTTCCCCACGCTGTGCGTTACCTCCCAGCACTGGCTGGTTTTATCGCTGGGAGTTTGTGCCTTTTGACCCCCTTCACCCACTCTTCCACCCGCCACCCCTGCTTCTGGTAACCGCCAATCTGTTCTCCGTATCTATGAGCTCTTTTTCTGTTGTTTTCTGTTTTGATTCCACATAGAGTGGTGTTTGTCTTTCTCTGTCTGACTTTTTTCACTCAGCGTAACGCCCTCAGGGTCCATCCACGTTGCTGCAGATGGCAGGATATGATCAGTACAGGTCTGCATGGCCCCGTGAGCACAGGCTTCTTGGGGTCCTGCATAACTTGTAAGCATGTGAAGGGGTCCAGTGACCAAAGTGCTGGAGGAGGGATGTTTCAGAGCCCTGCCCACCCACGTGGACACTGCGCCCGTGCGGGCATGGGTGGACCAGTCCTGCCCAATGTGCATCCGCCCTGGAGCACCAGGCTCACACCTATACTTAATTAGGAGGAAAAGCATCTTTCAAGCAATTGAGGGCGCCTGGCTGCAGACCCATGCTCATCCCACATGTCATTCGGCCCTGTCACTTTCAGAGGCGCTGCAGCCAGGGACGCTTTGGGTCCTGACCACCAGCACACGCCTCTCCCTCTCCCGTAACCTCTGACCCTCAGCTGACCTGCTGTTGGCTTTCAACCTCCCGTGGGAGGAGCAGAGGCCGTGGCCGTGGTCAGCACAGGCGACCCTCGCCTGCGTTCCCGCTGGGTTTCTAGAATGTGCCCAGGGCTCCCCTGCAGGTCTGCCTGAGAAAACAGCATCCCTGGGCGCCACGCGGCTAATTCCCTTGGATTTTGTCTTTTCAATCGCATCCTATGAACATCAGGCAGTAGAGCCACGTTTGCATTAAACCGAAAACCCCCCTCACTTTCGAAAACAATACTTGTGGGGTTTTCTCTTTGACTTAAGCATGTACTTTGTTTCTGACACTTTTAAAAGGGTCTTCAAGATCAAAGATTTTCCCACACACCTGTTCCAACATTATTTTCAATGGCTATTGACCCATTCTTTGAGATTTTTATTTTATGCAGGTGCTTTTTCTTTTCCCTTAGATTATAGCATTAACCTGAACAAAACCAGAGTATATGCATTCATGTGGGTCTGTACACGCACGGACGCATGGTACATAGCGTTGGAGACCACATTTCCAGAGACCGGAGCAGTAAATCCCTGCTGCGACCATGCTGAGCGCTAAATGCTCCTTTGATGGTCTTTTATTAACAGTAAAATGAATAACTCTGAGGGGATTAACGCCAAAAAGAAGGAAACAACCATATTAAGAAATGTCTGTCTCATGTGAAAAATGCATCTGGACATCGGTCACCGTCCCTGTCTGAGCTTTCTTTCATTAACGTCAAAGAAAAAGCCAAGTTTTAGAATCTTGGTGCCCTTCAGGAGCCTTTGCTTAAAGAAGAATCAAATAGGTTGGCCACCAGGTAGCGTGAGGTGCGCCAACACGATGGCCCGCCAGCGCACGTTCTAAACGCGGGCGCGGAGCTGCTGTGAGTCGCAACAGGAGACAGACTCACACGTTTACTCCTGGGATGAGGGGCCACGTTTATATACATTGTATGTCTGTACTGGCCCTCGGTATGGAGTTTTCACGCTTAAGCTCAGTTTTGTTCACTTGAAACAAGGGCTTCCGAGCCAGCTGCTTTCGGAAGCTGGCCTTTCAGGTCCCTCGGCTGCGTCTAGAACCAGGCCTGTAAGTCCGTACGATTCTCCAGCTCTTGGTTTTTCATAAGAGTCCAGAAACCGCCATGTTGGGCCAGATACGAAGAGCACACGTGCCTGGTCTGGGGGCACGGGAGCGAGAGAAGGTGGTGGAGGAAGGCTGCCCTCTGCCCCGGGAACCAGGTCTGCACGGTCTGGGCTCCACGGAGTTGAAACTTCAGTTTCCTTCCGTCTTCTGCGTACGTGCATTCACGGTCATGGGCTTCACTCTGGTGCTTCGCGCAGCCTGAAAATTCACGTATAGGCTGTCTTTCCCCATGACTTGAGTTTTCAGAGTGTAGAAATCACATCTCCAGTGCCGCCGTCTTCTTTGACGTACAAGATGCTGTCCGTAATTAATGTACACAAGCCGAGGGGTTTGGAGACAAGGATACACCATGAACCCGTCACCAGTCTATGCTAAAGCCTGTCCGTCACCTCCAAGTTTCCTCCGGCCCTCGTTTCGATTATTATTGCTCTGTCTTTAGGATTCTGGTTTCCATTCCTTTGGAGAGAGGCCCAGAAGTGGGGCCGTGGATCAGGTGTGTTTCTGTGTTCTCCAGGGCCGTCTTGATCTCAGTATTGGTGTTAAAGGCCGTGGGTTGTGTCAGCCCGAGTGAGCTGGCCTGCATCCCCAGAAGGCCGCTCCCTGCGTAGTTCTGGGCTGTGAGGCCCGTTGAGTCGTCGTTCTGTGTGATATTTGGAGGTGGCGGCTGGCAGGGACTTCTTTCAATGTTAGACTCGGGTGGTCAGAGCAGGGGGAGGCCGTGCGGTGGCCCCTACTCCGGTGCTCACGGCTGGCTGCCCGGCTGGTGCGGCAGCCCTGGCTCCAGGAAACCTCCGTCAGCCTCCGTCCTTTACCTCTAGGCAGACGGCACCTGCTTATCCTGCAGGCACCCAGTTATGAACTTGGAGGTGTTCATCTTTTTTATTGGTTCGTTTAAAATTTCTTCCCTCCTCTGCTTTGGCATTTCTTGGTTGGAAAGCTTCCTCCCCATCTCCTTCCCTCCCCATCTCTCTCTCTCTCTCTTTGTCTCTCCATCTCTGTCTCCCCTCCTTCAACTCTCTTTCTTTCTTCCTCTCTGCTTCTCTATCTCACCTCCTTCCAATCCCCTGCTACTTCTTAATAACTCCATTATTTTTTTACTGTTTCCTACTTCTGTTGTTTCCTGAGGCCCAGGGACCATGTCCCACACGTGGACCCACAGAGCTCCACCTCCGGCAGGGATAGCTCCATGGTCTCTGTCCACAAAGCTACACGAGGACCTAGGGAAACAGGCCGGGGCGCCACAAAATCCCACCGCCCCTGCCCCTCTCCCAGCAACAAGCCTTAGGGCTCACTCAGATTTCTGGACGTTTATAGAAGCAGAAAACCGTTAACACTACATATAGAAACAATCACCTCTTCTGTAAGTGCCTCACAAGACGTTGCAGTCTTCCTTTCCTCCAGTAGCCTCAGTAGCAGGCAGGGCTTTGGGCCCCATTTTACAGATGCGGGCCTCTGGTTAGTCAGGACGGCGACTTCCCCGTGACCCAAAGGAGCGCTGGAGCTGGGACTCAGCCAGGTCTGGCTCCTTGGACCGCGCTTCTTCACCCTGGACCGTCCAGGCTCCCACAGCCGTGGTGGGGATGCCGATGTTGCTGTGGGCCTTTCTTGCCTCCATGTCTCGTCACACACCTGATTTCACAGCCTGAGCTTTGTATTTTACTGACCTGGGATCCTCCACCATTAAGAGTCTTATCTGATTGATGTTGGCACAGAGAGGTTGAGGGTGTGGCCCGTGGTCACACAGCTCACCGATGACCAACTGGGGCAGAGCGCGGCCCCGGCACCCCACCCTTTGCCTGTCCCACACGACCGCTCTGTCCTTATCCGGAGGGCTTTCTGACAGCCTCCTTTCTGGACACCAGCCCATTAAACTATGAAAGCGAGAGAATGTTTCTCTATGCCCATCAGAACCCAGGCCCTGCTGTGGACCGTGACCCCCAGATGTAATTACGTCCTCGTCCGCATGTCCTCACCAGCTAAGTTTTGATGAAGACGTCATTTTTAATGGCATTGCTAGAGTCGCAGTGAGTGGAGGAGTGGGTTTAAATACGGAGAGGGGTCACTGAGTGAAATGGTTCTCCTCCAGAGTCAGGTCTTAGGACCCAGCCTCGCTGGGACAGAAGGAAGCAGCACGTGGAAAGGCGTTTGGGTTTGTCAAGGTAGGGCTGGCGGTTGAGGGGGGCTTGACCGTCACCAACACAAGCATCCCCGTGGCGCTTCTCCCCGGCACGAAGCCAGTGGGGGTGGGCTTTCTGCCCACGGCGGAGCCATTCTGCCCGGTTCAGCCAGCGTCCTGGTCCTGTTGTTGAGTTTGCCGTCTCGCTCAGCTGAGGGGAGAAGGGACTTCATAATTTCTTGGAACAGAATGACACATTGATCAAATTGTTCCGGCCTATTCCACCCCACGGTGTGCTTCAGAAGAGAGCGTTATTTTGTGCCAGTGAAGTTCTGAGGCAGTGAGTTCACTGCTTCTTCCTTTGCAGTTCAGAGCTTCTTTCTTGGAGGTGGAGCACCACTTCTAACGACTAGAGATGGTCCTTCAACTCCAGGGAATTATTTGGGGGAAAAAAATGCAAGTTGCCTGCCTTGTCACTGGTTTGGGGACCGTGGAATTTTAACTGCAACCCTTTCGATAAATATAGTTTCTTCTTTGCTGCCAGAGCGGATTTAAGTTTTTCTGCCAAAGTCAGTACAGCTTCATCAGTGAGCAAACACTGAGCACCGTCTGGATGCAAAACGTGGGGTTGACATTTGGGGGCTGACGTGCAAAGTGTAACAACAACAGCGAACGCTGGTGACACTTGTCTTCGCAAAGCTCTGTCCTCATTTCATTTGACCTTCCCGGCAGCTTAGGTTTCTTGACGGCAGAGTCGGTGTCAGACTCATCCTTTTATCCCTCTATCCGTGCGCATCGTGCGGGCACTGGACGTGGACCCAGAGAAGGAATGACACCCTGGTTTGCAGAGGGGGGCACGGGGCACGGGCGGCTCATGGATCAGCCTAACCGTGTCCAGGAACCAGGGCTCCGTGCCGGTCCTGCCCCTGCAGAACTTTCTCTCTAGAGCGGGCGGTGGCCAGTGACACTGAGAGGCCGCTGGGGCGTGGGGACTACAAGCTCCGCCCACTGCGGGGCCGCTCCGCCTGCCCTGGGCTCTGCATCTCCTCCCCCCCGTCCATCATCTCACGTTCTGTGGATGTGCTTGGTGGGGGACACTCTCTTAGAGGGAAAAGATGTGTCCCCCAAAGAAGGAAGCACATCTCCTACTCTTTTCCTTATCGTTCTCCCATCAGCGGCTGAGGGAGAGCTCGGGGCCGGCCTGAGCCTCACTTCTGTCTCCTGGGGTCCGCCCGCAGCAGGGGCGCCTGCAGCCTCGCTAGCGCGGGCTCTCCAGGCTGCTGGGCGCTCTCCGAGGCCGCCCAGCCTCCACCGTGGCTGCATTTCTTGTCCAGCTCCGTGTCTCCTAGGCAGGGACCTGGTGCCTGGCCCTGCGTTAGCAGATTCAGGCACGAAGATGTCGCTTCTCAAAAGGGCAGGAATCAGAGAGATTCCGGAAGAGCAGAGCAACGGGCATCGGGAATAAGGAGAACAAAGGGAGAGTCTCCGGAGGGCAGATGCGAGGCTTTGGGCAGGGCTGGACCCGGCTGGCTCTCATGGCCTTGAGAACCACTCCTGATCTCACAGGCCTGACGGATAATCAAGGCCTCATTATGCCGGGTGGCGGGGAGAGGGCAATGTTTTCAGAGGGCGGCTGCTTAGAGAGCGATTTCCGTCGGCCGGCCCCCGCGCCTCGCTGCTGAGTTGGAGATAAATTGCGCGATGGCCCCCGTGTGAGGGAGTCCGACGTCACCCGCCTCTGCCTCCGCCTCGGCTGCCCTGTGGCTGCTCCGGCCAGTCTCCAAGGAGCCGCCCTCTCCCTCGGGGTGTTCACGAGCCCCCGGCCTCCATGGCCCCCGAGGGGCTGGGGGCGCCTTGGCGGGGTGTCTCCTGACCGCGGGAAGTTCTTCTTCCTCTGCCTGGAGACCCCGAGTCGGCCCTTCTCCGAAGCTCCCTGGGGGCCTGCCCACTGATTGCAGACGGCTGGCCCCAGCGGCCCGGGCCCGCCAGGCCGAGGGCGAATTTCGTTTTCCGTTTGCATTTTCGTTGCTCCCAGAACTTTCTACGCCAATAGCTCTGAGATGGAGAATCAGATCCAAGACCGCTCCCTACTCTGACTCCCTGCTCTCCTTGCCTTCGGGCCTCATGTTTGCATTACGGAAAAAGAAGTGAACGTTCCAGGCCGTGGAGGGTTCCCTCTGTATGAGAATGCTGAGGTCAGTGGCGGGAAACAGCCCCTTTTACACGGTAGACACCCTGGGTTAGGATGAGGCTTCAAATCTGGGGTGGCCGAAGACGTTTATTCCATTAAAGAAAAAGGGTGAGGTGCGATAATAGCCACAAGAACACTTGGAGAAATGGAAAGTTCCGAATGAAAGTGTGTTAGGGATTCTCAATAGGGGACTAACCCAAAATTGTGTGCAAGCTTTTGTGGGTGTCTGCGCTCAGCATTTCTCTGGAGTCGGGGCTTATAGCTTTCTTTCTTTTGTTTTTTACTTTTAAGTTTCTTTTATTTTTTTAAATTGAAATATATTTGACCTGTAACATTGTGCAAATTTAAGATGTACATGTTTTATTTTTTGTTTGTTTTATTATTTTATGTTATTTTTTTAATTGAAGTAGAGTTGATTGACAGTGTTGTATAACCTAGTTACAGGTGTACGGCAAAGTGATTGAGTCAGATATATTCTTTTGCCTTATAGGTTATTACAAAATATGCAGTATAGTTCCCTGTGCTATACAGTAGGTCCTTGATGATTGTCTATTTTATGTATAGTAATATGTATGTGTTAATCCCAACTTCCTAATTTATTCCTCGCTCCTTTTCCCCTTTGGTAACCTTAAGTGTGTTTTCTGTGTCTGTGAGTCTGTTTCTGTTTTGTATGTAAGTTCATTTGTATCATTTTTTTTTAGATTTCACATATAAGTGACGTCATATGACATTTGTCTTTCTTGTCTGGCTTACTTCACTCGGTATCATAATCTCTAGGTCCGTCCATGTTGCTGCAAATGGCATTATTTCACAGCTTTCATCACATTCTCAGACTGATCTGTGATCACTGAATAACTAGCCAAGCAACTCACTAATAGATAAATGAAAATAAATCACGGAGAATCACAAGTCTGTGGCATTGCTCTTATCCTGTTACTGGTTAGAAGCACTGCCACTCTTGTGTCCATTCAAACATCAAAATCTGACGCCTTGTCCTGATTTTCCTGATGAACTGGAGGAGCGTGGGACCAGAATCTGGTTTCCCCGTCTCCGTGCAGGATGTTTTTATCCTGAGCCTCCCTGTGACCCCGTGGGGACCGTGGCGCCGAGCCTCCTGCGGGGTTGTGTGCTGTGCGTGTCATTCCCTTACTGTTCACGGGTCAGTCCTGAGCCGGCCGGCCGGGGACACAAGCTTCCTCGCCGTCAAGGCCTGCTCTGTACCTCTCGCCTTCTCAGCATCGAGCTCCCTCGGGGTCACCAGCTGCTGGCAGACTCGGCCCCCTTCCCTACTGCTACCCTGAGCTTTACATCAAGACTGCAAGAACTCCACTGATTTAAAAAAAGCACTGCTCTTGTGATCGACATGTAATGTACATACGTAAGGCGGCAACTATAGGAGTTTAGAGATAAGTACACACCCGTGAAACCATCACCACAATCGACGCCGTAAACATACCTATCACCTCCCAAAGTTTTCTCCCACCTTCTTTATTTATTATTACTTTTTGGTGGCAAGAACACTGAAGATAAGACCTGCCCTCTTAGCAGCTACCCCTCCATGTCGGCCCAGAGGGAGCTGGGAGGGCACACACGGTCCCAGAGGCAGCATCCGCAAACGTGGCGGGAGCCCCCCAGGCAGGTCCCAGAACCACGTGGGAGGGGCCCAGACATCGCAGGTGGGGTCTGGACTGTGCGGTGTGAGCTGCACATTACGGGCGTGCACCCTCAGGTCTGTGCTGCTTCCCCCCTCTGTGCGTTTATTTACCAAATTATCATTCAGCCCCTTTTCACCTACTCTGTGCCTTCCTGTCACAGAGCTCCCCCTCCACCCATGCTCTCCCACCCTCCCCTCTCCCTCCCACCCAAGCCTGCTCTGAGCTGGGGATGGACAGCAGTGTTTCCACCTGCCTTAGCTTCAACGGACGTGTTTGGCTTTCAGACGGAAGAGTCTCACTTCCAGCTCTGGGCTGGACCAGAGAGGCAGGGAAGGGTGCTCCCTCCTCCTCAGATTCCCGCGTCCCCTCAGGGAGACACACAGGCAGCCCCACCGCCAGGAAAGTCCTCGGGTTCTAGGGGAGGGACAGGCTGTGTCGGCAGCGACCTTGCTGGGAGAAAGGTGCGGGAGGGATGCTGGAGGCCACAGAAGGGGTGACGGTCGCACCGGATTGTGTGAAATAGATTTTGCCTTTTTCACGCTGTGTGTCTCCAAAGGTGCTGGGTGCCCACGCGCACCAGGTGGGCCAGCCCTCGCTTCCCTTTGGGGGGACGAGGCCCAGAGCCGCACGGCTGCCTCTCCCCCCTCTCACCGCCCAGTCTCTTTTGCTCACGGGCACTCACGATGTGTTGGGTGCTGCTGCACCCAGTGCTCTGAGTCGGACCCTGGGCCACAGAACCAGCACCCGCGCCTGCCCTTCCTCGCTGGGTCCGATCAACCGCTGCCTCTCTTCAGAGTTTCTGTGCCCTTGTCTTACCTCCCTCCACCCAGCAGTTTCCTTGAGAGTGGCGGTCTCCTTAATCACCTTGAACTTCAGGGGCTGCAAAGACTCTTCCACATAATAGGCCTCGACTGCACCACGTGTGTGGAGCCAGAAGGAGCATCTGAAAGGGGGTGACGGTGACCCGCCTGCAGGCCCAGGGCACGAGTGGTGACCGGAGGGCCACACGTGCACCTGCGAGCGCCAGTCCGCCCCTTCCTAGGGGCCCGGGGTTTTGTGGCCTTAAGTTACCTTGGACACTGTTCTTATGTTCAGTAGAGCAGCTCTGAGGTTGAGCATTTTCTCTTAAAAATTGTCTGTAAAGCCTGTACTATTGAATTGGAATTGGAGATGTTAGTATAAACTCGTGTTTTTTGGTATACTTGGGTGCATAGCTAGTCAGCTAGACAGGGGAATAGGTGTGTAGGTATCTGCGTATGTATTTATCAAAATTTAATTTTCATTGGCTTTTTAAGAGCAATTTAAGGTTCACAGAAGGATTGAGGGGATGGTACAGAGAGTCCCACATACCCCTGCCCCACACGCACACGGCCTCCCCGCCATCACCATCCCTCAGCAGGTGGTACTTCTGCTACAGTTGATGGACCGACACTGACATGGCATCATCACCCGAGGTCCATAGTTTACATCAGGGGTCATCCCTGGTGGCTTTGGACGAATGTGTCATGACATGTAGCCACCATCATGGCATCATATGGTGTATTTTCCTTTTCTTTTTCTTTAACTTCTTTATTGCAGTATAATTGCTTTACAATGGTGTGTTAGTTTCTGCTGTATAACAAAGTGAATCAGTTATACGTATACATATATCCCCATTTCTCCTCCCTTTTGCGTCTCCCTCCCACCCTCCCTATCCCACCCCTCTAGGTGGTCACAAAGCACTGAGCTGTGCTATGCGCTGCTTCCCACTAGCTAGCTATTTTACATTTGGTAGTGTATATATGTCCATGCCACTCTCTTACTTCGTCCCAGCTTACCCTTCCCCCTCCCCGTGTCCTCAAGTCCATTCCCTATGTCTGTGTCTTTATTCCTGTCCTGCCCCTAGGTGCTTCAGAACCATTTTTTTTTTAGATTCCATATATATGTGTTAGCATACGGTATTTGTTTTTCTCTTTCTGACTTACTTCACTCTGTATGATTGTCTCTAGGTCCATCCACCTCACTACAAATAACTCAATTTCGTTTTCTTTTTATGGCTGAGTAATATTCCATTGTATATATGTGCCACATCTTCTTTATCCATTCATCTGTCGATGGACACTTAGGTTGCTTGCATGTCCTGGCTATTGTAAACAGAGCTGCAATGAACATTTTGGTACATGACTCTTTTTGAATTATGGTTTTTCTCAGGGTATGTGCCCAGTAGTGGGATTGCTGGGTCGCATGGTCGTTCTATTTTTAGTTTTTTAAGGAACCTCCATACTGTTCTCCATAGTGGCTGTATCAATTCACATTCCCACCAAGAGTGCAAGAGGGTTCCCTTTTCTCCACACCCTCTCCAGCATTTATTGTTTCTAGATTTTTTGATGATGGCCATCTAGACTGGTGTGACGTGATATCCCACTGTAGTTGTGATTTACATTTCTCTAATGATTAGTGATGTTGAGCATCCTTTCATGTGTTTGTTGGCAATCTGTATATCTTCTTTGGAGAAACGTGTATTTAGGTCTTCTGCCCAGTATTGGATTGGGCTATTTGTTTTTTGATATTGAGCTGCGTGAGCTGCTTGTATATTTTGGAGATTAATCCTTTGTCAGTTGCTTTGTTTGCAAATATTTTCTTCCATGCTGAGGGTTGTCTTTAGTCTTGTTTATGGTTTCCTTTGCTGTGCAAAAGCTTTTAAGTTTCATTAGGTCCCACTTGTTTATTTTTGTTTTTATTTCCATTTCTCTAGGAGGTGGGTCAAAAAGGATCTTGCTGTGATTTATGTCACAGAGTGCTCTGCCTATGTTTTCCTCTAAGAGTTTGATAGTGTCTGGCCTTACATTTAGGTCTTTAATCCATTTTGAGTTTATTTTTGTGTATGGTGTTAGGGAGAGTTCTAATTTCATTCTTTTACATGTAGCTGTCCAGTTTCCCCAGCACCACTTACTGAAGAGGCTGTCTTTTCTCCATTGTATATTCTTGCCTCCTTTATCAAAGATAAGGTGACCATATGTGTGTGGGTTTATCTCTGGGCTTTCTATCCTGTTCCATTGATATATATTTCTGTTTTTGTGCCAGTGCCATACTGTCTTGATGATTGTAGCTTTGTAGTATACTTTGAAGTCAGGGAGCCTGATTCCTCCAGCTGTGTTTTTCCTTCTCAAGATTGCTTTGGCTATTTGGAGTCTTTTGTGTTTCCATACAAGCTGTGAAATGTTTTGTTCTAGTTCTGTGAAAAATGCTGTTGGTAGCCTGATAGGGATTGCATTGAATCTGTCAGTTGCTTTGGGTAGTATAGTCATTTTCACAATGTTGATTCTTCCAATCCAAGAACATGGTATACGTCTCCATTTGTTTGTATCATCTTTAGTTTCTTTCATCAGTGTCTTATCGTTTTCTGCATACAGGTCTTTTGTCTCCTTAGGTAGATTTATTCCTAGGTATTTTATTCTTTCTGTTGCAGTGGTAAATGAGAGTGTTTCCTTAATTTCTCTTTCAGATTTTTCATCATTAGTGTAGAGGAATGCCAGAGATTTCTGTGCATTAATTTTGTTTCCTGCTACTTTACCACATTCATTGATTAGCTCTAGTAGTTTTCTGGTAGCATCTTTAGAATTCTCTATGTATAGTATCATGTCATCTGCAAACAGTGACAGTTTTACTTCTTTTCTGATTTAGATTTCTTTTATTTCTTTTTCTTCTATGCTAACTGTGGCTAAAACTTCCAAAACTATGTTGAATAACAGTAGTGAGAGTGGGCAGCCTTGTCTTGTTCCTGATCTTAGTGGAAATGTTTTCAGTTTTTCACCATTGAGGACGATGTTGGCTGTGGGTTTGTCATATATGGCCTTTACTATGTTGAGGAAAGTTCCCTCTATGCCTACTTTCTGGAGGGTTTTTATCATAAATGGGTGTTGAATTTTGTCAAAAGCTTTTTCTGCATCTATTGAGATGATCATATAGTTTTTCTCCAATTTGTAATACAGTTTATCACATTGATTGATTTGCGTATATTGAAGAATCCTTGCATTCCTGGGATAAACCCCACTTGATCATGGTGTATGAGCCTTTTAATGTGCTGTTGGATTCTGTTTTGCTAGTACTTTGTTGAGGATCTTTGCATCTATGTTCATCAGTGATATTGGCCTGTAGTTTTCTTTCTTTGTGACATCCTTGTCTGGTTTTGGTATCAGGGTGATGGTGGCCTCGTAGAATGAGTTTGGGAGTGTTCCTCCCTCTGCTATATTTTGGAAGAGTTTGAGAAGGATAGGTGTTAGCTCTTCTCTAAATGTTTGATAGAATTCTCCTGTGAAGCCATCTGGTTTGTTGGTGCTGAATTCCCTTAGCTCTTGCTTGTCTGTAAACGTTTTGATTTCTCCGTCGAATCTGAATGAGGTCCTTGCTGGGTAGAGTAATCTTGGTTGTAGGTTTTTCCCTTTCATCACTTTAAGTATATCCTGCCACTCCCTTCTGGCTTGCAGAGTTTCTGCTGAAAGATCAGCTGAACCCCCTTATGGGGGTTCCCTTGTATGTCATTTGTTGTTTTTCCCTTGCTGCTTTTAATATTTTTTCTTTGTATTTTATTTTTTTTTTATTTTTGATAGTTTGATATTATAATATGTGTCTTGGCGTGTTTGTCCTTGGATTTATCCTGTACGGGACTCTCTGTGCTTCCTGGACTTGATTAACTATTTCCTTTCCCATATTAGGGAAGTTTTCAACTATAATCTCTTCAAATATTTTCTCAGTCCCTTTTTTTCCCTCTTCTTCTTCTGGGACCCCTATAATTCAAATGTTGGTGTGTTTAATGTTGTCCCAGAGATCTCTGAGACTGTCCTCAATTCTTTTCATTCTTTTTTCTTTTTTCTGCTCTGCAGTAGTTATTTCCACTATTTTATCTTCCAGGTCACTTACCCATTCTTCTGCCTTAGTTATTCTGCTATTGATTCCTTCCAGAGAATTTTAAATTTCATTTACTGTGTTGTTCATCATTGTTTGTTTGCTCTTTAGTTCTTCTAGATCCTTGTTAAATGTTTCTTGTATTTTCTCCATTCTGTTTCCAAGATTTTGGATCATCTTTCGTGTCATTACTCTGAATTCTTTTTCAGGTAAACTGCCTGTTTCCTCTTCATTTGTTTGGTCTGGTGAGTTTTTACCTTGCTCCGTCATCTGCTGTGTATTTCTCTGTCTTCTCATTTTGCTTAACTTACTGGGTTTGGGGTCTCCTTCTCTCAGGCTGCAGGTTCATAGTTCCCGTTGTTTTTGGTGTCTGTCCCCAGTGTGTACGGTTGGTTCAGTGGCTTGTGGAGGCTTCCTGATGGAGGGGACTGGTGCCTGTGTTCTGGTGGATGAGGCTGGATCTTGTCTCTCTGGTGGGCAGGACCACATCTGGTGGTGTGTTGTGGGGTGTCTGTGGCCTTATTATGATGTTAGGCAGCCTCTGTGCTAATGGGTGGGGTTGTGTTCCTGTCTTGCTAGTTGTTTGGCATGGGGTGTCCAGCACTGTAGCTTGCTGGTTGTTGAGTGGAGCTGGGTCTTGGTGTTGAGATGGAGATCTCTGGGGGAGCTTTTGCAGTTTGATATTACGTGGAGCCAGGAGGTCTCTGGTGGACCAATGTCCTGAACTCAGCTCTCCCACCTCAGAGGCTCAGGCCTGACACCCAGCCGGAGCACCAAGACCCTGTCAGCCACATGGCTCAGAAGAAAAGGGAGAAGAAAAAAAGAAAGAAAGAAAAGAAAGTTATTAAAATTAAAAAAATGATTACAAATAAAAAAGTAATAAAAAAGAAAAGAGAGCAACCAAACCAAACAACAAATCCACCAATGACAGCAAGCGCTGACAACTGTACTAAAGGAAGAAAGGAAACGAACAGACAGAACCCTAGGACAAATGGGAAAAGCAAAGCTCTTCAGACAGACTCACACAGGCACAAAAAGAGAAAAAGGAAAAGAGTATATGTATTAAAAAAAGGGAAGAGAGCAACCAAACCAGTAAACAGATCTCCCAGTGATAAGAAGCTCTAAATGCTCAACTAGGACAGACATAGACCAGAAACAGATTAGATGCAGAAAGCACACCCCAAGTCTGCAGTTGCTCCCACAGTCCGCCTCCTCGATCTGGGACGGTTCGTTGTCTATTCATGTATTCCGCAGATGCAGGTACATCAGGTTGATGGTGGAGCTTTAATCCGCTGCCCCTGAGGCTGCTGGGAGAGATTTCCTTTCTCTTCTTTGTTCGCACAGCTCCCGGGGCTCAGCTTTGGATGGGGCCCCGCCTCTGCATGGAGGTCGCCTGAGGGCGTCTGTTCTTCGCTCAGACAGGACGGGGTTAAGGGAGCCGCTGATTGGGGGCTCTGGCTCACTCAGGCCTGGGGGGGGGAGGGCGGGGCATGGAGTGCGGGGGGGGGGGGGAGGGCGGGGCATGGAGTGCGGGGGGGGGGAGGGCGGGGCATGGAGTGCGGGGGGGAGGGCGGGGCATGGAGTGCGGGGGGGGGGGAGGGCGGGGCATGGAGGGCGGGGGGAGGGCGGGGCATGGAGGGCGGGGCATGGAGTGCGGGGGGGGGGGAGGGCGGGGCATGGAGGGCGGGGCGGGCCTGCGGCGGCAGAGGCCGGCGTGACGTTGCACCTGTCTGAGGCCCGCCGTGCGTTCCTCCGGGGAAGTTGTCCCTGGATCCCGGGACCCTGGCAGTGGCGGGCTGCACAGGCTCCCCGGAAGCGGGGTGTGGAGAGTGACCTGTCCTCGCACACAGGCCCCTTGGTGGCGGCAGCAGCAGCCTTAGCGTCTCCCGCCCGTCTCTGGGGTCCGCGCTGTTAGCCGCGGCTCGCGCCCGTCTCTGGAGCTCCTTTAAGCGGCGCTCTGAATCCCCTCTCCTCGCGCACCAGGAAACACAGAGGCAAGCAAAAGCCTTTCATCTCTTCGGCAGCTCCAGACTTTTCCCCGGACTCCCTCCCGGCCAGCCGTGGGGCACTAGCCCCCTGCAGGCTGTGTTCACGCCGCCACCCCCAGTCCTCTCCCTGCGCTCCGACCGAAGCCCGAGCTCCCAGCCCCGCCCGCCCCGGCGGGGAGCAGACGAGCCTCTCGGGCTGGTGAGTGCCAGTCGGCACCGATCCTCTGCGCGGGAATGTCTCCGCTTTGCCCCCCGCACCCCTGTGGCTGCGCTCTCCTCCGCGGCCCCGAAACATCCCCACCCGCCAGTGAAGGGGCTCCTAGTGTGCGGAAACTTTTCCTCCTTCACGGCTCCCTCCCCGAGGGGCAGGTGCCGTCCCTATCCTTTCGTCTCTGTTTATTCTTTTTCTTTTGCCCTACCCAGGTACGTGGGGGAGTTTCTTGTCTTTTGGGAGGTCTGAGGCCTTCTGCCAGCGTTCAGTAGGTGTTCTGCAGGAGTTGTGCCCCATGTAGATGTATTTCTGATGTATCTGTGTGGAGGAAGGTGATCTCCACATCTTACTCCTCCACCATCTTGAAGGTCCCCATATGGTGTGTTTTCACTGCCCTGAGTATCCTCTGTGCTCTGCCTGTGCATCCCTCGCCTTTGCCCCCCAAACCCTGGCAACCACTGATATTTTTACTGTCTCCATAATTTTGCCCTTTCTAGAATGTCATATGGTTGGAATCATACGGTCTGGGGCCTTTCCAGATTGGCTTCTTTCACTTTTAATATACACTTAAGTTTCCCCCATGTCTTTTCACAGCTTGAAAGCTTATTTCTTGTTGGTGCTGAGTAACATTCCACTGTCTGGTGCACCACAGTTTCTTTATCCACTCACCCATGGAAAGGCACTGTAGTTCCTTCCAGGTTTTGGCAGTTGTGAATAAAGCTGCAGGTTTTGTGTGGACGTAAGTTTTTCGACTCCTTTGGATAAATAACACGGAGCACAGTTGCTGGACCATATCTTGAAAGTTTGTTTAGTTTTGTAAGAATCTGCCCAGCTATCGACCACAGTGGCTGCACCACGTGCGTCCCCACCAGCGGTGAGCGTTCCTGCTGCCCCACATCCTCGCCAGCATTTGGTGTTGTCAGTGCCCTGGATTTTGGCTGTTCTCATCCTTTGGGGTGCTTCTTCCCCTGACCACAGATAGTTTCTTCACATGCATGTGACGATCAGTCGTTGGCTGAAATCTTTGAAGGGGACCCTCTGCAGATCTCTGGAGCTCTTTCTGTGCAGCTCTCTCCTCTCCAGGACTCCAGCCCTCTCGGCTTCCCCAGGTTCCAGCTCTGATTCCTCAATTCAGGGAGCTGCCTGGGTTCCTTCTTCCTGTACTGCAGCCCAGAGCTTTCTGGATGCAGTAAGCTGGGGCAGTAGCGGATGTCACCTCATTTGGTTCTCATTTCTAAGGAGTCAGTGCTTTTCACTGTCTGATGCCCTGTGTCTTAAGAACTGTTGTTTCCTTTATTTCGTCCAGTTTCTTCATTGCTTCATGCAGGAAGGTAAACCCGGTCCTTGTTCGTCCATCCTCACTGGAAGCAGAAGTCTTAAAATTGGTTTTGGTAGAATTGACTGTTATTTCAAAAGAGAAATGAAGATGGTGGTTTGGGGTTACTTTTTCTGATGCTCGCATGATCTTTCCCCACTCGTGCTGTGTGTGTAAGAAGAAAAAGCAGACCTAGAACAGGAGACAAAGAACCTGAGATCTTAGAACCTGCTCTGCCCCTTCTCACCTGTGGCCTCAGGTGTGTTGGCACGCTGCCCGGTCAACCTCTTATGCCTAACATGGGGTGCAGGAGTGGAGGACGCTTAGGTCCTTTCCTGTTCTCACAATCCATGGTGTTATTTGGAGAATTTTGCCTAGATTGTGCGAAAGCAGGCATTTGCTAGGTACTTATTAAAGAGTCTGATGTGTACCCAGCATAGAGCTGAGCCCGACATGTTACCCCCAAAGTTATATAATGTGGCCTCTGCAAAGAAAAATGTTAGAGAGTAGCTGGAGACGCAAAACTAGTTCACAAGGAATAATGAGAAAGTCATCTCATTTTGGGCCGCCAGTCACTGCAGAGTCCATAAGCGTTTAGAAGATAGGTCATTTTGAATTGGAAAAGTTGTAGTGACTCTTACAGAGGATGTAGACGTTATCCTTCAAGACTTCCAAGAATTCGTGAGTGATGGATGGTCCTTGAACAGGGGCACATCCCCGGCTGTGGGTGGTAGCAGGAGCCCAGGGTCCGCGCAGGAGACAAGAGGGACCCGGTGCTCTGGGACGCGGCTGTTTACCAAAGGCAGCGTCCCGCTCCGTGCGCACTTGTGTCATTGACAAAAACAAGACTTAAGTTCTTCGATCAGCAGTTCACTCTTTTTCTTTGTTGGAAGCCCACTTTTTAGAAGGCCCTGAACAGCACATTGTATGGCCATCTAGCTGACACTGAGAGGGAGCCAGGGAAGGCTTCCTGGAAGAAATGACATAGAACTGAAAAGCTGGAGGATGGATGGGAGTTAGGGGCAGGGGGAGGGGAGGTATCCGTTGGGGAAATGAAACAGTGTGTGCAGCATCCAGGGCCGAGGCACTTATGAAAACTGGAGGCGAGTCAGTGGATCATAGAGTCCGTGAGGTCACACAGCGAGAGCTGAGGCCAGGGGTCTCAGGGCCCCATGGACCCCTATGAGGTTTTTTTTGTTGCGAAGGAATGGAGAGCCATTGAAGGGGAGCCTGGCACCATCAGATCTGTGCTCTAGAAGGAGAATTCTGGCTTCGATGGAGTGAGCAGGTTGGGAAAGAGATGGACAGGAGGGGAGGATGGTTGGTCAGGACGCTGAGGCCGAGGTCCAGGAGCGGGCCTGGGGGCCGGGTGAGGGCAGCAGGGAGGACACTAGTTCCCGGGGAGCGGGGGGCCAGCCTGGGGCAGGGGGAGGCGGGCTGTGGGTTTCTTCCCACTCAGCTCCCCAACGAGCATCGGGGCGCAGGGGCGTCGGCGGCGGCCTGGGTACCGGCCTCGGCTGACCCTGGGCTGTAACTTCACCCGAGTCCCTGAGCGCTGATAAACGGAGATCAGGAGAGCACCGCGCTGGGGCTAAGGCGTGAGGATCAAACGGCCCGATCTCTGCAGAGAACTCGTCACGGGGTGAGCAGTGCACCAGGCATCTGTGATCACACATTGGATCCCACCTGCCCTCCGTCCCCGGGGCCGGTCCTCCACCCTACAAGACTCGTCTGCGAGAGCTGGCTGTGCACGCGAGCCTGGGATTGGGGCCGGGGGGCTCCAGGAGCAGGTGTGACAAGGAGAGGCAGGGGCCCGGCCACGCCAGGGCCGGCCCTTCAAAGGGGGCGGAGCTGGGTCAAGAGCAGAGGCGTCCAGCCTGGTGGCCTGTGTCCTGCAGCTGCTGTGACAAACCCCTGCACGCTTGGTGGCTCAGAGCATCACGCGTTCAACGTCACATGGTTCTGTAAAGTCCTGTACGGCCTCGCAGGGCTACAGTCAGGGTGCCAGGACAGACTCGCTCCTCTCGGGGGTGTGGGCCGTGGGAGAGGCCGCTTCCCTGCCTTCCTGCGGGCGGGGCTGCCCCACCCCTTAGTGCACACACCACCCGACCCCCGCCCCTGCAGGCCTCTCCCACGTCGAGGACTCTCGTGGCGACCCTGGGCTGCCGAGGTACGCCAGGATAATCCCCCTAATTTAAGGTCACCTGGGCAACCCCCTTGATCCCATCTGCTACCTTGACTCCTGTTCGCCAGGGGCCCTAACATCTTCCCAGATCCTAGAGTCACGGATTCTCGGGGGAGGGAGGACTATTCCTGTTGTCCCAGCGGGAGTAGGCTGCCAAGAGGTCAAGTAAAATCGATGCTCGCCTGACGGGGGAAGAAGAGAGACACCTGGGGAACTGAACTCAGTGAGGGCGGGGCCAGCGAGAAACGGGTGCAAGGAGCAGAGGCAGGTGGCAAAGTGCAAAGGTCCGCTCAGGACGCTGTCGCAGGTGGCTCGGCCATGAGGGCAGGTGACCGTCACCAGGTATGAAGGGTCAGGTGTCCAGGTGCGAGGCGGGCTCTGGTCAGTGTCTGAGTTTGGATGCCGCATCCACACTGGGGCCTCAGCTGCGTGCACGGGGTGGGCGAGATGCTGGCCTTTCCCAGAGAGCCGCTGGGCAGCAGCAAACGAGAGCAGAGATGTGAAAGCACTTTGTGAAGCTCCAGATGAGTGTGAGATGTCATTCTGGTGTCTTACCCGGAAGAGTATATTTTCATACCCAGGGACCTTGGGGGTTCCTGATACTTTGGCTCGTACCCAGTAAAAGGAGGCGTTTACTGACAGCCGTCCCGTCCTCAGCATTTGTATCAAAAGTGCTCTCAGATATGCTTTCCTAGGGGACCATCAGAGTTACGAGAATGCCGAGGCCCGTTCTCTTACCGATATTTAGGAATCTTTTCCTATATTCATTTCTTAATTCTTGATCTCATAGAAACCACTATAGCCTCCACTATCAAAACCCCCGCTGTTGGTGTCTCCTAAAATTAACACCGATATTGTTCCGAGGTTCACTGGCTGTAAGCGAGACAGCACCGTGGTTTCTTTATTAGGTCGCTTCAAAGTCCTACAGTGACTTCACGATCCTCTTTCTGTTTTTAATGGAGCCACCAAGTCCTAATTTTCCCTTCTTCATCTCTGAGTTGTCTTGGTTGTCACGATTGGAAATCCTTTGTTATTATTTAGGTTAACAAGGCTGCGGGGCCTCTCCTTGCCCTTTGCCCCCGCTCCGTGGGAGAACGAGAGGGTTGAACGCAGCTTCCTGTGTCCCCAGAGATCGCTGTCGCTTGCCACGTTGTCCCAACCATGGCTCAGAGGATGCTCTCCAAATGGCATAATGAATGATTCAGGATTTATCGTGTTTTAAAAATACGGCACAGTGTTTTAGTTTCACATGGTAAATTATTAGATGTTTAGGTGGGAATGCCTTGTTGGGAGCTAGGCCTAAAATAAGTTCGCAAAACATTCACTAAAATGATGATTTCCGTGACGTTTTGGTCTGGGACAGAGCCTGTTGGCTGGCTGCAGGAATAAGGGCGATGAGAAAGGGTCTAACAAAGGAATTACCATTGGCAAACCGCAGCCGAAAACCCTTGAATAGGACGTTCACTGTGCCTTGGCGGCTGTGGTAGGAAGGGCAGAATTTCAGCCTCTCTGTCTAGCGGTTTCAACTGCATTTCTGAATGTAGCCGTGAAGTTGAAGGGAAAGACCTTTGGGTTATGGGGTATCTCGGTTGAACTAATTATAACTCTGTGTGGATCCTCAGCAGTTCACCATTGAGAAGAATCATGAGATTTTATTAAACACATTCTAACATAATAAATACCTTGCTAAGGAAAACCCACTTAGAATGAAGTCTGTAACAGGGCTGAGAAAAGCAGGGTGATCTGAAGTCAGGTACCATATTCTCTCCCATATCCTTCACCCGTTAGTCCGACCACGACTGAT
The DNA here is from genome assembly GCF_964270905.1 of Leucopleurus acutus. Classification (NCBI taxonomy): domain Eukaryota; kingdom Metazoa; phylum Chordata; class Mammalia; order Artiodactyla; family Delphinidae; genus Leucopleurus; species Leucopleurus acutus. Next base: position 106,891,591 of record NC_139144.1, on the reverse strand, counting down.
AAATAAACACTAAGGCATCACCGGTTACCTCCTAAACGTCCAATACTGATTTCCTGACTTTGTAGACTTTCTATTCTAATCTATCAGCCAGGCCACGGTCACGGGCTATGACAGCACTTCAGTGGGGAGTATAAGATGTGGAATGATTTCTTCCCCTAGTCATTTCTTGGGCTTTAGGGAGCAGGGAACACAGGGAAAAGAAAGAGAAGATGAAATAAATGAGGGAGATATAATTGTCCCTTTCATTATAAGAATCCCACCTAATTTCTACTTCCCAGGAGTACAGAGTAAGTAGCTGTTCCTCCTTATTTAAAAAAAGAATTAATTTGATTTCTATAATTGGAACACTTTCTGTCTGCTGATTACCAACTGGAATCGGGATTCATGAATAAAAGTTTAGAATGACAATTCAAGAGAATCATGTCGTCAAATAATTAAGTTATCTGCAATAGAAAAAAGCAAGTCTGGATATGATGAGGAATAAACGGGGCTGTGGGCCTTTCTTGCAAACTCGGCCCTGGGGATGTAACATGAGATACGGGGTGATGGACAATCTCGAGATGCTCAACCGCTGACAAGAACGTTATCTCAGGTAGGAACACAGTGGGCATGTCAGGCGTGAGGGGTGAGGCCCAAGACGGTCAGGAACTACAGGTGGGAGGGGGATTGGCAGTGTCCTTCTCGGTGTGTCCCCTCCTCTCCCCTACCTTGCTCTGAGTGGGTCATTTCCAGCATGACACTGTTGTGTCAGGAAAGCTACAGAGCCAGCCAGAGGGAGTGAATCATCATCAGACAGAGTGGACACTGGCTGGGGGTCCAGCCGTCAGCAGTGAAATGGCCTGTTGGCCGGTCCACCCCCAGTGGTCTCTCCACCCCCTTAGCCAATGCAAGCGTTAGGTGCAGCTGCCCCTGAGAAGAACAGGTGTGGCGGTCCCCACAGCCGAGCTGCTGGGAGGAAAATGCAGGTCTAGAATCAACAACAAAAACACAAGACACACGCACACGCACACACACACACGCACGCACACACGCACACACACACACACAGAGTTGGAAGACTAACCCTACCCAATCTCAAGGATTATTATTATAAAACTACAGTAATCAAAACATGTATTGGACTAAAGGTAGAAGATAGATCAATGTATAAGAATAGAGAATCCCAAAATAAACACACCCACGTATATATATCGAAAACTGATTTTGGGGAAAGTTCAAAAGGCAATGCAGTGGAGAAAGGATAACGCTTCAGCAAATGATGCTGGAAAAATTGGATATGCAAGAAAAAGGAAACCCACCCCTACCTCACACCATCTGCAAAAATTGACTCCAAGGAGTCATAACCAGTGTAAAAGTAAAAACTGTAAAATCCCTAGAAGAAAAATTAGAGAGATAATTGTGACATTGACTAGACTAAGATTTCTTAGAAACGACACCAAAAGGACGATCCATAAAGGAGCAGACTGATAAATTGGACTTCCTCAAAATTAAAAACTTCTCCAGAGATACCGGTTAAGAGAAGGACAAACAAGGCACAGTCTGGGACAGAATTTTGCAGAGCATGTATCTGATGAAAGACTTGTATCTTGAATATATAAAGAACTCCCAGACTCAACATTAAGAAAATAAGCAACACAGTTTTAAAAAAGGGAAAAGATTTGAACACTTTACAAAAGAAGATATACAAGTGACAAATAAGCACCGGGAAAGAGGCTCGAGCGTTAGGGAAATGCCAGTTACAGCCGTGATGAGACACTACATCTGATGCTGTGTCTACCAGACTGGCTCAAATTTAAGCGACTGACCGCGCTCAGTGAGGAGGAAGGGACTGGGACTCTTACACTGGTGGTGTGGGTGTAAACGGTACAACACCCTGGAAAAGAGTTTGGCAGTTTTAAAAAGACTTAAACATCTAGCTACTCGCTTTTAAGTATTTGCCCAAGACGAAAGGAAACATGCTTCTGTGCGAAGACTTGTAAATACTATTCATAGCAGCTTTACTCGTAATCGGTAAAAACTAGAAGCAACCAACAGGTACATCCACAACCTAATGGATTTCAAGCAATGGAATGTCCCTCAGTGAGAAGAGGAATGTTAGTGATACACACAACAGCATGGATGAAGCTTGAAATAATTATGCAGTAAAGAAGCCCACCGGAAAAGAGCAGATGCTGTGTGGTCCTGCGATGCGGTACTCCGTGAAGCGTAAGGTACTCAATCTTCTATGAGACGATAGAACGCCCAGTGGTCCCCACCTCCTGGTGTTCACACTTCTGTGGAGTCTCACCTTGTGTGTGGCTGGACCTAGCAATTCACTCCTACTGAGTAGACTTGGCCCCTGTGGTGGGCTGTCACCTCCTCAGAAGGTTGCATAGACATTGGGCCTTCTGTCTCGGGCCCCCTCTCTCACTCACCACTTGCTCTGAGGGGCTTGAGCTGCCTGGCCGTGAGTTGCAGGGGCAAGGAACTGATTCTCTGTCCCACAGCCAGTGAGGACCTGAGGCCTGGCCACAGCTACGTGAAGGGGCTTGGAACTAAATTCTCTGTCCTCTGGCCATGAGATGATGGAGGTGCCAGCTGACACCTCGCTCACACCTTCTGAGAGACTCTGAGCCCTTGGCCTTCAGCTAAACTGTGTCAGCATTCCTGGCATTCAGACACTGTGAGATAAAAAATGCTCCTTGTTTTAAGCTGTTAAATTTTGGGATAGATTGTTACACAGCAGTAGATAACTAATACACTATGCGAAGTGTAAGTATAGGTATAAAGAATGTTATGTTTCTCATCTCGAACAGGGGAAGACATAAAAGACAATGCTATTGATAAGCTATAAACATTTCATAGGAAAAACAGACAGATGCTAGGTGCTAACAATTTGTGGGTAGTAGTAACAAAAATAAAAATAGAATAAATCACTTTCAAACCAGTAGAATTAATGTCTATATCCAAGACAAAACAGAAAAAGAGAAAGAAAATTTAAAAGAAAGCTTTATAAATGGAAAATGTACAACAAGATGAAATAAGTTGCTTAATATCACAGTATTTGACATAAATGTAAACAGTTTAAACTCACTGATCAAAAGAAGAAAGGCTCTCAAATTCTGAAACCAACAGATGAGACCCAGAATTATGTAATTAGCAAGACTGCATTTAAAAGGGTCAGAAAGGCTGGAAATACAGCAGAAAGAGATGATCTATACCACAGAAAGGTAAAAGTAAAGGGATCCAGAGTAGCAGTTTTAAATTTGCATAAATTATAACTTAAAGGAAATTGTGAAAAAGAGCAAAGATAGAAGTACTCATAAAAGTCACTTTGCCTTCCTTGGGCCAGAGTCAGGGAAGGGGCAGAGAGGGATGGAGGGCGTGCCTGGGAGCCTCTGACTCCTGGGGAGGAGAGGGATAGAGGAAAGATGGTTCCCTTAATAGAAAACCAACGGGGCGGGGGGGCAGGAATCAGGGGAAATAGACACATTAACAGATGTTCTTTTTTCGTGCACATCTCTCAGAAACTGATGGGACAAGCACACGCAAACGTATAGCTACGTCCAGTAATGGTGGACCGGGCCATCCAAGCCAAAACTTATGCTGGGAACAATAGTAACTACACACACACACTGCACACAGACACACACAGGAATGCTCACACACGCACACACACACATGCGCACACCACATGTGTGCACACCCACACACGTACAGACACACACAGGGATGCACACTCGTGCATATACACAGGCAGACACACATCTGGAAACGACTAGAAAGTTGACGAGTGGTGACGTCCTGGGTCAGGGCCCCGGGTCACCTGAGATGGGCGGGTGATTCCAGAGTCTCGGGCTGCGTGGACCCCTGGGGAACTGGCTGATTCTCCGGAGCAGCTGAGAGGCTGCATGGCTGTGTGTGCGCGTGCGCAGAGGTGGCGGCTCTGTAGGGCTGGGGGACAGGCCTGCCAGGGGACCCAGTGAGTTGCTTCGTGTTCTGGTCCTGAAAATCTGCACCTTGGGAGTGCAATGACTAACCTATTTCACGTCCAGTTTTGCGTGTTGTGTGACGTAAGGTTTGAAGTTTCCTTTTGTGGCAGATGACAGCTGTTATTTCATTGGTTGGAAAGACTAGGCTTGCCCCTGTTGGATGACGTTGGACATTTTGTACACTTGGCCATGTGTGCAGGCTGACTTCTGACGCTGCCTGTTCCACTGCTCCGCGGTCTGTCCTGGGCCCAAACCCAACTGTGCTGTAGCCTTATGGTAAGTCTCGGAGTCAGGTGGCTTGAGTCCTCTACGCTAGTTATTTTTTGCAATTGTTTTGACTGTTCTAAGTCCTTTGCTGTCCTGTATACACTTTAGAATCAACATGTCAAATGCGAAGTAAAAGCTTATAGGGATTTTTATTGGAATGCCACGAAATCTATTGATCAGTTTGGGGAGAATTAACATCGAAACCATTTTGAGTCTCTTCTGATACACAAACATGGTGTATTTCATCATTTATTTAGGCTTTGGTGTAATTCCTTAAGATGTTCTACAAAGACGAGCACATCCTCTTCAAATAAAGACAGTTTTTCCTATTCCTTTTCACATGGTTTACCTTTTCTGCAAACCCCCGTTGAATGAAAGCGGCAAGGTTCTCAGTCACAGGGGAAAGACTTTTATCTTTTACTGTTGGGATTGGTGTTAGCTGTTGGGATAGTTAATGCTATCAAATTAGTGCTTTAACTAACTTCATCCCACAAAAATTTTGTTATGTTGTGTTTTCATTTTCATTCAAACTATTTTCTAATTCCTCCTGTTAATTCTTTTTGACACACATGTTATGTAGAAGTATGTTGTTTAATTTCGAAATATTTCAGGATGTTCCCAAATATTTCTGCCAATATTTTATGTTTAATTCTGCTGTAGTCAGAAGACATACTTTGCTCTATTACGATCCTCTTAAACTTTATGAGGCTTATTTTATGGCCCAGAACATGGGCTATTTGGTAAATATTCCATGTTCACTTAAAATGAATGTTTTTCTGCTCTTGTTGGGTGTCCTCCTATAACCATTAGGTCAAGATGGTTGGTAGGGCTTTTTAAATCGCCTCTTTCCAAATCCATGACATTGAGGGTTAGGATTTCAACATATGAATTTTGGGGGATGTAAACGTTCAGTCCACTGTGAGCTTCAGTTGAAAGGCAGAAATATGTGAGCGGATTAAAAAATCAGACAGCAGCCAACAGACTGCTGCTCACGAGTGACACGTGTGCACATAAGGAGGCGGGAGGTTGAAAGTAAAATGATGGAAAAACATATCATTTACGGACACTAGCCCCACAGTTCCCGAACTAGGCCTTGAGGTATCCTGTATGACAGAGAAGCCCAGAGGGACGACACGGGATATTTTACATTTTGAAGGAACACAGCAAAATGTGTCAGGCCCTGCACCAATTACCAGCTCAAGGTACTCCCGGTTCCAGCGTCAGATCTCTATGTTATTTATGATGATGTCGTACCTTTGTGAGGCTGACATTTCAGCAGTTGCTGGGATGAAAAGCAAGTGCTGTGCAGAGATCCTTGTGGTCCTGGAAGTGAAGGGGGTGATGTTCTTTCTGATTCCAGGTGCTGAGAGGCTGTGTGGCGCCTGGCAGGTGCCAAGTTCTTAAGACAAATGTTTGTCAAGTCTTCTGGGCCTATTTAATAAATGGAACAACTTAGTTTTATTTTGTCTTAACATTTTTTATCTTGACACAATTACTGAGACGCTGAGAAAATTTGGGAACCTAAACAAATAAACAAACAAAAAAGGGGTGAACTTATATTGATATCAAAGTAGAAATCAAATTAAAAAGTTTACTAGAGATACACAGGTTGCTTCATGATAGTAAGAAGTTCAAGTCACCTGGAAGATATAAAAATTCTAAGAGAGCCTCAGTTGTAGGAAGCACAGACTGACAAATTGACATGGAGAAAGTCAAAATTACAACCATATGGGGAGTTTAGAAAATCTCTCTCTCATTATCTGATAAAACACCTTATTAAATTATTAAAAATACTTATTTAAGCTGTGAGACCAGTAAGGGTTAAAGCATTTCTACAGTTAGCAAACTGGACTCATGGATATATTTTAAAACTACACCCAGGGGACTTCCCTGGCGGTCCAGTGGTTAGGGCTCCGTGCTTCCATTGCAGAGGGCACGGGTTCGATCCCTGGCCGGGGAACTAAGTAAGATCTTGCATACCGCATGGCGCAGCCAAAAAAATAATAATAATAAAATAAAATAAAATAAGAACTACACCCAGTGACTGCAGAGTACATGTTATTTTCCAACACGTGAAAAGCATTTATAAAAATTAACCATATTCTGGCCATAAGACAAGGATGTCTCAACATATTTCAATGAATTAAAATCATACAGGGTGTATATTTTGACCATAATTTACTTAAACCAAAACCCAATAGTAATAGATAACTAGAAAAAACCCTACACATTCATTTGAAAATTAAGGAATAAACTTCCAAATAATTATGGGTCAAAGGAAAAGTCATGATGGAAATTAGAAAATATTTTGAATTGGATGATAAAAATGCAATATATCAACACCCGTAGGATTCAGTTAAAGCTTTGCTTAGAGAAAATGTACAGGTTTTCATGCATTTTTCAGAGGAAAAAAAGGCTTAAAATGTGTAAGTTAACTACCTATCTTAAGCAACTGGGAGATGACAGCAAGTTAAACTTAAAGTAGAATGATGGAAAAGACAACACAAATTAATGAACTTGGAGATGAACAGAGAAAATCAAAGAAGTCAAAAGTTGGATCTTTGCAAAGATGTGAATGTCAGTCAACCTCTGGCACGTTTAATCAGAGAAAAAGAGAGAAAAATTAACTGTGCCTAAAGTGAAGACTCCATATGTCCAGATCCTTTAGACTTTAACAAAACAATAAATGTATTTTAAAGAAAAGTATTTATTTATGTTAATAAATTTCTAAAAGTAGGTGAAGTAGAAAAATTATTAGAAAAGTAAAACATCAAAAATTGTCTCATAAAATATAAAAATATGAATAGTTCCATAAGTATTAAAGAAATTTAAAGAGTTTAAAAACCTGTCTCTGAAAATTTGGGGATGATTAGTTGTGTTGGTAAATTGTACCAGATACTTAAGGAGGAAATGGTGTCAATATTACACACACTCTTCTAGAGAATAGAAAACCTGGGGACTTCCCACTTTTCCAGCAGTGTGACCTTAAACAAATTACTTCACGTACCTGTGTCTCCATGAAGGTAATGACCCGATCAGGTCGTTATGAACAACAGTGAAGCACTTGGTATTTCTGAAGTGTCTGAGACACGTCCTGGCACAGGGTAAGCAGGTGCCAATGTCGTTAAATAAACTAACTTGTTGGATAACAAGATTATCAACTATCTAGTCTGTTTTAACTTGTCTAGTGACTTGCTGGGTGCTCTGAGTTCCGTACGGAGCTGACGTCCCCCCGAGAGCCACCTGGGCGAGGAACTATAGGGCAAGCTGAGATCAGGACCGTTGTCATAGCTCAGCTTGGGATTCCCTGAGCCCCTCCCACTTAAAGCATGAATTTGAACTCCGCGGAAACACAAGAAGGCAAGCCTCTGATAAAGCATTCTTGGGGGAGAAAATGTTCCTATCCAAAGCCAAGTTCATCCGTACCCGCACCAGGTGTGGCCCTGCAAGGCTCTTCTCCCCATACCCGTTCTCCTCTCTTCCTTAGAGGGTGAAACCGATGACAGGCTCGCGGGGCCCCTTGCCGACTGGTTGGTTCTGGTTGGATGTAGCCAGTGGAAGGACTGGTGGGAGACCGGAGGGCAAGAGGGGAAGGGTGTCCGAGCATCCCGCCGGCCCCTCCGCTCCCGGGGCGCTGCTGCCGAGGGCCGGGCCCTCCTGCACCTGTGGTCTCTGCTGGGGGAAGCCTCCTCCCGTGGCTCTGTCCCCCCACCCCGGGCTCCCACTGTCGCTGACACTCGACCTCCTCCTCTCAGGCTGGTCCCCTCAACGACCCGCCCCCCGTACCTCTGTGCATCATTCCCCCCTTGCATTTACTGCATCCCTGCCAGGGAGGGGTCCTGACGGGTGCACTCAGCCTCGTGGTGGTCCCGTTCCTCCGGGGGTGAAGGGCTCCTTCCAGCTTAGCTCTCTGCCTTTCAGCATCGCTTTGCTTGGCCTCTGACGATTCCTTTGCTTTCTTGTTAGTTCAGCTCTGCATTTAAAAAGACGCTTGTGCTATTTTATCCAGAATTTCTAAATGTCTTGTCCCGAAAAGTTTCATCAGGATGTCTAGTTTGCCATGCTCTCTAAAGGCAGATGTAGCCCAGGGATTTCCGATATTATTATATCGGGGGGGGCACTGCTCTTCAAACAAAATCTTATATAGATTCTTACTGTATACCATAAGAGTCTTAATATAGAGACACAATAAGGAAAAGTGCTGTGCCTCTATTGCAAAAGAAATGGCACTGCCTGGACTTGTTTGTCTCTCCCCGTCTCCCTCATGAGGAACTCACGCCCCTGGAACTCTGTGCAGCTCAGTTTGCTGCCCCTTTGCTAGCTCAGTCCCGACTTTAGTAATACACGTAAGGAGTTACTTGCTTTAAAATGCTCTGTTGGTTGATGGTAGATTTAGAAAGAACCAGATCTCCTTGTGGCTAAATTAAAGCATTTTGCATTACATTTCATACTGACATAAACATGACACAATAAAGATAGCAAATGAGAACAATTTACAGGTAAGCACTGAATTGCAATTGTTGACCTAAATGTTAGAACCTATGGATCATAAAGACTTTGCTTTCAAACATACGCCTGGGACCTGAAATTAATTCAAGGGTCAGCTTCAAGCTGGGGCTTGAGATCCCCACATTTTTCCTACATCGAGTAAAAAAAGTCTTTTCCTGTTATATATCTTCAGCCCTAGGCACTGGCTTACGATCTGGTAGAGTGATAGGTTATAGAGCATGGCCGTTATGCTTGAGGAAGAAGCTTCTAGTGCCCAAACTGATCTTCTGTTTCCTTACAAACTGTGTATCCCAGAGATATAGATGACAGGCTTGCATGAAATAGGTCAATAGTACTTAAGGTAAGTAATACTTTAATCAATTTTAAGACAATTTCTGATGGCTAGTACATAATGGTAATATACTACTTTTAAAATTTCCTTCTAAAGTGGTGTAGACATTTAAACACCCTGTTGTATAAATTGCTTTTGAAAGACACAATTGCCCGTTCTCTCTTCCCTCAGTGGATGTGTTTACTGAAGTAGGGCATAGCAGAGTTTTCATATTACTGCCATTGTTGTCGCTCTCTAGGCACCTCGTGAATTCCCATATCCTGGGGACGTATGGGTGACCTACACAGTTTTCATGGCTCTAGCGCTACGGAAGGAAGTCGCCTGCTTTTGTGACTGACGGTTTTGAAATTGGCAATATATTCTTAATGCCCAGTGAACGTCTTATTTAAATTCACACTGATTTTTCGCAAGTCCATATTGTAATATCCCAAGGGCAGGAAAAGAAACAAAACTGAAAAAAAAAAAAGTGGGTGAACAGTGAGCCACAGTTACGCAGCACGTGACTCCTGACCCGCTCTTTCTAGTCAGTGGTGGACTGGGCGGCGTGTGGGGGCAGAGGGGAGTAGGAGGCGCCGTCTGTCTCATGGGGTGATGGAGTAGCAGACCGTCCGTTCTGACAGCTTGTGTTCTCCAGCACCGAGTCCCACGTAGAGCGCAAATGCCCCCAGTATGCCGTCTCCACAGAATCACAGGGTGATGGAGCCAGGAGAGGCCTCCAAGGACACGTGGTCCAGGCATGACAAACGGGTTTCGTCTGGTGTCACCAAGTGACTGATTGGACAGTTAAGATAAACCAGAGCGATGGCTCAGTTAGCAACGTCTGCCACCGCCCAGGGCCAGGGGTGGGACCTGAAACAGATGCTGCTTAGTCCAACCCCCTTGTTTCCTAGATGGGGCAGCAGACACCAGGGAGGCTGCTCGCTCAGGGCCATCACCCTGTAGTTAAGGCAGTTCCAAAACTCAGTCTCCCGGCTCTTAATTCAGACTCATGCTGACACACCACGATGCTTCCTTAATCTGGAGGGTCAGATACCTTCAATTAAATGTGATTTTTAAGTTGTACGTATTGTGATGGTAGGCGAATCCATGCATTAGTTTTCAATCCTTCTATCATTTCAGTTTGTGGCAACCAAGTGTTCTGTCTCTATCCAATGTCATCTCAGTGCAGATCTTCTGTGTATTAAAAAAAAAAGTAACTGTTCTTGTGAATTCAGCATTTAATTTGTTGGGCACGTGACTCACCCTCAATCAAACTGAACATCCTATCTCTGCAAAAAGTTAATTTCCTGATCCTTCTTCAAGTAAATGAAAATATCAACTAAAGGGTAAATATAAAATGTTGATCATTTTTTTCTGGATATTAAAATGGAGTTGTCCTTTACCTACAACATACATAGCCATTATTTTTCTGAAAAATCATCTCTAAAGAATCCAGAGTGTGCATCCCACCCAGAGAGACTCAGGGGTCCTTGTTCACAAGGAGACGTGGCTTGGAGGGCTCATTGCAGCTTCGTTCATTATGGCAAAAACTGGAACCCGCATAAAGGTCCTTTACCAAGAGTGTAGACAGAAAAACTCAGGGCTTACTCATGTAACTGAAGGTGACATAACAGTTGAAATGAGTGAACTGGAATTGTATTTATGAATGTAAATAAACGTAAGTAGAAATACTATTTTACTGAATTGAAAACTTTTACCTCTAGTCTGATGACATTTATGTGAAGTTAAAAACCCATGCAACCATCTTCTGTAACACTTAACGGATGTTCATGGGTGCTCACCATGCATTTCTTTATCTTTGTCTATTTGAAATGTGAATCTAAAAATGATGCTTACGACAATGAAAACTAAACCCGGTTTAGTTCAACCAAAAAATAAAAAAGATTTCACTGGTGACGGCGAAAACATATTCTCAATGATCAGATTCGAATTTTACTGGATTTTGACATACCCACCTTGCCCTTTCTCATCAGAATGCAAGTGTATTGTATGGTGCATGTCAGAAGTCAAAGAGTTTTTACACTAAAGGTAATTAATTGGCTTTGCTCATTTTAAGGCAAAAGTAGCTGTTTCTCTATTTGCTTTGCATTTGGTAGAATCTGCGGAGGTACCTGTGTTGGTGAGGAAGCTGGGTTCGTGGTGCCGGGTAGGTCAGCATCGAGGGCAGTAGGGGTTGTCCCGGGGGCTCTTCCACCCGGGATGGCCAGCAAGAGCCCAGCTGCGCACAGAACTAACTTCCAGGGCTGCATCCCTCAAAACCCAAGTATTAGCATCCCCACGTCACCACGGATGCCTTCCGCATCTTGTCCCCAGATCTAACGACTTGCACAACACCCTGCATCTCATCCAATCTTTTTTCACTCTCAGGGTACTTTCTTCTAGGCTGATGGCCTGATCTCCATCTCCCCCACCACCAATCTCTCCCACTAACGCCCACCCCCGACGGTCCAACTTAGATTCCCGTCGACAACGCAGACTCAACATTTCCAGAAGGAATTGGTTTTTCCCTCCGCTCAGGTCTGCATGGCGTCCTGATCTCTCTCCGCATGTCTCTCCAGTTCCCAGAGATCCCAGAGCTCAGGGCTGTCTGGTCTTCAGGACTCCTGCTGTACCGCCCCGTATGCCGCCAGTTAATGCCTTGGTGAGGTCTGATGCCCAGACCTTCATTCCGCACCGTGACCACTCTTACTACTTCAGGCCCGTGAACAGCTTCTCGGTCGCTGTGCCACATGTGTTTCCTCTCACGTCCTTCGCTTGCACACCAGTGACAGGGGATCCCCTTCAACTCCACTTCCATCCTGTTCCTCCAACCAGTGGATTCTGCACCAGCCAAAGACCAGCTTTCTCAGTCATTCTTCATCCAAACCCGTCTTGTTAGCCGTTGTCCACCCTTCTCCAGCAGGAATCCTGTATTTCTACCAATTTCGCTACTCCTGTTTCTTAGAAGTCAATACCGACCGTTGGACACTTACGATAAGCTGCGTGGTGTTGCCTTTGAATTTGCATAGCCCTTCTCTCCCATCGGGTCATGAGTTTCTAAAATGTGTGCAGTAGTTCTTTTTATTTTTTGTTTCCTGAATAGTCACTTGCTGTACGTCTTTTGGGCACTCAAAAAGAAATGAATAAGTTAAAATAAAGTCTTGTGCATCTGAAAAAAATTTTCATTTCAATAACTGTAAATAATCAAATCAAAAAATCCTGTCAGTTTTCCTTTCAGGATTTGTTTTCTTTTATTGCAACAACGCTTGATAATATTGGGTTGGGGGTAGGAAATTGAGCCCACATTCTGGTTATGCTTGAGAAGTATGCCTAGAAATGAATAGGTTATTTAAGTTATGAAGAACAGATGTGATTTTGACTGTGTTAAACCAGAACTATTGAAAATGAAATACTCATCAAGTTGGTTACTTTTCATGCTTTACATATTATGGAAACCAACCCTTTAACAAGTGAATTCAAGGACTCTCTAGATGTGTATGCACATGTGTGTGTGTATGTGATCTATGTGCATGTCTGTCTGTGTGTGCGTGTGTGTGTAATCTTGTACATTCATTGGTAATTGCCGTATGACCCTTTATGATAATCATAAAGAAATTCTTGTGACCAACAAAGCTACAGGGTCTGAAACTAAAAACATCATGGGACCAGCATTAGTCTGAATTTGGTCTCTGCAATATCTATGATAGATTTTATAATAACTGTGACGATTAAAAACTTCAATTTCATATCAAGACAGAGTAACCTAAAAGCAGATCATTATCTTAATGTTTTCTAATACATAGATTAATTACATTTTTAATTCGAGTTCTCATAGTGGAGATGCAGATTATCTCTCCATGAATGAGGGTGGATTACGTGATGCCCACAGATTTGCTTAGTGTTTCCAACGTGCAACCCGACCAGATCAAACGAACGTGGGGACGGTCACGTGACCTGGTGTTTGTGTGTCCATCTGCATATTCTTCAGCTGAGGGTGAATGTGACTTGCAGGATAACAAAGGGTCTTAGAGAATCTTTAATTTCATATTCTAACTAGTTAGCCCTATTTGTTTGCTTTGAGTCACTCATTTCAATAAGGTGAAAACTTGCGTTAATCCCCCATTCATCAGTTGCCTGGATGCGTGCGAAATAGATCATGTGGACAAAACAAAGCCCTGCCAGACGCAATCTGCCATTGTCCCCTAAGCTGCTTCGAGGGGACTCTTCACAGGTACCAAGAAGCCACTCCAGCCACTTCACATAGTTTTGAAGATCCTCTCCTTTTTTTCCCCGCATAGCACATGACTCAGCACAGAAGAAAAGCCCAAAGCAGGCATCAGATGAAGGAGAAGCTGAAGGAGGCCGACCTCGTTTTCCACACACAGAGAGACAATTGGCTCTGCAATAGTTTTGGAGAGCTGAGTTCAGTGAATAAATTGTGACATGGGAAAAACTGAAAAGGACAACAGTTTCCTGGCCCGCACAGAATCATTACCTTGGGTTGGCATTTTTCTTGAAGACCAATTGATAAAACAGGACAAAAATGTTTTTCCCCATTAATTGCTTTCAAACACTGTCCTGCTAAACACCCAATTAAAAGGTAGAAGTGTGGTCCTCTGTTTGCTTCTAATGACCGCGCAAGAGAGGCCGGGGGCGGATGGAGAGAAGGGACGGCAGAGGGAGAAAAGAAATAATGGAAGAGTCTAGCATTTTCTTTTATGGGTTGTAGAATAAAAAGATCAATGGAGAAGGTTTATCACGTCTTTAGCCTACAACAGCCTCCTGAAAGACAAGGGCCTTTGAAACACTACACAAGCCACATAACTCTTCTGAAAGGGAGTCATTCTTTGGGACTCCATTGGAACTGACATGTCTAAACACGTTTGCACATCCAACCAAATATCTGGACTGATTTGTGCGCAAGGAAATACACGGTCAGCTCAAAACACCTTAAATCTGCCACTTACAGAGTAATCTCAAATTGTGACATTCTAAACATTGTTTAAATCACAAGTATGAAGCATAGTAAAGTAAGCAGAACTGGTTGTGTTTTGACCCCATCAGGGCTTCTCATCTGGGAAGAGACCAAGTGGGTTCATGTTATAGTTGGAGCTGCTTTGGGTGAGTTTAGTTGGGGCTGGGCTGTGGAGGAGGGGGAGGGGTGCAGGGGGAGGGGAGAGAAGGAATCTAAGGCCTATCGGTGCATCGTGGTTACAGACTCTGTCTTTTCCTCTCTCCCCCATCCCTCCCTTTCTCCCATATTTTTCCCTCCCAAGTCCTATTTCTATACCCATCTTAGCCTGTGGGATTTGGTGAACGAAGACAGTAAAAAAACACTCCTGGCTTTGTACGGCATCAAACAAATGGGGGCTGGGAGGGGCCTGAGGTGACTTCAGGGATGCACTGAGTCTCTGTTTCTATGGATTCTCCTGGGTTAGCTTTCAGAAATTTGATCAGAACAGAACAGATATTAAGCGCAGCTCTTTAAAGTTATCGTTTGCAGCAAGCGCACACCACCTGGTGAAGCAGACTGGGCAGCTGGATGGGATGGCCGAGTGAGCCCAGGCCCAGTTAGGTCTCCTTTGACGTGGCCGGCCCATGGGGATGCAGTACTGCTTGTAGATTTTGTATCATGTTTTAACCAGCAAATTACAATTCTAGTAACAATAACTAACGTGTCTGGAGCACTTACTATGTGCCCGTGTTGTGTCAAACATTTTTCATTTATGAGCTCATTGATCCATGCAGAAGTCTCTGAGGCAAGTACTAACATCACCCCACGGTCTGGGGGACCCCGAGTCTAAACTAGCATGCTCACGTACACTCGGCTAAAAAGTGCTGGACTTGGATGTGAGTTGGTTTGCTTCACCTTAGTGTGGGAATCTTCGTTCTGAGCTGAGAGTTTGCCTGAGGTCACCGCCATCTCAGTAATTTACTCTGAGAGGATCTGATGGTTGACACTGTCCTTGAAGATGATGTGGTTATAAGAAACATGGTGAGGCAAAGTCAGTTCTGGATTTTCCCGTGTTAAACATACAGGACAGGAAGGAGGTTGGCAGGGTTGACCCTGCTTTACAGACAGAACACCTTTTTCCTAATAAAAAGTCCGATGCCTCCAAGGGGGTACAAAAAGCCGAAGGGAGGCTGACTGTACTTTCTGCTAGGATTCATCTTCATTCAAGATACCGCAAAAGTAGTTGGAATTGATTAACGGCGGCATCTATGGAACAGGATTCATAGCAACACTGGATTTGATTGTATCTGCAGGACTTGTAGAAACAAGACGAGCAATTGCCCAGTGAATCAGGGCTCTGTGGGGAGTTGTAAGTCACGTTGAATCCACACAGATGGTACAACTTTGCACTTACTACTTAGATCATTCAGACAAACGCAGGCTTCAGAAATACACTGAATTATCGTGATGAGTATAAACCCAGGCCTGACCTTGGGAAGGGGTGTGGTTTAGGGACAGGGACCACCTCCCAACACTGGTCCAGCTACTGTCAGTGGCTTTCCGGGAGCTTTCCTTCCAAGAATATTTGTGAGGTGCCACCCTAGCCTTTTAAAAAATGTAACGGCCAAACAATCAGACAGAATTCTGCTTAGAAAACTGGATGTCCTCATAGCTTCTGTGCCAACTTGGGTGGGGGGATAGAAAAAATATCCAACTACTAAAATAAAAAACGAGCAAGAAAGACCAGGATTAAGAATTCCACCTGGGGGCTTCCCTGGTGGCGCAGTGGTTGAGAGTCCGCCTGCCGATGCAGGGGACACGGGTTCGTGCCCCCGTCCGGGAAGATCCCACATGCCGCGGAGCGGCTGGGCCCGTGAGCCACGGCCGCTGAGCCTGCGCGTCCGGAGCCTGTGCTCCGCAACGGGAGAGGCCACAACAGTGAGAGGCCCGCGTACCGCAAAAAAAAAAAAAAAAAAAAAAAAGAATTCCACCTGGCCACTTCTCTCGTTTTGAATCTGAGGTGGTGGAGTCCATACATTTGAAGGTAAAAAAAAGTAGGAAATGGGATAAATAGTTTCTGGCCTCAAGTATCATTCACATGTTTCTTGCAAGGGGAATGTAGTTAAAATTGCAGTCACCTTATTTTCATTAGTCAAAGGGGCTTAAGGATAGCTGCCTTATTAGGTTGCTGAGTTAGATGCTGTTGCTTATGCAGAGGTTTACTGTGAGGACCCTCACCTCCAAGACTCCACCGGGCAGGTTGTCATGGGTGCAGAGAAAGCTGTATCGCTCTCTCCTCCACTTTCAGCCTCAAAAGTAAACTAAACGATAATAAGAAAATGTTATTTCACTGATTACTGGTAAATTCTGAATTACATTTGGTGTCACTCAGCATTTTCCTTCTTGCTAAATACAGTGGGTTCATGGAAGTTACCTGCAGAACTTAAATGCACTTTGCCTCACTCTTTGAGATGATTAACGGATGAAAGGGCACAAATGTGATTCTGGACAGAGACAATTAGTTTCTAATGAACAGTGGCAAAAATCAGCTTGCTCTGAATGTACTATCAAAAGACAAATACAGGGACTTCCCTGGTGGCACAGTGGTTAAGAATCCACCTGCCAGTGCAGGGGACACGGGTTCGAGCCCTGGTCTGGGAAGATCCCACATGCCGCGGAGCAACTAAGCCCGTGCGCCACAACTACTGAGCCTGTGCTCTAGAGCCCGCGAGCCACAACTACTGAGCCCACGTGCCACAACTACTGAGCCTGCACTCTAGAGCCCGTGCTCTGCAACAAGAGAAGCCCCCGCTTGCCACAACAAGAGAAAGGCCACACGCAGCAACGAAGACCCAACTCAGCCAAAAATAAATTAATTGGTTAATTTTTAAAAACCACAAATACAAAATAAGAGACCTCAAAAGACAAATATAAGTGTGAAATTAAGAGACTGGGATTGTCGTATACACAGTACTGTACGGAAATAGATAGTCAACCAGGACCTGCTGCACAGCACAGGGAGCTCTACTCAATATTCTGTAATAACCTATACGGGAAAAGAATCTGAAAAAGAATGGAGATATATAATTATATATGTATAACTGAATCAGTTTGCTGTACACCTGAAACTAACACAACATTGTAAATCAACTACACTCCAATAAAAATGAAAACAAAACAAAAAAACAAATGTGAAATAAAAGATATCCATAGAAACAGGTCTCTGGACTTTGATCACACGCAGGTTTCCGAGTGGAATTTTGACCTGCTCTTGGAGGTTGACATTCCGTAGGAAGTGGCATGTAAGTCCATCTTTCCTCCATTTACAAGGTGACACACAGCTGAGCATCTGTCATATGCACGGCCCACAAGGGTTACAAAATAAAGAATAAAATGAAACAACATGAAAGCTACGATCTGTGGAACAGTGGTTACTAATGGGTGGGGGACACTGAAAGGAAGGCGGTATTAGGGAGACCTCTGCTGCAGGAGATCTCTGCATCTTGGTCTGGGTTATTGTGAAAAGAGCGTTGATGTATGTAAGAGTCGCTGAGCTGGACACTTCAGATTTGTCCAAACATCGTGCATGAGACTAAACTCTATGGGGAGGGCTGGACAGCTGGGTTGATGGGTTCTATGGAAGCTGGACCTTTGCTCTGGAGCCCGGTGTCACTCACCTGGTCTGGCTTTGAGCTCTGCCCTGCGCGAGCGGGCCCCATGCTACCAGGACAAGGTACAGCCCTTCACGTGAGCGCTTTTCCTCCCAGGGAGGATGAGGTGGTCTTTGGTAAGGAAAGGGTGAAAGTGATTTAGAAGGATTGAGGAAATGTAGTGAGTGGCTCTGAACCAGATCCTGGGAGTGGGGACGGACCCTAATGAGCACACAGTAAATAGAAAAAGCATCAGTGGGATTTGCTGACAGACTCGGTAAGGTGGGGATGACCGCCAGCCTTGGAGGATGACACTGGTGAACGCCTACTCCACTGGCGAGGTGTTACGGAGTTTCAATCACAAATACTGAAATGCACGCCCCGTGTTTTATCTCTTCTTGGAAATGTAAGTTCCATGTTTAAAGTAATTTCCCCTTGTTTTGACCTTAATTAAAATATCCTTTGCTTTTGGTTTTGTTTGTTCTATGTCTCATATGAGGTTAAAAAAAGAAAACAGAACAGGTCTGCAAAATCCCGTGGAAACGTGTCTGAAAGAAGTGCCGTTTGGGTTATCCCAAGGGGAATGGTTTAGAGCCTTTCCTTGGGGTGTATCATGGTCCCGAGCGGGGAAGTGAGTCTGGGGCATTGGCACCTGAGCGGGGGTGATGGTGGAGGGATGGTATAGTGTCAGCCCAATAAAAGGATGAAATCCACTGATGTCCTGACCGGTCTTGGGGTTCGCGCCAGCATGGTTGTTCTGTCCTGTGCGGAACTCCCCAGCACGGCATAATTTTAAAACCCTCAAAGCATTTGGATCCTAGCTGGTGGACAAAGGAAATCAAATTAGATAAGATCATAATAGAAGAAAAACCAGTGTTTAAAGGAAATTGCTAAGGCTTGGCTCACAGTACATCACGAACACCAATTCCATTACTTTCTCAATTATTTTCTGAGAGATGGTGGACTTTCCTTTAAATTACCTGAAATCAGTGCCACGTTCCAAACGCATCTTAAGAGCAAGCCGGTCAACAATACATGCATTTTTAAAGACCTCATTAAAGTAACTATCTATTAAGGCCCACAGTTCAGAAATAAATTTAGGAACTAAATTAACGGGAGAAGCAGAGTGAGGGGAAAGGAGATAATTACCGTGACGTGTCACAGAGAGTGTTATTTAATTAACCGTAATAATAAGAATTATGTGCTCCTCCGCATTTGCAATTTCTTAGCTATTTAGTTTGCCATGAAACATTAAAAAGGAAATAAAAGAGGAACAAAAAGAATAGTTGAGTATAGAGCATTATAATGAACATGTTGATGCCTCTTTCCCATTACCAAATTGATCGATATTGGAATCCACTGTTCCCGTAGTTATTTTATGTACTCGTTAAAGGGTCCATCCTCTTGCATCCTTAAAATCAAGAGAGAGATACCCGGGCACTGGAGTGCTTATGTGGTGATGGGAGTGGAGGGGGTGGGTAGGACTGTCTACAGTTTAGAGAGGTCCTCGCCAGTCCTGTGTGCTCACGAGTAAAATTTGACAAGTGGCAGATTCATGAAAATAATTTCCATTTTATTTCTACCTCTTAGACTTGCTCCTGGGACTTGGGGTGGGCTGGGCCTTACGTAACCAAAGTCCCCTCATCTCTTTCTCTCTGCCCGTGGCTGCTGGGAATCACTGAACTCAAAGTCAGAAAGAGAAGAACATAGACCATTGGATGGATTGGTTACATTTCAGTATTATTTATAAGCTATTGGCCAAAAAGGAGGCAGATGCTTTCTTATTGAACAAAAATATGTTCATATAAACATGAAATCCCTTATTAAAATTAAAATGTTCATCTTCACACTTTAGTTGTAATTCAGGTACTTTAATTTAAACACGTGTTCCCATAAAAACAACGTTATAAATGGGGAAGAGGTTTCTAGAGTAGCCCACAAGGCGTATTTAAACTGAAAATGGGGCTTTAATACGTTGGCTGCTGGGGAAAATACTAGAAATTATGATGAGAGCACCACTAATTAAAAAAAAAATCCTCTGAACTCTGATACCGTCACTTTTTCTTCTGCGGTTGCCTAAAAATAGATTGTTTAGTGGAAGAAAGAAGGTAGATATGTTCTTTGGGAAGGGAATTTCTGAACGTTTAAAATACTTCGGAGATTGAAAGCACTAACTCTTTATTATATATAATTTAATTTTTAAAACTTGGAGCTCTTTTCCCTTTTGGCAGGCATGCCACTCTATCATTACTAAGCTCCATTTGTCAAGAATGTGTCAGTTCCAAGCATCACGTTCCCCACTCTTAGAAAGATGACCTCCTTTGAGACTGACGTCTGATCACAGTGCTTTCCATCACTTCTGTTGTCCTGGTCTAACAAATGTCTTGTGTCCCCTTGTGTTGACTGAAGATGTTGACACCTTTCCGAGGACGTCTCCCCCTTCCGCTGGTCCTGCTGTTCATTCCCTGAACAGGTGCTGTGGCTTCACTGAGCCCACGACCTTCAACTCCAGTCTCCTTTAGACCCATCCTCGTGGGGACCTCTCAGAGATCCTGTTCCTGGTCTTCCACATTCTTCCTGCCAATCAGTCATTTTAGCCTGATCTCCACTGTGTGAAATACCTGAACAAACATTAATGTCTATTAAACCTTCTTGTATATCTAAAAACTATTTTTATTGAATAGGGAATAATCTGGAAAAATGAATCTACCCCTCATCCCCAATATATTTTTGTTTTTAATTTAATTTTGATCAAAGTAACCTATGTATGTATTTTTTAAATTAAGAAATAATTTTATTGAAGTATAGTTGATTTACAACCTTGTGCCAATATATACATTCTTTTTTAAACATTCTTTTCCGTTATTGTTTATCCCAGTAGAAACAACCTGTGTATTTATTATTAAAAGTGAAAACATATTACTATAAAACAAGGACAACAGCATTCAAATTCTACCCTCCATCCCCCTGCCCCTAAGACAACAAATTTCACATTTTTCTAGATTTATCACACATTCCTTCTCAAACTTTCCTTCAGCTGTAACACTCTCAACCTGATTGAATGCGTCAGGAAGTCCATCAGTTCTGTTATCTCCTGGCTTCCTCTGTCTCTTGCTCCAAGAGGGTCCAGTACCTCTGGGCCTGCTCCTTTGTCATCATTTCGGAACTTGAATTCATCAGTGTGCTCCCCTCACTGGAGAAGGAATTTCTGTTGCCTGGATTCCACCACTTTCCTTTATTAGATTCCTCTCTTGTTGTGCGGGAGCACACCCTCAAGTAACTCCCTGAGAAAGAGTAAGTTGTTCGAGGATCTCTGTGCCAGAACGTGTCTTTCTTTCACTCTCACTTTTGGTTGTTCCGAAGGGCGTAAGTTTTAGTCTGAAAATAAATTCCCTCCAATATTTTGCCCCACTGGCTTCTGGCTTCCAGGGCTGCTGTTGAGAAGTTAGATTCAGGATACTTTGCTTATGACTGTGCTCTCTTAGAGGATTTTAGGGTTTTCTCTTTATTCCCAGCTACTGCCTCTATTAAAAATCATCTGGGATTTTAGTTCTAGGGTTGGTTGGTTGGTTTTTACACTATGCACTTACTTTCTTAACAATCAGCTCTTAGCAGCTGCCTTTCCATTTTCCAGCCATGCTCTCAACAATTAAGCATATGTCCTTAGGTTTTCTGAGCAATTTTGTTTGTTACTCTTTCTGTATCCTGTTATCTTGTGCATTTTCCTTTTATTTTTGTTGTCATTTTTTGCTGGAACATATTTGCTATCAGTTCCTTCAGAAAGATTTAACTGTTGGTGGATTTTCTGAATCAGAGTCTGCAAATATCTTTGTTTTGCCTTTGTGCTTTGTATTAAATTTTAACTAGGTATCAAATTCTAGGTTTCAAATAGTTTTCCTAATAAAATGTAAAGACATTATTTCATCCTCATCTATCAGGGCTTGTCAACCACAAATTTCACATCAGTCTGATCAGTGCACCTTTGGAAGTAAGCTGGTTGCTTCCTGAATCTATGTTTTTTGTTTTCAAATCTTGATGATCAGAAATCTTACTAAGTTGTGTCTGTGTGTGGCAGCGCCCAGCCACCTGTGGGCTCTTTCGGTGTGAAGATTCGAGCCTTTATTCCTACAGTGAGTCTCCTGGTGTTTCTTTGCTCACATCCTCCTCTGTCCGACAGTGGCTGAAGGTTGTGTCTCTCTTACCCACTTGTATGAACCTTGCTCTGACACGGTTGCTCTTTCCTCTGCACTTCTGTGCACACACCCCGCACTCCCAGCCCACCCCCTGCCAGCCTCCAGTTCACAACACGTCCTTCATCTGCCTCTTCCTGCTACGGAACCTTCTACTGAGATTTTTGTTTGTTTGTACAATCATATTTTTAATTCATAAGATATTTGCTAAATTATTTTTCCTATCATTTGCTCTATTTGTATGCATGAAATATCCTCTCCAATCTCTCTGAATGTCTTAATTACAAGTGTTTTGTTTCACTTTCCTCCATTACTATAACAGCTCTTTTTCCTTAAAGAGATATTTTTGTTTTTGTGATGAGCTGGGTGCCTTCCTTCACGTCACTGGTTTTCTCCAATGTTGCTGTTTCTCTCCTCCATGTGGGTCGGCTGTCTGGACTAGGGTGTGGGCCGAAGGGGTTTGCACGTGGGAGGGCATGTCTCCAGCCAGCAGGAATCAGTTCTGCTTGCAGAGGGCACAGGGGCTCTGGCTCGGAGAGAGCGGGAGGGGAGGATGGGAGTGAAAGCAGTGAGCATCCTCAGGGCGTGGGGATCCTGGGAAACACCCGTCCTCACGATGGCTGTGGCTTTGCCCGGGCGCGGCTCACTTCTCGGGCCCCAGAGCCTACCACCAGGGTCTTCCCTGCCAGGACCCACCCTTTAAAACCATCTGCGGCCTTTGCCTCGCTGAAAGCGCCAGGCCAGCTGGTCTGAGAGCCAGCGCTGCCTCGCCCTGCCCCCGCCCCGCCCCACGGTGAACGCATCAGCAACATCTCCGCGGTGTCGGCGGACTCCTCCCTCCTGCAGCCCTCATGGCCTCTGCTTCTGGCTCTTTGAAGTTCTGCTGGGAAGACTCACTTTTCAAAATGTTCTTTCTTTCACCTGCGTGGGAACGCTGGTTCCCTGGTGGTTTCATCCTCGATCTGGTTCCATTTGTTGGATGTCTCCCAGCTATTCCTTACGGCCCAGGTCTGCTGGTGGAAACCCTTTTCAACTTAAGTCTTCTTCTATTGTCATTTCAGTAGGATTTGAGGAAGCATGGAAAGTGAACACACGCTTATTCAGCCATCTCAACAAAAGCTTTTCTTTTCTTTTTCTCCGTATCACCTTGTCTCCTGGCCAAACCTGCTTTAGGACCTTTATAAACATCTCACACTTGGGGGCGTTCCCACCATCTCCAGCCTGCTGTCATGTGTGCCAACAGCGACCCACTTGGTGTGGCTCAAATAGCCTCTGAATTAACCACCTGCCTCATGACCCACTCCACATCTTACAATTCTGGGCTTGTGTATTTATTGAGATCTGTTGTGGCAGTCGGTCACCTTTCTCCTGTGTTGAGGTGCGGTCATCCTGAAGTAGGGTGGCCCCCAATCCACTGTGCCTGGTGTCCTTGTAAGAAGAGGGGAATTTGGACACAGATGCTCGGGGAGAAGCCCGCGTGATGACAGAGGCGGAAATTGGAGGGCTGAGACTGAACACTTAACACAATACAGCCATAGTTTTCCCTCTCAGCTCAGTCCGTGGTGTGTGAGGGGTGGAGAGGGGATGTGTGTCTAGAGGGAGGGGAGCAAGCCTCTGCCCCGTGGAATCGCTAGGGGGCTCAGGCTCCTTCCTTTCGGTGGCACTGCCGTATTCGAGGGCCCCTTCTCCCCTACTGGCTAGCAGATAGGAAAAGGAAGGGGGGAGAGGATCCCTTAGGAGATTTTTAGCAGCCAGGCTTGGAACTGGAGGCCACCCAATTTCTTTCTTTCTCAGGGAAAAGTACACATATATATAAGTCCATGGGTAGTTTGGCGGCTTCTGTATATTACGGGTCATCTTTCTGTACTTTCTACTCAGTGTTCCTAAGGACCAGCTTCCATCCTCAGCTTACCTCATGGTGAAAGGTGGCTGCTGGAACTCCAGCCATCGTATTTGTGTTGCAAGCCACAGAAAGGAGCAGAAGCAGAATGCCTGAAGAGCTGTTCCTCCAGCTGAGCTGGCTTCCCGTAATCATCTTTCTAGAAGTTTCACTCAACACTTCTACTTACATCTCATTGGACTTACTTGTAGAGCTACACCCGGCTCCTAAGGAGGCAGAAAAATGTGACGCTTATAGCAGGTGGTTGCCTGTCTTGCTAAAATTAGGGGCTGTTGGAAGAAGGAGAATAAACGTTGGGAGGCAACCAGCAGCCTGAGCTTCAGCAGCAAAACAACTTCTACTTTCACGGGAAGTAGAATAAGCTGTTTGTCTGGACGTCAACTTAATCTGACTTAGCTTCCTACTCCTTGGTAAACTTGCTTAACTTTTAAGTGATTTAATCATTATCAGTCAGTACATCAGTAAAAATAACTCATGGAATAATTTGTGAAAAAATTTGAACAACCAGAAAGGTCTTAAGTCAGTGCAGACAGCCCTGTGCATTTGTGAATTCTTCTTTCCCAGGGAGCTGACATACCGTGTTCTGGAATCAGTGGCTGCAGAACTTATATCAAAGCCTAAGTTATAAAAAAACTTTTTAAATTCCTTGAAATGTTATCAAATAAAATCAATTAATTATAAACATTACAAAATACTGTTTTGGGTTCAAAGTGTAATTACTTTTCCTCCTTTTTAACTTGCTCTTCATTAGCTTTACGTTTTAGAAGTTGTGGATTTTTTTTTTTTTTTCATTTTGTGATTGAAAGTGTCTGGCTGTCTTGTTTTTTTGTTTTTGTTTTTTTTTTTTTGTGGTACGCGGGCCTCTCACTGCTGTGGCCTCTCCCGTTGCGGAGCGCAGGCTCCGGACGCGCAGGCTCAGCGGCCATGGCTCACGGGCCCAGCCGCTCCGCGGCACGTGGGATCTTCCCGGTCCGGGGCACGAACCCGCGTCCCCTGCATCGGCAGGCGGACTCTCAACCACTGCGCCACCAGGGAAGCCTAGAAGTTGTGGATTTTTTATCAGTTTTTTAAAATATAAAAGTAGTACATGTTGTCTAGATAAAATTAGAAGAGAAAAATATAAAGGAAAAAGCGGGTGTCGCCTCTTGCTTTATTAACCATCACTTCCTTTATTAAGCACTTCTTGGGCACCTTGTCAAGTGAGCGTGTGTGTGCATGTTATCATTTCTCTAAACACAGAAATATAAGCCTTACTGTGCACCTTGCCCTTTGGGCCTGTGAATCACCTTGGCTGTCCCTCCATGGCAGTTCACACAGATTTGCCCCATCCATCCAGAGAGTCCTAAGAGATTCCACCGCATGACTGTATCATGGGGGATTTAAATAGTTTCCATGGGAGACACCTGTTTCTAATATTTCGCTATTGCACATAATGCTGTCATAACCAGACACGGACACACCCGGGCCTGTTTGTGTGAGCTTATCTGTAGGCAAAATTCTCAGTGAAGAAAGTGTTGGGCGCAATGCTGCACACATTTTTGATTTTATAAATGATGTGAAAGTTCTCTCCCAAGGTTATTTGGCTCTAAACTATTATATTCCACCACCGTGCATGAGTTTCCCCCATGTTCTTATTAATGCTGCATGTTGCTAATTTTTAACCTTTGTCAATCTGATAGGTAAACATTTTTGCCTGAAAGAACGTAGTTGACCATCTTTAGAAAACGAGGCAAAGGACATGAATAATCAGTTCTCAAAAAAAAAAAGAAATGCAAATAGCCATGCACTCAGAGTTCTAAGGTCAAAATGGACGTGCACATCCATCTGGTATAATTCCTCGTTGTAGGAATCACACTGTTAACACCCCTGATGGCTGCGTGTCCAGCCGTCACTGACTTCCCCAAAGGTGGCAGATGTGTCTCTGAGCCCATTCTGTCATTGACTAAATTTGACTCTCTTAAAGTTACTGCTGCGGCTTCCCTGGTGGCGCAGTGGTTGAGAGTCCGCCTGCCGGTGCGGGGGACAGGGGTTCGTGCCCTGGTCCGGGAGGATCCCACATGCCGCGGAGTGGCTGGGCCCGTGAGCCATGGCCGCTGAGCCTGCGCGTCCGGAGCCCGTGCTCCGCAGCGGGAGAGGCCACAACAGTGAGAGAGGCCCGTGTACGGCAAAAAAAAAAAAAAAAAGTTACTGCTTATTTTGAACAACAACAAAAAACATAACATACACGTTGTACAGCATAAACATATTTCATAAATGTCTTTTACCTTGAAGAGATTAGGCTTATGTATTGCATTTTTCAAAATTTTGAGTAGCTTGATTTCTGTATATCAAGGCTAGAGAGAAAATTGCCAGGAAGCACATCACAGCTAGGCACTAAAATGGAGCTTATAAAAGAGGACGGCAACTTCGGGTTCTAGAAGAAAAACAAAGTCAAGGAGTGTTTTACATAAATTTATGGGCACTCGCAAATTAATTATTCAGGGGAAGTCAAGGACGATCAAAAAATGTCTTCACTTTTTGAGGTTCCTGTAATGAGAGTAAAATGTGTGCAAATCAAAATCAACAATAAATATTTATGGCTGTGCCAAGTAAGACAGGTCGAGGAGAGAGAAGGAGAGAAGGTGTGAATGCTGGGCCAGCACGTGTTGTGGTATGGACACCAGCTCTGCATCCCCACCGGCCGCTATCAGAGTGGGAGGGGAGAGGAGAGGAGGGGTGTTGTTTATTGTGAGTGGGTTCTCTAGAGAGAACCTCCAGAGAGTCTGCAAGCAGGGAATGCATTAGGAGTGGTTCCAGGACCCCCACCTGTCGGAGGAGGGAGGCTGAACCCACTGGAGATCTGAGGCTGGGATGGTCCTTGAGAGCTGGTACTGGCTGGGGCCGGGACTGTGGGCTTTGTTCCTGGCTGGCTGTGGGATGCAGGTTGTCTCAGGAAGGATGACCTTGGACGAAGCAATCCTAGGAACTTCCCCTCAGCTGAGGAAGCAGGCCTTCCCATCCCGAGGGGTCTGGACGTGGCAACCACATCCCCGATGGGATAGTGGCCACCAGGAGGAAGAGGGGAACCAGGGAGCAGACACTGCACTTGAACATCCCTTCCTGTCCACGGAATGTAACCTCATTCGGGAAAATCTGTTCTAGGAACTGAGAGAAACGTGTGTGTATAAGAAAACAATACTAATGTGCTAGAAACTTCATCTTTTTTCATTAATTTTTATTGGAGTAGAGTTGCTTTACAATGTTGTGTTAGTTTCTGCTGTACAGCAGAGTGAATCAGTTATACACATACACATATCCACTCTTTTTTAGACAACCTTCATCTTATCATGGAAGCTGCATGCTTAGGAAGGTTCCGCCCGAGCTGGCTTGGCCAAGTTCGGACTCCAGCTTCACCAGTTACGAGCTGAGTGACCTTGGGCGTTCTTCCTACCTCAACTGTAAAATGTGGAAAATAGGAGAACTCACCTCCTGGGGTCACGGTAAGGACGGACTGAGTGAACATCTGCACAGCCTTCAACCCAGAGCCCGACACGGGCAGCTGCTCTTCACAGACGTTCTATCTGTTCTCGTCAGGCTACCTCCCGCCTCCCCCCACCCCTTCCTCTCTGAGACTTTGTCTCAGTGAAGGATAGGGTGTCAGTCCCCACCATTCCCATTGGAATCTGGGCAGGGATGTGTCTGGAGAAGGGCTTTGCTTCCCAGTACGGGTTGTCTCGACCTTTCTCATGCCCACTTGCATTTCCAGGTGGTCCTGTCTTTGGACATCACATTCCGTAAGCGAAAAAACCACTCCGGAAGTTAGGGGTGGAAGCCACTCTTGGTAAGTCACCCAGCAGGTACCCCTGCCAGCCCTCTCCCAGTGACAGAACGTGGACATTTGTCCAGAGCTGCCGGAGACCCCTCGTTTCCAGGAGGCAAATCCTGGTCGGTCTGAGCCGGGGCTTCTCAGTCTGCACAGTTGTCATCTGGGGCCTGATGACTCTCCTTCATGGGGCTGTCCTGTGTGGTGAAGGGTGTTTGACCATCCCTGGCCTCTGCGCACTAGATGCAAACGGCACCCGTTCCCCCGTTGCGACAACCAAAAATGTCTCCGGACATCGCCTGCTGACCGGGCTTGAGAACCACGCTCAAGGCGGTCCTGGACCTCCCGGCTGCTGCGTACCCGCTCTCCAGTTCTGCCTGGATGCGTGATGGGGCCAGTGGAGAGCGTCCCCAAGGCTTCAGGGGCACGTGGCAAAAATGAGTGCCCTCGTTAGGAGAGACCTTCCCTCCTTCCGACCTTGGGTGTGTGTGTAAGGAAGGGAACTCGGTGCCTGGAGCAGCTCCGTGCGGCCGGCGGTGGAGGGGAGGTCGTGGGATGCTCGGAGGACACGCCGAGCTCTGGACCAACCGTGGACATTTCTGCCCCCTTTCCTCTTATTACATCACATAGTACTGTCATCAGAGAAGCCACTGCGACTGGCATTGGCAGCCAACGTTATTCTTAACGGACACAAAGAGTTTCCTTGGTTTTCATCCTAGAAGTGTCGGGGGTCGTCAGATCCCTCAGAACTCATGAACAAGCCCATCTCCTCTCTACACCCAACATGATTTTATGGATAATTATGTTCTGCCATTGACTTTACCTTCTAGGGTTGAAATGCTCCATTTTAAAAAACATTTTAGGTTTTCTCTAAAGGGGTGAGGCGTCCCTGGCTATATGGTCAGGGTCTTCTGTGCTCTGGTTGTGTAGTGGTCTTAACCCTCTGTGACACATCCGTGAAGGTGTAAGTTAATTACCCCGTCGTTCAAAGGTGACGGACCATCTCCCTGCTCTCCGGGGGTTTTCATGGAAGCACCTGCTCTCCCTGGCCGTGTCTGTGTGTGAGCTTCCTTCACTAAAGCTTTGCCTGCCGGCCTGCCTTTTTTTCAGAATTGTCACTGGGCTCCATGGCTGGAAGGAACCAGGCAGATCAGCGGGTTCTCTTTCCCTGCTGAACAGAGCGGGAAACGGAGCCAAGGCTGTTGAGCTGCTGAGGGCCCAGCTCCCGGGAGGGGGCTTCCCCTCAGCACCTTTGCATCTCTGCCCATTGTCTCTCGTCTCAGAATCCTTGCCCCGGCCCAGGTCTCTCCATCTGCGTATCACGTCCTAAATCATCCACTCAGCGATGTCACCCAGTCACTGTAGGTGCTGGACCAGGGCCGTGTCGGGCACAGAGAATAATCCCCGCCGCCCGAGCTCTCAGGTCACCTGCCGAATCAGCCTGCCAGCGAGGTCCCCTGAGGGCTGGACCACTCTGGTCCAGCTGTCACGATCAAGGGCCAACACTCACCCCAGGGGGCCTCTCACTCCCCTGATGGGCCTTGGACGCCCGCTGTGGGATAAAATGGAGCCTTGCAGAATGCGCTTCCTCTTGGAACCTGTGCTGTGTGGTCTGTCCGTCCCAGGTGCTTTCACCTGCAGGAGGTGCACATCCTCAGGGCGCAGAGGCGGTGCGAAGCGGGTGCCTCTTTTTCTCACGTAGCAGATGAGGAGGTAACGCTTAAGTCAGGCCAGGCGCCAGGTGCCAGTGAAGTGCCGGGAACCTGGGTCCAGGTCTGGACTTGGTGTGTTCCCGCCAGCGACCTGAACTGTGGCAAGGATTCCTGCTTCTCTCTTTCCCAAAATAATGTGGTGAGCGGGAACTTGACCGTCTGGCTGGTATCTTTACACTCTCAGCTTCTTATTTTGGAAGGTTCCTAATTTCCGGTCTGCAGATAACATCCCTCGTATGGAAATGGCACAGGAATCCCTCCTTCTGCAGCCCCAGGCCTGATATAGACTCGTCATCTCTGTGAATAGACGGCTAAGTGCTGGTTTGCTTTCACAGAATGAAACGGGGACGCGAGAGAAACGCGCGTGCAGCACATGAATATCAATCACTTCTATTATGATCCTCACGCTTGGGAAGAACGTCTTGACAAATCAACAAAAGCGTGTTTCTCCTCTCAGGGGACCAGCAGAGATTTGGAAACCAGAGCAAAGCCGCAAATGTATCCCTTAGTTCAATAAGCGCAGAATAGCTTTGTTATGGTAGTTTTAATTTCCATTTTTTCAACTTGTTATTATATGTCTCTTGTATGGATAAAAATGACAGTCTCGAGGGACGCCGGCGTTTCCCCGGGCCCGCTCGCTGTCTGTACTTGCACAGCGGTTCTCGCGAGAAGCCCGTCCTCTGTGTCCTTTTACGGTTTTCAAGGCCCCTGGTGAGCAGTTTCCCGGGCACCAGGCCTTCAGCCAGTGCACTGATCTCAGCGGCCAAAATCTTATATCACCTCCACCTCACCTGCAGCTACGCAATACCACTTCTGATGGTTATTGAACTTTCATCTTAAAACACAAACCTTACTGGAAGATGATGGAAAATCAGATATTCTGGAGCTCCTCATTGACGCTTTCCTGGAAACTGTAATGGGGAAGTCACAGAAACAGCAGAGGGGGAGGGCATGCATAAATTTGGATTTCTCGTGGGAGATGGTAGTTGCCAAGATAGACCGCCGAGCTGGGGAGTGACCTGGGGGGAGGCGAGGGGCGGGTCAGGAGGGACGGAGAGGAGTTCTGGGAGGCGGAGTGGGGGAGGATCTGGAGAAGACAGCGCCAGAGATTGGCTACTGCTGTCGATTATTTTCCTTGATCTTGGTTCGCTGTAGATGTCATTAGTTAAGTTATAATGAGGTCGTTAGGGTGGGCCCTGACCCCAAATGACTGGTGTCCTCACAAACGGGGGAGATTTGGACACAGACAGGGACAGAAGGACAGCGTCATGGGAGGGTGACGGTTGGGATGGGAGTGACGCTTCGGCAGTCCACGGAACCTCAAAGATGGCAGCCAACCCCCTGAAGTTAGGGGAGAGGCGTGGAACGAGGCTTCTTCGCAGCCTCGGAGGAAACCAGCCCTGTCAACATGCTGACCTCTGGCCTCCAGAACTGGGAGGCCACGGGCATCTGTCGCCGTGGGTCACTCTCTTTGCGATGCTTTGTGACGGACACAGGCTGTGCGCCTGGTCACCTAGAAGTCAGTGCTCAGCTCTTCTGGTTTTAGCCCGACGTCAGCCCAGCCTCACTTTCCCAGCCCACTGTGTTCCAGGCCCCGCAGGCAACTCCGTGGCCGAAGGCCTGCCACCAGCGCCCCGGGGCCGTGCCTCTGCTGAGTCCCCCGCCTGCCAGCCTGTCCCCACCACCATAGTTTCGGCCTGTTGGACTTGTACCCTGTCTCTGAGCTGAATTGTCCGTGTCTGGCTTTTGAAATTAGAGCTAAAATACCCACTTTTAGGCACTTTTCCAGAATGGGCTTCTCCTTTCCTCGCCCCTCATTGATTTTCTCTCCCGCCGCACTTGCTTGTTTTCCAGCAGAGCCGTTTCCCTATCTGCGTCTCCCCCACTCGCCGGTGTCTGGTGGAGGTGGGGCTGTCTCGTCACATCGCTGTGTTTCTGTAATTCCTCATGTGACGGCCAGCGCTCGGTCCGCTTAGTACCTTCGTTGCATTGGATTTCGGACTTCTGGGGACTCGGACTTTCATCTGCTCCACTTACAGTATCTGTATGACCCTTTCGGGCTTGTCCAGACCCACCTTCACTTAAGTGACCTCCTTCCAGGTCAAGGGCGTCTTCGTGGTTCTCTGTTCTGGGACGGAGCCTCCCTGTGACCTCTGTGCGGGAGGCCCTGTTGCCTAGATCACCAACGTGCCTGATGACCCAGCAGCGCTGAGCCAGCCAGGGCCTGCCTTCTCTCACAGGCAAACCACACCGTGGGCTGGAGCCGGAGCACGGCTCCTCCCAAGTCCCAAACAGCCAAATGCGACCGAGTGGCCACTGGCCAGTGGCGCAGAAATGGTGCCGATGAACTTCCGTTCCGGAGACTGGGGGAGAGCAGTGTGGGCTGTCGCCACGGTGTGGCGCCGCTGAGCTCAGTGTGGCCAGCAGGGCAGGCGTGGGAGTTATGTGGGGACTTCGGGTCGTCTGTCTCCTGACATCACTAACTCAGCACCTTTCCCTTCATCCTTTTTCTCCAGGTCCCCTCTGGATGTCTCTATTCTCTGTCTGGATTTGATGTCTCTATTCAAATCTCTGTGTGTTCACGATTACTGAAATGCTGTCTCTCCTGAGTTCCAAACCTGACCTTTCTTTCTATTGGAAACATCCACATGAGCGGCCCACAAGCATCTCAAATAAACTATTAACGAACCTGGACTCATCATCTTTCTCCCAAATACTTCAGGACCTCCCGGGTCTCTGTCACGATTCAAGACATCACTTTATTCGCCCCTCAAGAGATCTCAGGTCAGGGACTTTCCTGACGGCCCAGTGGTTAGCACTCTGCGCTTCCACTGCAGGGGGCGTGGGTCCCATCCCTGGTCAGGGAACTAAGATTCCGCATGCCACGCGACCCAGCCAAAAAACAAACAAACAACACCAAAAAAAAGAGAGGAAGAGCGATCTCAGGTCAGATTTCACTCCTGCCTCTATTCTCCTCCCACAGAAGCCTGTGGATTCTGCGAAAAATGCGTCTGGGGTCCTTTCTCTCCCTCCCGTGTCCATCACCTACTCTGGGTCCTAGAGTATTTCAGTAGCTTTCCAGTTTGCCTCTTTCTTACAAAACGGCCCCTCTCTAGTTTACCCATCACTCTGCTAACAGAGCTGTCCTTTAAGAATATAATCTGATTATGTCACTCTTATGGTAGAAAACCTCTGATGGGCCCTGACTGTCTATGAAGTCACGACCCCCTGACTCTGGCATGAGGCCCTTCTCGGCTGGCCCTCTGCCCACCTCGCTCGCCTGACGCTAGGACCAGGGCTCCGGAATCACTGAGCTGATGACTCTGCAGCCCCTGGCCTTCTCAGTGCCCTTATAGGCCTAGTTCTTCTTCCCCAAATGACCCATGTCTTCAACACGGCAAGATTTGCCCTTTGTCAAGATCTCAAATCTTAGAGCCTCGACACTTGTTTATTTGTTTTGCTGATTTTTTTTTTTTTTTCTGTCTTGACATCCTACGGATAACACCAACGTTTGCCCAACCTCCTAGAAAACCAGAGGCTCACAGGCAGCGCCCACCACACGTAGCCCCTGACTGACCATCCTCACTGAGACCTGGCCGGGCCAAGTGCTCGTCAGTGTTTGCTGAGACCTTGGCAGTGGAAGCCACAGGACTAGTTTCCTGTGTGTGAGATGATCTCAGACACTTTGCCCTCTGGGTCTTGAAGCTACTTTTTACAGTTTTTTCTCTTTTCTTACTGTTAACCTGTTGGTAGATGATCTATCTTATGGTCTGCCCCGGCCCTGCCTTCTTTCCTAATTCACTGTAGTTCTGTTGTAATGGAGGAAACAGGACAATGAACCTTGTTCTGTTTCTCGGTAGAATGAAACTGTGGAGGGTCTGAATAAAGCCTGTGAAAGCTTCTCTTACAGTCAAGTGTGTAAACTTGGGGCAGGGAATCTCCGACCTCAGCTTTGCTTGCCCGGGGGCTGTCTTCGCTTCCTTGGAGTTCTCAGCGACTTGAGCTAGTTGAGGTTTCTGGATCATGGCCCTCTATCATTATAGAGTAGATGCCCTTAAAACTTTCAAATTAGCGTTATGACCGTGTTAAAGTTACAAGGAATCCCTGGCAGTTTTCAACACTTGGGAAATGTGAAAAGGTAAACAAAAAAGCAGAAATAGGAATTGAATATTCTAAATTAACCTTAAGGTCAGTCAATCCATGAAAATGACTATGAATGGAAATTACAGAAAGATTGTGTAAGAATATTTGTAATTAAATTTACAGTGAAGTCAGGAAAGTCTAGTCACTGAATTAATGACACATGCAGTTTTGTAAACATATTGTTGTCAGCAATGTGGTCCCCAAGTGACTGTTCACACTCCCCGTTAGAGGATTTTGTATTCCTGAGAGATGTGCAGAGTCTTCCTGCAGGTGGGATAAGCCCCCTACCCCACTGGGCCAGTGGCATGTAGGTGGGAGTTGGTGGGCTTTGGACATCTTGCTCTTGCCCAGGTGATAAGAACCATGTGTCCCAGGATGGGGCGGGGTGGGGCTGCTCCTTCAGGTTGGATCCCAGAATGAAAAGGCATAGGAAAGAGCCACAGCAGGCAACACAACCTAAGGAAGACAAGTCACTGAGATCTGGGGGCTGTTTGTTATTGCAGCAAAGCTGACTAATACAAGCACTGAAGAATATTCATCGAGCAACCTGTCAACCTGTCTTAGGAGCTGGGGTCTAGCTTAGCCTCTAAGCTTCCTGACTTCTGGTGCGCGAATATTATAGGAAGGGTTGGAGCCATGAAGTTGAGTTTCTCAAATGAATAAATTATCATTATATGGTAGTTCTCAAAAGTACCATAAAACCTGAATTAAATAGTACCCTGGAGATGCTCTGATCTTCCCACTGCTATGTTCTTTCCATAGAAGTTCAAGATTGTCTCTTAGCCTCTCTTAACTGTCTTCAAAAACACGGAGCACATCACACGGCAGGGCAGATGCTTCATCAAGGGGCCACCCCAATTTGCGGAAAGTCCCAGACTGAGGGGAGCAGTTAAATCTGACTCCTAAGAGCGTGCACTTTGGTGTCAGGCCCAACGTGTTTGTTTTCCGTGGCGGTGTAACAAACGACCACACACCATGCCGCTGAAAACGGCACACATTTTTGATCTCACTGTTTCTGCCGGTCGGGAGTCTGGGCTCAGCCCAGCTGGACACTGCTCTGGGCCTCAGGAGGCTGCACTCAAGGGTCTGGGCCAGTCTGGGAGTCTCATGTGGGGCATGGGGTCCTGCCCAAGATCACGTGATGGGTGGCAGGATTCACTTCCTCTCAGCTGTGGGACTCTGGGCACTTGGCTTCTTTAAGGTCAGTCAGAGGCTCCCTGACTTCAAGTTACCTCTTCCGGGTCGGCCTGGGCTCACCAGGTCAGGCCAGTCCCACCCGGGACAGTCTCCCTTTGGCAGCTGGATTGGGGCCTTGATTACATCTGCCCTGTCCCATCTCCTTTGCCACAAAAGAAAACCTAACCCCAGAGGGACGCCCATCATGGTCACCAGCCTCCCCGCAGTGGAGGAGAGCGGACCACGTGGGGCGTGTACACCAGGGCAGGAATCCTGAGCTGTCTCAGAATTCTCCCAGCACTGACTGACCTCTGGGCGCCCTGGGGCATCAAGTTAGTGTTGCTAGCTTACCTACGTGCCTCTCTGCACTTTCGTTTCTAAAACAGAGATGAAGGTAACTGTACCTTATTATGGGGCTGTTACGAATGAGCATGTGGTAAACGTTACTGGGAATCCCATCAGTGCCTTCTCGTCAGCCCCCGGGAGCCACCTTTCCCCAAGTCCTTCGCCTCCCTGATGTCACCTTCCTGCTCTCTGGAAGGTGTTTCTTGGGGCCCCACGTGCCAGACCCATCAGGCAGTCTTTGTGGACCTGTTCCATGTTTTCTAAATGGAACACGAGGTTTGGGCTGGGATGCGCTTGCACAGACGCGGGTTCTCGGTGGAGCTGCAGGAGAAGCGGTTCCCGGGGGAGGGGGCGGTGTTAGGCTGTGGCCCCTAAACCTCCAGGTGTGCGTCACGTGAACTGCTCAGTGAGGGCTTCCTGGCATCAGCCAGGTAACTGCTAGACGCCTTTGAGTGCGATGCCCCAGGTGAGCAGCACGGGGCTCCGTCACCACCGGCTGAACAGGGAGCCCTTCATAATTCAGCTGGTGCGGGGGGGGGGGGGGGGCGTGCACCCCAGGCCGCGGGGAGGGCCCTGACAGCTGGGGGTTTTCTTCCTCCCCAAGTTCACTCAGAGACCTCAACAAACCACGGGGAAGAGACACGTGCTCTGAGCCTTGATAATCTTACATTAATTTGATTTTTCCAAGACCTTATGGAACACGGGCTATATTTAGTTCCAGGAGCCCCCCAGGAAAGTGATGGCTTTTAACATTTTAATCTTTAGGAAGTGAAACGGGTCCTGAGCAAGGTGAGATGGTGTTGACACTTCTTCTTTGGGGGCTGAGGGTGCAGGGGTGGCCGTGCTCGTGTCAGCTGGGCATCTTTTATAGGATTCTGCGTGTTCCTTTACCTAGAGGAATAGTATTACACGTCCCTGTGCAAAGGCAGAGGCTCTGGTTGCCATGGCAATAGCCAATCTGAGGGAGCTGTGACCTAAATCATGACTGAGGAAAAGAGTCCCTTGTCAGTATCAGCGCAGTTACAGCCCCAGCGGATTAGGCTGGGTGGCGTGGCTTACCCAAAATGAACTCTTTCACCTCAGGAAGAGTGAAACCGTGCTCTCCTCCCTGCAGAAACTTTTCCGGGACGTGGGTACTGAACGCTGTGCTGCTACAGCATCCAGGCACAGGGAGAGATGACGCAGCGCTTTCTCAGCGCATGTGCGGACCAGCGTTTCGTGGACATTTGGGGGTGAGAACCCGGCCTCTTCCTCGGGTGGAGGCTGTTCCCACGTGGGCCCCGACAGACGGTCATCAGGGAGCCAGTGTCCCCCCTCGTCAGGTGTGTCCGCTAGTGACACGGACACACACGGGGCCAGGCGCTCAACCTCGAGGAGCAGAGCGGCTCTCGGGGATGGGGGCCGATTCTGAGCCTGGGCGGAGGGAATGACGTGACCGTGACCTCAGCTGGGGTCAGGGGCCAGCGGGAGGCCGGACAGACGGAGCCGCCTCCCATCCGCTCTTCCCTGTGCGCAGGAAGAGCCCCGTTTGGCGACCCCCACCCTGCGCTTGGCATGAACCAACTCCCATCCTCCGGGGGGAGCAGATGGAGATGTGGACAAGTGGGCTGAAGCCACAGTGGCTCCCTGGGCCAGCCAGCGTCCCAAGTGCCCCCCACGCCCCGGACATGCCGTGGGAAGGGCTGAGTGTCCGCGACAATTAGGGACCCTCGTGTTCCTGGGGAGCCAGGTGAGGTCCGGCTGCTGCGGGGCTGACGCCTGTCCCCCGGCGCCCAGGAACCAGGGATCCGACCTCGCGCGGCCCCAGGGCAGCATCCGGGGCGCACTTCCTGCCCCCCGCCCCCCGTTTGGGGTTTGCTATGAAAGCAAGGTCACCGTCTCCAATGATTTTCTCCTTACCTCCCCCCAGCAAAATGCGAGTTTCCGTTTTGTTTTATCTTTTCCCTGGTGAGTGTGAAGCAGGTGTGCTGTCCCCCAGCCCAGCCCCCATCCTGGCCCTCGCCCTCCTCCGAGTGTCCCCATCAGGTGTTCCCTGGGGAACCGGAGGGCAGCTCAGAGACTCCAGGCTATGCCTTTCCTACCAGATGAATAGACAGGTCTTAGATTCAACAACTTCACACATAAACATAGCATTTTATTGTGGGCTCAAACGTTCAGAGTAAGAAGTGAACCTCTCCTGCCAAGGGGTCAGGCGCTGTTAACTGGCAGGTGAGTGGGGAGTCGATTTGGGGAAGGGGCACTGGGTCCCGGAGTCGCTCTCCTACCTGAGCTTGTCTCCATGGTGATCTTCAAAGGGCCCTTGGCCGGTTCTCTGTCGTCCCACCTGGACAGACTGGCTCACGGGGGCTCAGCTGCTCCAGACGGTGCCAACATGCCCACCCTGAGTGCCCAGGTGGCCTGGTCTGTTTATGTGTGAAGTTGTCAAGGGACCTGAGAGCGACTGAAGCCTGCGTTTGAATGGTCCTTCCAAGCCAGGTGCCATGATTCTTATTTCTGGTTGCCTCTCTTGTTTTTTTGTATTTCAGTTTTATGAAGTTGTAAATATAAGTTAACACAGTGACATGTTAACTCATGTGCCAAAAGGTTCCCAGACAAAGTGGCCGATCGGGGTGGGTCCCGAGAGGCTCTGGTCAGTGGCCCCAGCAGAGCGGGAGGGGGTCAGCGCAGGAGCTCAAAAGCCGCAGGATGGGCTCTGGGCTACGCGCCTCCTCCCCTATGTGCAGCTGCTGTTTTCATAATGTGAGGACACCCTGGGAAGGCCTTGGGCCTGTCCACGCAGGAAGACGGACTGGGGCTCAAGGGCACCCTGGCCGTGTCGCTGCCCCCTGCACCGCCCGAGAGCCCCTTTCCGGGTGTTCCTTCACGCTGCCACCCCTCTGTGTCCCCCTTGCTCATCGATGAATTGGGGGTGATAATAGTTATATGCCCTGTCGTGGGCTGTCATGGAGACTAAATGCTTTCACACTTGTAAAGCACATTAGCTGTTTACTAGAAGTAGTACTAATAGCTAACGCGTGACTATGTTAGGGGCAGCCGTGGTTAGCACGCGGGTTCATTAGCACTAGCAATGGTGTTGATGCTAGTGTGCGTTAATATTAGATTAGCTCTTAGTATTAATATAGTTAATATTAATTAGTTAATATAAATTAGTGTTAATATAGTTTCAGCATAGGCCTCAGTATTAGCATTAGCTATTGGGATACTTTGGGTATAGCATCAACACCAGTATCAGGGTCAGTACGGGCACCAGGATGAGCGTTGGTGAGAGCATTAGCGTGAACGTTACTATTAGTTATAAGGGTCAATGTCAGCATGAACATTAGCTGTCAGTATGCGCGTACACAGTAGTGTTACATCGGTACCAATACCAGTATTAGTGTTAGTATTGGTGTTAGCATCTCCATCAGCGTCAGTGTGAACATTTGTATTCCGGCACTGTAGAGCAGGGAGCCCGCCTGGGATGTCAGAGCCGCTGGAAACATGTCTGTGTTTATTGTCTGTCGATGGGCGAGTCATTCAGGGGATGGTCGCAGTGGATAGAGACCCGAATCCCCTTTCCTGAGGCCCTTCCCGCTGGGCCACCCTGCCTCTGTCTGACTTTCTCCTTCGTTTTCCCTGCCTCCCGCCCAAAACATTCTCCTGAAGGGCCCTGCGAGCTCCTCTGGGACCGGCATTAGCACCCCGGCAACGTCTGCAAGGCAGAAACCCAAGTGTTTTCTTTCCTGTCCTCTCGCAGACCCCCTGGCCCTGTCGGCGGTGGTCGTACCTTCCTCAGACCCCTCCCCCATGGCTGGCAGGCTGAGACCGCTCCTGGTGCCAGGCCCTCTCCCTCCCCACGCGTGATGGTGTGGACCCTCGTGCGAACCTCCCCTGTGTGGCGGGAGCCTCGCACGCCCCTCTGTCTGGGGGCCTTCTGCCCCCCCCCCCCCGGGCCCACGTCCATCTCGGAGGGTCTCCCTGCCCCGATCCACCCCTTCCCTTCCCCATCTGCATTGTGGTCGCACCGCGCTGCTTCCCCAGCGCCGTCCCCTTTGTCGTTTGCATTCTGCCGCAGTCTGTAATCAGTGCGGGCTTTAGCATCTCTCATTACCAGCTCTTGAAGGGATTCTTCAGACTCAGCAAGAACAGCCGCCTGGTCCCCGGCCAGCATCTGCTTCCTCGGGCTCAGGAAAGGCGTGTTTGCATTCGCCCGCTGCTCTTGGACTGTGTGGCTCTCCCCTCACCTGAACCACTAGGGCACCTGTCTGGGTTCCGGGTCTCGTGGTGGAAGATTGGAGCTCTGTCGCCCAGTCCCTCCCCAGTCCTCCTTGTAATGTGGGCCACAGAGTATGGGGCTGGGGACAAGGGACATGGGGACATGTCCTCATGTAACTAAAACCCCACATTTCCCCAAAAACGGCAGATCATTTTTAATTGAAAAATGCTTTAAGGAATATGTGTGCGTCGTGTCTGCGTGGGTGCAGGTGTGCACGCACACTCGCATTTCCGGATAAGGGGAAGCGTCAGGGCAGGACACAGAAATATGTCATAGATCTTACACAATCTTTAGGTCAGGGTCAGAGATTGAGTTCTGATGCACTAACAGCCAAAATAGAAAGAGACGGTGGCATTTTCCCAGGTTCCCCTTTTCTGAGGCCAGCGTCACCCCAGCTGCTCAGTGAAGGACAGGTTGTCAGGGACCTTTCCCTGGGGCTGGGGAGAGGGTGCCGAATGCCGGCCTGCCTTCCCATGCCCACCCCCAATGCCAGCGTCATCATACAACCGCCTATTTGGTTTGCACAGGGTTGTCACCGCACCCACAAAGGGACAGGGACAGAGTGCAACAGAATTCAGTAAAAGCAATTCTAAAGGGGAGAAGGAAAGTGGAGAGGGGGCAGCACTCTGTGGTTTGGGCTTAATGGAGGGATAACAGGGAAGCATCTGGAATGGACAGGGTCACCCAGCCCGTCCCACCCGCAGCGGGTCCAGCCGCCGGGTGTCCTGACCTGGTGCCCGAAGAGCCTTCCAGCTCCATCCCAGCGCCCCCTCAAGCCCACACCTGCCCGTCCATCGACCTGTGACAACGTACTGAAGACACAAATGATGCCACCTTCTAGTTTTATCCGTGGCCACCAGGAACACTTACAGTCCGTCCAAAAGCTTTAGTTTACCTGTGTTTTCACTCGTGTTCACAGCTACCTTGAAACAATCACAGAAACCTTATAGGGGTTTTACTGGGGGCATGATTTTCTCATTCATCTGCCTCATCTGAGACTAAGTGAAAAGGAAGAGTGGTCCAGAGACTTCCTGAGGGAAGCCACAGTGACTGCTCTTCCCATCACACAGGACGGTGGTTTGGCTCAAGAGGGCAGATACCTGGAAAGCAAAGACACAGAGACTTCGTGAGGGGCCCCAGGGGTTGCGTCGGCAAGCATTCTCTCAATAGAAAGGAAGTTCATTTAGCTTGAGAGACAGATGTCAGAATAGCAAACGGGGAGAAGTTATAAAAAATACAACCTCCCCCCGTCCCCCCTACGGAGGTAGGACTCTGCTCAAGGTGCCCTGTCACTCAGAGATCTGTCCTAAATTTACAGAAAATGTAGGACAGAAGAGGGTGTTTGTTATTCCTCTAAGGTGGGTCCCAGCGGCTTTGGCCAACAATTGATTACGACATGCATGTGCCCATCACTTAGTGGAGGGGCCGCTCAGCCCCACTTAAAGGCAAGCTTGACTTGAACCCAGTCCAGGGTTGGTTATGTTCTGTGACACAGTGATTTGATTAGGCCGCACTCGTCCAGAATCTCTGAACACTCAACCAGGATGCAGAACCTCCTGCCGCCAGAAATTCTGATGGACTCACTTCTCAAAAGTAGCTTAATTTATATTTTGAGCGTTTTTAAAGTAGCATATGCCTAGGTACAGAATTTTAAATTATGAAAAATATAGAGTGAAAAGAATTTCCCCTTCTACTCCTGACCCCCGTCACCTGGTCCCCTCCCTGGAACTGTGTTGTTGGACCCTTCCGCGTACGTGGGCACACGGGCGTGCGCGCGCACACACACCCTTCTTTCCCCATATATGTATACTTCTTTTTTTTCCGCTTCTTTTTCCTTACAGGTTATTGTAAAATGTTCAGTATAGTTCCCTGTGGTCTAGGTACAAGTCTTTCAAGTCTCAGATCTTTTCAGCTCCGTGCAGCCTCCCACGTGGCTCTGCTCTCCCCATTCCCTTATGTGATCTCGTGACCATCCATCCCCGTAGGACCTTGTTTATATATTTTACATATAGTAGTGTGTGTATCTGTTAATCCCAAGCTCCTAATTTGTCCTTCCCCCCCAACCCCCTTTCCCCTTTGGTAACCATAAGTTTGTTTTCTATGTCTGTGAGTCTGTTTTTGTTTTGTAAATAAGTTCATTTGTATCTTTTGTTTTTAGATTTCACATATAAGTGATATCATATGATACTTCTTTTTCTGACTTACTTCCCTCAGTATGATAATCTCTAGTTCCATCCATGTTGCTGCAGATGGCATTATTTCATTCTTTTCTTATGGCTGAGTAATATTCCAATGTATATATGCACCACATCTTCTTCATCCATTCATCTGTCGATGGACATTTCGGTTGCTTCCATGTCTTGGCTATTGTAAATAGTGCTGCTGTGAACATCGGGGTGCATGTGTCTTTTCGAATTAGAGTTTCCTCCGGATATATGCCCAGGAGTGGGATTGCAGGATCATATGGTAGCTCTATTTTTAGTTTTTTAAGGAACCTCTATACTGTTCTCTATAGTATGTATATAAATATAAATTTATATATACTTCTCTACCAATATGTCCTGCAGATTTTCTTAGATGGTAGCATTAACAATTAATTAACAATTATAGAGACTTCCTTGGTGGTCCAGTGGTTACGACTCTGCGCTCCTGATGCAGGGGGCATGGGTTCGATCCCTGGTCGGGGAACTAAGATCCCGCATACTGCAGCCAAAAAAAAAAAAAAAGATTAACAATTATAATGGAACTTTGTTTCATATAAGGCATCTAAGGCTGTGTCGTTCTTCTAAACATCGGCACAGTATTTCACTGCATAGGTGTAACGTTTGCTGAACCTGTGTCCTATGCTGGTCTCAATGTTTTGCAGTTAAAATCAGTGCTGAATTGAGGAGATTTGTATATATGCCATTCTCGTGTGAAGGATAAATTCCTAGAAGTGGAATTGCTGGGTGAAATGTGTAAGAGAATTTAATGTTTATAGATACTACCACGTTTTCTCCCCTGTACGCTGTATCCATTTACACTGTGACTGTGGTGACAGTCGCAGACGGGCCTGTTTCCCCATCTTCCACCAACCTAATATGTAATCAGGTGCTTTGCTCTTTGCCGAACTGACAGGCCTTAAAAATTACTTCATTATATTCTTAATTCACATTTCCCTTCCTCTGAGTGATACCGGGTTTCTTTTAACATGCATAAGAGCTCTTTGGATTTTTTTTCTGCATGTTTAAAAAAAGGACCATTTTTTTCTATTGTGTTGTTGGGTTTTTTTTCTATTGTGTTGTTTGACTTTTTCTTTTTGAAAAAACTTTGTAGATCAAAAATTATCTCTTTTTCTATGATATGTTCCACAAATATTTTCTACTTCCCTAGTTTGTCTTTTGACTGTATTTTTAAATTTTCCTTCCAAAGATCATTGTTTTTATATTTGTTGAGTAGGATTTCCCACTTTCTGTGGTTTCTGAATTCTGTGTCACAGTTAGAAAGGCCTTCCATACTCTGAGATTGAAAACATTCACCCCGTGTTTCCTTATAATAGTTTTATAGTTTGGGTTTTACCTGTAACACTTTTTATCATTTTGGAACTTATATTTGTGTGAGGAGTGAGAAGCGCTCTCTAACTTTCTTTTTTTTCCAGATGGCAACCCAGTCACCGCAACACTGGAGAAATTCTGCCTTTGCTCTTCATTAAATTCTTTATACATTTGGTCCTGCTAGTGGACTTTCTATTCCGTTACATTGACCTGTTTATCTATTTATGTTCCAATATAATACAGTTTGAATAGCTGCAGCTGTACAGGGGTTATAGCATCTAAAAAGATGAGTTCTCACCCCTTCCTCTTCTGCAGAATAGTCCTGGTAATTTTTGCAGGTTTTCTCTTTTTTTTCTTTTTTAACGTGAACTGGATCTGCCTGGTATTTTTTGCCCATCCTTTTACTTTCAAGATTTCCGAATCACTGTTGCAGGTGTGCTTCCGTGGTGTCATCTTTTCCTTTAAATACAGGAGTTCATCGTATTTGTTTTGCTTAACCCGCGGGTGTGTGGTAATACTGGGGGTGCCTAGTTTAGGTCGTGCTTTGGGTATTTATCACATCTTCTCTTTGTTAACCTTTTGCGGTACGTCATTGCTTGCCTAGCTTTTGTGCGACATTTCAGATGTAGAGCCAACATTTGCTTTGTTCCTGGGAAGTTAAGTTACATCTGGAAATATTTTTATGTTCTGTTACTTGACTTCTCTTCGTGGGGACCAGTGTGCGTGTGTCAAGAGGGCTCCCTTGTCCTTCTTTCAAGTCTCAGATCTTTTCAGCTCCGTGCAACCTCCCACGTGGCTCTGCTCTCCCGTTCCCTTATGTGATCTCATGACCGTCCGTCCCCGTTGAGCTGCTCCCCACCTGGCTTCCTGTCTGGGCTGGTTCTGTTCTCTGCTTTGTGCCTCTGGCACCTCCAGCTCCTGATGCATGCCTGGGGTCATGACCATGAACTTCAAGGGCCGTCCCACAACCCTACCGTGTTTTCCTGATCGCTCCACCCTCCCGCTGCCCTGGACGACTCCTTGGCCTTTTCTTCTTTTATCTCGAACCCTCCTCTCCGCTCCCAACACTGCAGCCCAGCCTAAGGGGATCTGTTCGCATATAACCACCTTCTCCCTGAGATTTGGGGTCACACGTCCTGCCTCCTACCCAAGGTCAACCCCCTGCTTGTAGGCGAAAGCCCTTCTCCCCTGCCCAGCCACAGAGCCGCTGCCCCACCTCTGTTCTCCATCAGCGTTTTTCATCCCTCGTAGGATGTTTGCCATCAGCATAGGCAGCCATATATGCTCTCCCCTCTTGCATCCTAACAAGAAAATCCCTTTACCCCACGTAGCCTTCAGCGGCTGCCACTCTGCTCTCACCTATAGCAGAACTCTGCAAAGCACTTTCCTCGCCTTGTCCTAATCTTCCTTTCCTCCCACTTTCTTTTAAATCCACTCTAATCCGCCTTCTGCCCTTCCCCCATTCCAGGGACACTGCTCTTCCTTATGGCAACAACCGTCTCCAAACTGCCGAGTCCTCAGATTCCCTTGATAGTTTCTATTCATCTTTTGGTGCCTGAAAGTTGCCTTTTCCCAGAATCACTCTGGTCCATTTCTCCTGCATGTACATTTGTTCTCTTAGTGACCTCACTTGGTCCCATGGCTGTAGTACTACATGCTGAAGATGATAAAAATCATGTCTGAAACCCATATGCCTACCCCAAGTGTCCCCTGTGGTCTGTGTTCCCCACATCACCACTTGTGTGTCCGGCAGGCACGTCGTGCAAACACGGCGGCCCAGAGGCCTGACCGCCCCTCACTCCTGAGTCGCCTCCTTTCTGCTGTCTCCCCGCTCAGAAATGGCAAGTCCATCCTTCCAGATGTTCAGGCCCA
This sequence comes from Leucopleurus acutus, assembly GCF_964270905.1. NCBI lineage: Eukaryota > Metazoa > Chordata > Mammalia > Artiodactyla > Delphinidae > Leucopleurus > Leucopleurus acutus. Next base: position 106,847,002 of record NC_139144.1, on the reverse strand, counting down.
AACCCTTACAATCACCTCTGACTTCAGTCTTTCTCATCCCACGTGCACTCAGTCCACAGTGCTTGTCAGCTGTACTTTCCAGGTATATATGGAACACTCCTTAACACTCCTGATACTACCACTGGGCCCATCCAACATCCTTCCATCCCGAACGGAGCAATCATGTGTCTGGAAATCCCAGTCAGCGGAGTCTGTGCAGAGGTGACGCTCTGTGTGGGCCCCTTCTGTGGTGTCTTGTTCATGGCGACTCCCTCCTTGTGCGTTTTTGAGTGTGAGCTCACATATATTGGGATTTCATTTGTGGGCATTTTCTGAGGCCTGGTTTCAAGGTTGGTCTCTCAAGTGGCTTCTTCAGACGCCTGGATGTGTTACGGAGTCCAGGTCACAGTCAACCAGAATCTTGGCTTGAGATTTCATGGACCATCTTGGTCATGTGAATTTGAAATGCAAACCTGAGAATGTCTGAGGATGGCTTATGGTTTTGAAAACTCATGGGAGATATTTTTGCCCCCTCCTGCACAAGATGGAAAATGTGGAGTCTTACGGGAGGCACTTTTCCTAATTCATCCTAAGTCGTTTGGTGAAAGGACAGTAAACGTTTGTGGGAGTAGCTCCTCCTAAGTCCCCTGCTTCAGCTTGTCCCTCATCCTCCAAGCCCCTCAAGAGGCCTTTGGAACCGAAGGTCAGGTTCATCTGGTTTGCCGAATCCCCTCAAAGCAGAATTGGCTTCTGTCTTATTCTTACTTTTTTGTCAGTCCTGAAAAACCCGGAAGTCAACATCTGTTGTCCTCCTCACTGGAGCCCTCCAGCCTGCCTGGGACCCCTCCTACCCTGCTTCCTCTGTGGCCCAGTAAAGCCATTTTTCAGGGTTGCAGTGGACTCTCCTGGACACCGAGCTGACCCTGTGACCCTGTCTGCTCTTGCATTTCTTCTTCTGCCTCAGTCGGATCCTTGAGTTAGCTCTCGTCTCCTGATTCTTCCCTGGTTTCTCTCTGTGGCCACGCACGAGCAGAGCGTCGTGCTTCACACAGCAATCCCAGTCACAGCGCGGGGAAGCTGGAACTTGAGTTCTCAGCGACACGCGCCAGCGCGAGCCAAGCTCCGCGAGAGGATGGGCGCAGCCGCGGGAGCGCGCAGACGGAGCGCCAACGAGGGTCCGTTGGAGGGTCTTCCGTGCAGGTTTACATATACTTACGGGATTTCAGAAAACACAAGGGGGATCCAAGGACTGTCTCGTAATCGTGCAGAAACAGCAGACCTGTGCTCGACGGTCCAAAGAGCAGAGACCTGCGACACACCTCAGGGAGACGCCAGGATTTATAACTCACCTCCCAGTTGCCAGTTCTTTTCCAGAACGTCGCAGGGTAGTTGAAGACAGAGAAGATATTGATCATGCTTTTTTAAAAACAGATAAGGCAAAAAATACAAGAAAAAGAACAAACTATATTTTAAAAGCCGGTTGTATTGTGAAATTGGGTGCTTTTCCTTTGGGGGGGGTTGCCTTGCACAATTTAGGTTCTGTGGGACACATTTCTGCTGTCGGCAGGCCTCTAAGGATTGCTCTGTTTAGACAACTGTATTTACATTATTGGAGTTCCAGTAATATAGGAACACCTGAAAATGAGTAAGCAGAAGCCTGTTGTTTTCACTACTTTTGTATATTTTGAAGCGAAGTTCTCAGACGCGATTCTTCGGTAGCCTGAATTTCGTGATCTGTAGATGAGGGAATGAGCTGTCAGGTCAAACTGTTGTCGCCTTCTGCACCAGCTCCCCTTCCCAGCTGGACCAGAAGAGCCTGGCGTATGAAAAGGGCATCATTCCTCCAAGATTCCAGCAGGCCCAGCCCCCAGTGAATCAGGAGGGACTGAATCTCCTTGGTGTCTTTCAGCTCCTCTCTCTCTGCTTTGCGTCTGCCTCCTCACCTTTGCTGCACATCTTGCTGACCAATATTTTCCTCATATTCTACACGATGGTCGGAGCCTTTGTCAGAATCCCTGATGGCTAGAAGAGGTTTGAGCTGAGCTGCTTCTCCTTTCTTTGCCTCTAGTGGTATAAATAAGACAAGAAGTCACCTATTTGCAAGTACCAGGCAAAATAGAGGATTCTGAGAAATTGAGGGACCCATAAATTGGGTAAATGATTAACAAGATTGGGTAAATGATTAACAGATATGAACGGATGAGAAATGTCTTGGTTTCAATAGAGGCATTCTCCTCTTTGTCAACAATGGAAACTGGGGTTCAATATTTATTGCTGAGCATGTCACACTTACACCGAGAAGTTCCTCCCTCTGAAAAATAATCATGTTGAACAGTGTAAAGATTCATTACAGTCACAGGCTCTGGTCAGTTTGAGCGCGTTAATCATCTATTGCTGTGTAACAAATTACCACAGAATTAGTGGCTTGAAAGCGCAGCACTTGCCATCTCGCAGTTCCTGTGGGGCAGGAGTCCGGGCCCAGCTGAGCTGGTCTGATCCAGGGCCTCACGAGGCTGTGGTCAAGGAGCTGCGTGGGACCGCGTCTCATCTGAAGGCTCCCCTGGGCACGATCGCTCCCGGGCTCCCCGTCCTGGTTGCTGGTGGGATTCAGCTCCTCCGGGCCGTCGTGACGGCTTCGCCACTTGCTTTACTGAAGCCTCGCAGCTGACGGGGAGGACGCCGCCAGGGTGGAAGTCGCAGTCTTTTGTAATCTAATCACACAAGTGACACCCCGTTAGTTTTGCCTTATTTTATTTAGTCAAAGCCAGTCGCTAGGTGCAGCCCGCACTCAAGGGCAAGAGATTCCACAGGGGCATGAACGGGGGGCTGGGGCCACCAAAGACCATGTTTGAAAGCTGCTGCCCCACCAGGATCCGCCTGCCTCTCACCCTTCAGAGGAGAACAGAACCCCGCCAGGCTTTCCTGCTGTTCGGCGGTCTTCATCTGGTCTTGGCGACGGAGGAGTTGCCTATACCCCGTGCTTGCATTCGAACCCTCACATGAGAGCAGAGACACTCGAGGGCTTTTCCTGAGAACCTCTGTGAGCCCAGGAGCAGTTCTGAAGGCAGCAAGAGACTAGGGAGGTCGGAGGCCAGCCTCAGAGGAAGCCTGGGATGCTCTGTCACAATTAGAGACAGATTCGAAAAGCCTTGAGACAAATGCTGTCAGCCTGGGCACATGGCTGGGGATTTTATGTCCTCCAGTAATCCCTATAAAATCCTGTATCTTTAATTATCCAACCCACAGAAACTCTTAAAATAGATGATTAAATGGGAGATAATTAATGACTTTCCATGCAGACCTGCACGCTTGCCAGTGGAAATCAGCGGCTAGAAAGTTGCCCCAGCGCGTGTGCTGGCTGGAGAGTCTCCCCCTAATCTTCTAGCAGCCTTGGGAGCCTCCCGCCACTGAGCTACCCAGGTGCCCAGGCGCCTTGCATCTGCTTCACACCTTCCTGGGCACCGCTATTTGGCTTCATAGGTTGACCTCCCCCAGGAAAGGCTTCGACGCTTCCGTGGCTCTGAGCCGACAGTCACCACTCAGCGGACAGAAAACAATGACACCAGGGGTGGAAGTGGAAGCACCGTTACTGAGGTGTCTGCCAGGGAGCAAAGGCCGGAGGTCAGGGGGCGTGTTGGGGGAGCGTCTTGTTGCCCACAACCCAGAAGACACCTGAAAGCAAATGTTTCCACTGATAATAACTTTGCTTTAGACTTTGAGAGCGAGCTTTCGCCTGTGAGAAGATTAGCCTACTTCTCTGCTTCTTATCCAATGGAAAGGAAATGTGTGTGTGTGTGTGTGTGTGTGTGTGTGTGTGTGTGTGCAGGAGTGTGCACGTGCGTGTGTGTGTGTGTGTGTGTGTGTGTGAGAGAGAGAGAGAGAGAGAGAGAGAGAGAGAGGAGAAAAAGTGAGGCTACAAGAGAAAATGTTCTCGCCCTGCACCGTCTTGCCTCGGAACTAGCAGCCTGATGGTGGAGTCACTCAGAACCCCCGTGTTCCTGACCGGCGGCCCTGACACACCTTCCTGATGAGCTGGCTTCCAAAGGGGCAACAAACACGACACAGCTGAACACGTCACTATTACAATTACAGGCAAATGCATCAGTGATCAGGAAAATGGCGTGTCTGCATGTCTGTCTGCAGAACAGTTGCTTTTACATTCGTAGATTTTATCCTCGGTGGGACCCTCTCACTCCACAGAAGGCAAGAAAAAGAGAAGAGCTCACGGGTGATGAATCAGCAAGTTACACTCCGATAAGCCTCCACCCTCGGGAGGTGGATAATTACTCTCTGAGACTTGGTTAATCAATGGACAGTCGTTGACTTACGCACTGCCGTGGTGATTCCATTTCTAATGGGCCCTAAATTAAGATTAAGTCACGTTGTGATTGGCTGAACTGTCCTTTCCCTGCAGTTAAAACTGGTCAAACGCTTCACCTCTGTGTTTTGCTTATTTATCTATTTATTTTATATTGGAGTATAGTTGATTTACAATGTCGTGTTCGTTTCAGGTGCACAGCAGAGTGATACATATATTATTTTCAAAACAGAAACAGACTCACAGACTTCAAAAGCAAACTTAGGGTTGCCAGATGGGAAAGGAGGGGGAGAGGGATAAATCAGGAGATGGGGATTAACACACACACACTCCTGTACATAAAATAGATCATCAACAAGGACCTACTGTGTGGCACAGGGAACTCTACTCAATACTCTGTAATCACCTCTGTGTTTTGAATAGCATCTGTGGGATGTGGTTGCCTTGGTGTCTGACGCTTCCTTTGCTCTGGCCCAGCGTCCTCCACCAGGTCAGTGAGCTGGAGGGAGTCTGGCCTGGCCTCTCCCCCACAGCCCCCAGTCCCCCAGCATTTAAGCCGCTTGGCAGCAGAGAGACGTGTGCCCCCGGCCGGCTGCGGCCGTGCAGATGCAGAGGGAACTCAGACCCAGCGCTTCCTCCTTTCTGTTCACACCTCCCAGCTCGCCAGCTGCAAGTCGAGATGAGGCCTGAGCCAGGGGACCAGTGTAGGGGCGGCCAGGGGGACCCAGCAGGTCCTGGACCCACAGCAGGTCCAGGCGGGGGGGCGGTGCTGGCCTTCAAGTGGAAGGTGGAGCTGGGCCTCTTCACCTCGCCTCCCCGGGGAGTCGAGCGCTTGTAACATGCAGGGTGCTGGGCTTAGAAAAGGTAAGTTTCAGCCCTCAAAGTGGTCTGGTAGGCAGGGGGCTGACAGCGGTCCCCATAGTGGTTAGGAGACGCTCTCTGGGACATCGCTGTGCCTTGGACAGGCCTGTCTCCGGGATGGTACCACTGGGCAGTGCCATTTAGCCAGTGGATTTGTTTCTTAGATCCACCAGCACCTACAGACCGGGTGGCTTCAGCAAGGAGGGTTATTGTCTCCCAGTCCTGGAGGCTGGAGTCTGAGGTCCAGATGTGGGCAGGGCTGGCTTCTCCTCGGCCACTTTCCCCGTGTCCTCACGTGGCCGACCCTCTTCTTATAAGGGCACTAGTTCTGTTGGATTGGGACGCACCCTCATGACCTCATTTAACCTTAATCAACTCGGTAAAGGTTCTATCTCCAAATACAGCCGCATTCTAAGACAACAGGGGTTAGGGCTTCAGCATGTGAATTTAGGGGAAGGGGACACTATTCAGCCCATAGCAGCAGGGTTTTTTAAGAATGATAGGATTTTAGGCAGGAAGGAGGAAGTAACGTTTCTGGAGCCGCAGGAGAAAGTGAGCAGGGTGGGGCGACGCAGGATGTGTTTGGGGGGCGAGGGGTACCGCCGGCAGGGCTGCCTGGCCCCAAACCCAGCCCCGTGGCTCCCATTCCACCTCCAGCCGGGACGAGCCTCCCTTGGCCTCTGATAAGGAGAGAGGTTTTCTCTCGCTTACCAGGGCGTCTTTCAGAGGGAAGCCTTAATAAATAGGTTCAATGTGGTTTGATACCCATTTAGAGAAAGATACTGAAACAAAAATTAAAGGTAAAACATTTATTATATCAACATATAATCTGTTTGCAACTTAGGCTAATGACAGTCTTTAAACCTGTCATTTTTAGGCCGAAGGCAATACCGACATTAAAAAGGGGAAGACGATCAATGCAGGTGTTTCCTTCAACAGGACGGTACCACATTTCAAAGGACACATAAACCATGGGATCTGCGCCCACTAGACAGAACCAGTTTGTACGAAGAAATCCAATGATGCTTTCACAAACTCAGCACTTTCTGCTTGCACTGTGCGTCCGTCCATCTCATCCTCTCTGAGCCCCAAAAGGGCTCAGACTTTTAAAACGTTGTGTGCTAACAGCTCACAGCTTCAAGAGTTTGTGCTCCTGTGGAAAGTATAGCAAATACACGTCTTTTGGGGCCGTGGACAGGCCCAGGGACGAGGAGGTGTGAGTGCCCCAGCCCTGCTCTGCGTATAGCACCTCCTCCAGTCCAGACCCGAGGATCCTTTTGGAAGCGCGCTGGTTAATCCCACACACGCGTGTGCACAGGTCACACACATCGGGTGAGCTGTCACCTATGCTGTGCGTGTGCCTACAATTTCTAGGTTATCTTGGCCTCGTTTCTCCAGCAATTGAAATGATGAAGATTAAAATGTCAAAGCTCCCACTGACGAGTTGTTCTCAGTGGTGCACATCGCTCATCTGTTTTGACAGTCTTTACCTGCTAATAGTGATTAATGGAAAGCCTCCCAGAAATGGAAGTGTGTCAGTTTTATCCCGTGCTTTAGAGCCGAGAGCCTCAGCTTGCGGCAGACATGTGGCTCTCAGGAAAGCATCACCGATCCTACTGTTGTCGATGTCCTGGTAAAGCCCATGGTCCCTGAGGGCAGGGTGGAGAAGGGCTGGATTCATCGGCCTCGACCATGACCCCCGGGCCCCCATGCCCTGCGGACTTCAGACTTGAGAGGAGGGGGAGGGAGGGGAGAGGCTCCGTGAGAAGCAACGCAGGAGCCAGAAGGAGGGAAGGAAGGAAACGCCTGAAATAAGGAAAGGATGCCAGCTGCGTATTTTGGAAATGAGTTCTGAACAGACTGAAGTCCTGAACTGTAATTCAGGTTACATTGTAGGTTAGCGCAAGGCTCCAGAGCCATCCGGCGTATTCTCCTGGAGCTGTTTTATCCCTTCACATCAGGCCTTTCTTGGCAAAACTGAGTTCCCATGGAGCCCCCCATCCTGCCTGGTTCAAGGCTGTCCTCATGGCACCCCTGAGGGATGCTTCCCTTCTTGAAGGTCTGGTTTGGTGAGCCCACGCCCGAGATAACTCTGTTAGGATGCTTCCTCCTGGATGTTGTCCAGTTCTCTCTCCTTGTATGTCTACCACACAAAAAAGAACAGGAAAGCGTCCTAGAAGTACGTGAAGACAACTCTTCTGCTTTCCCCCAGCTCCCTCGGCGTCGGCTGGGGCTCCGGATCAGGGGTCGTGGCAGCGGCCAGAGCTGCAGCCGTTCCCCAACTTACCCTGGAGGGAGCAGCAAAAGCCCTGGGGGCTCAAGGTGGATACAGTGAAATCGCACCGTTCAGCACATCAGTCACAGCTTATGCAGAAATCGTTAACAAACAGACCCTCCGGCCGGCTTCTCTGGCGAAGGAACGGCCCCGAGAGCCGACCCTCCCGAGGCCCGAGGTGGCAGGTGCTGCTGTGTCCATCCCTGTGTCCATTCCAGACCCTCTGTGCTCTATTAGTGAAAAGGATGAACAGAATGGACTAAATGAAGACTGCAATGAGAGGATTTTAAGGAAACATAGGAGGTATAAAAGTCATTGGACTTCCAAACAAATGAAACCAAGGAGAAAGCGGGTCAGCCCTCCCGGGTCCCTCAGCTGTATTCCGTTGGGATGAGCTCTGTTCGTGGAGGGGCCCCTCTCCCAGGAGGAAGTGTGACGGCACAGGGTTCACAGGCACAGAGGATGGAGCTTGGAGGAGACCTTCCAGCCCCGTGTGGACCACGCAGGGCAGTGGGAGCGGGCGCCCCTGGGGCCCTTGCCTGGGGCAGGTCGGAGCGCATCCCATGCTCTGACAGCTGTGGATCTGCAGAGGTAGAAATAGGACAACAGGAACAGCACCGGAAGGAGCGTGAGATACACACAACCGGCGACTCAGAAGTCCTGATGGACTCGTCAGAAACAGTTCACCTCTCAGGGCTTAAATGTGTGCATTTATGAGGACTTGAAATAAGCCAAGCGTTGAGAGTAGGCCTAGCCTTGGTTTGAAGGCTGTCTCCCCCATCACTGACCGTGACCTTGAGCCAGTTAAGACTCTGGAGCTCAGTTGTTCATTAAAAAAATGGGGGTAATCATAGCAGCCAGCCCGGGTGCTGGAAGGATCTAATCAGACGAGTTCCGTAAAACGCTACACACAGGCTAACAGTATGTCGCCCTTGTGTTCTATAGTTACTGAAATGAGAGGATAAAAGAGAAAATATGCAGCTAAAACTATAAAATCAGATATACTCATCTGCCACAAGCCCATGTCGTTGAAACACTTAGCGTAAGTTGCAGAATATTTATCAAATATGTAAATGATACAGAATTAACATGCTGCATATTAATCCAGTCTCAACAAGATTGCAAGAGCTTTTAAGGTTGCCATGTCTTCATGCACTAATTCCACTTTTAGCAGTTTAAGAAAATAATCGGAGGTTCACAGAATAATTTATGAACAGGGTGTTCATTGCGGATTGGTTAGTGCTATGTGACAGGTAGAGAAATCTAAATGTCCAACGATAAGGACTTTGTTAAGTAAGTTGTGATATGTCTCTAAAAACTATGTTCATTTAAACAAGAGTATTTAATGATGTGGGAAAATATTCACTGTATATTATCAAGTAAATAATATACCGTTTAACACATCTGTTATATGTTTTGTGTACTTTTGCCCAGAGAGAAAAAGAGAGAAATTAAGAGAACGATCCTGCAGTATCGCGGGAGTTATTACTAATGGGATATTGTGGGTCATCTTCATCTCCTTGTTTCTACTTTTCTCTATTCCTCAAATTTCCTATTAGAAATAGAGGGAAACTGTTCAACATCTCAGCAGTCTGTAACAGTGACTAAACAGAACAGGAGACCATACTGTATTCTGAAGTTGGGTCCAAAAAAGTTTAACTCTGTTCCAAAAAGGTTAAAAAGTTAAGAGGAAAAATCTATTGAAAAGTTATTTTGCAAGAGATTGTATTTTAACAGTCTGTGACCTCAATGTGAGTTATCAATGAGACTTAAATTCTCCCCAAAATATTTTTTTAAAGTCTATTCTCTCTTATTCATTTTGTAAGACTGAGGCAGTTCAGAACATGTCTAAAGAATTGTAGCAGTTCTGGTGACCACATCTTAGGAGGAACATTGATAAGCTAGACGGTCCCACAGTGGAGAAACCAGGATGGAGACGGTTCTGGAAAACGTGCGGGAGAAATATTTGAACGATATGCATTGAGAAGGTGTGTAGAGGATGTGAAAGGTGCCTTTGAGTGTCTGAAGGCTGTCGTTGGACAAAGGGTCAGGCTTCTTAGGTGTGAATCCAGAGGGAAGACCCAGCACCAAGGGTGATGGAAAGTGAGGTGGAAGCAGACCTCTGAGCGTGAGGTCAGGGGGGACATCTGGAGCAACTGGGACCAACCTGTGCTGGAGAAGAGCTTGGATCTCTCACCAACAGGTGTGTGATGACTTTGCAGGCTGAACATTCCTTATTCCCTGTGTCAACCAGTGTCCAGAGCCTTTACCACCTTTACTACATTGGCTGGCCGGGCTGAGTTTGCCGATGCACTTACCTGGGCATTCTTACCACATGGCGGTTTAGCCGTGTGGATACAGCTCTCGTAGGAGAGGAATATTGAAAAGGGGACCATGTTGTAGCCATGGGAAGACGGTCCTTATCGTCAAGGTCGGGCAGCCTGGGAACAGGCCACTTAGGATGTATTCAGTTAAGACAGAAACCAAAATTGTATGGTAATTAGTAAAAATGAAGAGTTGATTGGCAGTCTGTCTAGAAAAAAATATGAAACTAATAATACGAAAATACTTATTCTTCTCTTCTAGTTAATAAAACATGTTCTCATTTTAATTATAGGCTAGTTTTTAAAAATGAATCAAGTGTTGATTATGTCATAATCTTCCCGACAAAGTTACATAGTAGCATGATGTAACACCGGCCACTTCACAGTTGGATTTCATAACACTGTCAAAAGAGAATCACTTTTTTTTTTTTAACACATTTATTGGAGTATATTTGCTTTACAGTGGTGTGTTAGTTTCTGAATCAGCTATACATATACATATATCCCCATATCCCCTCCCTCTTGCATCTCCCTCCCACCCTCCCTATCCTACCCCTCTAGGTCATCGCAGAGCACCGAGCTGATCTCCCTGTGCTATGCGGCGGCTTCCCACTAGCTATCTATTTTACGTTTGGTAGTGTATATATGTCCATGCCACTCTCTCACTATGTCCCAGCTTACCCTTCCCCCTCCCCGTGTCCTCAAGTCCATTCTCTACGTCTGCGTCTTTATTCCTGTCCTGCCCCTAGTTTCTTCAGAACCATTTGTTTTTTAGATTCCATATATATGTGTTAGCATAGGGTATATATTTTTTCTCTTTCTGACTTACTTCACTCTGTATGGCAGACTCCAGGTCCATACACCTCACTACAAATAACTCAATTTCATTCCTTTTTATGGCTGAGTAATACTCCATTGTATATATGTGCCACATCTTCTTTATCCATGCATCTGTCAGTGGACACTTGGGTTGCTTGCATGTCCTGGCTATTGTAAATAGTGTTGCAATGAGCATGTGGTACATGACCCTTTTTGAACTATGGTTTTCTCAGGGTATATGCCCAGTGGTGGGATTGCTGGGTCGTAGGGTAGTTCTATTTTTAGTGTTTTAAGGAACCTCCATGCTGTGAATGTAAATTGAGAATCACTGTTTAGCACACAAAACAAGAAGAATGAAGAGCAGCTTCAACTTTCCCAAGAGATTCTTTTAAAATTTTGTGTTTAAATCATTCTCTTTCACATGCGTATTTTATTGCCATCTTTTATAGTTTCTTCTTTCTGGTTGTTAATTGGTTGGGCTCCACAATGTCCTCATTTGTGAGGTGTGTGGATTTGCTTATGATGTGGATAGAGCTCCTGTGAGGTGTGTGGATTTGCTTTTGATGTGCTTAGAACTCCCACATCCCTTCAACTGACTTGAAATCCATCATTTTGTCTCATACTTTCAATGTCTCCTTGGAACTGACCTGCATTGGACTTGCCCTGTCTTCTTGGGTGTTGGGACATCAGACCATCACTGACCAACTGGCCAAGGAGACTTTGACCTTGTGGGCAGAACAGTGGAGACCAAATATTGTAGGTGTTAAGCTCTTTTTTTTTTTAATTTAGTTTAATTTATTTATTTTTTATACAGCAGGTTCTTATTAGTTATCTATTTTATACATATTAGTGCATACATGTCAATCCCAGTCTCCCAGTTCATCCCACCCACCCACCCAGCCACTTTCCCCCCTTGGTGTCCATACGTCTGTTCTCTACATCTGTGTCTCTATTTCTGCCTTGCAGACTGGTTCATCTGTACCATTTTTCTAGATTCCACATACATGCGTTAATATACGATATTTGTTTTTCTCTTTTTGACTTACTTCACTCTGTATGATGGTCTCTAGGTCCATCCACGTCTCTACAAATGACCCAATTTCCTTCCTTTTTATGGCTGAGTAATAGTCCATTGTATATATGGACCACATCTTCTTTATCCAGTTGTCTGTTGGTGGACACTTGGGTTGCTTCCATGACCTGGCTGTTGTCAATAGTGCTGCAGTGAGCATTGGGGTGCGTGTGTCTTTTTGAACTGTTGTTTTCTCTGGTGTAGGTGTCAAGCTCTTAATGAGTGTCTTAGTCCTTGGATGATTCCTCTTTCTGTCTGAAATCTTATAGATTCAGGAACCTCAGGTGCTGAGGTTGGGGTGACGAGACCTTCAAGGGACTCAGAGACAGACAGAGACCTAGTGTGAAGGAGACCCGAACCATCAATGGGAGTGCCAAAAACAGCCTCCAGCGGGGACTCACTCTTTGATACTTGAAACCCTGGGGGCCAGATGAGTTTCAAACTCAGAGGATCCAGAGTTTCGCAAGGTAATAAGGTGCGCATAATGAATATTATGCAACCAGCCCAGGAGATGTGGAGAAGTACCCTGGAATCAAGCGCATGACGACTTCTGCAAGGAAAGATGAATATTCACATTAAGTGGAATAAATGAGGACTAAAAATAGCCGCCTGTCACTTCAGGACAAGTTTCACCATCAAATGAGTATGAAAAACGTTTGGTGTTCAGGGTGTTTGGGGTCTGAGGTCAGGCTTGGCGTCAGGGCTGGTGGACCACACTGCATCTGAGGGCATCAGCAGGAGAGGACCCTGGACCTGTTCCTGTTGATGCAGGGGGTGGTAGAGCTGCATTCAAATCTGGGTCTTCTGCGTCTGGACCCGTGGCCATTCTCCGTGATGGCCAAGCTACACAGGCCAGTCCATTCCTGTCTTGGTGGGAGGCACTCAGCAGAGCTCTGGAGGGCCACCGAGAAGACCCCCAAACACAACTGCAGCTTTGGGAAATGTGACCAATGAGGAAAAGCCCCTTGTGTGTGTCTCTTAGTAATTCAACCAATTCTGAACTCCTCTAATATGGAAATGTTTATCTTCTGATTTCTCCATGGGGCTTAGTGTAAAATGCTGAGCTGTGTTGGAGGTTATCAGTCAGTATTTCTGGGGTGAAGGTATAGCTGAGTTTTACTGGTTGGGAGAGAAAGCAGGGGAGAATTCTAACACGGAGGGCTTCCTACCTGAGAATAGAGACGAGGGTCACCCACGTGTCCAGGGAGAAAATGAGGTAGGAAAGGCCTGAAAACAGAGAGAAGAATTCTCTATTAAAAAAAGAGAGAGTTGTTGAAGATTTGAAGGGATTGAGTCAGACGTGGTGTCCTACCTCTCCAAAGGATTTTCTTCAACTTTGGGGCCACACTGTGTCAGCCATTCAGAGAAAAGAAACCGGAAAACAAGTCATCCATCCAAGGAGCATTTGTCCCGTGCCTAGGAGGTCCTCACACGTCTTCCCTCTGCCCTCGGAAATATGCCCTGGGGCCTGGGAGTGGGAGGGGGGATGGTAAGGGAGGCCCTTATTTGTATCACTGGCCAATTTCCAAGATGTAAATCCTCTACCACGACCAATTTCAGGCTACTGAAGGCTTACAACCAGCTCCCCAAATTCCTGGATATTTAACAGTTAGCTCTCTCTGGCCAGCATCACAGGGGCTCCCCTAGAAAGTCTCGATTTTAACGAGGTGTTGGCTGAACCCAGAAAACACAGGGGAGCGACCCCTGAAGACACGACCTCCTCTCTTAGATTCACAGTCTGCACACACAAAACGTCTATGTGAACGTGCCAGCTAAAGTTGCTCTCCCCAAAATGACTCTGGTGTTTTGCTCTATGGTCCACTTAATAAATGCTTATTAAGAAAATGAATGAATAAACCCCAACAGTGATACAATGAACATGCAAATCCCAGCTTGTATTTTCACAGATCTTTAGTTTTTAAAGCACTTATATAATTATTAGGTCATTTACACCCTAATCGCTCTACGAAATGGATAAAGCAGTTATTTATCATAATCCTCTGCAGATAAGAAAATCAAGACAGAAAGATTAAACGATGCAACTGAGATCGCGCAGCTAATGAATTCCAGCATCAAGCATGGATTTTGGCTTTTCTGTTTCCCCCGATCCTTCCCCTATACCTACCTCCCCACCAACGGCCCAAATAAGTCATTCTCAAGAGTAAATTTCACCTGAATTTTCATCAGAAAATACCTTTTCCTTCCAAAGCAAATACTTTCTGAGATCCTCCAGATTGAGACGAATTTCACACCTGGGACTTTCCGGAAACAAAAGTGTCGCCCTTGGCGATCCTAAGCTGGAGAACCGGCCTCTGTATCTCACGGGCCGTTCCTGCCCCAGCACCTTCTCATGCCCCTCCTGCCCCTCGGCAACGTGCCATCAGTAGCTCTGTCCCCCAGCCGCTCACATCACAACCTCTGGCCACAGCACGTGGTCCAGTCCCGGCTGGGGGAGAAGGGGGGGTACTCATCCCGCCAGACCCCAGTTCCAGGGCCCCCTGAGTCCCTGCCCGCAAACGCACATCAGTCCCAACATCATCACGTTCAGGCCCCGCTAGCCAGCCCCAGGGTCCCCTCCAGCGTCCTGCCAGTTGTTCACAGGGTCCCAACCCCACCAAACAGGGCCTTCAGAGGCAGCCTGGCTCCAGTGTGTGGGGCGGAAAACGGGGAATTTGAAATATTTGCTTTCAGACTATTTTTCAACTACTAAAAACTGAACTTGTAGACTGGAATTTTCTCGAGCGAGTTCAGGGTACAGCTTCCGGGACTAGACTCTTGAATTGGCAGGTGCCCTGCAGTGGAGGTGGGCTGTGATCCCGCAGGGGCTTCTGTTACGCGGCTCCCGGTCCAGCGGGCACCCCCATGGGGGCGGCCCCGGAGAAGGGGCGGCTGCCTGTCTAGTCTTTCCTCAGTGGCGCGAATTCAGAAAAAGGGGTTCAACCCCAAAGGCCTAGAAGCCCTCCTGGGGGAAGTGGGCCGTGGGCCCAGTGGAGACAGAGGGTGAGGGCCTGGCTCTGGGTTCCGAGGACCTGCGTTCAAATCCTGGCTCTTCTTTCGTCAACTTGGTGGACGACCCTCCCTAAATCTGCTTTTCCTGATAACAAGAGAATCAACCCAACAAGAGGTTTACGTAACTTTTTCGCCTATTTCATTATTTCTTCAGGCAGGGCTTGATAGAAAAGCAGAATTCAGACCAGAATTCAGAATGAGTGGTGGAGGACGCTGGGAGTGTGCCGAAGGGGCCTTGGATGTGTCCAGCAGCCAGACAGGTCAAAGACCAGCGGAAGAAGAACCCATGGGAAAGCGGGAGGCCAGGTTACAGGGGTCCTTGCTGCCCGGCCCAGGAACTCTTTTCCTCCTGAAGCCAGTAAGGAACTGCAGAAGATTTTTGAGCAGACGAATAAGCATCATGAATTCGGCAGGTTACCACAGTCTAAAATAACCACTGCAGGGAATTCCCTGGCGGTCCAGTGGTTAGGACCCTACGCTCTCACTGCTGGGGCCCCGGTTCGATCCCTGGTCGGGGAACTAAGATTCTGCATGCCACGCGGGGCGGCCAAAAAATTGAAAAATGAAATAAAATAACCACTGCAGACTCCAGCGTGTTCAGGGTTTGAGGCTGTGTCATTTAAGCGTTTCAGCGTGAACAAGAGTCATATATGCTCATTATCGTTCATTTTTATTACAACCTGTAACTCGCCTGTCCCACGTGTGCAGTCGTACTATAACTCAAGGTTGTGTGTTTAGCACGATGTTTCTTTTCTTTATAACAGGTACCCACCAACCCTTGTGAAAATCTGCAAACCCATTGTTAGTGAATTTTCTCCCCTGGCCATTGCTTACAGCCACACCTAACATGCGATTCAGAATGCAGCGCTGAAGAGAGCAGCCTCCAAAAGCAAACTTCCTGGGCTGAATCCTTCTGTCCTCACACGCTGTGAGGACAGCTCAGGTTAAGGCAGTGAAGCTTCCTCAGCGTGCTTCCTCATCTGTAAGATGAGGAGCTTGGCAGCACCGAGCCTGGGTTGCTCTGAGGGTTATAGCGGTAACGGAGGCCCCCAGCCCTGGGTGGGCTCTTCCCCTCACCGTGACCAGCATCATCAGAAGCCTTGGTTGGTCAGGGTGCAGGGAGTGGATTCCTCAAACCAGTTACTATTCCCGATGGGGCTGAGAAATACAGAATGAGCCAGGTTTAAGGCTGAAATTGATCATTGCAGGAGGGTTAACAAACAGCGAATCATCCAAGATGTTTTAATCACCATTTTAACACACTCAGAGCTGGTGTGTAAATCCAGACTAAACCAGAGGGAGCTTGTGCTGTGGTAGAGATTCAGACTGAAATTCAACGACACATGGTGAATGCAGTAAAAGCCTGCATCTCTCCGTACCTTATGGTCCTTATTTAATGAAATGCCACTTCTTCCCTGTCACTTCTTCCAGTCTTTTGCCTGGGGTATTGAATGCTTCCCTAACAGATTATCAATTCACTGGCATCTACGCGTGAAGGGTGCACATGACGTAGGTTGTAGACTCGCTACCTCTCTGCGCTGTGTCTGTGGTTACTAGACTCTTAACACCGAATTGGGATGGAAATGTTTGATTTTGAACTAGTGAAGGACTGTAAAAAATGTCCACCTCCAGTGCAGCGTAGTGTGTGTGCCAATGATATTTAAAGCAACAGGTCTGAGTTCAAGCACATGTGCAGGTTTTGATGCCTAACTGTTAAAATAGCAAAGCAGACCTCACACCCAAGTGCCCGGAGCCCTGGTCCGCCCACCGAGCAGGGCAGAGTCCTGGGATTCTGGGCGGGGTAGACTGACACCAACTTTCATTCACCTTTAATGATTTGGTGATTTATTAATAATTGTGGTCGTTTTGGGTTGCTGTTTATTAGTGATTTGGTTTGGTTATTAACAATGGCCAGAATCAGAGATGAATGGCTTCTTCTTTCTTTTGGACCTAAGCTAAAATAATAGCCAACTACAACTTTCTTTTTCGATATTTGAAAATGCAAATATTTTGCGGGTCTGTTAAGATTCCTCGCTCTTATTGGGGAAGGTACTACATGGAGCTAAATTAATGCGTTGAACTTGGTTCAGGGTCATTTTCCTAGGAGTTCACTGTGGAGTCATGCAGTTGAATTCGAATTTCTGAGAACATCATTATTTACTTACATTTTGGATATTAGAGATGTCCTAATGTTAAGTGCTCTTCATGCAGCATCCAATTAATAACTCTGCTTCTTTGTAAATATTAAGTCCTTATTGAGACGAATCTGAAGCTTCTGAAATTTTAGATAAATACCGTAAGTTATTCAACTTCATACTTTAAGTCTTGAGATGAGCTAGTAAATACGGGTGATTGGGCCCGTGTCTCCTGTCTCTCCGGCACAAAGGGCACTGTAAGTCGTCACTTAACTTCCCCAGGATACAGACGGGAGTACCTCCCAGAGAAAGGAAGGAGACTCCATTCTTAATGCCCTCGGAAACATTCTGGTTACTCATGAGTTAACTGACAGGCCCATAAATAAATTATGGATGCATTTTTAGACCACTTTGCTAAGAACAAGAATGGCAGAAAATATCACAAGGCTGTCAAATCATATTAAAGCTCAACCACTCGCCACATTCTGCGGGGAAAACTGACAAACTATACTTTTGTCACGTATTAAAACATATTTTACTGATTGGCTGGTGGGAAAAGAGATTTATCCACGACTGTTGTCTTCGCCATGACGCTGCGTCCCCCCCGATGGCTTGCTCTTTATATGCTATGTACGGTGCAGTTGGGAACATATTTCACAGACATAAATATCGTCCATTAGGGCCTTTAAAAGTGAAGATAGTATCATTTTTAATGTGGATTCCATTATGGAGAAAGCTGCCCAGGATGGGGAGCCGTGTCTAGGCACCATCTGCTCGTCCTGGCCGGGGTCCCCCCGCCACTTCTAATGCGCCCGCCACCCCACCCCCGTGGAGCCCCAGCCTTCGGGTGCCTCGCTGTGGAAGCCAGGCCACGTGTCTGTGCGATTGCACAAAGGAAGTGATTTAGGACATTACAGGCCAAGAAGAGGAGGGAAAAAATCAATATCCATCCCCATCAGAGAGAAGTCTTGTCACCACGGCTGTGAACTAGAACCGTCCTTCCCCCGGCCTCCTCCAGCTCCACTGTGAATCCCACAGGAAAGAAATCCCTTTCCCCGAAACCCATTGTGCACCTAAAACAGCTAAACCGCCGTGAAAACAGAACCCCCGAAGTACCGCAGGTTCACCGGGTCTGTGTAAACCTCCCCTATCTGCCTTTCTGCCTGAGCCATTTAGTCACTCACAAATACACAGATACTCACCAAGCGCCTACTGTGTGACGGGCGTTGTCCCCGAGTCCTCGCTCCACCGAGACTTCTACTTGGAAAATGGTTCTTTCCCCAGCAACCTCACACTGCAAGTACAGGCCAGCATGCGACAGGGCTTTTAAGACCTCAGAAACAAAAGGCAAATTTTCAGGGTATCTGAACAGACGCTCCAATTCGGTCATTCACTCTTCCATTTATTCAACCGTGTTTGTTGTTGTGTCTCGACCCTCGAAAAGCCTCTTGGTAGGAAAGACCTTCCCACAGATCCTGTTCCCTTGCAAGTTACAATGTCACAGCAGATCCTGGGTGGATATAGGAGGAAACAGCCCTGAGAACACAAGTATTCTGAACCATGGGAAGGGTCTGGGCAGGAAGGGTGATGGGCAAGCCTTCGTTCCTGTAGGACAGGTGCCAGGAGAGGAGTCTAGAAGAGGTAAGTGCTGTCAGAGTCCTGATTGGGTCGGATACAAGTGGCTCAGTGCTTCGTGTCCCTGGCTGGGAAGAACCCTGCCTGGGGGCACGAGACAGAGACAGAGTAGCTGGAACCAGGACTCAGATCTAGGATCCGGGGTAGTACAGGACCAGACCTGGAATTTGGGTAAAGATGTGGAACATTTCCCCCGAACTTAGGCAAAGGATGCAGAAACCTAGCACTAGAAGAGTCCTGGGGTTGGGCAGACAGGGACTGGACAGCCAGACAGGTGCTAGGACAGGTCTTCACTTCTTTCGTGTTTCTTCTCTTCCCATCTTCCAGCCATAGACAACAAGAGTGTTACCTCCAGAAAATGCAACATAGCGATCTGTATCAGAGACTTGGTTTTTCCCTCCGTTCTTGGCCTTTTTCCAAAGATAAGGAAGAAAAGTTGCCCCCCAGAAATTCGCCCTGAAGGACCAGCCAAAGGCTCAGAGAATCAGGTCTGGTAAGTTTTGGTTCCAAATGCGTTCCCTTGGCCGCTGCTACAGAGAAAGTAAGGCATCGCCGCCCGCAAGGGTGGATTTGAAGTCTGGAAGTCGTCTGTTTGCACTTTCGGGACCTAGGAGGATGTCAGCGATCCTACTGAGGCTGCTCTTTTCATGGTCCACCTAGAAAGGGCTTCCCTGAAAGCAGACGAAGAATCCGGAAGTGTGGTTGGACTAAAGCGCTTCTCCGCCAGACCGTCTGGCCATCCCGAGTACCATTTCTTACTGATGTCTCTGGGCACAGTCAAGAATTAGGGTCGCCATGCACTGTCTGGATCCGCCGCACTGGAGTTAAGGATGAAAGACCAGTTCCTCAGGAAACCTCCCTCTTCCTGTCTCTGCAATTCTGAAGGCTGTGGCACCTCTGTCAGAGGGCAGTGCCCAGCGTGTTACTTTAGGTTCTGTTCTGCAAGCCATAGAAATGGCCTCTGATGAACTCGGCCAACGTGGGGAAACCTGAATTCCCAATCCTCAGGAGACGCCGGGTCGGGGCCTCTGCGGGACTCTCTGCAGTGAGAGTTCATGGTCAGTTCCTGGGGCTCCTCTCAAGGGCCACCATCAGAGGCTCATGTGCGCTCACCTTACAGGTGCCCAGGAGGCAAACTCCCTGCCCAGTTTTCAGCTCGTGCTCACACAGTGGACTCACCTGTTGACCAGGGATTTAAGATACTGTGAGTAAACCAGTCAGTCGCACGTGCCTACTACCCTGCGGGCAGGAAGCAGGATGTTTGCTTAATGAAGCCGGGAGGCATGGCTGGCTACTCAGGTGGGAGCCCCTTGTATCGTCCTCTTGGCCACCAGCACAATTTACACTCACTTCTTCCTTCTGGGGCTGCCTGTAACATAATGCAGCTCCCCTGCGAACAATGGCCAGTGTGCTCACTTTCTAACGAACAGAAGGAAAATCGAGTCACACGCAACTGTCTGCCCTGCCACTGATGCCATGGGGTCATGGCTCTGAGTCTAGGATCTCTGGGCGATGGGCAGTGCACCGTCATCCTAACTCAGTCCTGCCGCCCTGCCATTTGGCAATTCATGGAATAAAGGACAATTTTCCCCGACATCAATACATGCTATACTTTTTTATAGTAAACAGAAAGAGGAAATACCTTTTAAGTCGTATGAAATGGTGAGGGTGAAGCAAGGTAAGAGTGACTCACGAAGCCTCGTGGCCATGACTGGTCGGCAGGCTGGTACCCAGGGCATCCATTCTCCTCACCCAGGTCTCCAGCTGCTGCCGTGTGCTGGGGTGCTTTTCTTGGCAGGTGACCCCAGCATTGACTTCTGTAGGGTCTGGGTCTCTGTTTTTTCTACATAGGACGGTATCACTGAACGTGTTAATACAGGGAGGGATCCCACGGAATTCCCATAGTCCACCCACATCCCTCACTTCCATTTTGAAGCAGAAATCTTCCTTCTCCTGTTTTCCAAGTTAATCTTTAATGACCTGATGGTCTAGTTGCAGACGCAGCTTCCAATTCATGGGGGAGAATCGTGGAGCCTGGAATTCAAGTCCTCCGCTGAACACTGGGTGCTCTGGAAACTAGAAACCAAGTGTGAGAACTTCCCAGTGGACTTGATCTTGAGACGGGCATCTCCTTTTCCACCACTGTGCCCCGTAGTGGCAAAAGAGGGCGAGAGGGAGGTGCTGGAGGAAAATCAGTCCCTGTGGGAGGATGCCCCTGGATGGGGGTGGCTCGTGACACCGTATCACAGTCTCCGTTCATAAAATCCAGATTCTCAGGCTCCTTCCTAAGGAAAGGCCTGAGGTGTGGACTCTGTGTGTCTCTGGACAGGAAGGACTGACACTCTTGTCCGAGGGTGTCAGAGGAAACCACCTACAGCAGCAGTGTAGATCCCGAAGTGACCTTCCCCAAGGGGGCCCCGGGGGGACACCTCCACAAGTGGGGCCTCTGCAGAGAGGTCGGAACCCAGACACAAGGGCCGGCTGGAAAATGACCTCAAGACGAACCCACCGTCTTCTAAAGCAGAGTGTCGGTGTCCAGTGCAACCCTGGAATCAGAATGTCCTGGGGACAAATGGAAGAGAAGCAAAGGCGAAGGACAGCGGAGGGACCCTGTCCCAGGAGGCGTCGGTGGAGGAGAGTCTGGTTCCAGTCTCTCTGTGCCACTTTCTTTTTTATTGAAGTACAGTTGATTTGCAATGTTGTGTTAACGTCTGCTCTACAGCAAGGTGACTCAGTTATACACATATACATTCTTTTTCATTTCTTTTCCATTATGTTTTACAGGATATTGACTATAGCTCCCTGTGCTATATGGTAGGACCTTGTTGTTCACCCATTCTGTATATAATAGTTTGCATCTGCTCATCCCAAACTCCCAATCCATCCCTTCCCCCACTTGGCCACTTTCTTGAGGAGCAAATGCCAAGTATGTGCGGCTCACACCCCGATGAGCCCAGCGGGCTGGCCTGGAACACACCGTGGATTTAGGGGTGAAATTAGATCACATAGGCAGCAACCCATCCTGCCTTTGTCTGAATCCGGTGGGGTTTTCACAAAACCCATTGGTCACTGTTACAGTGTTACCCCTGGACCCGTGCATGTGCGCACAGGCATGCGATTGGCCAGAGTAGGGACTGGATTTCGGGGCAGTGAGTGGGGATGGTGTCTGGTGATGGGGGAGTGTGTTTAATCCTCAGACAGGACAGTGAGTTTCTCAAACAATAACCCTCCTGGATGCTGTGTGTTCCAGTCACCATGGAAATCACTGATCTGTAAGGCGGCCACGGTGACGCCCTTCGTGCTCTCCACGTTTGCCTGCGTTCCAACAATTGCCTTACGTTCAGGAGAAACGTGTAGGGAAAACAAAATAAGAGTATCTACTAGACACGTTGACTTTGGGCATTTAAACAGTAAACACACTGCTATTAAGAAGAAGGTAAATTTGGAACCGAAGCCATTTTTCTTTGCTTACATAGAATCGAGTGGCTCCGGTACCACAGACGAGTAGACCAGAAGCTGCGCTTTTTGGATTTCACGTGTTAGAAGCAGCTGAAATCAAAGGCCCTCAGAAATCTTGTTGATGTGTAACTTAATTGTCTTTTGAGCTAGAACACCGACCCAGGTGGGTTCTATGCCGGTTTTGATTCCCCAGGTAATTTGAACCCTCAGGAAATCACTCTTCAACTGCCCTCTTTATTCCTTCTGAGATTCAGGTGGCTTGTTTGATTAGTTTCAATGCGTATTGTATTCAGAGACTTTGAAGCAATGTGAAATACATTCTGGGTCTTCAGAAGCGAAGGAGTTAGAAACTATGAAATCAGGGTTTGTCCACAGCCTAAGGGGCTGCAAGCCAGGGGAGCAGGCTGTTGGGAGAGCTTGCCTGGGAGCCAGAAGGGCGATACTAGGGCGATAGAGCCTGTTGGGAAATGCAGGGAAGATTCCCGGCCCGGCAGAGGTAACGTGAACTGGTAGACCAGGCACTCACCATACGTGACTCACTCTACCAGGAAACCCCCTCAGGATTGAATTCCACGTGGATCGGGGGCTGCTTACAAAGCAGTGGCCGTGTTGGTTGGTGACAGGACCTCTGAGGTCGGGTTGCTCGGGCAGACGGGGCTTGTTCAGCGTTTACTGCCAGGTCTGCCCTGCGCGCTGCGTGTGTGGGGGTGATTTGCACGCTCGCCCCGGGAAAGGATGCCGAGCTCCGGGTTCACGTCCAGCTTGGGGCTGGGTGACCGCTGCGGGCGTGTGGTGGCCTCGGCCAGCTTCTCGGGTGCCCTGTGTACAGATGGAGATGCTCCCAGAGACGGGGTGTTTGAGAAATACCTGTGGGTTCACTTCCAAACAGCCATCTTCCCGAGCTCTCTGGGAAGTGAGGGTGGTTTTGAGTCAGGAAAGGCTGGGGGGTGAGGTCGAGGCTGCGATGAACTGTGGCTCCGTGAGCCCAGGTGAGGAGTGCGGTCAGGAACCTCTGCGTCTGTCGGTCTGTGAGATGTGATGATTCCCACCAAGCAGGCCAGGTAAATCCCCATGAAGTCCCTCTTTGGGGGTGGGGGGCCCTCCGTGGGTGCCCCCTCTTCGCAGAGTGACAGCACCTCCCCTGCAGGCCTCCAGAAACTTCCTCATGTGTCCCCGGGAAGACCAGCCCAAGGGGTCCGGGTTAAGACTGAAGCCAGAGGAGGTTCTCACTCCTTCCAGGACCCACCCAACTGATCCAAACGCACGGAAAAGCAAACCAAACCCAGACAAAAGATGGAGAAACTTTCTCCCGGCCAGGCCTCACTTCCTGCCTCCTGTGGTGGCTCCAGACTGATTTCTGTCTTTCTTTTGCATCCAGAGTCGGGGTGACGCTGTCAGAAGGGCAGGGAAAGCAATGTCCCCCAGGAAGCCCGGCCAGTCTCCCGAAACCCTCCCTCCTGGGGCCCTTCCCTGTCTGTGCTCCTAGCCCAGGGGGTTCGAGACTCAGAGGAACGCTTCTACGTGTCTGACCTCCAAATACCAAACTTCAGAAGGGTAACTTCCCACAGCTCACGGTGTTGTTCTCGGGCGCTAAGTTGAGCTCTAAATCCTAGGGATCAACAGGGAGACAAATGAAGCAGCGTCTTACAGAGCAGTGTGAGGACTTCGAGCGATATTCTCCTTTCATCTCCCAGGGATAACTGGTGTTATGTTTTCCCCTTCCTGAGAACTGAGCAAAGGAGTTGGGGTGCTGTGTGTTTCACAGGGGAAAAAAGAGAAACAATTACAGACTGAAATAATCCCAGTAAACAATTATTTGACAAAATTATGAATATACGTAGATTTTCAAGTCACATATCGTAAGATTATTAAAGTGCTGGAATTTTGAATAGTAAAACAGACAATGGACGATATTCAAACTTCAGGTAAATAAAAACAATCATTTTCTCTTGCAGTGGCAAATAGTTCAGTAAATACATGGGAACAGTGAGACACTCCCATGAAAAACATTAATTAAGTAAATGCCATTCGGAGAGGTGTGGGCAGGACACAGAGAAGCAGGCCTGCCTCTCAGCAGCCCTGCCAGCTCCGCGTTGAAGAGAGATTCAGAATCTGAACAACAGTAGATGCATGTGTATGTATAACTGCATCCCTTTGCTGGACACCTGAAACTAACGCAACATTGGTAATCAACGAGACTCCAATATAAAATAAAAATTAAAAAATAAAAACTTTAAAAAATCATAAAGACAGATTCACATTGTCGGTCTAAATAGATGTGTTGGCTGTGCCTGGTCTTCCTGCTTGGAAGGTCCTGGGTCCCCTAAGGCAGCAGAGATCCGATGAGAGAGAGGGATTCCCGAGGAGGCAGAATATTCCAGAAGGGAGACGGATGGGAAGGGGCTGCTCTGAACAGGTGGGGTCCAGAAGAGTGTGTTGGAGTCAGGTGGGCTGCCCTCCAGCTTCTGTAAAACACCAGAATAGATTCCCCTAACCTTTGGTGTAAAGCACCTGCCCATAGAGGAAAAAGAATAAGTCCTTTCTCTTGATACAACATTCTGTCTGAGTCTCTTTCTTCCCAGCTGGAAGTTTGTCTTCTCTTGGGCCAGCCCTGCCCAAGTGATGCTTCCCCATCGGGAGCCTGACCGAGGCTCAGAACCCTCTCTCCCTGGCTTGCAGTGGATTCACTGTCTTGAGCTAAGGTGACCACTGTGGGGCCAGTGACTCATTTGTAGCCGCGTATTTTTTCCCTGCAGTCAACGGGACCCTGGATGTCTTACAGGCTGGAGCGCACCCTGACGGGCGGCGAGAGGAGGCTTGGCCCCGAGGGCATCACAGCTCTGCACACGCTGCGTCGTTCCTCCTTGCAGGACTGGCCTGGCACATGTTTCTAAAACATCCACAGTAGCCACACGTGTGGCTTTCATTGTTTGTGTTTTTATCCCCTTAATTGACATTTTAGTCGATGAGAAGCTACCTGTAAGATGGGGTTGCTACAGTCATCCGCAAGTCGATGGGTTTTACCTTGAAATTGACCCCCTGCTGAGGAGCCACTTCATAATGTCACCCCTTTCCGACCAACCCAGATCTTTATTCCCGTGATGTGCTGCTTCCCTGGTACTCTCCTCTCTTTGTTATCAATCCCCAAGAATTCTCACTGGAATCTGTGGCGATCAGGATCTGTGTTACCCTGTGGGTGTCACCACCGGGAGCATCTCCCGGGCAACCCAGAGCTCGGCGGGCTTGCGTCGCCCTGAGCCCCGAGTGTGAGCGGAGGCGAGGCAACTGTCGCTCACGAGGGGCTCTGTCAGCTCCCCCCAGACCTCTCCATCAGGCTCCGGGAAACCATTTCCTCTGGATTCCAGCTCTTGCCGGGTGTAATCGAAGGCCTTTGGTGCTGTCAGAGGTAATGTCTGATGAGTAGACGGATGGGGAAAGTAATTAACAAATATCTGTCGACTGGCCACGTGGTAGGATCACTTGATTATCTTTGCAGCACCTGGCCGTGGCTGGAGCTGGCTTGCAGGGCTCGTGAGACCCCACGGTCAAGTGTTCAGGAGTATTAACACCACAGAAATGGGCGAACGCTACGAATCAAGCCCCCCCCCCGACCTCCGCCCCAGCCCGTGTCACCTGCACGTCACTGCGACACCACAGTGGCACCACGCTGTGCTGCGGATCTCAGGTGACACCAAGTCTGTCAGTCCCGACTCCAGCAGTGTGGGGTTGTGAGGGTTTGATGGGCATGATTTGATCTATGCAACATCCAGGTAAGAGCAAGCTGTGTAATAGCAGGCCTCTGCTTCCTGTCTTCAGTATCAGCATCTCTTTCAGCCAGCTTCCTGAAGGTGTTAACTCTGGGATCAAAGGTGGGAAGCAAACGCCCTCTTTCACCTTCTGAGTTTCAGGGGCCCTGCGTTCCCACCGTGCGTTAATATGCCCCTGTTTATCTTTGCTCTTTGGCCTCGAATGGATAACAAACATTTTCTTGAGACAGTCCTCCAGGAAGGGGTTTGGTACCCTGTTTCAGAGCCAGGTAGCACGCACGCACTAATAGATATAGAGTCATCACAGAGTCTTTGAGAATTCTTAGGGTTCCTTAACATCCTCAAACTTTGTTGATTAGATCCAGTTAATTAAATCAAATCATTCTGGTCCTTCTCCCTAAATTGTCAGATATTTCAAATAGACACATTATTTTGAACTAAAGTGTCTAGATTTGCTTCCCTTGCCCACACAGTTTTTCCTGTTAAGACAATGTTTGTCCTTTATCACCTCTTCCGTATAATTTTCTGGACTAACTTCCCACAAGACAAAAGCCCTCTGGAGTTGTCCTTGGTCCCTAGAGCCTTGCTGTCTTGTTTTTTGTCTCCTCTGGAAAGTTGGAAGAAATTCCTCTTTAAACAATTTTAGATTAGTGAAAGGAAAAACCACCGTTTTCTATGTATAACTCCATAGCTCACCAGCATATCAAACTCTGCCTGAACCAATAAATGTCACTGGGGGACCAGTTGCCAACCCCAGACCAGAACTGCCTGATGGATGAAGAAACAGACTAGAGGCCCTGCCTCATTGGCTCAAGTCACCAGGCAAGTGCCAGGGGCCCGAATCACTGCCTGCTCACCTGCCTGGACCCAGTGCTCACCTGCCTGGACCCAGTGCACACCTGCCTGGACCCAGTGCTCACCTGCCTGGACCCAGCCCGCTGTCCTGAGCAGCTCAGACAAGTGTGAGGAGATGTAGCTAAGCTTTCTTGCCTTGAAGATAACCTTTTGATGCATTGCTGGTAGGAAAATTAACACGGGAGGTCACCGAGTACAGTGGGGTCCTGATGTGGGGTCCGAAGGAGCTGCAGCGACCAGAGGCAAAGGCAGACGGTCACCCCAGCCAGGGGCACACGTGCGCCGGGTCTGCTCATTGGACGTTGCAGTGACCGCAGGGCAGAGTCCTGGCAAAGGATGAGCGTCATAAAGGCTGAGGGGGACTCAGCTGCCTGCAAACAAGTCCTAAGTGGTTTCAGGAAAAAAATGAAATCGAGTAACTCAGACACGTTTGCTGTGGTCTTCTTTCCCCAACAACAGCGGCAAAATAAAGGAACGGCAACCATCCGTCCACAGAGAAGAGTTTGCGCCTGCGACTGGGGGTTCCAGGGGATGAGCTCTAGGAAGGGAGAGGATGGGGGCCTGTCTACACTGCACTGGAGACTCGGGACACAGCATCACTGGGGCCCAGGACAATTTATGGGCCTTTGGACGTCCCTCAGTTTTATAAGTCACTTGACATTCATGACAAGATGCAGAATGCCATCTACACGCTACCAAAATAGAATAAGACACAGTCTCAAATGACATCAATTCCCAGCCATCCCCCAGGAGGTAGTAGAGTGACCATCCGTCAGATCACCCCAGTGAGGAAGAAGCAATGTGCACACACGGAGACATACCTTAAATGTAACTGTGCAGAGCTTGTCAGCAGCAAACAAGGGAAGCAAGGTGACGATCTAAGGAGCCTCTCGTGACCTGAGACGCACACCCAGCTGCTGCCTTTGGGGTGCAGCCTTTTATGAAGGACCCGCTATTTCTTGCAGGTGACTTACTTAGAAATTAAGGCTCTATGACATTTCCTCTTCTGGTCTTTTGTACCCTGCATTTTCTGAAACCGTGGTTCTTGAACTCAGTTTGCAGCAAAGTTACCAGAGGAGCTTGTTAAAACCACAGATACTTAGGGACATCTTGCTGGAGAATCTGATTCACAGGGTGAGGGTGGCCTAGGCATCTCCATGTTCACCAGGCCTCTTGGCAAGCCCCACGTCGGTGGATAAGAGACCACATGTTGAGAAACATAGCTCTGGGATGCAGGGGTTTGAGTGGCCGTGATGGGAGACGTTGCAGGTCAGGTTTTCCGGAGTGGAGATGGGAGGGCATGTCTGTGGGAGGGGTTGGAGGAGAGCAGGTGGGCAGAGGAAGGTGGGGGGCACTCAGCCAGCCCCCAGGGGAGCTGGAGTGGGGAGGGCCCTGTGAGTCGGAGGCAGGGACTGGGTCACGTGAAGGTGCCACATCGATCTATCAAGGCTCCTGGAAGGAGCTGTGACCGTGAGCAGGGTAACTTTACTCACCGAGACAATTCCCAACACATCAACATGAGAACTGTCTGTAGGCAGCGCTCCCCAAAGCTGGGGACCAGGGTCTTCATCCTGGTGTAGACCTGGGCAGCACACTCAGATCCACCACAGCCAAGGGGGTTGCATCTGGAATTCCTGCTTGGCCACATTCTGTTCCTCCCCGGGGTTTCCTTCCTTCCTTCTCTTCAGCTTCTCTTAGACTCACATTTTCTTAGTTTAAAATACAGCCCCCCCCCCTTTTCCCCCACAAAACCTTTCTGCACCACCTTCATCTCATGATCAGCTGCAAATAAGCATACTTATTTCTCCTGTGATGTCCTCCGTCATGAGTGGTGTGTGCATTACTCATCACTGATATCACAAGTATTTATTTGTCCTCAGTACGATCCCATTTTTCTCAAGTAAAGAACTCAAGTCATTAGGGTCCAGACCTGTGTTCTGTATGAGGAAATGGGAAGTCTGTTCCTTTTAGGAGTAAGCCAGGAGTAGATGCATCCCTGAGAAGCTGTAGGACTTGGGCTGACCTGGGCAAACCCCATCCCGGGAGCAGACAATGAGGAGGGCGCTGGTGAGGCATCCCTGACACACTGTGGTCCCAGGAGATTGAACTGGCAACTGGTCTAATGAGTCACCTTATGGCAAATCCAGCTTGAGTCATTGACAGAAATAATAAAAGGAGGCATATGTGGATTCAATTAAGCGTAGGGGAACCCTGATGGGCACACACAGGAGAGGCTGAGAATTAATAACTCGTGAGCATGCCAACAAGGAAAACAGGAACTAAAAGCAGATTAGTGAGCAGTGATTTGTGTTAGAAAAGAAAACTCGTGGTTCTGGATGTTTGCACATCTCACGGCTTTCCTGGTGTCCTCCAGCATCACTCTCTTTGGTCCCTGCATCCAGTCAACACGCACCACCTGGGCACGTACCGCGGGGCCTCGATCCGGGACTGCAAATACTAGAAATAGGAAAGGTGGAATCCGAGAAAACGTTAGGAGAAAACTCAGTGCCCACGTCTGGGGAACCAGTGTTGCTTAGACCCTGAAAACTACCTTTACGTAATCTTAGAACATCCTTGAGATGCAGACAGTGGAGTTGGTTCTACATGTTTATCCCCTAGATGAGGAAACTAGAGCATCCTTCATTTACCAATACATGGCTTCCTTGTCGCATATGTCCTTCCCGAAAGGACCAGGACAGACGGCATGATTCCTGATGCTATGTCCGCACAGCGCTGGGCTGCCTTCCTAGTGGATCCTGGAAGTTAAACCTCCTGGGAGTTGTCAGTGAGACGTAATTCCTGTGGCCACGGTAGGCCTGGGTCCCATTCAGTTCCTACAGGAGAGAATGTGTAAGTAACTTCATGCCTATACCCCTAATGAGCACTGAGCATCGCCAACCTTGGATTATTATTTCTCTTTTGTAGATGTGTCCTAAATCCTCAGCTATATCGTCAGTCCAAAGGAGCAGAGGGGCGTGACTTGTCTCCCACCCGGGTCAGCCCTTGTACCATGGGTGCTTGGTGGTCATCACAAGCGGATTTAACATGTCTTAATAACATGTCCGCACACAGAATCAGCAATGTTGTTAATGGTCGTAAGAAACACATACTTGGGAGCTGTGGTCATCGTCATGCAATCAGGGGTGCTCAGCCAGAAGGCGACCCTTGAAAGGCCAGTGGTTTCCACAGGCAATTGTCCAAATAAAGACATAATTAGTCTGGAAGAGCCATGTACATATTTTCAACAGATTTCGGATGAAAAGAGACAAAAGAAAAGGAAAGGTGGAGTGAGCGTGTGTGCGTGTGTATTGCGTGTGTGTGCACGGGTACCTGCTCGCCTCTGTGGTTTCCAACAGAAACTTTGCAAGTCTGATCTGCTTAGTTTGGGTTTTTCTTTTTATTTTTTTTAACATCTTTATTGGCTTAGTTTAGGTTTTGACTGTGGTTGAACTCAACAATGCTTCCGTACTCCGCTCTTTCTGATGTTTTCACTCTTGCACTCTTTCCAATCCTATGTTACATGTT
This sequence comes from Leucopleurus acutus, assembly GCF_964270905.1. Taxonomy (NCBI): domain Eukaryota; kingdom Metazoa; phylum Chordata; class Mammalia; order Artiodactyla; family Delphinidae; genus Leucopleurus; species Leucopleurus acutus. The sequence continues at coordinate 106,816,969 of NC_139144.1, read as the reverse complement.
GGCTGCAAGATAACAGGAAAGGTTAAGTTTGCAGTGATCCACGATTATGGAGAACCAAGGCTTCCACGGCAAAGTAACAAGATTAATACCTTTTTGACAGAATTTAATAATATGGTTTTATAATATTTAATTTTGTTCAGAAAATATCTCTCAGTAGGAAGCCTTTTTTCCTTTACTTACCTAAACATTATTCCTTTAAAACAATTTCCTGGCACAGAGAATTTATTATGTAGACTTGTGACCTTGTTCCTACAGGCCTTGTGGGGAGGGATGGATTAAGTTCGAGTTAATTTGGACATTCAGCTGAATTTGACAAGCGGAGTTGTCAGCCTACTGTAAATAAGGGCAGTTACATCTGGATTTATCTTATTTTAAGGACAACTGACGGAGGGGAACTTTGTTTTAGTCTCAGATAACAAGACTTCTCTCCACTTCCGTTTCCTTTGCATTGAGGTTGGACACAGTTAGCCATGTTAATTGGTCTCCCCCGTGGGTTTCAACAGTCACACTACATGACAGAGCATTTCTGCTAAATGACCTAATTACTCGCTTTAACACCCCAAACAGTGATTTACATCCATTAGGAAATTCCTGGTGGAATCTTCTTGCTAAAATCCTGGTGGTAAAACCAGTGAACATAAATTGGTTCTGTTGAATCTATTCCGGTGAGGCTGGAGTGGGTTCTTACGAAAGAGGAAAGAGGGAAGGGATTCAGCTACCTCCAAATAGTGATATTGGTGGGTCACACAGTCTTTCATCAATACGTAAAAATGATTTCTTCCGAATGATCTAAACAGAACGTTCTCAGAAAAATTGCACAAAACGGAAACGACAATTTCTGGATTCTCCATTGGCAAGAGTCCTCGCTCCCCCTCTCCCCCCACCCCCGGTACCCAGTGCACAGGAGGAAGTGACACAGTAAGTGCCAGTGCCTGAGGGGCCGCCCTGGAGATGGCAGGCAGGGGCAGGGGGACCCGGGCTCAAACTCTGAGCTGGTCGTCACTGAATCTGGTACTTGGGTGAGACCCAAATCCTACATTCCTTCCCCACCCATCTTTCCTCCCGAATTGCTGGTCCACACATACCCCACTGGACAGGTCCAGATGTGGTCATTTCGGAGGGAAAACTCCTGTGAAGACGGCAGAGCTGGGGAGGAAAAGATAACAGAGAGGCCGGTAGTATTGGGGTGATAAGACCGGGGCACAGCTCACCTGTAAGGAAGGATCCTAGGGTGGGTCACTCTGCACTGGGGGCTGACTCATTGCATTGTCCCTCCCGGGTGCCGGGCGCTGTGTCATCCTCACAGGGCCTCCCTGAGTTAAGGTCTGTCAGCACCCACGTTTAACCGAAGGGCCACCAGAAGAGGTCCTGCAAGTAGGAAGTGACAGGACTAGTTTTTATTCCAAGAAGAGTAAAATAAATATGGAAAATCAATAAACAAACTCATCTAGTCGTTTCTGTATTTGAACTCCAGCCCTTTCAGAGGGTCCTTGTGATGTAGGGTGGTGGCCGCTGTGCTGAGCCCCCAGGCCCCCTGCACAAGCCAGACACAACCTCCGCCAGCCTCTCTCACTGGTCACTGCGGTGCCGGCTCACGGCCTGAGCGGGTAGACGTGGTGGCAGTGTGGGTGCCTCCACCTGCTGCTGACATCAGCCTCGGCGACAGGGACCTGTAACTCTGTGTTTCCTGGACACAACCAACGTTGGCACAGTGTGTGTCATCCCCCAAGGGAAAACAGTCAAGGTGTTGACTGTAGCTAAGGCACAGCTGAGGGAAGATCGGGCATAAATCCTTGACACGCAATTCCTTCCTCCTGCTCAGACAGAAAAATAGGTTGCTACCCTCAGCGACCCTTCATCTGATGATTAAATAATTAAGACTTTGCCATTTAAAACCTACGGCTGAGCTCCCACCTGGGTAATGTTGTGTAACCCTACCACTGCATGACCGCTGTGATTCATGACTCCAGGGACCTTGCGTTGAGCAGCATTTTGTAGCTCATGAAAGAGTGCTAACTAATCATCTCCATGGTTTGCGAAATGGACTCCCGAACGTCCTGGGGGTTTTGCAGGCGTGTCCTAGAGTTTCGAGGGTAAAGGAGCGTCCAGGGCAGCGTTTTAGGAACCCACCCGTCTTCAGCCTAACTGGATCTGCTTTATGTGTTGGACTTCCTCGTGAGGTTTTCTCTGAAGTGTGTGGATTCCTTGATGAGTCCAACTTTCATGATTCACTTGGGGACGGAAGATGGAGCCCTCCACCCCCGCCGGACGCGGCAGAGGAACCCCTCGCATCTGAAGTGTCTCTTAGCCTCTGCACTGCCCACGCCAGGTGGCTTCTCCACATTGTCCTGACGGTAGTTTTCCAGTGAACTTAGACAGTGGCCTGCCCCAAATCCTTCAGGATATCATGATACTGCTCCCTTTTATGTGACCATCATCTCCCTGGTGCTGTGTTCTGAACACGCATGCCCTGAAGCAGCAGCCGGCTGGGGTGAGTGCAGAGGATGCAGCAAAGCAAAATGACAGTCACAGCTCTCTTGAAGGCAGTTTTGGGCATTGTATAATGTCCTAGTGCTCGAAGCAAACTACTTTTTCTTTTTTTAAATTGAAGCGTAGTTGATTTACAGTGTTGTGTTAATTTCTGCTGTACAGCAAAGGGATTCAGTTACATATACATCCTTCTTCATGTTCTTTTCCACTGCGGTTTATCACAGGATATTGAATATAGCTCCCTATGCTATGCAGTAAGTCCTTGTTTTCGATCCATTCTCTGTATAATAGTTTGCATCTGTTAATCCCAAATTCCCAATCAATCCCTCCCCTCCCCTCCCTCCCCCTTGGCAACCACAAATCTGTTCTCTATGTCTGTGAGTCTGTTTCTGTTTCATAGGTTCATTTGTGCCATATTTTAGATTCCACATATAAGTGACATCATATGATATTTGTCTTTCTCTTTCTGACTTACTTCACTTTGTATGATAATCTCTAGGTCCATCCATGTTGCTGCAGATGGCATTATTTCATTTTTTTTATGGCTGAGTAGTATTCCACTATGTGTGTATGTATTTATGGACACTTACGATGCTTCCATGTCTTGACTATTGTGAATAGCGCTGCTAAGAACATTGCGGTGTGCATATATTTTTGAATTATAGGTTTTTATAGATATATGTCCAGGAGTGGAATTGCTGGATCATAAGGTAACTCTACTTTTAGTTTTTTTTTGAGGAACCTTCATACTTAGTGGCTGCACCAAGTTACATTCCTACCAACAGTAAACAACTTGTATTGTTAATAGAAAAGAGCACATGCATCTAAGGTAATTCCATCGCTGGACAATTTTTATCAGTGATGATTAATGAGTCGTGGTCATGATCACAGTAATACAAGTTACCTTTAAGAACATAAATGTATGAGATTAGATCACTCCCTAACACCATACACAAAAATAAACTCAAAATGGATTAAAGACCTAAATGTAAGGCCAGAAACCATCGAACTCTTAGAGGAAAACATAGGCAGAACACTCTATGACATAAATCACAGCAAGACCCTTTTGGACCCACCTCCTAGAGAAATGGAAATAAAAACAGAAATAAACAAATGGGACCTAATGAAACTTCAAAGCTTCTGCACAGCAAAGGAAACCATAAACAAGACCAAAAGACAACCCTCAGAATGGGAGAAAATATTTGCAAATGAAGCAACGGACAAAGGATTAATCTCCAAAATTTATAAGCAGCTCATGCACCTCAATATCACAAAAACAAACAACTCAGTCCAAAAGTGGGCAGAAGACCTAAATAGACATTTCTCCAAAGAAGATATACAGACTGCCAACAAACACATGAAAGAATGCTCAACATCATTAATCATTAGAGAAATGCAAATCAAAACTACAATGAGATATCATCTCACACCAGTCAGAATGGCCATCATCAAAAAATCTAGAAACAATAAATGCTGGAGAGGGTGTGGAGAAAAGGGAACACTCTTGCACTGCTGGTGGGAATGTGAATTGGTACAGCCACTATGGAGAACCGTATGGAGGTTCCTTAAAAAACTACAAATAGAACTACCATATGACCCAGCAATCCCACTACTGGGCATATACCCTGAGAAAACCATAATTCAAAAAGAGTCATGTACCAAAATGTTCATTGCAGCTCTATTTACAATAGCCCGGAGATGGAAGCAACCTGGGTGCCCATCATCGGATGAATGGATAAAGAAGATGTGGCCCATATATACGATGGAATATTACTCAGCCATAAAAAGAAATGAAATTGAGCTATTTGTAATGAGGTGGATGGACCTAGAGTCTGTCATACAGAGTGAAGTAAGTCAGAAAGAGAAAGACAAGTACCGTATGCTAACACATATATATGGCATTTAAGAAAAAAAAATGTCATGAAGAACCTAGGTGGTAAGACAGGAATAAAGACACAGACCTACTAGAGAATGGACTTGAGGACACGGGGAGCGGGAAGGGTAAGCTGTGACAAAGCGAGAGAGAGGCATGGACATGTATACACTACCAAACGTAAGGTAGATAGCTAGTGGGAACAGCCGCATAGCACAGGGAGATCAGCTTGGTGCTTTGTGACCACCTGGAGCGGTGGGATAGGGAGGGTGGGAGGGAGACGCAAGAGGGAGGAGATATGGGAACATATGTATATGTATAACTGATTCACTTTGTTATAAAACAGAAACTAATACACCATTGTAAAGCAATTGTACTCCAATAAAGATGTAAAAAAAAAAAGAACATAAATGCTCTTTGGTAGGGGTATTAATAACAGTACTGGCAGCATCATGATCTATTTAATGCTTACCATGTACCAAGCACTGTTCTAATCGGTTTGTTGTAATAACTCTTTTAATCTTCACGACAACTCTTTGAGATCAGTGCTACTAATAACTCAATTTTGTAGGTGAGAAAATGGAGGCACAGGAGTAAAGGAATTTGCCCAAATCCCCACGGCTAAGAAGTGACAGAGCCTGGGGTCTACGCAGACCATCTGCCTAGCCTCTGCCATGATCATAGATCATGATATCATGATTGTAATACAGCAGAGAACCTTGCTAATATTTAACGGACCATCTGTTTTTATCTGAAGAACAGGGAATTCCAGGATAAAAGAAAAGAATGCTGGTCTCCCTAGTTTTTTTGTTGTTTTTTTTGTTTTGTTTTGTTTTCTGGTACACGGGCCTCTCACTGTTGTGGCCTCTCCCGTTGCGGAGCACAGGCTCCGGACGCGCAGGCTCAGCGGCCATGGCTCACGGGCCCAGCCGCTCTGCGGCATGTGGGATCTTCCCGGACCGGGGCACGAACCCACATCACCTGCATCGGCAGGCGGACTCCCAACCACTGTGCCACCAGGGAAGCCCTTTTTTTTTTTTTTTTTTTTGGTCTCCCTAGTTTTAACTACTTGCACATCTCCTTTAAAGGGAAATTTTGGCCAAAGGAATATGTTCTATAAAGATCAAGTTTTAGCCCTCTCTTATGTTCTGTTGTTAAAGACCAGCATCTGGCTGGGACCTGCAGCATTTGCCTGAGGAGGTTTCTTGAAGGCCCAGGGCCATGGGAGGCAAGGCCACAACATGTGGGAGCCACTGTCCCTAGTCACACACAGCAGTGTGACAGTGGCGGACTCGGGCCCTATCATGTATGTGGAACAAAGATTGGACGGAGCTGTCCTGTACTGACTGATTTCCTGTAGATGGTACAGGAGATCCCCGGGCCTGTGGTATCACGGTGTGTATTGGGAGGTTTGCAGTAAACGGTATCCACACAAGCAGCTGGTTCTGCAGTGAAGCCGCTATACCTGCAGCCCCCATCCCACAGCAGGAGTAGCCAGTGGTGACCCCAACTTCTATGCAAACATCCGTGTGTGTTTTCGTGTCTATTTGTCAAGCTCACTGGACTGTGAGCTCCTCGGGGCAGGGACCCTCCGTGTGGTTTCCGTGTGGTTTTCGTCTTTCACAGGCACAGAGTCCCCGGCACAGGGTGGATGCCCAGTAAATAATTCCTAGGAAAATGGATCAGTGGGTGGAAGCTGGGAGGGAGGACATCCCTGGGATTTAGGGGAACAACCTTACGGATGAGTGAGGTGAGCTCTAAAGGGAATATATATGGCTGTATTGATCCAAGGCTTCCCTTAGGGAAGGTGAACTTCTTCATACAGATTCCTTCAACCAGCAGGCACTACAGGGATTTTAAGATTTTAATCCCCCTTTAATATTTCCTTCCACAATTTTAAGAGTGCTCTAGGACATCCTAAGTGTGGCTAACCAAACGTGAACGGAACACTCACAAGGGCTCCTAGGGAGGGATTTCCACTCTAGCTGTTGTGTAACCGCTGGTGTGAGACCCCTCCCACTAAAGACAACTATAAAACCTGTGGACAGGCATCAGGGGGCCGACGAGGGCAGCGAGACTGGGGGGGCCTAGGACCTGACAAGGTTTTGGCGAACCCAACAGGGAGCACCAGGTCAATGCCGGGGCATTAGGGATCCTGCCCGAGGTAGAAATGGCCGGTCATCAGCAGGAGACTTCCAAGGGAGGGCATGTCGAGGTGGGCCCCAAAGGCACTGCTCTAGCTGCTGCCAACCAGTGCACTCACTTGAGAAGAAGGGCAAGTCCTTGTTTGAAGGGTGATCTGAGCAGCACACTTCCGTGGCTTCCATGGAGGCGGCACAGGAAGGTACCATGTGTATGGAACTGGAGTCCCAGGGGATGGGAGAAGGAAGAATAGGGGCAGAAGCAATACTTGAAGAGATGCTGGCCAATAATTTTCCACAATTCTTGAAAGATGACAAGTCACACATTCATGGAGCCCTAAAAAGTATTATCAGGACAAAAATAATCACAACGACACCAGGTGTATCACAGTCAAACTACTAAACATTGGGACAAAAATAAATCTTAATAGAAACCAGAGAAAGTAAGCATACCCTTCAAACAAGCAACATAAAGATTATAAGTGACTTTTCAACAGAAACAATGGAACCTGGAAGACAATGGAGGGGCATTTTGAAAGGGGTGTGTTGTGATGTCCCATATCTGCATCTGGGTGGCAGTCACACAGATCTGAGACGTTGGTAAAAATGTACTGAGCTGTATCTTTAAAATGTGTGTACTTTCCTGCAGGCACGTGATACTTTAATAAAACTATCTACCGAAAAAGGATTGTGTCAACATATTCAAAGAAAAAGCAAATGAAAAACATGATCTTGTTTACAGTTTTGAAAGCTACTTTGGATCCTGTGTTTAGAACTTCTTGTAAAGGAGAAAAGGTGTAAGCTGGGACCACTTAGGAGGCTATTGTAATAGCACAGGTAGACTAGGGAGGTTGTAGTAATAAAAAAGGAGAGAAGCGGAAAAATACCAGATAATTTTGCAGGACAGTTCATACGTAGCTGGATGTAGAGGATGAAGGGAAGAATGAAGTTAAGGATGATTCCTAGAGTTTTGGCTTCAGCCACTGGGGGGATGGTGGTACCATTTACTGAGATGGTGATTGATTACTTTGAGGAATTTGCACGGAAAATAAAGGATCCCATTTTTGACATGTGTTATTTCAAATATTAGACGCCTCACTGGAGATGGAATATCAGTTTAGATCTTGTCATTTTATTGGATAACTTTTCATTTTAATTTCGATTTAATTATGCATATATGCATATATACACACCATATGTAATTTCTGTAAATGCCAAAATGTGACTATCTAGCATATACTTTCACCGCCTGCAGTCTTTCTTTTCCTTCTTCTTCTTAAGTTTGACTCCTTAGTGCCCTTTTAGTCTCAACGCTCGGTTATCCGTAGGTAATTGCATCAGCAGCCAGGTCGGTGTCCTCACATCCTGTAATCTGTGTTCTGGATCATCATAGAGGGCCGGTGATCATTGCTTGTTTTGCAAAGGTTAGGTTATGTTATTCAGACTTTTCGCCACCCCTCAGAAATTCCTCGTGGAAATCTTACCAAGTGACCCCGTTGGGCTTCAGTTTATTGTATTTAGTAGCTGCCCTATATTCCATGGGGTGGGTACTTTCTCTAATTGAACAATTCCTCTATTAATGGGCATTTCTACTTTTTTCTCCTACACTGCTGAAATAAGCATTCTAGAGTACATGTCCCAAATGCCAAAGATTTTATTCCATGAGAGGTTTTCAGGGGAGAATTTCCAGGTCAAAGAGCGCATGTATTTTTAACCTTAACGGATGTTTTTGCCATATAGCGTTTTCTTCCTCCAAAACCCCGTAACGCCTTACAGTTCCTCTAACAGTGTGTGAGTACTCTTTTTCCCATACCACTGCTAATTCTTTCTAAGTGTTTGCCAGTATAACGGATGTAAAAATTCCTTACTGTCATTTTAATATTTTCTCACCATTAATAAACTTGGATATATTTTCATATATTTTGCCACTTGAATATGCTGTTCTGTGAATTGCCTATTCATATCTTTTAACATTTTTCTATTGGTTAGTCTTTATTTTTTTATTTAACTTTTTAAATCTATTTTTATTTACTGTCTTCATCAGAGGTCATTTTATACTATGGATATTAACTCATTATCATCTGAGGTATGAATATATATTTTCAAATCTATTATTTGTATATAGACTCTGTTTATGATAAATTTTTTTTTTTTTTTTTTTTTTTTTTGCAGTACGCGGGCCTCTCACTGCTGTGGCCTCTCCCGTTGCGGAGCACAGGCTCCGGACGCGCAGGCTCAGTGGCCATGGCTCACGGGCCCAGCCGCTCCGCGGCGTGTGGGATCTTCCCGGACCGGGGCACGAACCCGTGTCCCCTGCATCGGCAGGCGGACTCTCAACCACTGCGCCCCCAGGGAAGCCCTATGATAAATTTTGAGCTTTTATTATTGTATATGTAACTTATTATGGCTATGTTTTCTTTTTTAGGTTTTGAGTTTCTACTCTTCCCAATACCTTTCCAGTATCTCAACCCTGGATTTTATTTGTCGTGGCCTAAATTTTCTTACTGGAGTTTTATCTTTTACATTTAATCCCTTCATTCTTCTAGAACCTATTTTTTATATTGGGTAATGTTGTCTCTAATTCTTCCGTATGGATCACCAGTTGTGTCAGCATCATTTATCAAACAGTCCATTATTTTTCCACTGGTACGAGCTATCAACTTTGTCCCATATTAAATTCTTACATATACTGTGATAATTTTCAAGATTCACTATTCAGTGCCACTGTTCTCTTTGTTTACTTATATACCAATACCATAGTGATTTCATTTCAGTGGATCTGTGTTATGTTCTGATATGCAGTGATGCAAAGGTGTCTCTCCCTATTCTTACTTTCCATAATTTTCTTGACTTTTTCTGGGTACTTATTCTTTCATATAGATGTTACTATCATTTTAGCCAACTAAAACCTTTGCATTGTACTTGGAATTACTTTAAATTTGCATTACATTCATTTGGGGAGAATTACCATTTTTACGGTAATATTTTCCCATCTAAGAACGTGCTTACTATTTTATTGGTCCAGATTTGGTTTTATGTCATTCTATAAGATTTTATAGACTTTATCTTATGGGTATTGTGCCTTTCTTATTACATTTATTCCTACGTATTTTATAGTGTTTGTCACTATTGTGAATATAGTTTTTTTTTTCTTTTATTCTCATTTTCATTTTTAGGTTCTTATTGTTAGAGTGAAGAAAAACTATTCATTTTTGTATATTTACATATGTATATGCCAGATACTAAACTTTCAAATGAACTTTAATAGTTTTTTGTTTCAACAGAGGCTCTTTGGGTCCCCAGTAGACAGTCAGTCCTCAGCAACCAGATATGGTTTCATTTCTATTTTTTCTCTGTGTTTATACAAGGTAGTTTGCTTTCTAGACTTACTGAATTCACTAAAAATGTTAAAGTGTAATTCTCTTATACACATCCCTTTCTAGTTCCTGATTTTAATTTAAATGATTTTAATATTTTACCATTTAGGGAAATATTTGCTGTTCGGTTTTATCAAATAATCTATATTTATACTTTTTCCTCCTTTCTCTTTTGTGGAAAGTTTTTATTAGGAATTACTGCTATATTTTTCAAATACCTTTTAAGTCTCTGTCAATAGGATAATTTGTTGAGGTAAAGGCCTATTTTGATAGCCAGAATTCTTTATATCAGTCTATTCTTGTGTTCTGCCTGGTCATGGTGTATTTTTCTCCTAATACAATGCTAATATTTTATTTATAATTTTTGCCCTTATGTTTTTAAGTGACGTTAGTCTATACGTTTTATATTTTTATTGGGTTTTGTATGAAAAGTTATGCTCCTTCATAAAGTAAGTTTTCTGTGTCCCGAAATAGCTTAAATAACATTAATATCACACATTTGTCAACTTTTAATTCAACCCCTATGTGGTAATCTGTTATTGCTTCTGAGTTCTGTAGTCAAAATATGACCCAGGGTCAGTTAAGATGAAATTGTAACCATTGGCACAAAGACACTTTAATGTCCTCTGTGTTAAATGATGCCTGATTTTTGCAATGGGAGGCGTCATAGGAAAAAAAAAAAACATGATAATCAACTTCATAAACCGTTTCTTAAACTGCCACGTGTTTTTTGTGTGCAGTGGGCTGTGGGGGGCAGAGGGCCCGATCGGAAGCGGGAGGCTCGTTTCTGGTACTGACCGTCATCTGTCCTCATTGCGGCCTGGAATCCTAGTGCCTCAGTCCCCTTATTTAAAGGGGAATAAAAAAGCTACCTTGGGCTTCCCTGGTGGTGCAGTGGTTGGGAGTCCGCCTGCCGATGCAGGGGACGCGGGTTCGTGCCCCGGTCCGGGAGGATCCCACGTGCCGCGGAGCGGCTGGGCCCATGAGCCATGGCCGCTGAGCCTGCGCGTCCGGAGCTTGTGCCCCGCAACGGGAGAGGCCACAACGGTGAGAGGCCTGCATACTGCAAAAAAAAAAAAAAAAAAAGCTACCTTACATCCTGCTTCGGCAGCCCAAGGACTGGATACAGAAATGACTGTTAACTGTCCTCAAACACCATTAAAACCAAGCAGAACTTGGCTCCAGTGAAAGTTTTTTTTTTAAACACCTTTCTGGCCCCCCAGGGAAAACCATTTCTTTGTAACCAGTAACTTCATCCATCTCTATTGGGGGTTTTAGACATTTGGGACATCTTTATCAGTGGTGATGTGTACAAGACAGGTGAAAAGGGGGAAAAGGCAAGTCATCTTTCGTTATTCCTCTTTTATGTGTGTCCAGTATCCGCATTTTTTAAGGTGGTTTTGAATTGGAAGGTCAGCTCCACAGTGATGGTTTTATTAAAATGTTCCATGGTCTGTACATATTCTAACGATGGCTACTTCTGCGTTAGACTTCCATGTAGTTTAAGTCCTCTGGATCTCAGCTTACCACCCAACAGTTTAAAGGCCAAGCATAATGTAGACGCAGTAATCACGCTTCTTCAGTGGCACTCAATCTGCCTCCATCACCGCTTCTAAGAGAGCTGCCGTTCCCCCTAATGGCACATTTCAGACGCCATTTTGCCATATTCTCACCCAGCCTACTCAAGGCCAACGTTCAGAAAAATGGCTCAATTAGGACCGGCCTTCGGGGTTTCCTGCTGAATATTTGGAGTTGTAAGCAGATGGGGAGACAGAAAAATGTGTGGCGTTCTTCACCTCAAGAAAGTTCACGCGGAAATGTGATGAGTGATTTTCTCTTAAAATTGGACCCATGGAGGGGAACCTAGTGATTCTCCGGTGCTCAGGGCTTGCCCCTGCTGAGGCAGAGGACGCAGCGGCCCACAGATAACTGGACGTGGGATTACTGGCAAAGAGGGAAGGGAAAGCTGGCCCTGTGGGAGCGTGTCTTTGCGAGGCTGCCCAGACTTTCCCTTTAGAGGTCAGATGGGCAGAAGCTGACGGGGAGCGTTGGCACCGGGGCGTATGTAAGGCAGATCTGTGTCCGCTTTTATAAAAGCGAGTTTTCTCTGTATGTGGGCTCTGCCTTCTCAACTGCTGGCTCTCAAAGCAAGATGCAGCTTTAATCTACAACGTGATGCTGTGTATCCTCTGCTTCTGGACCGCGTCAGCTCTCCTGAGCACTGATGCTCATGGCTATCTGGTGGTGGGGGTGGAAATCTAGCAGGGCTTTGGGTCCAGGACACTGGTTTGCCATTGATTAGATTATCCTGTGAATTGAATGACTTACAGGATCTGCACCCCAAAAGTAGGTGCTATGTGTGTCACCACTGAAGGTGGCCACGAGACAGCAAACAGAGCAGCTGAGCTGGGTATGTTATTTGTTGCCGTGTCTTCACAGCATCAAAACCACCAGAGGGACATGGACACCAGTAAACTCAGAAAACCACAGATGCTGTGCAGAGGTTGGACTCACAAGAAGACCGACGGACCCTATGACTGCACCTTTTGAGTCGATAGCCTGGTTGTTTTGGAAATATGTCATCCTATCTTGCAAATACTGTGGGGCCCAACCCTGGCATTTTATAAAACTCCAGTGACAGGCCAGTGTGGGAGGTCACGCTTCCTTCCAGAGCAAGGAGCCCACGGATGTGGCTGGAGGTTGTCTCGATCAAGACTCTGTGCAGGAATCGCTGTTCACCTTGCATCCTTCACTCCTTCTAGTTTGGCGTATCCATCGTCCTGGCCTTGTGGAGCCCAGGCCCCTCTGGTTCCCCACTGTGGCATGGCCCCCAGGCCCCAGAACCTTTACCTGACCTTTCGTTCAATGTCAAAAATGCCCTACTCTATATCCTGTTTCCGCGGAGTCTTGGCAGGAAATAGTACTGCTGGTTTCTGATAAACTCACTCCCAAGGGGGTTTAACATGCTCCTTCCCAGGTGGTCTTATCCTTGTAGAAAGAACTTCTAGAAACATCCATGCCTTTGCCCCAGGGCAAAGTCTCCTATTATGGGACTCCTTGAAACACTGATAGGTTACCTGGGAAGGCGGTTTGGACTTGGCCCTCGCCCTGGACGTCACATTCCTGAGAGTGACAGCCCTGTCACCTCTGTGTCAAACCCTGGACTCAGCTGACAGGAGCAGGGAAGGCTCTGAGCACGGCCGAGGACCGGGGAGAAGGACCGTTTCTTCACCCCTCCCGCCCCCAGGAGCTCGCTCTGAACAGGGAGGGACCTAACGGTCCAGTTAAACTGCCGGCAGAGGCCTTCAAGCCTGTTGGAACTCATGCTCCATTTTCCCCGAGTGATGCAAACGCCGTCTCCCTGGGCTTCGTGTGTCTGCACACGGATGCATCCTTTCTCTCCTTCCCTCTTCTCCTCTCTCTCTCTGTGCTTCTCTCCTCTTTCCTCCCCTCCCCTCCCGTGACCTCGCATTCCAAATCAAACCCGACTGCAATAAAGGATAAAGGACTGCCACTTCCGAGTGGGGAGCAGGGCGTGTCTGAAACCCCCCGTCTGCTCACAAAGGGCAAGGTAGTCAAAGCTCGCTCCCTTTCAAGAAACCTGGCCGCCGCCCGCAGCCCTCATCCTGTCCCCGAATTAGAGATCATAGACATCCCGAACAAAACTGGCAGATCCACGCCGGCCGTGAAATACACATCCCCTAATTGCTAATGTTTCCTTTTTGATAACTAAAAAGACGGTGCACATTAAATAGAAGGAGATTTAATTTCTCGTTTAAATACAGCTGCTGCGATTCTTGTGCACCACACAGCTGGTGCGAGGCTGGCACAGGGCCACGGCCGAGAGGCTCCGTCACGTCTGCGCCCATTGTCTTTCTGACACACGCACGCAGAACATCTTGGCGTGTTTGGGAAATATTTTTATTCATTTTCAGGTCTGCACCGCATCACAGAGGGACGCGCCTCGCCAGCCCCACACCTCCAAGCTTTCTGCACCTGCCAACCCACTTGCTTTCCCCCCCTCTGGCACCGTTCTCTCTGCAGAGGAAAATCACTCGTTTTAGCCTTTCTTTCCCCATTCTGGGCAGGGCAGGCCCGATTGAGTCTGCCTGATATTTCTTAGGCTTGTGATAAAAACCATTTTTTTTTTTTTTTTTTAAAGAAAAGGACCGATCACATGTTTTTATTTTGAAAACCACGAGAGCAAAATTTCGGGTTGGCGTCTTAAAGGGACGTTGCCCATCCGGGGGGGTCGTCCGGGGGAGTGTCTCGGGGGCTGGAGAGGAAGAGAGATTGCTGCCAACTGGGGTGTCATTGCCGGTTCATCTCAGAGTGAAAGTAATCTTAGAAGATGCAGGACAAAATTAGGAAGATTAAAGTCTTCAAGGACGTTCTGACCACTTACTTTAATTTAGGAGCGCTCCTCCAGGACTGAAATAGTTCCTGCTCGTGTTCAATAAAGGAGAATTGTTGCCGTCGGGCCCTCACGGGGTCCTCCCGTCTGAGGACTCTCCTCTTGGGAGGGTTTAACCGTCAGAAGCGCGCAGACGTGCTGGGCTTGGCACACTCCTCTGACTCCACGGTGTGAAGACAGACGGCTCAGTCCCACCTCCCGCTGCCCCGGGAGATCAGCCTCAGCCTGTTTCCTGGAGACCCGCCCAGACCCCTAAGCACAGCGCCGCACCCTCACCCCCGCTGGGCTCTGCAGAAGCCCAGAAGCTGGCGGGGCGGGATGCGGCGGGCGGTTCCTGGGTCGGCCTTCCCAAAGCGGCTGGCAGAGTGCAGGGAAGAGGAGGCAGCGGCCTGAGAAAGAGCCCGTGCCGGTGACGTGGAGACCTTGGCCCCGTCACCTCGCTGCCAGGGGCTACCGTAGCCAGGGACCGCTGATGGGCGGTTTAAATAGAAGTTTGTCCCTTCACAGTCCCAGAGATCCAGGTGAGGGCAGGGCTGGGTCCTCCCGAGGCCTCTCCCCTCAGTGTGTAGACGCCGTCTTCTCCCTGTGTCCTCACGCGGTCGTCCCTCTGTGCTTGTCTGTGTCCTGGTCTCTTCTTACAAGGACACCAGTCACACTGGATCAGGGCCCACCCATGCCCTCATTTAGCTTCATCACCTCCTTAAAGGCCCATCTCTGAATACAGTCACAGTTTGAAGGACCCCAACATGTGAATCTGGGGGACACGACTCAGCCCACAGCGCGAGCTGAGCCCATCAGGAGCTGCGTGTAGCAGCGAGCTTCCAGACGGAGTGTGTGTCCAGCCCATCCCAGGGCCTTGGACACGTCCCGCATCCCAGGTCCTCAGGACACAGCCTCCCTGACTGATGACATGACCAGCTCTCCCAATGAATGGATTTAACCCATGGCAAGAGGAGTGGAGGGGAGATGGCTGAGCAGAGCCCTGGACGTGTACCTCAGACCCAACTAATCATGTCCTTGGGAACATGGCTGTCTGTCTGTGAAAGGGAGGGGCGGGGCTGAGTGATCTCCAAGGTCACCCCATGGTGACCTGACTCAGGAAGAAACACAGAATCGGCAAACTAGAGCCAAGGGCCACATCCGGCCCCTGACCCGTCTTTGCAAATAAAGTTTTATTGGAATGCAGTCACAGTCACTTAGATATTATTTTGCTGCTATCATGGCAGAACTGAGTAGCTCTGACCAAGACTGTGTGGAACACATGGAGCCTAAAATACTTCCCACTGGCCCTTTATAGCAAACGTCTGACATGGAGAACAGACTTGTGGTTGCCAAGGCAGAGCTGGGGCCTTGGAGGGGGAAATAGGGAGGGATGGATTGGGAGTTCAGGATTAGCAGATGCAGACTATTATACATAGAATGGATGGACAACAAGGTCCCACTGTATGGCACAGGGAGCTCTATTCAATATCCTGTGACAAACCATCATGGAAGAGAATATAAAAAAGAATATATATAATGTATGTATAACTGAGTCATTTTGCTGTACAGCAGAAACGAACACAACATTATAAACCAATTATATTTCAATAGAGTAAATTCAAAAATAAAAAAAGAGGGCTTCCCTGGTGGTGCAGTGGTTGAGAGTCTGCCTGCCGATGCAGGGGACGCGGGTTCGTGCCCCGGTCCAGGAGGATCCCCCATGCCGCAGAGCGGCTGGACCTGTGAGCCATGGCCGCTGAGCCTGCGCATCCGGAGCCTGTGCTCCGCAACAGGAGAGGCCACAGCAGTGAGAGGCCCGCGTACCACAAAAAAAAGAAAGAAAGAAAGAAAACATCTGACAATCCCTGCACTTAGAGCAAAAATTGGTCAGTTATTGGGTTTTCTTGGGAAGGTGGCAGTCTGGCAAAACTAACTTATGAAAATTCCGTGGGATGTCCATTCATTTGCTGTAACGTGCAACGTGTGTTTCAGTCTGTATGGTTGAGGTTGAACTTTCGGGGGCCACAGGCCGTCAGTCATGATCTCGGAGACCCACACCACGCATCATCTCCCCACCCCCATCCACCAACCAATAGCAATGAAACCCAGCGCCGGTGGCAAAACCTAACCTTTATTTAACTTCTTCTTTTTTTTTTTTTTTTTTTTTTGTGGTACACGGGCCTCTCACTGTTGTGGCCTCTCCCGTTGCGGAGCACAGGCTCCGGACGTGCAGGCTCAGCGGCCATGGCTCACGGGCGCCGCCGCTCCGCGGCATGTGGGATCCTCCCGGACCGGGGCACGAACCCGCGTCCCCTGCATCGGCAGGCAGACTCTCAACCACTGCGCCACCAGGGAAGCCCCTAACTTCTTTTGTCATGAACAAGCTAAAACTTTTTTTGAAGGAATTAATAAACCAATCTTTCTATTTTTCTTAATTAAAAAATTAGAAAAAGTTTTTAAAATTGCTAAATAAAGTCACCATTTCATCCCGGGCCTTGTCCCATAACTACATTTGGGGGAAGAGCAGCCGCGGGGGGCAGGATGGGGAGTCCAGGCAGCAGAGCTTGGAGCTTGTAGGGTTCCCTGAGCCTCGGGGTCCAGCCCCCTTGGTCATCCCCCCGGCACGTCGGAAGTGAGGCGAGCCCACGGAGGTGACACAAACATGGGGATGACTTGCAGTCTCACTGTCACTTCCATACCCTGCGCTTCTGTCAAAAAGGATGATTAGAGCTACTCCCAACAGGGCTCACAGTTTCCTCGGACCCGTGATTCGGGAGTGTGAGCTTAGCTGGCTGTTACCCGCCTGAGCCCCGTGGGGGGGGTCTCCTGCGGAGAAGCCCACTGGTGCTGCCCCCACCTCGTGCCGTTGTGTGCAGACGGCACCGGCCAGGCGCCGGGGAGCAGGTGTCCCCACAGCCCACTCAGCCCAGGTACCTTGGAGGTCCTCCAACTTCAGACGGAAGCTGTGGCCCCGCCTGTCGCTGCATCTCCGGCCTGGAGGTCAGGCGGTCCGTCCGCCTCGTGTGTCTACCCCGGGCCTCTCTCCTTTCACGGCTCCGTTGATATTCGCCCCCTCCTGCCGTGCCGTCGGCTCCGAAAAGGCAGGAGTGGCGCTGGCCGCGTCCACGTTGACACTGATTCTTGCTGAGCGCCCACTGTGTGCCCAGGACAGAGACCAGGGCACTGCGCGTCTTGGGCCTCGTGCCCCCAGACACCCGAGAGAGGCTGTCCTCTCTAGAACGTGCTCACTCCACTCGGGGCCTGAGATGGGCAGGGCTGGTGCCCACTTCCCGGAGGAGGGAGGGGAGGGGCCGTGGTCATCGGGGCGCGACGCAGGCTTCCACGAGAGGGAGGCCTGTGTGACCGGAGGGGAGGGAGGGCAGCCGGGTCCGGGGGGCAGAGATTCACAGAAAGGAAGCTCTCTTCCCTAGGGGCTGAGGGGTACCTGCACCCCGACATCTAAGCGCTCCTGCCGTGCATCTGGGGACACCCCAGCCTCTCAGCTCCAAGCCTCAGCACCTGCCAGTACACGAGGGCTGAGGCCATAGCTGGCTGTGGTGGCCCCTGGTGACCAGCGCTAGGCACCCTGTGGTACCCAGGAAGGCTGCTAGGGGGTTCTGATCACAGGAGACACGTGTTGTCTTTTCTTTTTCTTGTGTCTCTACGGGATGCTGGTAGTTCACTAAGCTTATTGTGCTCGTCATTTCACAATATACACAAGTCAAACCATCACGCTGCGCATCTGAAGTCTATACAGGGACTTACGTCCGTTATTTCTCCATGAAACTGGGAAGAAAAGAAGAACGAAAAGGCCTCCCGCCCAGGCCGATGCAGCCGGGGTGTAGGGCTCGCCCACCGGGGTGTGGCCGCATTCAGCTCCGTTTCCAGCGCCCTTTACAGGAGCATCCCACGCGGCGAGGGTGGGCGTGGACCCCCGGGGACACGGCGGGGAGGAGGGAGTGAGGGGAAGCTCGGAGCCCTCAGCACACGCCGGCACACGCCTGCACACGCCGGCACACGCCTGCACACGCCGGCACACGCCGGCACGCGCCTGCACACGCCGGCACGCGCCTGCACACGCCGGCACACGCTCTGACCTGGACTGGAGCCTCCACGGCGCAGCCGGGGACCCGCTCGGCTGCAGAGGCGACGCGCGCCCAGCTCCACTGCCCCGCCCCGCCCCGGGCCCCGCGCGCCAGGCGTGTCCCCTCCAGGAGAAGCGCTCCTGAGAGGGTTCCAGAGCGCCCAGGTTTCCCTGTGGTCTGGGGGCTTCTTGCTTGCTTCAGTGCTAGGAAGGGGTTCAACCCTCTCTGAGGGGGTAGGTGAAGCAGGCCTTGTGGTCTGGACGACGCACCCCGGGGGCCTGTTGCTCCAGGCCGGGAGTGAGGCCCCCGATTCCCCTGGGCACCTGCCACGTTCTCTCTGCTCTCCCCGCCCGTCCAGAGGCCCCCCTCCCAGGACACCCCAGCCCCTGGCCTTCGCGTCCCCGTCACCCTCTCTCTCTGTCTCTGGGTCCCCTGGGTCTCCCTGGTCACACCCCCTCCTGGCAAATCAAACATGATGCTCTTGGCTGGGTGTTTGTGGGGTCCTGACAGACTTTTGGGGGGCCGACAGAGGAGCCACGTCAGGGTTTTCTGGGGGGAGGGCCTTCAGGAAACAGCTCTCGGGGGGCTGGTCCAGCCTCAGTGCTTCGGCCACGCCCCCTGCGGCTTTGGGCTCTGCCTGTCCGCACAGCCCCGGGCTAGCCACTGTCCCGTCTCCTCCGTGACACCAGCATGGAGGTGCTTGTCTTTGGCAGTGGGGCAGTCGAGGCAGGGGAGCGGGGCTTGAGCTGGTGGACAGCCCCGCTGCCCGGGGGTTGGTGATGCCCCAGCTGTAGCCACCTGCCATGAGGTTGGGCACTGGCCACGGGTGGGGTCTAGATTCAAGGAGGAGATCGGGAGTCCCTCTTCCGTCTAGAGTCACTCAGCATTGGTCCATCTGTCCCACAGACACGTACTGAGCCCCTCTTACGAGCAGATGCCATGCGAAGTGTTGCGGGCACAGTTGCAACAAGAAAGGCAGGCCTGGCCCGCTCAGGAGCGGACACGTGTGCACATGCACGTGCACACACACACACACACACACACACTGACGCTAAACATAAAAACATATAAACAGGAGAGAGACGAAGTGCTCAGCCTCTGGTGTGGGCGGCCTTGTCCCAGCCCACGGGTACCCTGGGAGGGTCTGAAGGAGTCCTCACAACAGCCCCTCATTCTCCACCGGGTCTGCCCCACTCGGGACCCTGGCTGGTGTGCTCCGCACCGCAGACACTGGAAATGGGGGCATCGGGTCCAGGAAAACCCAGCGTTTCCTCTGTGTCTGTAACTCACCTGGAAAACCAGTTCTGCTTCTGGCTGTAGGGGCCATGTGGCAAGAGCTGTGGGGTTCTGGAGGCCCCCATGCCCAGCCCTTCCAACCCCAGCCTG
This sequence comes from Leucopleurus acutus, assembly GCF_964270905.1. NCBI lineage: Eukaryota > Metazoa > Chordata > Mammalia > Artiodactyla > Delphinidae > Leucopleurus > Leucopleurus acutus. The sequence continues at coordinate 106,797,221 of NC_139144.1, read as the reverse complement.
ACCCGGGCTAGATGTGCAGTCATCTTCGCTTGGGTGAAGCCTGGCGGGGGGCCTGGAGGTGCAGCCGCCCAGCAGTGCTGGGGGGAGGTCATGTCACTGTTACCAGCCGTTAGGGCCCGGCCTGGACCACACTTCTCAAACGAACCGCACACAGGGATGCCCACGGAGACAGTCTGACCGCCAGGGGCTCTCGAGGGAGAGAGGCGGGGTGGGGTCCAGGCAGGCCCAGGTGGCTGTGTGCTTGCAGGTGGGCGGCAGTGGATGGAGGGCGAGAGGCCGCGAGGGAACAGCCAGCAGAAAACAGCTGTTGCTGGAATCCACCTGGAACCTTCCGACCTGCCTGTCCTGCAGCTACAGGCAGACGAGGGAGGGGCCTCTTCGTTTTCTGGGAGCGGTGGTTTTCAGCATGTTTTCCTCCATCCTGGGGGGCAGAAGCTCCGCTTGGCCTCCATAGTCCCGAGGCCAGGAGAAGCAGGGGTTCCTCCTCTTGCGAGGTCCGTAGAAATCCCCGACCTGAATTCTTTCACGAATTGCTTTTTCCCTTGGAGCGCCTGGAGCGTTAATTGCGCTGCAACATAAGCTTGCCTGTGTGGGTTGTCTGCGGAGGGCTTGGGCCCTTCTGTTCCGGCTGGCTGCTGGCCGCCAGTACCTTTGCTGGCCACCTGCCCCATCACTCAGGTGGCTCTTCCTGGCCACTGCAGCCCACCTAAGCCTCAGAATTCCAAGTGGGGCCTGTTCACGGCACTGATTATTAGGCAAGATCATCTTGACCTAAAACACCAGTTATATTTTTATGTGTTTAGTTCTCTCCCCGGATCGATGACAAATACTTTGAAGGTACAGATCTCAGCGAGTGAACCACGTGTATTCCCAGGACCCGAGCCGAGGCCTGGCTTAGCGTGAGAGCTCCGGGTGGATTTATGGACCACCTGAGTCACTGATAGATCTGGATGCACTATGTGTAAAGCAGATCGTCTCCGCCCATTGGAAAAGCTGAAATCTCACAGGGCGACTCTCAAGCCTTGGCCTTTGCCCTGTCATCGTAGCCCATCTGATACTGTTGGAAGCTGCGCCAGCACCAACCCTCATAATGGACAGTGGGGGCTGGAACGGTCTCTCGAGGGGACTGATGTTCAGAGCGATGGTTGTGCTGGTCTAGGGACTGGGAAGACGGTCCAGCCCGGCCTAGGAGTCAGCCGAGAGGAGCGGTGGGCATTGGAGGAGGCTGATGGTGGGGTGGGGTCCTCCAGTGGGAGGACGGATCAGCCTTCAGGAAACGTGCGATCAGGGTGTCCGAGAATAGAGAAATGTGGAGCAGACATGAGCTGGCCGCTCTAGGGCCAGCCCAGATGGCTTTTCACTTCTGGCGTTCAATTCTCTTTCCTCCCCTGAAACGTGACAAAGAAAATCCATTTCTGGGCCCGCAATCCTGGGAAATCACCTGAGGACCTTAAGTAGCGCCCTCAGAGGCACGGGATGGGACCGGCCACGGGGCCGAGGAGAGCTGAACAGGGCTTGGCACTGGGACTGCCCTCCTGACAAGCAGTTCATCAGGCAGCGTCCTCGCGCCCCTGCCGGGTGGGGGGGTCGCTCACGACCAGGGGGAGTTGGTTATTTCCTCCCCCCTCCCGAGGCATCGTCCTCACCATCACTAGAGGGATAATAATAACATAGACCGATTTCCATGAATACTTAGGGCAGAATGTAATTTGTTATAATAGACGGAAAGGCACACGAATGTGTCACGTCCGTGTTTTTCAAGTTCTCGAAAGCATTCCTCTCGCCCGTGTCGCTTCTGAAGTAATTTCAGCCCTCTTGCTGTTTCCACTTTGCGGGGAATTCTTCTGCAGCTTGTGCCACAGTCAATATCCAAACGTGGGGTGGATGTTTCCCAGTTCTAACAACTTACCCCAGAACGGACTTCGCGAAGCAAGCCCCCCGCCCCGCAGATGACTGCCTGCGCTCCCCGCTGGGGCTCGAGGGGCCCGGGTGCCTCCCCACCTCTTTCCCCTCCTCCACTCACGCTGCCCATGATCTGTCATGGCAGGGACGGGGAGCCTTTGCGGCCTGCCAGGCAGCTACCGCAGACTCTGCACAGTCTGCCCTCTGGGGATGAAGGATGCTGTACCGAGTCCGACCTCGGGGCCCACTGGCTTTTTGCTTGCAGCCAGCATCCTGGGTCCAGGCCTTTGAGGCAGAGCCCCTGGCCAGACCGGCGTGCTTCCCGCTGGCCTGACTCTGCCTTGCTGAGTTCCAGCAGGCGTCGCTGGACCCCGGTTACTGTGCGCCCACCCTTTCTACAGCAAAGAAGGAGCCCAAACTGCCAGCGTGGAGGTGGCAAGGACACAGCGCGTGTCCCTGCCCTGGTCACGCCCAGGTTCTCTGTCAGTCCAGGTCTTCAAGCCTCGAGGTCTCAGCCACCTCCTCTTTGACCCAGGTCTTGCCCACTCTGGTGGCCTTCCCGCACGGGTGTCAGCATGGTCAGGGCAGACAGCGAGGCGGCCAGGCCCAGCAGGTGGACACTCCCCGGGCACGACTGTCCTCGGGGTTTGCTGTCATCCTCCCCTCCTGGTGTTTCACCCAAGCCCACCGCCCGCCTTGGGTGACCACGGAATTCCAGAGGCTCCAGTTTCCTTCTGAGACATTCCACTCGACAGGACAACTCAGTCTTGTGTGGATGTTATGTTTTGTGCTTCACAAGTGTTTAGCCCCTTCTTAAGGTTTTGGATGGTCCTGTAGAGTCAGGGAGAAATGAGATCAGGTGTCCGCAGAGGCTTTGTGGAGCTCTTTCAGCTGCTCTTAAAAGATGGGCAGCATTTAGATAACAAGAAACCAGGACAGAGGGTTTCGGGTGGAAGGGCACGCAGAGCTCACTGGACCACAGGAGCAAAGCTTTAAGGTGCCTCAGACACACATCCCGTGGCCCTCCAGTGCTCACCTGGTGAAGGTTGAACCCGTGACACGAATGATGCCCCCACCTGACAAGCCATGACGACGGCCCCATCGGATGGAGAGAAATAGAGGACGGAGAGATTAAACTTCCTGGGCGGCCCTTGTTTATCGCTGTCAGATCAGTATTCCATAAACATCGGGGTCCTCACGTCATGGTCCTTCTGCAAAGAGGCTGTGGTCCCACTGCCCACGGCATGAGACCCGTGTTTCTGAGCGCATCACCCAAAGGCCAAGCAGGTCGGTCCACTCCCTGCCACTGCCCACTGGCTGGGCCACATCGTGCCACCTTCCCGGGTCCAGCTGAGCCCCAGGCTCCTCCCCGAAGACTTGGTGACACCACAGCCTCCTTCTCACCCTCTTGTGAAATGTAGATTTTCCTTGGGGCCATTAATTACGCCTGGGCTCAGGAGATGTGTTCCAGTGAGAAGGTTTGTTTAGACCATCTCACCTTGGATTACAGTTTCAGGTTATTTAGGGACAATTTTGTTCACCCTGCGCCCTCAGCCTGAAGCCCCCTGCTTCCTCCTTTCCTTCAAACCAGCTTTCTCGTGCTTCGGAAACGCGGCTCAGAGCTCCCTTCTCTCGGGAGCTGCAGCTGTTCACCGGCTCCCACCAGGTCCGTCCAGAGCGCTGACTCCCTCTGGCTTCTCGCCTGCTGGCGCCTTGGGGGTGACAGTGTGGGACTTCTCCCGAGCTCAGTGGTCCTCGTGTCCTGGGAGACGGCTCCCGCGGGGAGGCCCGTCCGCGCACAACATGGATGGGAGTGGGGAGCCCGCTGCTAACCTGGACAAGCCCAGACAGACACCGCCCTCCAAGCTCCCGTTCTCTGCCTGATGAATGATTAGCTGGGCTGCTTGTCCCACAGATCCACTGGGGCAAAATACTCGTTAACCCAACTTTGGATAAGCTCTGTCCGCTTCCCGGGCCCCCGGACTTTGGGCCACCCCTAGCCCAGGCCAGCACGGGCCCTTCCTGAAGAGTGTCTCCTGGAAACCAGGCTGGACCCAGGCGAAGCATCCTCTGCTCTGCCTCCCACGTGGCCGTCCCTTTCCAAGGGGGACTCTCCTTCCCGAGTCTGGACTTATCCTCCTCTGCCAGGTGGGTGGAAGCATGGGGACGTGGATGGAGGGGTCCCCTCCCCGCTCCTCCCATAGCTCCTCCGGGGGGTTGGGAGGCCACACAGAGCGCTACACCCCACTGCACCTCCCGGGAGCATCAGGAATGAAACACCCTGACATGCAGGCCACGTGCTTTCACATCACCAGCCTCCCAACTCTGCTGATCTGTTCGCCCGGGTGAACGCGTTCTGGGAACAACTAAAGGGAGAGCCAGTGTAATACCAACGCTGAGGGGGAGGCGCGGCCCGCTCTAGGTCCCCAGGCACCTCCGTCCTGGAGAAGCAGTGGAGAAGGTGGCCTGGAGAGCCTGCCCCAAGGGAGCCAGCGATGTGGAGGGATGCTCTGAACTGAGGAGATGTGCATCTGTGTGCCGCGGCTGCGTTTCTCTGTGTTTCTCTCTTCCAGGGCCCCACTGACCATCTATTCTGTCACATCATCTTCAAATAGTTCCGTCTTTCTTCCCCCTCGAGCTGCCGTCTGCCAGGCCTGACGGGGAGCCGCTCCGGGCGGCTGACGAGGCAGGCAGCGTTCTCACCTTCTAAGGCCGAGCAGAGGCGGAAGGCTCTATTTATAATTTGGGGGATTTTTGAAATCATAAAACTCTTTCATTAGAAAATGCCTCAAGCCTTCAGACACGGCAATCAAACACAGCAAAATCCGGCGTCGTTTAAGAAGGACCTGTGCTTTTAAAAAAACATTATCAAAGAGCTGAAGTCTATACTCTGTAATAACCTATATGGGGAAAGAATCTGAAAAAGAATAAATACATTATATGTATAACTAAATCACTTTGCTGTACACCTGAAACTAACACAACATTGTAAAGCAACTGTTCTCCAATATAAAATTAAAAAAATTTTTTTAAAAGAGCTTAAGTCTAAACGATGTTCGTTGACAGAGTGCATTGACCGCATTGATGACTAAGAGGTGCAAACGTTCTTATCAATAGGAAACACGAGAACGTTTCATCACTGTGGTTTAGTTAATGCCCTAATGTCAGAGTCCTCCTTGAGGTGATACTATTTTTTGACCCTAGTTTATACATGTGTTTTAATGCCTCTATAAGCAACAATTTACAAATCAACCAGACATCTACTCTATGGGACGATTCAGGATTTTTGCCTTTGAAATTCCCTCGGGAGACTTGAGAATCCAGTTTGTTGTGTCTTTCTTTAAGACTTGAAATGAACTAACATGGAGCTGAAACATGTTAAGGTTAATCTGCAGCTTCTTTTGCAAGATGGGTTTTTATGTTCCACTCACAGGCATCTCTGCTTTGCCTCTTAAACTCTGTAAAAATAGTCCAAAGTTTCAAGTAGAACAGTTCCAATCTTTGTTGCTTAAGGGGTCACACACTTCCGTGAAGTTGGTGGGTACCCGCTGTGTCCTTGTGGGTCCCTGGGGAGAAGAACGTGTCTCGTGGACACAGGAACGCTCCCCACGGTGCCTCGGCCACGTTTAGCTCCAGGGTAACATTTGCGGTCGAGCAGTCTGCTATCATAAGAGCTCAAGAAACTCTTGCAGTGGGCGTGGGGACAGGCCGGTGATGAAGGAAGTATTCCAAGCTGCTTGCAACCCAAATGCAGGACTCTCCAAAGCAGACAAGATAAACATGTGGATTTGATGGGTACTTGATGTTTTAATAGCATGCCTGAAAAATCAGCGCCAGAAAGTATGATATCTGAAACAGTACAAATGCAGCACAGATTGCCATCGTCATGAAAATGTGTAACAAAGTAATGAGTAATCCATTACATTAAAAAAGTGCTTCCAGGTCCTATTACGTGAAATTATTTCATGAGTCGGCCCAAGGACTCTGCAGCCCAGTGTCCCCCTATCTGGAGTGTCACCTCCAGCCTCTCAGGGCTGCTGGACACTCAGAATGTGGCAGGTCCACGCCAAGACGTGCTTAGGGGCCTCTGAAGACTTAGTAAAAGAATGTAAAGCATATCATTGAGGATTTGTTAATGTTGATTATATGCTGAAACGCAATATTTTGGATGGTTAGGTTAAAAATATATCGTATTAAAATTAATTGCCCCTGCTCCCTTTTTACTTTCACAGGTGTGGCTCCTGGGAAATACACAAGCCATGTGTGGTCGTGTTGATAGCGCCTCTTCTCTTCCTCCTGGGCAGCGTTGATCTAGAATATAGGTAAGTGAACGTATGTCAATACACGGCATTTTGTAGGTGGTTGTCCCAGGGTTGAAAACAGAGGTAGGTGCTCTAAGATTTCATAACAGAGGGAGGATCCTGGGGCCTGGGTGGGCACCTTCCCGGGGAAGATACTTCTTTTCAACTTTAAGAATGACGACAGTGGACGCAAATGGCCTGGAAGTGGAAGGATGGTCCAAGAATGGGATTTGTGTGGGAGCCACTGCTCTGCAAAGGATGACACAGATTTGCTAATAATAGCGAAATCTGACTTCCCACTAGGTACCCACCAGGCACTGTGCTCCAGTGCCAGAGTCGTTTAGTCCTTGCGGTACCTGATGAGTTACCCGCCGGGGTTCTCCCATTTCACAGGGAAGGACACAGGGTCCCTCCAGGTAAAGGAACTGCTGGCCTGAGTCACGCCGATAGGAAGGCGGGATATGACTTAGGCCGTCTGAGTCCAGAGCTGAGGCTCTCAGCCGCTGAGCCCTGAAATGCTCCGTACTCATCGTGTAAAGACGTGTCACCCTCTCCCAGCTGGACTCCAAGCCCGGCAAGAGCAGGGCTGTGTGGGTTTGTGTGTCCCAGCAGGAGGTGTGGCCACGCGGGCACAGGTGGGCTGAGATGCCTGCTCCAGCCGAGGTGCCAGATGGGCATCTCTCCTTGCTTGGTTCTGGCCACCCTGGCGTCCAAGCATCTCTCCGTCCCCATTGTGCATCCCTCCTCCTAGCAGGATCAGGAGACAGTCAGCCTGTAAAATGCCCAGGGCAGCTTCTCAGGGAGCCAGCGTGGAAGCTGTCGGGTCTGGGGCTGGTGAGTGGCAGAATTACAGCAGGCAGGTCCGTCCATTCGTGGCAGACAGGGCGTTGTCCTCTTCCTGCGGCCTCCCCCAGGGGCTGGGGTCACAGCTGCGGGGCCCTGCGAGGTCAAGTCTTCAAGGACCCAACTCTCCGTAATGAAGTCATGAGCCTAAGAGTGTGACAGGGGCAGCCATGGAGGGGACGAGGGGGGCGTCCTTGCCCTGCCAGGCCTGCTGGTCACAGGGTGCCCAGACCCCCTCTTCTCGCTGAGTCCCCTCCCCACTGGCTGTCACTGAATCAGACACCTGTCCAACTACTCCCAGAAACGAGCCCATTAGGAAAGGGGTTACCTGGAGCACTTCATAGGCAGCATTTGATGAGAGTCGAGTTCATAGCTAACGGGATCTCCCAGGCAGCCTTTCCCAGCCCAAACAGCGCTATAGACGGCCAGCCATCTGGACTCCTTATCCTGGACCCCAGGACTTAAAGCAAGTGGGGAGTGAGACAGAGAAGGACCCATCCTCGCACAGCTGCACCATCTTCTTGGAGGACAGCTGTCCGTGAAGGCATCCTTGGGTCACTGGCCAGGCCAACTTCTTGCATAAAACTGAGCACGTTGATGACCGAAGGTGCAAGTGACACTGGGAAGGAAATGACGTAGTGACGGGACCCAAGAAGAAGAACGCAGGGCTCCAACTTCCGGCTGAGTTTTCCTCTCACTCCAGGATCGATGTCCGTCTGCCCGGAAAACCTCCACCTGGCACATCCAGATGAAGTCTGACCTGGAAGTAGTTCTAGCAAGGTCAAGGTTCAAGGTCATTTGGACTTTCTCACCTTCTCAGTCTCATTCTTTAAACAAAACACTGCCTCTCTGGTGACTGAGCCGGCTGGGCCCTGAGTCCCAGCTGAGATGGCTGTGAATGCTCCCCTGGCTGCCCTTTGGATAACGTGTCCTCAGCACCAAGACCCCGAATGCTGTATGGCCCCTTCCTCCTCCTTGTCACTGGAAGGCCTCTACTGGGATGACAAAGGCTCCCTGGTTTTAGGGACACACTGTGCCCTCATTATCTGTTAGTGCCTCATCTTAGAGTGATTAATCAAATGAATTAATGCTTCCCCTGGCAGTACCCCCAGGATGTAGATGAGATACAGTCACTAGTGTGAGACTCTCAGGAAACTCCAAAGTAGAGTCCTACAGTGCGATGGGGAAGGAGACGTGTTCCCCAGAGGATAAAGGAGGGCAGTGAGTTACTGTGGTGCTGGTGCTGGTGGTGGGGATGGTGGTGGTGCTGGTGGTGGTGGTGGTGATGGTGGCGGTGGTGGTGGTGCTGGTGGTGGTGGTGGTGATGATGGTGATGATGATGGTGATGATGGTGATGATGGTGATAATGGATAGTGGTGGTGACTGTGGTGATGATGATGGTGGTGGTGATGGTGGTGGTGGTGCTGGTGGCGGTGCTGGTGGTGATGGTGGTGGTGGTGGTGGGGATGGTGGTGATGGTGGTGGTGCTGGTGGTGGTGGTGGGGATGGTGGTGCTGGTGGTGGGGATGGTGGTGGCGCTGATGGTGATGGTGGTGGTGCTGGTGGTGGTGCTGGTGGTGATGGTGCTGGTGGTGGTGCTGGTGGTGGTGGTGGTGGTGCTGGTGGTCCCAAACACCACCTACTGAGCTCAGCATTGATTCTCACTAAGTGCAGACACTGTCCTAGGCATGTTACTCTGTGCAATTCCTCCAACCTTCACTGGAAGCAGTTACTCTTGGCTTCATTTTACAGATGGGGAAGTGAGGCTTAGCCAGGTAGGTCTTGTGCCAAAGGCTGCAGCCGGGAAGTGGCTGAGCTGGACTGGACCTGAGTCTGAATCATCCCAAAGCCCTTCCTCTAAGCAGAGATGCCTCCCTCCACCACTGAGGTCTGGGGACCAGGGTGCCGAGGTGGACGTGGCCTTGAAGATGGTCTGTCCAGAGCGAGCTCTTGGTGGAGCCAGGGCAATCCTGAGAGCCGTCTTGGCTCCTCTGCTTACCCTCCCCATCGCATCTGCCAGGTCTCTTCCTCTTCATGGGACCTCCTTGCCCAGCTGTGGAAGGAGGTGATAATATCTACCCAGAGGGCATGGCGGCAGCTCCTGTATTATTGCACATAAACTGATGAAAGACCCGCACAAGTTCAAAGGCGCCAGAACTGTATAATTACTCTTTTAAGCAAAACACTTTTTAGAAGCTCTGAATTAGCTTTCTCTCTGAAATGCATATTTCTTCTCAGATGTGTGCTTTCTGTATAATAGGAACTTGGAAGCTGGCATTCGCTCTGCCAGCAACTGCAGGGTCCTCAGGGGATCGCCTAAGCTGGCTGGAATCTTGTGGGAAATTGTCAGCAGAGCCTTGGCCTGCAGGGCGGCGCTTTCCGGTTCTGGCGGCCCTGCCCCGCTTGGTAGGGTACACTGTGCCCTTCAAAGCCTGATGCCCAGAGCTTGAATACGAAGTGTAATCCCACCTCACCCTGGGACCTGGAGCCCATCGTTTCCTGCCTTTGGCCCTTACTCTCCTCAGCTGAGACACACGAGGTGCTGCTTGGGGGTCGCCATCCCGAGGCCCCTCCAGCCTCAGCCTAGCATCTGGGGCTCTAACTGGGCTGCCAGGCCCGCCCGTTCTCAGCCCACAAGCAAGTAGCCGTCAGGCAGAGAGCTGCCAATGGATGAAACTGTCCCTTGAGTTAAAAAAAAACTATTAAAGATAATTCCATGCAACCCCTCCCCGCCACACACACAATTTGACTTGTGGAAGCAGAGTTGCTGAGAATCTACTGAGAACATAGCCTCACCAGCAAATACGTTGCCCGAGGCTTTGCCCCTACCTTCAGTGGGCGTCACAGAGACGTGTAGACCAGAATAAAGGCGCAGGGAGGAATTACCCAGGGCAGAGAGAACTGGCGGGTTTCCCCACCATAGAATATTGGTACCCACATACTACACACTTCCTTAAGGTTCTAGCTCCTGGGTTTTTATGGGTAAACTCTACTCCTTTCTTCCTCTGCTCTCTCTTGGGGGCGGGGGTGGGGATACAGGGAAATGACGGAAGTGACCGTTTTCCTGGAGTGGGATGGCCCAAGCCCCAGTGGAAGGATGATGGGCTGGGGCGGAGGTGGCGACACGTTTCCAGATCATGATTAGCCTTTGTCTGTCTTCGCTTCACCCAGACAAGCATCGCCACCTCCAGGTGTGCAGGGGAACCAGGCAAATGGGAAGTCCAGCAGTCGACCCCTCCGTATCGCTGTGCTCAGTGATGGCAAAGCAAATGGCTGAGCTCCACCTCCAGCCCCCAGCTGGACTGGGGGACGGGCTGGGGCATGATGGCGCTGGTAGCATCTCCAGTTTCCTCCGGATGCATTGGATCTTGGACAGCACACAAAGAAGCTGGGGGCCCCGCCATACCTGGGCTGCTCCTTCGTCCACCAGCCAGCCGCTCATCCAGCTTTCCCCAGCCTCCTGTGTCTGCCAACACTGCCCCTGAGGGCACAGGCTCCCGCCCCGGGGGTGACACCCTCAGAACACAGCCAGGGGCCAGGCTCCAGGTGCTGGAGAAGGCGGGGGTGAGGATGGTGTAAGGATACCGATGAGTTTGTTCTTGCTGCTGGGGTAAGGGAAGGTTCCAGCAGGCAACGCCATCTCCAGTGGGTCTTGAAGGAGGCCGTGGAATTTTCCAGGCGGACGAGGCTGGATCTGTCCCAGGCAGGAGCATCTGACATGGACCATCCTCTGTGCTGCGGCTGGGCCCAGGATTGGGGAGCGAGGCGTGAGGGCAGGAGAGAGAAGAAGGGGAGGAGACCAGAGCTGGTGAGTCACTGGCACCAAGCGGAGGCGGCGGTGTCCCGGGAGCTTGGGGCGGAGGGCACAGAGCAGGAGGGGACTGTACAGGAAGAGCGGGGGCGCGAGAGGAGCTGGGTGGGGTGCACCTGGAGAGCCACGGCGCGGCCCTTGCGGGTGGGGCAATGCCACGGCCACCAGCGGATGCCCGGACGGGGTGTCTGCCGCCGGCCGGGATGAGGCTGGGGTTCCGCTGTTTGTCAGGAAGCCATGAGCTGTGTCTTGAAGGCAGCAGCCTTCAGAGCCTGAGGCTGACTGAACCCCGAAATTCTATCCCCTGAGGCACAGGAAGGCCACTTGCTGAAGATTGGAGGGGCGGCCGGCTGGGATCCAGGCCTCTTAACCCCCAACCTCCAGCTCTTTGGGTCAGATTCTAGAGGCCCAAGGTAAGGATTTGAGATATTTAATTTTTACCAATAAGTTCTATTTATTGACTAGTTTCTGGGTGTCATACCTCATGCTAAGCCCTGTATGGTGCAGACAATGGTAATAAGAAAACCGATAGTAACACAACACTTATGAGTACTTAAGACGTGTCAGGCACCATTAAAAGCACTTTCATGCATTACCTCATTTTCTGAGGCAAGTACTATTATTATCCCTATTTTTACAGGCGGCAAAACTGAGGCACAGAGAGGCGAGGGCTCTCCCACTGCCATTCATCCCAAGGTGACTGAGCCGGGGTCTCCCAGATGCGGAATCTGCACACTTACTTAGTGTGTTATAGTCTGTGCCTTGTGTGTCTTTTTATATGACATTATAATATAGTGTATGCTTTGCGCTTATTCCTGCTAATTCCACCCCGCCTTACGAGATGGTCACTGTTATCCCAGTTTACGAGCCAAGCAGACGGAGTCCCAGAGCTGAGCTGCTTGACAAGATGCCCCCCTAGTGAGGGACGGAGCTGCGGGATTCGGGTCTGACCTCACAGACCCCACGTGCAGAGTCTGCCCGTTCTGGGCTTCTGTGGGACACACTGCGGGAACCACTGGAGATTTCCAGCTGGGGAGTAAGATGTTCAAAATAACATTTTGGCAGTCCTTATCTACCCGCACTGTGCCAGGGAGATGCACACCCCTGCCTCCCATCAGCCTCTGGGCAAATCTACGATAAATAACAGGAAACTAGGAAGACGGCTGCCCTTCACCGAGCCCTATAGCCCTGGGTCAAAAGTGCCCAGGATCCAGTGAAAAGATTCTGCAACAACCCTCTGATTATTACTATCGGTATAATAATCATCTCTATGAACAAGAGCAATAGCTGTAATGATAGACTTGCAAATGCTGTTGATGTTTTGCTTGCTATATCTCCTTTCATCTCAGGATATCAAAGTATCTTGCAAATTAATTAAGCCCTGGGAAATAAACATCATGACGCCACTGTTAGGAAGAGGGGAACTGAGGTACCTTGAGCTCAGGTACTTTGCGACGGACCCCCTCCCCGACCCAGAGGCAACAATCAAATGAAAAGGTGATATTTCCCCCAAATGTTATTTTCTTCAAAGGTCTCTGGCTCAAAATATTTGTATTAAATTCCTATAGGCGTCTATTTTGTATCTGCCACTGTGGGTACTAGGCTACGTGAGCTAATCTGAAAGAAATGTGCAGATTGATGCTTCCTGCCCTCTGATGGAGGGAGAAATTACATGAACTGTGTGGTCACTTACGAAGCTATTGTCAAAGAGCCAGAGAGCAGACCTCCCCTGTGGCAGGACACAGAGAGATGGTGCCTTCAGACGAGGCTGGATGTGCGTCAGGAGAAGGGCAGAGAGGAGAGAGCTTTCCAGGTAAAGGAGAGAACAAGCCTGGCACATGGCAGACTCGAGAGACACAGTCTTGACCCAGGGGTGATGAGCACAGGTGCTGTCAGCCTGGAAGTTCTTGACTTTGAGCCATGAAATCCAGACATGATGCCACAGGTCATGGGCCACTGTGGTTACCTGGGTGCCCCGAGATGTGCACCAGGAAGGAGACGGTGAGCCGGGTCAGTGGACGTGGCTGGCATGGCCGCCCCCCTGCTGGCGGGCAGTGGGGAGCCAGCGAGTGTTCAACACCAACTAAGAGGGCATCTGCTGTTCGATGTCACCCCACCTGCAATTACAAACGATGCCCACGACCTAAACAACCCACAACGGAAAAAGATCTTTTGTTCTAAATGATTGCTGTGGTTCCTGCTGACTTTTGATGTTACTTATGGAAGCTTCGAACGAGTGTGTTTTATTATGGATTCTTTATTAAGCGTTTTATTGACATGAAGGTGAATTTGGAGAACCCCCAGTTAGACTCAGCTGCGGGCGTGCATGTAGAGGGCAGCTTGCGACGGTTCGACGTGTTTTGAGTTCACTTTGGGGAAAGTCCACGTCTCCGAAGCCTGTCTTTAAGTAGCAGATTCAAACTAAACGATCACAAAGCGGAAGGCTCAGAACTTGAGTTTCTGTATTTCCAGGCGACCACTTGGTGTGTTTAATTTGTATTTAAAATTTAAAACAGTGGAACAGATTGCAAACGGCTGAGGTATAATATTTTTGTTGGGCAAGTACAAATTTTCTTTCGTACACGAAATACTTCACTGAATTTGAATAGTATCCTTACAATTGAAATTTATTCTTTTAGGAAACGTTGCTTACTTTGACTCTAAAGAACAAATCAAGAAAATAATCACTGCTGGTTATTACATGATTATTTGTGAGAATATTGTATGGAGGAGGGAGGTGGTAGAAATGATCTATTCTGGGGCTCACAGTACACAGAGTGTGCCGTGCTCCAGCCAACGGCCGCAGAGACGGACGGAGAAGGAGCTGGGGCAGGACGTGGCGTTCACCAGCACGTTCAGGGCCGCGAGAAGGGAGAAAGGGTGTAACTCATCTGCTTTATCGATAAAGGTATCCACAGAGAGAAAGCGGAGGGAAAGGCTTTCCTTTGTATCCTCACGTACAGTCTAGAAATCACGTTCTGAAATGTATTGTTTCATAGCTGTTCTTTCATGAGCCTCTGTCTCTCCAAAGATACACATTCCACTGCAGAACTTGCATTGTCAGTTTTCCTGGTATCTCCCCGCCGTGCCTAGGACAGTGCTGGACATGGGCACCTTCACCGCGTTTCCGTGGCGGCCTTCCGTGGCGTTTCACATGGCGGCCTTCACCGCGTTTCCGTGGAGACTTCTTCGCAATCGACGGCAGTTTCTTCTCAAGGCCCTTCCTTCTCCCTGGAGAGAGTCTCCTCATGTCACGGCCAAGGACTCGGCTGGATGGCGCTCATCAGACCGTTCCGCGGCTGTTTGCTGCCCTGCCACGTGCTCACGGCACTAACCCGCTGGGAGACGGTGACGGGGAGAGAGGGCACAGCCCCAGCCAGGAGGGACTGATGGTCTCCCGGGAGGTGGAGCCACAGACAACACGGTGTCAAAATGTGCTTCTCAGACTGTGAGTCCGGGAAGGCTTCAGGGAGGTGGTGAGCTCCTGGATGGGGCTTGAAGAGACGGATGGATCTGGAAAGGAGTAGAGAACAGAGGTGGAATGGGAGGGACCCAAGTGTGGTAACGTCAGAACTTGTAAAAAAGGCAAGGGTCCAAAAGTTGATCCCCGGACCCATCCTTCACCTAAGTGATGCTTACTTTGTTGGGTCCTTACTGCAGACGCTCAGGTGGACCCTAAGTGCTTAGATGACCCAGAAATGGGGACTCGGGGGGAGAGGGGCATCTGTAAGGGGGACATTGCACCCCTGTCTGGGGCGGTCATCCCGGAACCCCCAGCTCTGCCTACACATGGTTTAGAGATGGGGGAGTTCTACCCTTGTTCCCACCCACACTTGGGGTGAGAGCTGGGGAGACTCGGGGTGCGTGCTGAACGACACAGGGCAGAAGCCGGGACGGGGAGCTGGCCGGGCCCTCCTGGCCCCCCCAGGTCATCCAAGCCACACGGGTGGTCCCTCAAGCCAGCCTCTCCTTATGGAAAGAGCACAGTTTCACAGAGTGATTAAGGCTTTTCACTTAACAAACGCAGAAATCCCGTAGTCTGGGGCAAACCTGAGCTGCAAGTTCACTTAGCTGCGCTACGTCCTCTCCCGCGGCTGGCCCGCACCCCTCTGTCCCGGCGTGGTCTGCTCTCCCGCTGGGCACTTCCCACATCCAGGCTGTGAGTCCCCCCCGGCCATCTCCACTTTCAGCTCCACCAGCAAACGTGTGGATGGTGCCCACATGAGCTCCTCGCCAAGCACCAGGGGCCTCCGGCACTTTCAAAGGAATCTCGTGGCCATCAAAGGGTGCCCAAGACCACAGGAAAGGTGGGGTAGGGCAAACCGAGAGCTGGAGGAGCTCACATCCTGGGGAGCGGATTTTCCCTGTGCCCCCTCCAGTCACGCACACGCGCTCAAACACACACGGCAAGCGGCCCATCCCCGAGCTGGGGGTGCAGCGTTCTCTCCCTCCACCCACCTGGCGAGAGCTGCACCCTCCCGCGGCGTGGCTGTCGGATCCCACACAGCGGAGGCCATGCCAGCGTCCTGGAGGTGGGGTCCTCCTGGCCGACCATCTCTCTGTGCTCCCCAGCCAAGGGCAGAGCGGGGCGGCCAACTGGTCCCCTCAGCTGGCTTGCCTGCCGATAGCATCGACCCTGCTTGTTTTTCCATTTTAATAAGCGGCGCTACAGGTAAGAGGCGGCAGCCTGACGGTATGGAAGGCATATTTCAAAGCCAAATGCTGTGCTGTTGTTTTGGGTTGTCTTACAACGATCAAAACAGCCCAAATCATGGTAATCCCAGTCTTATCTAGTGATCAGATGGAAGCAAAACTCAGTGATCAGAAAAGCAGCTGATGGGCAGTCCACGAGGGGAGCTGCGTTCCCTCCCGTGGCCTGGGAACGACTCCAGCCACGCCAGGGAGACCACCGTCCTCCGCCCCCGGCACTCTGCTGCCAACCACGACGCCTCCGGGCATCTCAGGCCAGATCCTGGCATTTGACTGCCCCTATGGAGATGAGAGTAGAGATGTTTCTTTCTGAAAGGTTCTCACAGTTCCGGCCAGAGGCTGAACGGAAGTCGTCCATCCAGGCTCTAGGGGCTGTGCTGGGCCTTGGTTTATCCATCCAAGGTGTCTCTCCCGGGGTCCTGGAGGGTAGAGCTGGCTTCAGGGATGTGCTCTGATGACCAGAGTGGACGTTGCTTTGCTTCTTGTAGCACATGATTTCACAGCTTGCGTGCTCTGGGACAGCACGTGGGGCCTTTGTCCTCCAGAGGGAGGAAAGGAACTCTAAGAGGCCATCAGATGGCCCCCTCCCCTTCCTTTCAGCAGGTGAAGGTCTAAGGGTCCGTCCACATCACCATTCATACTACTGATAACAGCCACAGTGCAAAATTACATTTGTATATAAATCGTAAAAATTAAATAGTGTAAAATGTACATTTAATTTTTCAGAACCCCTTCCTTAAAGATCTCTAAGAAATAAGACTCCACGGTGAGTCCATTGAAAGCTGGGATAGGAATCTAAGTACTTCAGTTAGTGATGATCTACAGTGAATGGAACACAGGGGAGGAAACACCTTGGGGAGAGTGAGGGGTACCACAGGCTCTGTCCCTGTGAGCCCTGGATGCTGTGCAAAGCCGCAGTCCAGTAAAGCCTCTTCCGGGGACCCCAGGGCAGAAGCTACTGACGATCTAATGATGGCCTTGCACATAGTAGGTTGTCAATAAACACGCCTAAACCGGATGAACAACTAAACAAGGGTACAAGCTTACTCCCACTCATTCTGGGGCTGGACCCCAGAAAACAGAAGGCCTGCAGGAGAGCAGTGGGGCTTGCAAGTGCGGGGCCGGGAGGAATCCTCGCGTCCTGGGTCTGGTGTCAGGCAGAACTGCTCTAACTCCTGACGTTTCTCCCCAAGCCTCCCCCGCCGCCTGCCCTCTGGTCACCTGGTACTGTCTCAGGAGCACAGACGTGATTTTAAGACTACATACGTCTATGGACCGGTGGCTACAATGAGGGTCCATGAATCAGGGCAGGCAGCAGAGGACGCTACCTGCAGGTTAAGGCAATCGCTAAGCAACACCTCGCCCTCATTCTAGATGCCCATCTAGACAGGAAATTCCACATGGCCCCATGCAGCCAGCGGTGCAGCAATGCCAACGAATACAGAGGTATTTTGACACACGTGACAACTGCCGCCTCCCCATGGGGCACGAAGGGGCTCTGTCCTGGCATCACTGGCCCCTGAAAGCCCTCCAGGCCAAGGCCATGCAAATCCTCAAAACGGAAACGTTCCCTGATTCCTTAGACCACAGTCGGCCAGTGAAGAGCTGAAATCAGCCCCTCAGAGCAGCCCCGGCAGGAGCACGAGCCCCAAGCACGGGCGGCGCTGCCGAGAGGGGAGTGGGGCCGGGTCCAGGGGGAGGGGCTCAGCCTGAGACAGAGCTGAGGTGGGTGGGCGGCAGCGGGACCCCGGGCTGAAGACCAGCGAGGAGGGGCTGGCGGGGGAGGGGAGCCCCCTCCCCGGGGCAGCATCCCCGGCCTGGAGCAGGGAGCCCACGTCAAGCAGACATGAGAGCCGCTGCTCTCAAGAAATCAGTTGATTTCCCCTCTGTTGGAACCAAGCAGAGACGCCCACACGGCAGTGCAGGCATGTCTGGCGCTCTGCCCAGCAAGCACTTGTCGGCAGTTCACCTCGGGCTCCAGCGCGAGTCTCAGATCCCCAGAGCCAAGTCTGTCTCGCGTGCGCTCCCTCCGGCGTGCCCATCCCCACCCCACGGGGCACGGGTTTCACCCAGCCTCCGGGGAGGTACAGGTCCTGGGACAGAAGAGGAAAGGACGGTGGGACGACCTCACTTTTGTCTTCATGGGCTTCTAGTCACAGCCCTTTCCGCAGTGAGGGCCTGTGGGACAGCCCTGTTCACTTCCAGTCCAACTGCACACCTGCACTGTCTATACCTGCACCATCTATACCTGCACTGTGTCCACACCTGCACTGTCCACACCTGCACTGGGTCCACACCTGCACTGTCTACACTTACACTGTCTACACCTGCACTGAATCCACACCTACACTGGGTCCACATCTGCACTGTCCACACCTGCACTGTGCAGGGTATTGCAGGGGTTGCAGGTGCTTGTACCTGGGCCCACCCTGGAGGAGCTTGCAGTTCTCTTGAGGATTTTAAAGTTACACCTGTCAATCCTGCCTCTTGTAA
Source organism: Leucopleurus acutus (assembly GCF_964270905.1). Lineage (NCBI taxonomy): Eukaryota > Metazoa > Chordata > Mammalia > Artiodactyla > Delphinidae > Leucopleurus > Leucopleurus acutus. Next base: position 106,779,161 of record NC_139144.1, on the reverse strand, counting down.
TTCTTTATGATTCCCGTATGAAGGATGGTTTTTGTATTTTTAAATGGCTGAAAGAAATCAAATTAAAAAAATACTTCATGACACATGAAAATTATATAAAATTTAATGATCAGGGTCCATAAATGAAGTTTAATTGTAACACAGCTCTCCTTGTTCCCTCGTGGGTGGTGTCTGGCTTCTTGGCCTGACCGCGGCAGAACTGAGCAGCGATGGCAGAGACCCTGGGTCCACGGGGCCTAAGATACTTGCTACTGTGTCCTCTACAGAAAAAGACCCCAAGTAGACTTTGAAGTTCATGGAGGCAAGCCTGAGAATGTCCCAGCCAACACGGTGTCCCATGGCCTCCCCTGGACTTGGCCTCAGTGGGCACTTTCAGTATGACGGATGAAAGAATAAATACCAAAACTCCTCGACGGAACAAATCTTAAACTTCTCTAGAGTGTACTTTATACACTAGGGGATTCCGGTGATCCGTTTGTAGGTTTTTTTCCCTTCAGTGGTTCCAGAACCAAAAGCCTTGGGACAGTCCCTCCTCCTCCAGGAAGCCATCCTGGACTTCCATCTTGCATGGATCCCTCTTCACCCCATTCTGTGCTGTCTTCAGTGCCTTGGACTTCTGAACAGAGCCTCTCCTGGGTTCACTGACTTGTAGAAAGGTTCTTTTATTTGGGACACCCGAAGCTCCTGCATCTTCTTCTAGGGCAAGGCCTGGGGGAATCTGTGCGTGACTTGCGTGGTTTCCCTTCCATGAATCTCTTCCCCTTTTGTGAGTGGATGTCCTTCACTCGGTATCAACAGACGCCATTATGATGCTGTGTTCCAAGGTGAACATTCGTGAACTTTCTTACAACCTAGAGTAGCAGTCCTCAGCTGACCTTCCTCCCACTAGGACATGAGCTCCTATACTTTGCCGTCTTGTTTTACCCCAGGGTTGTATCCTGTTAGCCAACCTAGATGTCTTTCTGGACCAGGATTCTAAACGTCCGGGTGGAGTTCACAGCTGGACCCCAGGGAACAGAGTGTAAGATGGTAAACGTGCGGGCTTCACACATAGAACACACAACAGGTGAGCGAGCACAGCCTGACAGGTAACATGTAGCCCCGTGATGGAGCACAGTTCAGAGGTTGGCCCTACTACTTCTTCCCTAGTCGTCCTAAGCAGGAATAAAAATACCGACTTCTTCGAATTAGAATAAGAATTATATGGGAATATGTACGAAAAGTGCATAAGCCCCAGCTTGTAGTGACTGTGCAATAAATGTTCTTCCCTGTGCTCCACAGGGCAGGGAGCGGGGTTTTCTCTTTTTGTTTTATTGCTGTAGCTCCCAGCACAGGGTTGTGTGGGGTAAGAAGCATTGTCCAATGATAATCAGTAATGAAAACAGGTAGCTACTTCCTGGGAACCTATTGGTCGACTGCTCTGAAATGAACAGACAATAGAAATAGGGTTGTTAGACTTCAACACTAAAAATAAAGGTGTTCCAGTTAAATTGAAATTTGAATATGTGGGATATACATATACTAAAAAAAGTATTCATTGTTAATCCAAAATTCAAATTGAACTGAAGATCCTCTGTTTACCCAGAAACCGTGAATGGAAGGGGTTTCTGAGTCACGTTCATAGGCAAGCAGAGCTAGAGCGCAGGTGCAGGAGGCTCTCCTTCCTGCCCGTGAGAAGGGCCTGGGAGATGAGGACCTACCAGATCGATCGTAATAAGCAGCTCATTCTTTTTCATGGGGATTTGCCTCAGTCTGTTGACCAAGATCTGCAGCCTCTACTCAGGAAGACTCGGGGATGCACGTGAGCTTGAGGAAAGGCCAGGAAGCTGGCTGGCTTCACCTGACACATAGTCCTAACTCCCCAGAGCGATTCCACCAGAAACTAGAAAAAGCCTATGCTTGTTCTTCAAGGCATTTGAAGGTAAATTGAACTGAATTTTAGGCATTTTTCTTCCTCAAATTCGAGACATCTTATCCATGTGGTAATAAGGTTTCTAATTACATGTCTGATCTTATGTGAACTTATTGCATCTTATCAAAAATGCATACATTTCCTAAGCCTTCATGTAGGCAGATTTCACAGTTTGCTTTTCCTTTAGTTATGCTTTAAGGAATACTTTTGAAAACCAAGCTCTTTTTCTCCCTTATTGACAAATGACACCTTTCTTATTAACGAAGTGGTTCTTAAGTCTTCCTACTCAATCATCAAAATCTCTATTATTATAATTTATCATCTTCCTTATCATTTCTCACACTGCTTTGCATGCAGCAAAAACAGCTCAGAGTTAGCACCACCAATTAAAAGGTAAAACAAGCCCGAAGAATTCTTTCTTAGTAATAAGTTATCCATTAAATACTGCTGAAGCTGTTCTTCTTGTAAAACGTATGTCAACATAATCTCAAATACTTTTTGTAAAGTACCGGTAGTAAGACATTAAAAATGACAAAAATGTCTTTAATCTATAAAAAATGTAATCACCTGAGATCATTTGCTGCACAAGGAAATAAATATGGCCCAGACTGCTCTATGCAACCAGCAGCTATTCTGAGGGGCAGGAAGACAATTACTTTCTAGTAGATTATCAATAGGAGTTGTATCATCTCTTCTCCCTTCAACAAAGAGGAGTGAATCTCATGATCCGTAACTCGTGAAGGATGTCGCAACATACCTCCTTCTTTGGGGAAAAACAAACAAACACGCTGTATTTTAGAAGCTGAAATATATCCACTAGTCAGTCAATTCACAGACATAGAGAACAGACTTGCGGTTGCCAAGGAGGACGGGGAGACAGGGAGGAATGGATGGGGAGTTTGGGGTCAGCAGATGCAAACTATTACATATAGGATGGATAAACAACAAGGTCCTGCTGTAGAGCACAGGGAACCATATTCAGTATCCTGTGACAAACCATCATGGAAAAGGATATGAAAAAGAATGTATATATATATATGTATAATGGAATCACTTTGCTGTACAGAAGAAATCAACACAACATTGTAAATCAACTATACTTCAGTAAAATAAATGTTTAAAGAAAGAACTGCTTTAAAGAGCCAGAGAGAGAGAAAGAGATGGGGGGATACGGTGCTTTACAGTTTGGAGGTCCAAGTCTTCCTATGTCCCAATCAAATACAAAGACAATAATTATGCAAATAGAGTCTCAGGTCAATCAACACGTCTCTGCATCACTCCACAGGTGCTCACTCAGTACCGTGGGAGGAGAGATGCATGTACGTGGGAACCAGTAGAATATGAACATACAGCCAGTCTGGGGCAGCTGAAAGAGAACAGGAAACACTGACTGAGGAAAAGGAACAGGGCTGTGTTGGCCAGAGCGCTGAGGACCACAGCTCTCCAGTTCCGCCGTTATTTCCACACACAGGGAGCTGGGACGGTAAATAGTAGGGTTTCTTGTGAAGTTCATCTGAATAATAAAATAAAGTCTCCTGGAGATGCATGGAGAATTTGTTGATTCTGCATCGGAGGGTCGGTCGTATTTCAGCCTGCGGGGTTTTTAGGGACCATGTGTTCAGGTCTTGGTTCACCCCAGCACAGCTAAGACACCCCAAAGCTACTGTAGCTCATGTCAGCGATTTTCAAAGGTTTTTTAAATTGCGGTAAAAATTACATATAATATTTATCATCTTAACCGTTTTATGGGTACAGTTCAGTAGTGTGAAGTATATTCACGTTGTTGTGAAACAGATCTCCAGCGTAGGATCGGTCACTCGAAGTTCTCCACAGAGCAGAGCAAGCTCTGCCCTCGGTACAGCATGTAACCAACTATTTCCGTGAGGGCTCAGCATCCTGACCGTTTTTCTGGAACTCGTTTTGAAGTCTTGTCTTTTTCTCTCTGCAACTCCCAGCCCCACGCACATCCTTTTCCTCCCAGGGATGTTAAACTCTGATCTCTTCCAAACCCTTCTCCATAAAAAGGCAATAGTTGACTCAGCAATTCCACTCCTGGGTGTATACCCCAAAACACCCCAGAACTCTAATCCCAAAAGATACAAGCACCCCAGTGTTCATAGCAGCACTATTTACAATAGCCAAGACACGGAAGTTACCTAAATGTCCATTGACAGATGAATGGGTAAAGAAGATGTAGTACATATATATACAGTGGAATACTACTCAGCCATAAAAAAGAATGAAATTTTGCCATTTGCAACAATATGGATGGACTTGGTATTATGCTAAGTGAAATAAGTCAGACAGAGAAAGACAAATACTGTACGACATCACTTATATGTGGAATCTAAAAAATACAACAAATTAGTGAATATAATAAAAAAGCAGCAGACTCACAGATCTAGAGAACAAACTAGTGGTTACCAGTGGGGAGAGGGGAGGGGGAGGGGCAACAGAGGGACAGGGGATAAGAGGTACAACTACTATGTATAATATAAGCTACAAGGGAATTCCCTGGCAGTCCAGTGGTTAGGACTCGGTGCTTTCATTTCCGGGGCCCGGGTTCAACTCCTGACCAGGGAGCTAAGATCCCACGAAATGCACAGTGTGGCCAAAACATTAAAAAATAAAAAATAATATAAGCAAAAAGGATATATTGTGCAACCCAGGGAATATGGTCAATATGTTATAATAACTATAAATGGAGTATAGCCTTTAAAAATTACGAAGCACTATATGTATGCCTGTAACTTATATAATATACATCAACTCTACTTCAATTAAAAAAAAAAAAAGAAACCCATAATGGAATTACAATGGGGGAAAAAAAGGTGATACTGTTAACAGTTTATGATAATATCACCTTGGGGATTCAAATTTTAACCAGGCAGTTTTAAGCTAAAGGAATGAAGCTGTTAAAACAAGTCCAGGCAGTAGCAAACAGACAGGTGGGGATCCAAGGGTCAGGTGGGCTGTCCAGTCCTCCAAGCCGATATGCCTGGTGCACAGGCAATGTGCAGGCTGGTCACGTAGGGAAGAAGCAACAAAGCAAGGGCTATTGCACACGGCTCATCTGTGGAGCCTGCCTGCCCACAGCCATTCTGCCCGTACCTTGTTCTCTGTGATTCTGGCAACTTCTGGGTGCTTCACGGGTCCACACCTATCTCACGAGCCAGCCTGTGACTTTACACTGTTTGGCTTGGAGCCATGAGATAACCCGGGAACTTCAGCTTTCTCTTCTGGGAATCAGACTTGGCAGAGTGAGGACTGTGTGCAAGCCCAACTAGAGAGAAGAAACCAGGAATATGGAGAAGAAGCATGCCAGGTAAGACAGACACGTGGAGGTATTTGGAGCAAGGGGGAGACGGAGATGAGGACAGAAACAGAGATGGCGACAGAGACAGAGATGGAGATGGATATTACATGGAGAGAGAGACGGAGACGGGGATGGAGACGGGGATGGAGATGGAGATGGGGATGGAGACAGAGACGGAGAGAACTCCCGGATGGGACCCAAGATTCCCAGAGGCTACTGCTGGTCTCCACCCCCAGTTCTGTTTCTGAGGAATTGCTGGGGTTTGCTCCATCAGGATCTCAGGAAGATTCATTCCACCGACTCTCCCACAGTCACCACCTTCACACGCACACTCTCATTCCTGAGGTCACTTTCGATATGTCTCTTGAAAGCTAAAGAACCCTAAAACAGCTGCTCTACAGGAAGTCCCCAACCAACTAGAAATGTCACTGGGGGCCAACTGAACTGAAGGATTTGTTCCCAGTTTGGATAAAAATCTTTGCAAAATTCCAAATTCCACCCCGCCACACACCTTTTTTTTGCTTTACAGAAGAATCTAGTGGCTAAAATTGAATACCTTAGATTGAATAGTTCAAAACATGAATATTTGACCATCTTTGATGACAAAAACCAGCAGTTTATTATGAGTACCTAACAATTTCTGTAACACAGGACCTTAAAGACCTTGGATCACCATCTGTGATTTCAACTCTCGTTATGAAATATTGGGGCGTGGCTAATCTTAGATGAAGACCTGAGAAGTTTGCCGTGCTGAGGGAGGCTGCTGCAGGGGGTCAGGAGGAAGGGGGAGGCTAGAGACAGTCGTAGGACCATTTTCTTCGGACAAATGCTTTGTATGAACCAACTTCTTTGTCATTTCAGAGCCGGGAACAGTATAGCTTGGACTTTCGGTGAATTGCATTCCTACTAACGAAGCTTTGGCTGTGCCGGCTGGAGCAGTAACAAGGTGTGGCCCTCTGCTCACCACTCAGGTCAAACCTCCTCTGAGATTTGACAGCTGTCCCTTGCCCAACGCCCCCAATTCAGGATCCCAGGATCCAAATAAGCAAATTCACCTCCCCAGCGAGTTCTTCCCATGGGATGGAATGTGTCACTCCAGTCCTTCTTTTAATGTCCAACCATGAATCCTTTTTTACATCTTTAGTTTAATTAGGGCATTTAATATCACCTAATCCTCTGTCCAAATGCAGTGCTATCCTTTCCTCCACCACACACACACACACACACACACACACACACACACACACACACACACACACACACACACACACACACACACACACACACACACACACACACACACACTGGACGGGGCCCCTGTGCCCGGAAGGGGCCGTAAGGACTTTTCAGTCGTGTGTTCGTTTTGCTAAGGGCAGTTTTATTGAAAGTGACTTTAAACAGTTTCGGCCTTATTGTCAGTAGGGTTTTCAATGACTTGTATAAATGGTAGAAAAACTAATAGGCTGAAGTTCAAATGTAGTAGAACTGATAAAGATTTATGTTTTGTTTTGGAGTTGCAGTGATTCTTTTCTTTGAAGACTGGAAAAAGGACACATTTCTCTACTTCTTGTGAACCAGGGAAACCCCCGTGTTCACAGAGGGCGATCAGGTTGGGAGCCACACGGAGGCATGAAATAACATTTTCTCTGCATCTTTGAAGCTCTTACTGTTCCAACTAGCAGTGCAGCTCGACTGTGCTCCTAACTTCCTTTTTTCTTTTAAGAATCCTACACAGGGGTGATTCTCAGCCAGGAGAGTCAGGGCGCCGACCCACTAGGGCAGACCCGGGATGGATCCTGGATCCGAGGGTACGGACGGGAGTCAGCACAGCTCACAGACCACGTCTGGGCTGAATATAGGCTTGTTCCTGACACCTTCCCGGGTCCCCGCTCAAAACTCAGCTCGCCTTTTCCTCCTCCCCTTCCTCCCTGCCCCCCGAGCCCTGTCTGCGAGCCCCCATTGCCTTTGGAACGATGAACAAAAGCAAGAACAGTCCCAGAGCCTCTTGCCTCTTTCTTCCACGTGCCTCCTGCGTCTTGTTTCCGTGGTCTCCCCGACCCCGCAACAGCAGAGAACCCCAGCCTGTGCTCAGTGCACCAGACCCAAGGCAGGGCCTTGGAGGACGCCTCTGCACCCAGACCTGGACCCGCCCGCCCTCTGCTGATGCGGGTCTGACTCCAACCTTCCTGCTCCTCCTCTCCATGCATTCGGATCAGAGTCACCCCTCCTGGGCCCGCGCAGTTCCCACTCCCCCCACCCACCCCTTCCACGGTGATTCCTCCCCGAGCATTTCCAGGACCACCGACACGGCACGGAGCCTGAACTGTCCTGGGGAGTTGGTGATGCTTTTAGTGCAACACGCCTTACACCCCTAATGAAACTGCCTGCTGCTCTTGGGGAGACATAGGGTCTTCTTCCCCCCAGGCCAAGACCAAGGGGAATTCTCCATCAAAGAGAGCTGATGGCAGGAGGCACAGTAGCACAAAGGACACCTTCAGGCCACTTTTACTGATGCACGAAATACCTGCACACATGGAACTATCATGAGAACGTCTCATGACCTTCCACGTGCCACACGCAGCAAGACAGGAACCCAAAGGCAAAACCCGATCAGCTGTGTGGGTTGGTGCAGTGACGTTTTCCAAGGAGTGAAGGAAATTGGAAGCAGCATGGAAACCCCATCCTCCTTAAGCATCAACCTAGAAATGGAACTGAAACAAAAGCATTATTAAAAATGTACACAGGGGCTTCCCTGGTGGCGCAGTGGTTGAGAATCTGCCTGCCAATGCAGGGGACACGGGTTCGAGCCCTGGTCTGGGAAGATCCCACATGCCGCGGAGCAACTAGGCCCGTGAGCCACAACTACTGAGCCTGCGCGTCTGGAGCCTGTGCTCCGCAACAAGAGAGGCCACGACAGTGAGAGGCCCGCGCACCGCAATGAAGAGTGGCCCCCGCTTGCCACAACTAGAGAAAGCCCTCGCACAGAAACGAAGACCCAACACAGCCAAAAATAAATAAATTAAATAAAAAATTAAAAAAAAAATGTACACAATGTCCTATAGTACACACTTTGCCATCGATGCATTTTTACGTAACGTCGTGTCTCCTCTGTTATATGTACCTTTGCTTCTAGATGAACGATTGCAATGCAGTAGTGAAAATCTACCAGGATGAATGTGAGGCAAATGTCATGGCTTGAAATACTGGGATGGAAGACATGTAATATTTATCTCCAAGTCACTGTGTTCAGAGTGGACATTTTCTAAATCTGAGGGTGAGCATTTGAGGATTATAAGTGAACAGGAAGCACCCACTGCAAAGATCAAGTTAAGAAAGTCATCTGTACACGTGTACATGCCCTGGGGGCTGTAGGAGGAGATCGGGGGCTTCAGTTGAGGACTGAAAAGCCTTGCTGGACTCTTTGCTCATCAGGAACGCCTGCCTTTCACATCCAGTTGGGGTGTTCCATTCTAAGAGGCTCTTGATAAGTTACAGTGTCCCCAGGGGTGACTGGATGGTGAGAGGCTGTGCACTGTATCATCAGTAAGTGTGTTCCAAGGGCTAATGCGTTTTCTTTGTCCTGAAGAAAAGCAGATAACTGTGGTCTTCGTAGGACTTTGTCAGAAATGTTCTGAGCTGCCTCCAAGGCTAGAGTGCCGGGATCCAGGACTACTGGAAGGAAGAGACAAGAAGGAGGGTTCGGATGAGAGCTTTGCAGCAACAGAACTGGACACCTCATGAGGGAAGGCGGGCAGAGGGAGGGCCACGTTCCCAGGGATGCTGAGTAGAAGTTGGGCAACGAGCTGGTGGAGATGCAGAGGAGAACCCAGGGCGGGGCTGACCCCTGGGGCCCCAAGAGGGTAAAATCGAGTGTGACAAGGACGTGGGAAGTGGGGGGGGGGTCCCATCATTCCCTGCCAGAGAGGAGCTCACCCCCAACAGGGAAAGGCCAGGCTAAGTGGTCCTCTATCAGCGGGGGACCGTGAGCCAGGGGAAGTGTCTGGGGCACAGTCTCATCTGCATGATGGCGTTCCCGCTCCCCTAACCCCCCCCAGCCCCCTGCAGGTCCCCAGGCCCTGCTCCCTCAAGGCCCCCCTCCCAGACCAGGCCGTGAGGCATGAGGGACCCCTGACAGTCCCAGACTGGAGGTGTCAGGCCACAGGGGAGGCTTGGGCTGGGTGTGCCCACATTGCCCACCCTTTCCCCAGGTAGATGTTTGTCAAGAACATTCCAGAAAACGGGGTCTTTTCCAGCAATGCTGAGCCCCTGCAGAGGTGAGAAAATACCACACCTCCCACGTAACCGGACAACGCTGACTTCCCCTTACTCGCTTTGGGAAGAAAGGTGCTCAGTTACAGGTCTGACGTGTAATGACCTTGAAGTAGAAATGACGGGATTGGAGACATGGCACAGGGGTGCGAGAAGACAGGGCACCAGGACAGTGGGAGTTTGTATGAGCTCTTCCACTAACTGGAAGAGCCATCTTGAACAAGTCAGTCCCAGAATTATAAAAATCTAGAAGGTTCAGCTCAGAAAATCATCCAGGTCTTAAATTTTCTGTTTATGTATTTGCTCTGTATTTATACTGTGCTTTGAATCATAGAAGCTAAGGGTTGGGAGAATCTAATCGTGAAATGTTGTACCTGCTATGCTGTGAAAACCTTTCTACAGTAAGGGTAAGAAGCAACATTTAGACACTTTTAATTTTCTATTAAAATCTGTGTGGCCAGGATGGGTGAGTTAAAGGAATTCATTTGTTAAATGAGGCAAGTGGCCCTGGGAGGGTGTTTTCTCTTTCCTCCATATTCCACAAACTCCACAAAGTCTAGAAAATTGTTATTTGGAATAGACTTAAAAGTTTGGTTTTTACATTACATTATTTCAGGTCCATCACATTTTGTCTGCAACTTATTCTAATTTTCTTTCACTATTTCAATCATCCACTTACAAAACCGGATATGGCCATGACATAAAGAGGTTCAGCGTTTATATAAAATGTGTGTTGCTGGGTAATCAATGCATACTCTAGAATGCTGTTACATTTTTAATAGAACTTTTGTTTTAGTTGAGTCTTTAAGCTGATTAGTGAGGATGGTGGGATTTTAATTGGGGTCCTCATTTTCTTTTGGTCTTTGGAAGACATCGCTTTTTTTTCCATCCCACATAGCTAATCAGTCATGAAAATCTTCCCAGGACGAGTTTTGTTCTTCCTTTATTCAGAGAGAGAATTCTCCAGTTCTGGTCGAGGCAGGTTAGCGTTCCGTACAAAAGATATCTTAATGATGTCAAAATAACGTATGCATTTCTCACCTTTGGACCGGAGAAAACGGAAGAAGATCTTTTTTTTTTTTTTAATAGCCAATCTTTGCAAAGTATTCAGCCCTAACTTCATTATAAGCTGGACTCGTCCAAACCCTTACAAGTGTGGGTGCCTTTGACAGACCCTCCTGCCTGGGCCTCAGAGTGGCGGTGCGAATGGGGCTCTCCACCACAGCAGGAATGCATTTATGATCATGCATTGCTTAAGTCTGTTTTTATTTCTCGTTTTATGGAAAATGCAGCGGTAATCCCTTTAGAATTCCCCACAGCTTAAATCTCAGAGACCGTTCACGGCCGCCTCTTAATGTCTCAAGGGTCCTTCAAGTCACATAAGCCCCATATTCAACAGGTAAAGCCCACTTTGTTCTATAGACATGGCTGGAAATAATGTGAAATTAAAGATTTAATCTTCTGGGGGCAACTCAGCCTTTCCGTAGTCCGTCACAAAGAAACTAAAAAGTCCAGCACCTTTTCAGTGAGGAGAAAAGTCTTTGATTGGCAGGGCCTGCGGCATTGATCCCCAAAACTATGTTGCTAAAAATTTTATTAATACAATTAGGCAGAGAGGCTGCTGCAGTCTTAAATGTTGGGGGAGATTTCATTTCACGTTGAAATTTGCTTCTATTATTAACCTAATTGATGGGATTTATGTGCAGGGCAGAGGGGGAAAAAAAGGAATCAAGCTCTGGTGACAAATTAAGTACCTTTTTTTTTTTGCTCAAGGAAAGCTCACTCAACTCCACCAACACAAATTAGAAGGGGCAGTCGAAGCAACACTGATATGAGAGGAAGGAATTAGATGAGCAGAGATCGCACTGGCCTGAATGTGCTCTTTGTGAGTTCCATCACCGTGCACTGTCAGACTGTTGAGTGGAATACTCTCTAGCCAGTCTAGAATAGGAATTAGTTTTCCATACTGAGTTTTCATTTTGGAAACGTAATGGAAAAACATCAAGAAATATGTGCTACTTAGTTTCTGGAACGCTGTCTGACACCCTCACTCTTTAGCATTTGATCCAAACGTCCTGACAGCGAGCCCAGGGCCTGCCTGGGTTGCACAGTCCCTTGGTTCCTGTGCGTGGCCTGTCTTGCACTGTTTCTTGCAGGGAGCAGGTCTGCCTCTGTGCTGTCCTTAGGGATTCCCAGGAATAAACCTTTCTCTTTCTTTTTACAGAAAAATCAGAGAGCCCTGGGTAGGTTGAGGTAGAGACTTCTGATGAGGTAGAGGAATTTTCAGGGGCAGAGACCATCTGGGGTCCCCCGAGGCCGGGCAGCCAGGCTGAGGACGCGTGAACATCCAGCACCGGCAGAGCTGGCCCAGGATTCAGGCCATCAGAACCCAGAAACCCTCAGCCATCTGCAAGGTCACATGCCTGGGGAGGCCTGTTTATGTGAGGACCCAGAGACAACGACCACACGGCAGCAAGAGCACTTCAAAAACAGCACAAGTTAACTGAAAACCTGAAGTAATTTGAGCAGATCTCTAATGATTAAAAAATAAGGATTTACTATTGCAAAAATAATGAGTAGAAGAAAATGGAGAAAAAGCAGAGCATCTAGATTAGATTCTTTAAAAAACAACAAAAAAGGTGAGAGATTTTACAAAAATTCAGCTTGCTTTCCCTGGTGTCCCAACATGTCCAGATCCCTGGGCCTGGGAACCCCTGAGACGGTGCCCCTGTGGTCACAACCGAAACAGCTCTGTTGAGCAGACCCTGCCCTGGGGAGAGCGGGAGGTGCTGGGATCGTTAGAGACCTCCCTCGTCTGGACCCTGAAATCACGAGAATTTGGCACAAGTTCATGGAAAGCTTCAGATGCAAGTATTTTTACTCTGAACGCCTGCAGTGATGCTCTAGTCCACGGAGATCGGCCACAGTGGTTTGATCTGGGGGCTCCGTCCCCTTCTCTGGGCTCTAAGTGACATGTACTACTCAGAAACGACTTACATGATGGTGTTCGGATTTAAATCCTGAATGCTAAATCCAAACAAGGGTCTACACAGCCACAGGCCCTTTACAGAGCAGTGGCTTCGAGACAGGCTGGGACCTGGGACCTGGGACCTGGGGCCCTTTGCCTGTAGAGCCTGCACCTGGACACACGTCTCCTCAGGCTACAAGATACAAAGAAATTATAAGGGATTTTTTTAAATGGAATATTACTCAGCCATAAAAAGGAACGAAATTGGGTCCTCTGTAGAGATGTGGATGGACCTAGAGACTGTCATACAGAGTGAAGTAAGTCAGAAAGAGAAAAGCAAATATCATATATTAACTCATATACGTGGAATCTAGAAAAATGGTACAGATGAACCGGTTTGCAAGGCAGAAATAGAGACACAGATGTAGAGAACAAACGTATGGACACCAAGGGGGGAAACTGGGAGTAAGATGAGTTGGGAGATTGGGATTGACATACATACACTAGCATGTATAAAATAGGTAACTAATAAGAACCTGCTGTATAGCACAGGGAACTCCACTTCGCTGTACGGCAGAAACTAACACAACATTGTGAAACAACTATACCCCAATAAAAAAAAAATAAAGTTCTAAAAAAAAAAAAAGAAACTATAAGGGACTAAAAATAAGTGCATGAATTGTGCAGCTGGGGCAAATTACGGACAGTGAGATACAAAGAGACCGAAAAAACCAACTGCCACTTCTGAAGAGCCGGGAGCAAAAGCAGGGTACTGAGCGCGGCCCCCCACTCGACACCTCCAAAGGAGTGGGCAGACCACCTACGCCACCCCTCAGGCCCGACCCCTGGACACACCCCTACCCTCATCCCATATAAGGAACAAGCTCGCCCCCCCTCAGGGAGCGAGTGAACAAGGGAACCTGTTGCTTGTTTTCTCTCCCCCCACCGCAGCAGGGGCCCCAGTAAAGCCGGGCCTGAATTTCTTGTCTGGCCTCTGATCAGTTTCTATTGATTAAGGAACGAAGAACCCTGGTCGGTAACAGCCTCACATGCACTGGATGCTGGTACCGCCAACCGGTTACCAAGCACAGCGAGGGACACAGTCCATCTCAGCAAACGTGTACTGATGGCCATTTCAGTCAACTGCTTCGTAACAAACCACATCCCGAACGCCAAACACAGAGACACAATAAACCTCAAGGAGGACCTTACCTTTGGCGGTCCAGCCCGAAGCCGGCGCTCCCTCCCTGCTCCCCCGGGAGGCCCGCCCCACCCACAGGAACAGCTTGGGGCTTGTGTTAGCTTCCCAGGGCTGCCATAACACAGCACCGCGAGCTGAGTGGTTGAAAGCAGCAGAAATTCACTCTCTCGCAGTTCTGGAAGCTAGAAGTAGGAGATCAAGGTGTCAGCCAGCCGTGCTCTGTCCTCCAGCTTCTGGTGGGCCCTGGAGAGCCCTGGAGTTCCTGCGTTTGCATCTGCATCACTCCAGTCTCTGCCTCTTTTGTCACTTGGTCATCTTCCCTCTATGCGTCTGTATCTCTCCTCTTCTTATAAGGACACCAGTCAAATTGGGTTAAGGGTCCACCTGACTCCTGTACGACCCCATCATAACTTACATCTTAGCTATATCTACAAAATGCGATTTCCAAATAAAGTCACATGCTCAGGTGCCAGGGGTTAGCACTCAACCCTGTGTCTTTGGGGACCCCATGCCACCATGCACAGTGGCCTTGGGACGGGGGGACGGCACACAAGGCCGCAGCCCACAGGAAGGAACATTGCAAGGGCAGAAAAGCAGCCACTGCTCAGAGGCCAGGCCCAGAGAGGGCCCAGCACTGCTTCCACCACCAGCCAGGCCACATCCCAGGGAGACAGACCTCTCATGGGCAGGGGAGGGGCAAAGGACGTGCTCCCATTTCTAATCTCCACCATCTCCTACTGCAGGGCAGGCACTGGAGATACAAATATCAAAAAGTCTCAACCACTGACTCAGAGGACTCCCAGTGTCTGGTTAAGTGGATGCTCTCCAGCCCTCTGTGTCCAGCTACTTCAATTTGAGCATCTTAATGACCAATAAATGATGGATCCCACCATGCTTTTCATTTTCAAAATGTGTTAGAATTGTGTTGATACAACCTCAGTAATTCAATAAATGCCAGGTGGGGGGAATAGCACAGAAGACCAGGCCTCTCTCCTTGAGAAGCTTAAACAACACAAAGGGATGGGGTCCAGCACATGTGAATACCTCTTCAGCAAACACCATCAGACGGTCTGCTGGGGACGCCAGGGATACAGAAGAAATCAGTGATGTCTGTCAGCCTCACGCAGTCCACCACGTTATCGGCATGACAATCAAAAGCATTACAAAGCCAACTTACAATAAAATCCATAGTAAAGTGCCAAACTGACAAAGTAAGACGCCAAAATATGTAATCCAGACCATAAGTATTCCAGCCAGTCAGTGACGCAAGCACACGTGCGTGAAAATGACGGTAGTCAACAGAACACACACCGTGCCTGTCAGTGCTGAGAGCATGTTGAATCCTCCCACATCTCATTCTGGCTGGAAATGT
This sequence comes from Leucopleurus acutus, assembly GCF_964270905.1. Lineage (NCBI taxonomy): Eukaryota > Metazoa > Chordata > Mammalia > Artiodactyla > Delphinidae > Leucopleurus > Leucopleurus acutus. The sequence goes on along the minus strand of NC_139144.1, from coordinate 106,764,123 downwards.
GGAAGCGCCATAGAAATAATCACAAATAATCCCTTGTGTCTGTAATACACAAAATACAAAACAACCGTTGAAAATGAAAAAATTGCCTTAACCAACTACAATATCTCATTTATGAAGCATCATCAGAAAATGAAGTTTACGATATAAGTGAATTATCCAGGCACCAAAGTTTACCCAATTTACAAAGAGGAGGGGGTGCAGTGGGAGGGAGTTGCATCGATTGGGCACATCAGACTTGGGGGTACCAGAGTAATTTCCTCAGTGGTTTCTGGAAAAAAATGAGATGCTGAAACTCAGCATCTTATTCTTTGCTCACAACCTTCTCCCAAAAGATTTATTACCGATATAGAGCAGTAACAAATGAGAATGAGAATTTTTCATCATTTGGCTAAACAAAAGCTATCCCTGTGGTAAACTGGCTTCTCTCTCTCTCAGAAAAATAAGAATGGAAGGGAACTTCCTCAAATTGGTAAAGCACATCTACAAAAACCTTACAGCTTTTATTGTACTTAGTGATAAAAGATTAAATGCTTTCTTTCTAAGATTCTGAGCAAAGCAAGGATGTCCGCTCTCACCAACTTTATTCCAACACAGTGCTGGAAGTTGTAGCCACTGCAATAAGGCAAGAGAAGGAAATAAAAGGCATACAATAGGGCTTCCCTGGTGGCACAGTTGTTGAGAGTCCGCCTGCCGATGCAGGGACACGGGTTCGTGCCCCGGTCTGGGAAGATCCCACGTGCCGCGGAGCGGGTGGGCCCGTGAGACATGGCCGCTGAGCCTGCGCATCCAGAGCCTGTGCTCTGCAACGGGAGAGGCCACAACAGTGATAGGCCTGCGTACAGCAAGAAAAAAAAAAAAAAAAAAGGCATACAATATTTGTACTCCCATGTTCATAGCATTGTTATTCACAATAGCTAACATATGGAAGCAATCCAAGTAAAATGTTATATGATCATACAATGGTATAGTATTCAGCCTTAAAAAGGTGGGAAATTCTGACATCTGCTACAACACGGATAAAACTTGAAGACATTATGCTCAGTGAAATGAGTAAGTCACAAAAGGACAAATACTGCATGTTTCTACTTATATGAAGCAGGTATTTAGAGCAGTCAAAATCATAGAGACAGAAGTAGAATTGTGATTGTTAGGGCCTGGGGAGGGGGAGTGGGGGGTTATTGTTTAATGGGTATAGGGTTTCAGTTTTACAAGATTAAATGTTATGAAGATGCATGTATTTTAATTAAAAATGGTTAAGATGGTAAATTTTATGTTATGACATTTTATGTCATTTTACTTCAGTTAAAAAAATTTTAAGGCATACTGATTGGAAAGGAAAAAATAAGACTGCACCTATTTAGAGATGATATGATTATATACATATGAAATCCAAGGTATCTCAAACAGCTCCTAGAACTAATAAGTGTGTTCAGAAAGTTCACAGCATACAAGATAAGCATTCAAAATCAGTTGTATTTGTACATACTAGCAATGAATACATGAACACCAATATTAAAAATTCCGTGCCGAAGATGGCAGTGTGGGAAGATGCCGAGTTAGCATCTCCCCACAGCTAGGGCAACTGCTGGCCACTGATGGGGGACCCTGAAGCCCAAGGAGATGGGAGACACTTCCAAGTGAACTGCCGGGCATCGGGTGAAACTCCTGTGGTGGGAGCTCCGAGTCTGAACCACTGGACTAACAGAGAACCTCAGACCCCAGGGAATATTCATCGGAGTGAGGGCTCATAGAGGTTCTCATCTCAGCACCAAGACCCAGCTCTACCCAACAGCCTACAAACTCCAGTGTTGGAAGCCTCAGGCCAAACAACCAGTAAGACAGGAACAAAATCCCACTCATAAAAAAATTTTTTAAATGAGATAGCAAAAAAATATGTCACAGATGAAGGAGCAAGGTAAAAACCTACAAGACCAAATAAATGAAGAGGAAATAGGCAGTCTACCTGAAAAAGAATTCAGAGTAATGCTAGTAAAGATGATCCAGACTCTCGGAAATAGAATGGAGCCATGGATTGAGAAAATACAAGAAATATTTAACAAAGATCTAGAAGAACTAAAGAACAAACAAACAGAGATGAACAACACAATAACTGAAATGAAAAAATACACTAGAAGGAATCAATAACAGAATAACTAAGGCAGAAGAATGAATAAGTGAGCTGGAAGACAAGATGGTGGAAATAACTGCTAAGGAGCAGAATAAAGAAAAAAGACTGAAAAGAACTGAGGACAGTCTCAGAGAGCTCTGGGACAACACTAAACACACCAACATTCAAATTATAGGGGTCCCAGAAGAAGAAGAGAAAAAGAAAGGGTCTGAGAAAATATTTGAAGAGATTATAGTCAAAAACTTCCCTAACATGGGAAAGGAAATAGTCACTCAAGTCCAGGAAGCACAGAGAGTCCCATACAGGATAAACCCTAGGAAAAACACACCAAGACACATATTAATCAAACTAACAAAATTAAATTCAAAGAAAAAATATTAAAAGCAACAAGGGAAAAAGAAAAAATAACATACAAAGGAATCCCCATAAGGTTATCAGCTGATTTTGCAGCAGAAACTCTGCAGGCCAGAAGGGAGTGGCAGGATATTCTTAAAGTGATGAAAGAGAAAAACCTACAACCAAGATTACTCTAACCAGCAAGGATCTCATTCAGATTCGATGGAGAAATCAAAAGCTTTTCAGACAAGCAAAAGCTAAGAGAATTCAGCACCACCAAACCAGCTTTACAACAAATGCTAAAGAAATTTCTCTAGGTGGGAAACACAAGAGAAGAAAAAGACCCACAAAAACAAACTCAAAATAATTTAAAAAATGGTAATAGGAACTTACATATCGATAATAACCTTGAATATAAATGGATTAAATGCCCCAACCAAAAGACCCAGACTGGCTGAATGGATACAAAAACAAGACCCATATATATGCTGTTTACAAGAGACCCACTTCAGACCTAGGGACACATACAGACTGAAAGTGAGGGGATGGAAGAAGATATTCCATAAAAGTGGAAATCAAAATAAAGCTGGAGTAGCAATACTCATATCAGATAAAATAGACTTTAAAATAAAGACTGGTACAAGAGATAAGGAGGGACACGACATAATGATCAAAGGATCAATCCAAGAAGAAGATATAACAATTATAAATGTTTATGCACCCGAATAGGAGCACCTCAATACGTAAGGCAAATGCTAACAACCATGAAAGGAGAGATCAACAGTAACACAATAATAGTAGGGGACTTTAACACCCCACTTACACCAATGGACAGATCATCCAAACAGAAAATAAATAAGGAAACACAAGCTTTAAATGGCACAATAGATCAGATAGATTTAACTGATATTTATAGAACATTCCAACCAAAAGTGGCAGAATACACTTTCTTCTCAAGTGCACATGGAACTTTCTCCAGGATAGATTACATCTTGGGTCACAAATCAAGCCTTGGAAAATTTAAGAAAATTGAAATCATATCAAGCATCTTTTCTGACCACAATGCTATGAGATTGGAAATCAATTACAGGAAAAATACTGTAAAAAACACATATACCTGGAGGCTAAACAGTGCACTACTAAATAACCAAGAGATCACTGAAGAAATAAAAGAAGAAATTTAAAAATACGTAGAAACAAATGACACTGAAAACACCATGTTTTCACCATGGTGAAAACACCCAAAACATATGGGACTCAGCAAAAGCAGTTCGAAGAGGAAATTCAATCTCACCTCAAGAAACAAGAAAATCTCAAATAAACAATCTAACCCTATACTTAAAATAACTAGAGAAAGAAGAACAAAGAAAACCCAAAGTCAGTAGAAGGAAAGAAATCATAAAAATCAGAGCAGAAATAAATGAAATAGAAATGAAGAAAACAATAGCAAAGATCAATAAAACTAAAAGCTGGCTCTTTGAGAAGATAAACAAAATTGATAAACCCTCAGCAGATTCATCAAGAAAAAAAGTGAGAGGACACAAATCAATAAAATTAGAAATGAAAAAGGAGAAATCACAACTGACACTGCAGAAATACAAAGGATTATAAGAGACTATTACTAACAACTATATGCCAATAAAATGAACAACCACAAAGAAATGGACAAAGTCTTGGAAAGGTACAATTTTCCAAGACTGAACCAGGAAGAATTAGAAAATATAAACAGACCTATCACAAGCAATGAAATTGAAACTGTAATTAAAAATCTTCCAGCAAACAAAAGTCCAGGACCAGAAGGTGAATGGTGAATTTTATCAAACACTTAGAGAAGAGCTAACACTAATCCTTCTCAAACTCTTCCAAAAATTGCAGAGGGAGAAACACTCCCAAATTCATTCTACGAAGCCACCATCACCCTGATACCAAAACCAGAAAAAGGTATCACAAAAAAAGAAAATTACAGACCAATATCACTGATGAACATAGGTGCAGAAATCCTGAACAAAATACTAGCAAACAGAATCCAGAAGCACATTAAAAGGATCATACACCATGATCAAGTGGGATTTATCCCAGGGATGCAAGGATTCTTCAATATATGCAATTCAATCAATGTGATACACCACATTAACAAATTAAGGAATGAAAACCATATGATCATCTCAATAGATGCAGAAGAAGATTTTGACAAAATCCAACACCCATTTATGATAAAAACTCTCCAGAAAATGGGCATAGAGGGAACCTACCTCAATATAATAAAGGCCATATATGACAAACCCACAGCAAGCATCATACTCAATGGTGAAAAACTGAAAGCATTTCTACTACAATCAGGAACAAGACAAGGATGTCTACTCTTGCCACCCTTATTCAACATAGTTTTGGAAGTCTTAGCCAAGGCAATCAGAGAAGAAAAAGAAATAAAAGGAATCTAAATTGGAAAAGAAGAAGTAAAACCCTCACTGTTTGCCGATGACTTGATAATATACATAGAAAATCCTAAAGATCCCACCAGAAAACTACTAGAACTAATCAATGAGTTTGGTAAGGTTGCAGGATACAAAATTAATGCACAGAAATCTCTGGTATTCCTATACACCAACAACGAAAAATCAGAAAGAGAAATCAAGGAAACACTCCCATTTACCATTGCAACAAAAAGAATAAAATACCTGGGAATAAACCTGCCTAAGGAAGTGAAAGACTTGTGCTCAGAAAACTATAAAACACTAATGAAAGAAATCAAAGATGAGGTAAACAGATGGAGAAATATACCATGTTCTTGGATTGGAAGAATCAATATTGTGAAAATGACTATACTACCCATAGCAGTCTACAGATTCAGTGCAGTCCCTTTCAAACTACAAATGACATTTTTCACAGAATTAGAACAAAAAAGTTTACAATTCATATGGAAACACCAAAGACCCTAATAGCCAAAGCAATCTTGAGAAAGAAAAACAGAGTTGGAGGAATCAGCCTCCCCAACTTTAAACTATACCACAAAGCTACAGTAATCAAGACAGTATAGTACTGGCACAAAAACAGAAATATAGATCAATGGTACAGGATAGAATGCCCAGAGATAAACCCACGCACATATGGGCACCTACTTTATGACAAAGGAGGAAAGAACATACAATGAAGAAAAGACAGCCTCTTCAATAAGTGGTGCTGGGGAAACTGGACAGCTACATGTAAAAGAATTAAATTAGAACACTACCTAACACTATGCACAAAAATAAACTCCAAATGGATTAAAGACTTAAATGTAAGACCAGACACTATAAAACTCTTAAAGGAAAACATAGGAAAAACACTCTTTGACATAAACAACAGCAAGATCTTTTTTGATCCACTTCCTAGAGTAATGGAAATAAAAACTAAAATAAACAGAGGGACATAATTAAACTGAAAAGCTTTTGCACAGCAAAAGAAACCATAAACAAGACAAAAAGGCAACCCTCAGAATGGAAGAAAATATTTGCAAATGAAACAACAGACAAATATTAATCTCCAAAATATTCAAACAGTTCATGGAACTCAATATCAAAAAAACAAACAACCCAGTTAAAAAATGGGCGGAAGACCTGAATAGACATTTCACCAAAGAAGACATATAGATGGCCAAGAGGCACATGAAAAGATGCTCAACATTACTAATTATTAGAGAAATGCAAATCAAAACTACAATGAGGTATCACCTCACACTGGTCAGAATGGCCATTATCAAAAAATCTAGAAACAATAAATGCTGGAAAGGGTGTGGTGAAAAGGGAACCCTCCTGCACTGTTGGTGGGAATGTAAGTTGATACAACCACTATGGAAAACAGTATGGAGGTTCCTTAAAAAACTAAAAATAGAACTACCATATGACCCAGCAATCCCACTATTGGGCATATACCCTGAGAAAACCATAATTCAAAAAGAGACATGCACCACAGTGTTCACTGCAACACTATTTACAATAGCCAGGACATGGAAGCAACCTAAGTGTCCATCAACAGATGAATGGGTAAAGAAGATGTGGCACATATATACAATGCAATATTACTCAACCATAAAAAGAAACGAAATTGAGTTATTTGTAGTGAGGTGGATGGACCTAGAGTCTGTCATACAGAGTGAAGTAAGTCAGAAAGAGAAAAACAAATACTGTACGCTAACACATATATATGGAATCTTTAAAAAAATGGTACTGATGAACCTAGTTGCAAGGCAGGAATAAAGATGTAGACATAGAGAATGGACTTGAGGACACAGGGTGGGAGGGGGAAGCTGGGGCGAAGTAAGAGTAGCATCGACATATATACACTACTGAATGTAAAATAATTAGCTAGTGGGAAGCAGCAGCATAGCACAGGGAGATCAGTTCGGTGCTTTGCAATGACCTAGAAGGGTTAGAAAGGGAGGATGGGAGGGAGGCTCAAGAGGGAGGGGATATGGGGACACGTGTATGCATATGGGTGATTCTCTTTGTTGTGCAACAGAAACTAACACAGCATTGTGAAGCAATTATACTCCAATAAAGATCTATTTAAAAAGAAAAAGCAGTATGGTACTGGCATAATTATAGACATATAGATCAATGGAATGGAATTGAGTTTCCAGAAATAAACTCATGCATTTATGGCCAATTGAAAAAAAAAATACAGTGCCACTTACAATTGCTCAAAAAATGAAATTCTTAGGAGGAAATCTAACAATACATGCACAGGACTTGTATGCTGAAAGGCATATCATGTTCATGGATTGGAAGACTCAACATAGTGAAGATGTCAACTTTCCCCAAGTTGATATAAGGTTTTGAACAATTCCTATCAAAATCACAGCAAGATTTTTTGTAGATACAGCAAGATTATTCTAAAATTTACATAAATATGCAAATGAACTGAAATAGCTAAGACATTTTTGAAAAAGAAGACTAAAGCGGAAAGAGTCAGTCTACTGATTTCAAGCCTTATTATATAGCTATAACATAAGCTATACAACTGTGTGGTGTTGGCACAGAGACAAACATATAGATCAATGGGACAGAAGAGAGAACCCAGGAATAGACCCACATAAGTATGCCCAACTGATTTTTGACAAAGGTGTAAAAGCAATTGAATTGAGGAAGGATGGCCTTTTCTACAAATAGTGCTAGAGCAGTTGGTTGTCCATGGGCAAAAAAAAAAAAAAAAAAAAATCAACTTAATTCTCATACTTTGCACAAAAATGAATCATGGGGTTTGATGAAAACTATAAAACTATAAAACTTTAGAGAAAAGTGGAAAAGATCTTCAGGATCTAGGCCAGGGCAGGATATTCTTAGACTTAACACCAAAAGCATAATCCGTAAAACCAAAAATTGGTAGATGGGACTTCATGTAAATGAAGACTTTTTGCTCTGCGGAAGAGTCCGTCAAGGGGATGGAAAGACAAGCTACAGAAAAGCAGAAAATAGTTGCAAACCACCCCTCTGACAAAGGACTGGTATCTAGTATACACTCCTGAGGATGTGTTGTACAGCATGGTGGCTACAGTTAACAACACTGGACCGTATATCTGAAAGTTGCTAAGAGAGAAGATCTTAAAAGTTCTCATAAGACAAAAAATTATGTAACTATGTAAGGTGACAGATCTTATCTAGAGTTATTGTAGCGATCATTCTATAATACATACTAATATTGAATCATTATGTTGTACATCTGAAACTAATATAATATGTCAATTATATCTCAATTTTAAAAGTGAAAAAAAAAAGTAGAATATATAAAAGACTGTCAAAACCCAACAGAAAAAAAAAAACCCTAAACTAAACTGAACAAAAACCAAACAAACCAGCAAAGGCACATTTCACTAAAGAGGACATACAGTTGGCAAATAGGCCCAGGAAAAAATGTTCAACATATCAGCCATTAGGAAAATATAAATTACAACCACAATGAGATACCACTACACATCTATCAGAATGGCTAAAATAAAAAATAGTGACAACACCAAATGTTGGCAAGCATGTGCAGAACTGATGAAATCACACAAAAACCTGTGCACAAATGTTTCTAGCAGCTTTATTCATAATAATTTCAAACTGGAAACACCTCTGTGTCCTTCAGCAGATGAATGGTTAAACAAATGATGGTCCTTCCACACCACGGAAACTCCTAGTAACAAAAGAAACCATTGATGCGTACAAAAACCTGAATGACCCTGCAGAGAATTATGCTAAGTAAAAAAGTCAATCCCAGAAGGTAATACTGTATGATCTTGTATATACGACCTTCTCGAAGTGACAAAATTATAGAGATGGAGACTAGATTAGTGGTTGCCAGGGGTTAAGAAAAAGGTGGGGTTGGAGGAAAACGGGCTTGGCTGTAAAGGGCAATGCAAAGATTCCTGTTGGGATGTCAATGTTCTGAACTTGACTGTGTTTTGCCAACAGCCTGGCTGTGACATTGCACCTTAGTTGTACCATTGGCGCCATTGGGGGAACTGGGTGAAGGGTACACAGGATCTCTCTGTCTTATTTCTGCCTGTGCATCTACAATTATCTCAAACAAGAAGTTTGATTAAAACAAAGGCTTTGTAGCACAGTGATGGAACATGGGTCCAAAGTTCTTGAGGTTCAGAAGTTGGCAGAGGTGACTTCTGTTGGGCTCATAGGGTAATAGGTTAAGTTCCCCCACAGCAATGTCATGCACTATGCTGGGCTGTGGTTTACAGGCAGCCACAGGCCTGGAGACAGGCAAATACAGACACCAATGTGGACCAGAACCTGAGACAAGCCACCTGAGTCCCAGTAACCAGTTCTGTGATAGCTAGTCCCAAGGTCACCTCATGGCAGGAGCTCGAGCCACCATGATGTGAGCTGGGCTGGACTAGGAACCTAGGAGTCTGGGTGGGAGCAATGGAAAAGCCACAGACAGACAGACCGAAGGGAGTGCCGAGGCAAAAGAAGAGACTGGGCAGGAGAGGGAGTATCCCACTCAAGACGAGCCTGGGAACAAAACGACCATACCTGGAGAAGACTAATGGAAAAACAGCAAACGCAGTCAACCATCGTAGCATGAATTCACTCCAGAGGAAAGGAAAATAACAGGACAATCTCAAAAAGACTTTGAGATACATGAAGCCATAAGAGCCTGAAATTAAATAACAGGTGAATACAGGAACAAATCATGGATATTAACAATACAGTCATTAAAAACAATAAACTCTGTAAGTGGAATGTGCTCTAGACTAGGCACAAAGAGAATAGTGGACTTAAGTTCTTCCATTAGAACTCAAGATTTCATCCAGAGCACAGAACAGAGAGCTACAAAATAAGGCACATGAAAGGCAGGAACAGCATGTAGCATTAGAATTGTCAACGCAGGTCAGATAGGAATTCCCAGAGAGAAGAATAAATGGGGGAGAAGCAGTATTTGAGGAGAAAATGGTAGGAAATTTTCCAGACTTGCAAAAGACATTAGCTTCCACATGGAAAATGCCCTCAGAAAACAAGGAAGCTTAAATAAAAATAAGTTCACATTGAAAGGTATCATAATGAAACTATAAAATAGCAATAATAAGAATTAACATCGTATACATGATAGGCAATATTTCACCTATGTATGTAGGGAAAGCATAGAGAATAAAGAGTATAGCGCCTTAAAAGATGCTAGAGAGAACATAGAGATTATTACCAAATAAAACAATAATTATAACAACAGCAAACGATCGGCAACAAAAGATACCAGAAGACCTTGATGGGTGCCTTCAAAATGCTGAAGTTAACAGCCCTTAGCCTAGAATTCTGTCCTGGAGCATCTGGTGAAGCTGCCTCACTGCAGGTGGACAACTGTAAAGGGGAGGGCAAGCTGCAGGGGGCCCAGTCCCCACACACTCAATTACGGCGCCTCCCTGGCCACTGTCAGCATGTGCCTGATTTGCCCCTGCCACCGACCAGAGCCTGAACCCAGAGCAAGTCTGTGATTGGCTCAAACTAAATTGTTAGGACCAGACCCGTTTGGTGCTTATCCCAGAAAACAGCTATGTTGTAACAGCAGAGTCTCGTTCCTTTGCTCTGCCCCCAGTGCCCTTCTAGCGCCCCTCCCTACAAATGTCTGGTATCCATCCTTTGGGTTTTAGGCACAGAGATGAGTCATCTCAGAGCTGCCCTCAACTCTAGTGGGAATTAGGCAAAGCTTAGGGGCCTTCAATGCAGGAGACGGAAGAGGGCAACTTCTGTTGTTGTGACCACGGAGGTGACGCCTGGTTCTCCCAGAGGCTTTCTGGGATGGCTGTTACTGTGGTCTACACACCTGGAGTGGAGTTAGAGGACAGTGTCTTTGGCAAATTTCCTGTACAATTGTTGCTTTTCTCTGTGTGGATTTTCTAGGCAGTGGTTGGTTTTTCTTCATTTGCTGTCAAAACTTGGACTTGAACACAAATCCAGGAAAGGTTCACGGGAAGTTGTCCTGATTGAGGGATTCAGAAGAGGATACTGAGGATACTAGGATTTTAAAATGCTGGCTACTAACGTTCATCCTTGTCATCCCTGTCCACTAAGTTTCTGATTCAGGATTAGATCAGGCGAGTAGGGGGTGTGGAAAACTCCAAATCCACTCTCAGGGACTATGATTGAAAACTCAGCCCACTGTGAAGGCAGCCACAGCACACGAATGATTTCAGATGCCTTTAGAACGCTGAGTTGCAGAAACTGGAAGAAAGTGTAGTGCTCTGGGGGAGTGGTTAGAAAATGGGCAGAATCCATGGATCCTTGAAGGAGTAAAGATTCTATGTTTAGAATCTAAATCAACCCAAAATAATTAAAAAAATGTGGTACATATATACGATGGAATATTACTCAGCCATTAAAAACAATGAAATAATGCCATTTGCAGCAACATAGATGGACCTGGAGATTATCATACTAAGTGAAGCAAGTCAGACAGAGAAAGACAAATATAAGATATCGCTTATATGCGGAGTCTAAAAAAATGATACAAATGAACTTATTTACAAAATAGAAACAGTCTTAGAGAACGAACTTATGGTTACCAGGGGGAGGGGTGGGAGAGGAGGGATAGACTGGGAGTTTGGGATTGACGTGTACACACTGCTGTATTTAAAATAAAATGCCTTTCCATGAAAAAAAAAAATCAACCTGTAAGAGCCATTGTCATTCTAAGACGCTTAGTCATTCTTAGAACCAGCTTCCCTACGACAAAAAAAACTGACTACATGTTAACAGAAAAACACTGAAAATAACAAAACAGAGGTGCTGTGACTTCATTGTTTTGCGGTGGGAAGGCCACCTGGGTGAGTCTCCTATGACGGCAGGATCAAAACAGGGCGTCTCCTCCTTCAAATCCCAAAATAACATTTTGAACAGGAATCAGCCTTTCAGGCTAGCCACGAATACCTATGTAAACCACAACAGAGCTGAAATATTGTATTTCTACGTTTGTTTTTATATTTATTTCTACATTTGACATGAAGACATTGTAAAGATAAACTATGAATATGAAAAAGTTCTCTATGCCTCCGTGAGCTTGCCTGAGAACTTAACCAGAGCTACTATTTTCCATGAGAACATGTTCTCTAAATTACAAAAACTGACATGCAAATAAACGTTGGGCGCTTAACAGATTTATAATTTAGAGATTTGTGTAACGATTTTGTTCACAAAGTCATGGACGGATGCAAAGAGTAGAAACCATTGGCTCACCTGACAAACGAACAGAAGAACTTGTAATTAACTGTCATCCACAGTAACTGTTGCTTAAGAGTCGCTCTGTTTGGGTTTCGCACACGTTTCTGGTGACAGAGCCGTGAAGGATGATAACCGGGCATTGCTCCATCTTCACGCCTCAAGGGAGTGCAGTGCATGTAGATTCCCCCGACGCTCTGACCCCGATGCCCCTGGGGAAATACTGAGAAAAGATGCTGATCGGAGGTTGTCTCTATCCTCTCTGTAGCGAATCAGGTAAGAGATGGACAAAAGTTCCCTACAGCTTGACTCGGTGTCGAGGAGATCCCCGGAGTCTGGCTTCTCATCCCGCAGGGTTTGCTCAGGCCAGGGCTGCAGGTGAGGAGTCTGACTCATTTCCAGCCCAGGCTGCCTGCTTGCGACCCCAAGCCCAGGGTCATCCGCCCTAAGGAGACAGACGCCCATCCCGGTTTGTGCTGTTTGGCCTGGCTCCTGGTCACACCAGGTGGCAGTCAGTATGCAACCTTCAAGGCCAGGCCTGAGTACAAAATGACGAGAGCCCAGACTTTAGGAATGAGGACAAGAGCAGAGGGACCAGTGTCAGCAATTTACAGCGGGACTTTGCTCTCCCACCTGGGGAGATGGCGCTTTCAGAGACAATGCAAAAGGGAAGGAAATTTATGGAGAAATGTAAAAGCAAAGGCAAACGGGACAGAGCCAGGCAAGGCCACCCCTGTTTGAAGAAGGGTAACATTCTACATAGATGCAGATTTAACTCCTCTCTCTTTTAGATGCCCCACGTCCCCCTCTTGGCCTACTTCCCTTTTTCTCGTTGCCCTTCCTCCTGTCTTCTCCATTCCTCCCACCAGACCTGCCCCCCACCCCCCAAACTCCCCTAGCTCTCATTTCCAGGACCCAACCTGGAGCAAGGTATTTTTATTTCTTAATTCATTCCAAGGTATAGACACCTGCCATGTTACTTTTCCAAAAAATATTTTCATTTCAAAGAGAACACACAAAAGCAAAGGAATGAGTTACTAATGGTGAAATTTAAAGGCTCAATGGTGAACTTTTGGACAGGAAGATGTTCCTTTCCCACCATCCTCATGTTGTTCCAGATGGGTGAAGGTCTAGCTCATGTCCCCGATGAAGCCAGCCTCCCCATGACACACCAGTTTTTGTTTTGTTTTGTTTTGTATCATTTTCAAGCAAAGTTTATTTCAGTTCGTATTATAAACCTATTACATGAAATTGGTTTTGTTTAATTTTTAGTTAAAAATTTTAATTTATACTGGAGTATGGTTGATTTGCAATATTGAGCACACCAGTGTTTGCAGCTTATGTCAAGGTAGAAAGCATCTTCTCCATCTAAGGTACCCTGATCCAGGCAGGGATGTCGAGCCCCTCATGCACCATCATTTTAATCAGCCACTCATCTAATAGTATGGTCTCTCTTCCTCTCTCCGGCAGCAGATTAGCTGAGGGATCCACCAGCTGTGTTAGCTGTAGGAGCGCAGTTACCATGACGCACCCAGGCAGCCAGTTTTACCTTCCTGCCAAGCGGCCGAGGCTCCGTCCCCATCACACACATTGCGCTTCGTGTGCTGCCCTGGGAAGCCCAGGTCCTATCTGCCCCACTCATAGTGACATCACAGTTCAAACGCCTGGCGTTGGATGGTGTACCCTGAGCGAACCTGCCTGGGGTCCTCTCACTGGCTAACACTGGATCCTCTGAAGTACCAAGAGGTCAGCAGCAAAGGCACTTTCATCCTCCTTCTGTGAATGAGGAAAACAGAGCACAGAGGCTGTGACGTGCCCAAGGTCACACATCTCCATGGCACTCTCGTCACGGGTGTTTAAACAAGTGCTCTTCCGTGCCACCGGGCCGAAGCTGCCCACCTCCCACTGGTCTTTTTTGAATTAAAACAATTGCTAGTAGTTTTCTGGTAGCATCTTTAGGATTCTCTATGTATAGTATCATGTCACTGGCAAATAGTGACAGCTTTACTTCTTCTTTTCCAAGTTGGATTCCTTTTATTTCTTTTTCTTCTCTGATTGCCGTGGCTGGGACTCCCAAAACTATGTTGAATGAAAGTGGCAGGAGTGGACAACCTTGTCCTGTTCCTGATCTTAGAGGAAATGCTTTCAGCTTTTCACTGTTCAGAATGACGTTAGCTGTGGGTTTGTCATATGTGGCCTCTATTATGTCGAGGTAGGTTCCCTCTATGCCCACTTTCTGGAGAGGTTTTATCATAAATGGGTGTTGGATTTTGTCAGAAGCTTTTTCCGCATCTATTGAGATGATCATGTGGTTTCTAGTCTCCAATCTGCTGATGTGCTGTAGCACGCTGATCTGTGGACACTGAACAATCCTTGCACCCCTGGGGAAAAAAATACTGTCAAAAAATAATAATTGCTAAGTTGAGGCTCTGGTTATTGGAGATTGGTACTGGAGACAAGATTTCTTGTTGTCAGGGTACAACGGAGTTTTCGCAGTAATAAAGAAACTGACAAGATCCAGTCTGAGAGGGTCCCCAGGATTCCTGCACCCCTCCGTGAACACAAGGCTGGGGGGTGCGGGGTGAGGATGGTGGACAATTTTACGGCCCTGGGATGTTCTAAAAAACCCAGAGTTTCTAGAAATCAGACATTTAAAAAATCCTATGCCACCAAATAGCCCATTGAAAAGAAGACATTCAGCAGAGCCATTGGCTAATGCTTACGTGCTTTCGTCCAAGAAACGATCCCCCCGTGGGACCAGGTTGTAGGTGTCTGGAGGCGAGACAGGCTGCTTCCCCATCAGAGGCCCTTCCTGTTTCTCCAGGGATGGGTGGCGTGCACCTTGGCGTGGCTGGCACCTGGTGGGCTCGGGGTGTCTGGAGCCCTGGCCACAAACCTGCACTGGGGGCCGCAGTGGCCACAGGCCTCGGAATCACACTCCACCCATTCCTGTGGCGTTGAGGTCACGGCTCTTTTTTCCGTCTCCATCCTCTCCCCTGGGGTGGAGGGTGACACCTGCTCTGTGCTCGCTCCCTCGACCCGTTGGACTTGGCTCCTGCACCTGGTGCTGGGACAGCATCTCAACTGCTCAGTGGGCCGTGCTCGTCCGTCTCACTCACTGACACCCTCACGTGTAGCTAATGCGACCTCATCGCCGAGAGCAGGTAAGTGACGGTGGGTCAGGGGGTGGCGAGGAGGTGGCAGAACAGGCCAGCACAGGGGGCTGTTTACAGGCAGCCCATCACTAAGACGAGGAACAGCTCTGCCCAGGTCTAGTGGGTGACTCTGTGTGACATGAGGAAGGTAGGATGCAAAGAAGGACTCCAGAGGGACAGGGAGACGTCAGAGGAGCAGTGGGTGCCCCAGATAGGCCGTGCGTCCTCCAAGGGGAGACTGGCCCACCAGCCAGTTTTGGCCTCCTTGGGCCCAGTGAGGGCATCACTCGGTTCCCCGGGACGTTAAATTACCCACACTTAGGAGTAGATTCCTTCCAGCCGCTTCTCCAAAGGTCACTGTGGACAGAGGGGCCCTCACTTCCAAAATTCTCCAAGACGCTGTAGAGAAACAAGAATTTCTGCACAGCGCTCACATAAAAGAAATTCTTTGGAGAAATGCATGTTAGAGGAGATTCCCGTTTTACTCACCAGTCAGTGAGTATGACAGTGACCTTCTAGATTCACGTCAAGGAAACTCCCCAGCTCAGGAGAAATTATAAAAAGGCAAGAGTAGCCCTTTCTGACAACGTTATCTAAACGAGACTCGGTGACAGACTCCTTCCAGCCGAGGGAGATGCGGTGGACGGGAAGACTTCCTTGTCATCAGCGTCACCAACAAACAGCATTCTGTTACACGGTGTGGTTGCCTGGCGACAGGTGCTGCATGTTTCAAGTATCTTATCTGTCATCTCTGCCCCTACTGTCTGGGCCCTGCTGGGGGTTTGTCTCCACCAGTGACATTTTAGGATGGATAAATTCTAACCAATAAGGCTGCTTGGGTTCAGGCTCCTTAATGCCGGGCAGTGTTTTCCTAAGCACACAGGCACCGAGTCAAGAAATCATCAGTCCCCGTGTTTGCACGTTGACCTGTGCAAAGCCCCAGACCACCTCCGTGGGGGAGGGAGCAGAGGGCTGGAGGGGAAATGCTCCTCTTGTAGCCTCTTCTTCAACTTGCCCCTCTGGTCCTGCAGTCACAGGTCCGTCCTTGCAGGAAGAGTGGCTCAAGATAGAGGTGAGCTCAAACCAGCGGGATTCAGACCTGAATACGCTGTGTGTCCCCTGTGGCCCCGTTTCCCTGTGGGAAGTACCTGGATCTGACCTGGAGCTTTTGGTTGCCATGGTATCAGAGGCCGCCAGTGGAGGGGGTGGAGGTGGGCTCCCCAGCGTGTTTGCCTTTTCTTATAGAAAAAGCTTGGAAATAACTAGATTGTGGAGGGGTGACGGCCAGTGCAGAAGAGAAGCATCGGGGCCCCAGAGAAGGACCAGGGAAAGCTGAGTTGCCCAAACGCCCATCTTGAATTGCTCCTGTGGCCACCTGCCCGTCTCCAAAGAGCCTTGGCATGCTGCCTAGGCTGATGGGTGAAGCCGGGCAGATAGATAAACCAGACCACTGGAGGGCTTCCACTGGGCACGAAGGTTAAAACTGAGAGCTAAGACAGGAGACGGGTCATCCCCCATCCACACCCTTGAACGTTTTATCTGAAGTCCGTACCCTCTGTGACAAGAAGTGTGGCTACCAGTGTAGAGGCTGAGTGATCCTGGGCTTCTGAGAGGAGCCCCCCAATTCAGGAGGAGAAACAGACCGGTGGCAGCGCCTCCTTAAACCCCTGGGGCCCACCTCATGAACGAACACAGGCTCCCTTCAGGAACCATGGGGGTGCTGATGCTTCGGGGTGGTGAGAAGCCAGACTTGGGGCCAGCACATCCCAGGACAGCTTCCCCTCAGGCCCTTCAACGTGAAAACATCCCCCAATTTGTCTGAAGGTTGTTCTGACTCCAGAAAGGAATCGGCGTCTCGTGGAAGCTTGAAATGCACAGTTAGAATCAAATGCTATCTCGGACCACCTCTGACCTCTCTGGTCCATCATGTGTCCCGGGTCCATTCACAGGACGGGTGCACGGCAGGTGCCGGATGTGCACGGGTCAAACGGATGGACGGGCTTGCAGAGCAGGCACCGGGGCCCCCGACCCGCGCTCAGGACCAGCACGGCCTTCATCCGGGGACAGTTTCTACCCTGGGACATGGTCATTCCAGGACCCCGAAGCCTTCTCTTCTGCAGACCCCGTACCTCCAGCATCTGCCCCCTGCGTACCAGATTCTGTCTGTCAAGACTTCGGTTTCATCTGGGGCTCCTTTCTGCACGTGTTCAAGTTCTCTGGACCAAGACGAAATAGAATTTTCTGACTCATAAGAAGCTGATGGAGGGAAAGGCCTCTCTCACAAGCCTTACTCGCCATGGTCCCCTCTCGACCCCTCCAGGAACCCGACTTGTCTCCACGGCTCCATCAGCCCCGCTCACCCCCAACCCATCTCCATCCTCCCCACCTGAGCTGATGCACCAGCCATTCCCAGGTCCAGGGGCTCCGTGTGTTCCCACCTCTCCTGCCCTTACCCAGCCCAAATCCCCTCTTTCGCCTTTTCTAGATTACTGAGCAGAGGATCTAGTCAGGAAAACAAAACCCACTCCCGATTTTAACAGAAAAGTCAAGTAAAGAATTGACTACCGTGGGAGCTGATTGAACAGGACCGGCAGGCTGAAAAGGCAGGAGGGCGGCAGTGGGGTTGCAGGTGCAGGAAGCAGCTCCCGCCGGACAGAGGGGACAGAGGGGACGAGAATCGGGGATTCACGGGGAGGAACTGGCAGAACAGGCTGAGGCCTCCGAGGAGCGGCCCAGCCAGTGCTGAAGACAAAAGACACGAGAGCCAGTGCTGTTGGTTTCTGGGGTGATGCCGACAGGAATAGGAAGCAACGAGCACGGCACACTTCTCCTCCGGCCTGCAGGCTCCCCCTGGTCCCCCTCCCTGGGCTGCTTCTTGCAAGGACCCAGCTGGCCAAGGAGGCTGGCGCTGGCCGTCCTCCTCACATCCCAGGGCCGAGTCTGGAGGTGAAGCAAAGACAAGAGCCTTGGTACCTGGGATGTCTGACTTGCGATGTTTTTCATCATTTTCTTCAGAAACAGGCACTGCGATGCCTACAACCCTTGGAACCCTCCCTTCCAAGTTCAGGCCGAGCTGCAGTGGATACTGCCGGCCCCCTGCCTCGGGCATCCCCCGGCCCCAGGGCGTCCCCCCATCTCACGGACCCCACTCCTCACCTTGTGTTTCCTGAGCTCTCCTTCCAAAACCATCTGCCCGCAGGCCCTTCCTCAGGGCCTGCTCTACCCATTGTCCAGAGGCCCCTTTGCCTGGAGTCCAGCAGTATCACGCACAGATCACACGAGCCAGTGGCCTGCTGTAAGGTTTTCCTGACAGACGCAGTCTCACAGGGCTCTTGAGGGAATTTTCAGGTTGGTGGGTTTGGGGAACTTACTGGCTTGCATTCGTAATTTCAGCCTGTGTAATTATTATTCTGAATCTCACTGCTTCTCTGCTTCTGTCTCCAAGTCACTGCCTCACTGTCGCTCAGATGAGGCCATGTAGCAATTCAGAAAGAAGACGGTCTGTGTGTCACCTCACACGGCCAGGATCTATCTCATCGAGAAACAAAAGATGGGACAAATGAAAAATCTCTGTATGTCCCCTCCCAGCCTTCCTGCCTTGACATTTGTTTATTTCATGTCACCTCTGCCCTGCCTGGCCGACCCCCACCCCCGCTTTAAATGCACCATTATCCACAGGATGTATTTTCACAGCAACTCCAGATCAAGATTCAGGATGTTTTTAATGCAAAGGGCCTGTGTCTACCAACACCTGCTCACAAAAATAATAAAATGCTCAAGCCACCTGAGCCCAGAATAAATTTGAATCTGAGATGACAACTCCTTGACTTTCTTCCACGGAATAGTTTCGCCATCTATGCCCTTTTTCCTCCAAGTAGTGAAAATAGTCGTGAGCTCAAGAAGCAAAAGTCTCATCAGAGATAAAATGAGAAAGACAAATTCATACGATATTGCTTATATGCGGAGTCTAAAAAAGTGGTACAGGGCTTCCCTGGTGGCGCAGTGGTTGAGAGTCCACCTGCCGATACAGGGGACGCGGGTTCGTGCCCCGGTCCGGGAAGATCCCACATGCCGCAGAGCGGCTGGGCCCGTGAGCCATGGCCGCTGAGCCTGCGCGTCCAGAGCCTGTGCTCCGCAACGGGAGAGGCCACAGCAGTGAGAGGCCCGTGTACCGCAAAAAAAAAAAAAAAAAAAAAAAATGGTGCAAATGAACTCTGCAAAACAGAAATAGAGTTACAGATGTTAAAAAAAATGTGGCTATAGGAGACGGGGGGGAAGGGAGGAGGAGGGATAAATTGGGAGATTGGGATTGACATCTACACGCTCCTATATATAAAATAGATAACTAATCGGGATCTACTGTATAGCACTCAGTACTCTGTAATGACCCGTACAGGTGAATGAATGTAAGAAAGAGCAGATATATGTACAGGTATTAACTGATTCACTTCACTGTACAGCAGAAATTACACAACATCATAAATCAACTATACTCCATAAAAATTCTTAAAATAAAATAGAATAAAATAAGAGATAAAGTGGATAAAAGCACCACTTCCTCTTTCACAGTCTGACACTTTCCTGGAGGAACAGGATCCTTCCACACGTTTGCTGCATCTCCGTAAAGAGGCATCGCTCTACAGTGGACTCGAGGAAATGCAGGCCATCGCTGATGTGTTGAGAACTGGTTTTGGACAAGGGAAGTGACGACAACAGTGTGTCTCTTCCCTGAGCTCCATAGATGTGTCTGCAGCAATCAATTGCAGGTCTGGGCACCACATTTGAGGCCGATGTCCACCGAGCCAGGCATCCGGGAACCACGCCGGATAAAGAGTGACGGGAGTGAGCAAGGATGCTTTGACCTGGAGGAACACATGAATGAGCAGAGACCCAGAGGACCAGTCTCAGTGTCGGGGAGGGACGTGTCCACTGTCGCCCAGATCAGAGCTAGGACCAGGGGGAGACAGATCCTGGCTCACGTCAGGAAGAATCTCCAGCAGCTGGAGCTAGAAATGGAATCACAAGATCTCAAGCAGACACTGTCTAGACTGGCCTCTGAATTTCCTACGGATTAGACTCCAGACCACCTCTAGATGTGCCTCTAAAGCCTTCCTGCCTCTGACAATATCTCAGCTGGCTGGGTCCCCCATCCAAATTCAGTCCCTCACCAACCTTATTAGCTGTTGCCTAGTATCTTCCTCCACCTTAAGGGCTTGGAAAGTAATTCTGTATTTATTTTTTTAGTAGTTCAGCTTCAGTGTAATTTTTTTAAAATGCAGCGTTAGAGGACTATCACCATTTTGTATTTTATTTTCATTTCCTTCTATTTTTCAGTGGCTCATCCAAATCTTGAAATCTCAAACATGACTAACAGGCCTAATGGTTTCCCAAAGCTTAGGGTTTATTGAGTTCTATTTTTCTAATATGCTTATAATGGAACCTTATGGAAGATAGTTAGACACAATTAATTTGCTTTAGAATTCAAATATATTTTCGGCTCATGACATAAGCTCTTTCCAAAAAGAATTTGGAGAAGGGGTTCGAGATGGAGGCCTTGTTGAATGTCTTCTAAAAGGTTTGCCTCTCTGTCTCTTGGTAAAAGGAGCTGGTGAGGGGAACTGAAACTTTAAGACATCACTGTAGCTCTGATCCCACCCTATGACGAGACAGGCTAATGGTCTAGGATTAGAGGTTGAAGAAAGAAGATTTAGGTGTTGTGTAGGATGATTTGTAGAATTCTTATATAGAAGAGTTTGCTCCTCTGCCTTTCAGTACTTGACATTTGTCTCTTATTTAGAGCGGGGTACAAGAAAACTGGGGAAACCTGGCTAATTACCTGCTTGGGTTTATTGGTTCTCTGTTAATGGAACTTCCATACAGAAGACACGAGTCTTTATTTTCAAAGACGAAGATAGATGTCAAAATCTGTGTGGATCGAAATAGATAAATTGACAATGACGACCATTCCCGGTTACATATTCGTACAAACTGTCATTAATGTCGTAATATTGGCCACTGTCTGACCGGAATAAACCGTAGTACTGGTCTGCCATGTTTTCTGGTTTCTCTTTGATCTTTTCTTCCTGCAGTAATGACCTTCTGCCCCACGCCCTTCCATTCTGGAAAAGGCCTGATATCAGTCGCTGATATACACGTAATGAGGATAAATCATTCTGTTCCCCACTTTGGAGAATTTGTATATTACGCCTTCAGTCACATTGTGGAAAAGAGGGCTTAGTTGGAGAAATTCGGGCATCGGAGAGCAAAAAGGGAGAGGAATCCGTTTCAGGACGCAAGGATGAATGTGGATGTCCCTGAAGTCGCACTGTCTTTTTGCAAATCTGTTTCAGTGACTTAAGGCCCCCCCAGCGTTCCAATAATATTCTCTATTTTCTGCTGGCTGAGAATCCAATTCCCAACAGCAAGGTCACTTTTTGAAGTTGAGTTTCATCTCTGCTTTGATGAATGGATGTATTTGAATGAACAGAACGTTCTGTCCCACTGCTAAAGATAAAATATATAGATAGCATTTTTAAAGGCTGTAGAGCAGAGACCCTACCAACACAGACATTTAGTTTGCTTTAATCGTGGCTATTTTAATGCATATTGGTGGTTCAGATCCATAAAGACTCCATGATATAATGCAATTGTGCTAAAAAAAAAATCCAGCTTTATAAATTGGAGAAATTAATCAAATTAAAATAGTCTTGAAAAAGCGTTCAGTGGGATTCCATCCAAGTGGTGGACAAGATCTTGGCCTTTTAGATGGCAGACTGCCCGAACCCCTTCCTAGCTACAGTCTGTGTGGTTGCTGATCAAGGCCACTCATCCAAGCTCAGTAGAGCTGCGTCAGTGCCTTAGTTAGGAAACAGCTTGTAACTGTAATAATACTAATAATGCTAATTTGAAAAGTTCAAGATTAAAGGGCAGCGGTGTTGACCTTAAGTCATCTTTTGATAATAGATTTGACTTTTAGACACAGCCGGGGTTGTAAACCAATGAAAAGGAAATACTGTTACCCTTACAAATACGATAGAAGAAAATGGAAACTCATTGTCTTACTGCATTTATCTGATTGCTCATAAGATTCAAGGGGGTTTTTTCAGACCTTTATTGACCATGTATTTCTTTTCGGGAGAATTGTCTTTTTATGACAAGGACTCATAATGTCCTTAAAAAAGGCTCAAAATTTGTCAGACGTGTTTCACTGACTTCAGCAGTTGTGTTTGTGTTTTATTTTTCCAACATAAAAATACCTTTATTGTTTTCATGAGCCATAAAAGTTATACATGTTCATTGCAAAAAGAGAGAAAGAAAATAAGAGAAAAAGAAAGGAATCGAACGCACAGAAAAATAAGAGGATGAAGGCTAAATTCATCCAAAATTACATCACCAGAGAAAACCACTAATAACATGTTGGTAAATATTTTTCCGGACATTTTTATGTGAATTAGAATTTTATACAAAGACATTATTGTTTGCATTTTGTTACGTAACCTTTTAGTTACTAAAGTATATATCATGGATCTTTTGGTCAATACCAATAAATATAGACAAATATCATTTGAAGCTATCTCCTGTTATTCCAGTCCAAATATGCACTAAATCACGAATATGTTTTATTGTTCGACTTTTAAGTTGTTCCCAATTCTTGGCTATATTATAAACAATAAGTGGAAACTTTTAACCATCCATTTTGGTATGTACTTTTCTGGCAATCTCCTATAGAGGAACTCTTAGAAGTGGAATTGCTAGGCTAATTTTAAATTCAGACACGTTTTATCAAACTGTCTCAAACGTTTGTATAAATAGCGCTCTCACCCACAGTATACGACAGTATCTTTTGCCTCATACTTTCTGCAGCCCCCAAGTTTTTCAAACTTCTAATTCTCTTCTAAAGCGAAGAAAACAACACGAATCTATTGTCTCATAGTTCTGCGAATCAGAAGTCCTAAAATCAAGGTGTTGGCTGGGCTGCATTTCTTCTGGAGGCTCAGGGCACTGTCCAGCTTCTAGCGACCATCTGCATTCCATGGGTCCTTGTCTCTTCTTCCGCCTTCAAAGCCCAAAGTACAGCATCTTTAAATCAAGCTCTCTCTCTCTGTTCTGAATGTATAAAATGTTGCCACAGGTCGTACTCATTTTCTTATTCATTTCATGGAGAATCATATTTTAAGATCTATTTCTGCTGCTGTCCATAAGTCTGTCATCCTAATTGCTGCAAAGCTCTCCGTATCGTGCATTCATCACACACATCACTAAAGAGCAAGTAGACGATTTGCTTTTATTTTATATTTTTACCACTGGAAATTGGACATTTTTCCTATTATATTTCCAAATTTGTTCTTTTTATCCTGTATGTAAGCTCTCATATTTGTAGATTATATGTAGCAAACTCACTTATCTCATTCATTAGTTCTAGCAGGGTCTTAGCTGATAATTTTGAGTTTTTTGAAAATAGTTGGTTCATTTATAAGTAATACTAATGTGTTTTCTGCTTTTTCTACTAGTTTGCTAGTGCTGAACAAAGTACCACAGATCGAGTGGCTTAAACAGAAGAACTGTAGCATCTCACACTAGTGGAGGCTGGAGGTCCAAGATCACAATGTCAGCAGGGCTGGTCCCTTCTGAGGCTGTGAGGGAGCATATGCCCCAAGGTCTCTCCTACCTTCTGGTGTCTTGCTGTCAATCTTGTGTGTTTCTTGGATTGAAGAAGCATTACTCAGATCTCTGTCTTCATCTTTAAATGGCGTCCTCCCTCTGCGCATGTCTGTCTATGCATCCAAACTTGCCCTTTTAAAAAGGACATCAGTCATATTGGATTAGGGTCCATGCTAATGGTTTCACATTAACATGATCATCTGCACAGACCCTATTTTCAAATAAGATCACATCTTGCGATGTGGGGGTTAGATTTCAAAATATGTATTTTGGGGAGACACAGTTCAACCCATTTACTTTCCAATATTTATAGCTTCGATTCCCTTTCTTACTGCAGTGCTTCATCTTGAACTTTAATAATAATTGTTAATAATACAACAGCCATATTTCTAGTGCTATTATTATTGCATTATATTAGTAGGTATTAATACCTACTATATTATATTAGTAGGTACTAGTATTATTTGTATAATTATTATTGTTAATGGGACTATCTCACTATAAATTATGGTTTCAGATACTGCTTTCAGATAGATCTGTTTCAGATGTCAGAGATATAGTCCCAGTTTTCTAAGAGGGTTTTCTTTTTCTTTTAATCAAGAATGGATGTTCTAATCAGTGCATTTGCAACATCTGCTGAGTTTATGATTCCGATTTTTGAGTATCTGTATGTTGAATTAATTAACATTTAACCTAAAATAGAACAAAATAATATTGCATTACAAGAAATAAACTATAACTTGGGCTTTATGTGTTATTCTTTCAATATAGTGCTAAATTAATGTTTACTAATATTTGACTTAAGATTTTTGCGTCTACTTATATAAGCAAAATTGGTTATAGGATTTAGTGTGTGCTATTTTTTGTAGTTAATTTTTGAGCATCTACAATATGCCAAGAAATGCACGAAGTAATATTGAATGTATCATATTATTTAACCCTCATATTTTCTCCCGTTTTATAGATTTAATTAAAGACCTCATCACAGTCATCCCTCGGTATCTGCAGGGCATTGGTTTAGGAGCCCCAAGGGTACGGAAATCCGCGGATGCTCATTGGCCCTCTGTATCCAAGGTTCCGCATCCGCAGATTCAACCAACCACAGATCGCGTGGTACCGTTTGTATTTACTGAAAAACAATCCGCGTGTAAGGGCGACCCGCGCACTTCAAGCCCGTGCGGCTCACGGATCATCTGTACTTGTGCAAGGGTATAGCTGGTCAGTGCAGTTTTCCTTTATCCTTGTTTAGATTTACCACAGTTTCTTCTGTTCTTCTCCTTTTCTCTCCCTCCTTCCGTCCACCCCTCCCTTCCTCTCTCTCTCTCTCTCTTTCTTTTTTCCTTTTTTTGGTTTTACTGTTTCTTCCCTCCTCCTACCATCCTTTTTGCATGATTCCATTATGTTTTAGCATTTCCTTCTTTTTCTTTTCTTTTCGTATCCATATGTTGTAGTCGTAGAATACAACCTGTATACACCCTGCTTTTCCAGTTTGAGATTTTATTTATGGCATAATACTTGATGCATTTTAGCTAATTTTCCATGGACATTTCAAAAAGTTATATTTTCTCTAGGGGATTAATTTCTATATTAAATCATTCTTAATTTCTTTATCAAATCTCTCTATATGTTTCTTTAAAATTTGCTTCATCTGGCAAAACCAGGTAGAAATACTGAATCGAGGGTTTCCTAATACATTTCGTTTCTGTCAACATCTCTTGAATTACTAACATTAATTTACCTATTTAAGGTATGGGGACATACGTATATGTATAACTGATTCACTTTGTTATACAGCAGAAACTAACACACCATTGTAAAGCAATTATACTCCAATAAAGATGTTTTAAAAAAGGGCATTAAACCCTTAAAGAAAAATAAATAAATAAATAAAACCTTTGCCCTTTAAAAAAAAATTTATAAATAAATAAATGGGAAGGAAATCCAAAAAGGAGGGGATATATGTATATGTATAGCTGATTCACTTTGTTGTATGGTAGAAATGAACACAACATTGTAAAGCAACTATACTCCAATACAAATTAATGTAAAAAATATATCTAGACAGCTGTCTGAGTAAATAAACCAAAATAAAAGCTGAAAAAAAATTTTTTTAAATAAATAAAGACAGTGCTTAAATTCAATGCTGAAAAGTTCATAACAATTATATATCTCTGTGGTGAATGGTACCCATTATAATCTAAAATTATTGTCTTGGTCCTTTCAATACTTTTTCTTTGAAGTCTGCAGTGCCTGGTAATTCTGTGATCTCTTCTTTCTATGTACATGTACACAATTCATCTTTTGAATCCTTTTCTGTCACTTCATTTTATGTGCTTGTAAATAGCATATTTGGATTTATAACTCAATCTAGGGGCAGTTATTTAACTGAAAGTTAAGAGTTATTTATGTGGGACTGGTCCCTGCATGCTGGCCTCCTAGAAAAGGACCAGCGTCCTGCAAAGCTCGGTGGAAGGCAGCCTGCAGCCTCAGGCTTGGATCCCATAGCCCCCATCACGCCAGGGCGGGTCCAGTGCCGCTCCAACAGTGAAGCCGTGCTGTCAGGAAGGGAACCATGGCCCAGCTTCTCCGAGTCACTTTGCTGGAGGAGGCCCATTCCTGATAACACCAGAGAGGGGCCAGGGTTCCAAACCAGGCAGCTTCTGCGCCCCACAGTCCAAGGGCAGGATCCCTCCTGGAGTCGCCTACTCCCTGCGTATCTGCTGTTGCTCCTGTGTTTGCGCCTTCCTCCAAAGGTGCAGCTCCTTCCGGCAGACCTGGTGTGCTAGCTGCTTGGTCATTTACCTCCATGTGCCCAACAATTACTTGCTTATTATTTTCTGGGATAGTTTCAGCCCCTGTTACGCGTGGCATCCTGTGCTCTAACACCCTGGCCACCTGGACCCTTGACAGTCTCCTTTATTAAGAGCATGACCCCAAATCAAAAGACAGCTGAGGACCCAAAGTAACACGGCGTCACTTAGGTGTCGTGAACTGTCCTAGGCCTCAGAGATTCAAAAGGACAGAATGGAATCCAAATGCCTTAGACCAGGAACAAAATTCCCCGTGGCTTAGCCCTCACTTCCTTTCTGATTCCATCCGCCCATGTTTCCCCTCTTGCCCATGATCCGGTTATACTGGCTTCTTTCGATTTCAAATACTCTGCCAGTGTTCGTCCCCCTGGCATTTGCACGAGCTGTTCTCCAACTGCCACGTTCCTGTCCTGGATTTTAGCACCAAAGCTTCCTCTTATTCAGAACTCCCGCCTCACCAAGTTCAGCTGCCGCAGTGCCTCTGGCCACACCATCTGAAGAAGACCTTCACCTTCTATCTGTCACCCAGCTTTAATTCTCTGGAGACTTACCTGAAGTATTCTCGTTCTGTCTTGTGCTCTCTTCTTATCGGGCCCCCGACCAGAATGAATGGGGACACGCGTCCTGTCACACTTGGTGGCCCCGCTGTGGTCCCCAAAGAGGCTCAACTCAAGGCTCCATTCTCACCTACACTGGGTTCCACGTGGCAACATGGCTCCACCGTTCTGTGGACCCATATGCTCACCAGGACATAAGAGAGAGAACAGGGAATGTTCTTGGGCTTTCACTTCCTCGACCAGAAACTGACAGGCATCCCTTCCGCTCCTGTTTCCGTGACCAGAGCGACTCAGTCCTGTGAAGGATTCAGGGAGTGTGATCACCTGGCCCCCAGCGCAGCTCCGTGCGGCCAGTACCCATCACCTGTGCTCAACACAGACTAGGTGCTCAACTCAGAGATGCTGATGGACGAGGTCTCTCCTTCCAGAAGCCTGTGGTCCACCGAGAAACTCGTGAGGCGCGTGAGTGCGTGGAAGAGGTTTCCTAACACAGGCGACGCGATGTGCGGCATGGAAGTCCGCTTGGGGTGCCGTACGGAGCAAAATGGGGTGGTACCCACCGAGCTGAGTCTTAGAAGAGCAGAAATGGGTCACAGGAGATCAGAGGCAAAGCAGCTTCGAGGGAGAGGGTAAGTGTGAGCAGACAGGAGAGCCCCCAAACTCCAGGGCTGCCGTGTGTTCCTACTCGGTGGTGGTGACCTGCTGAAACGTCTCAGAGGAAGAGAGCGACATTCTGCGGTCTCAGCGGCTGTCTGATGGGTGGGTGGTAAGAACGGACGGGAAGCGTGGTGGAAGGACGGAGGCCTGTGATTTGGCTGACGCAACAATCCAAGCAAGTGAATGAGGGAAGAATTTAGGGAGAAAAATCCACAGGTCTTGGCCATGACGGTTCTGGCTGGCGTCGTGATGGGTACAGTTCCCAAGGCAGAGAGCGCTGAGCCTGGAGCCCAGGCCCCCTGCTGGTGCCCATCATGATGCTACGTCTTATTCTCAGAAGGTCCCCCCGAAGCCACAGCCACTGAGACTTCCTGTGACTGTACGTGCCAGTGTCAGGAGCTGGTCTGATGGCTGCTACACGTACAGCAGGAAGACTTCTATTCCATAGGCTCAATATTCTTTAATGGTGAATAAAGAAATAAACTCTCCATCAGCTGCAGAAAACAGCTGGCAGAGGGTGCATCCTCTAGAGGTCCATCTAGCTGAGTTTTCACCGTATCGATTCTGGTTTATTTGTCTAAAAAATAAGACACGCTACTTTTCGGCTGGAACTCCTAGCTCATCATTTGAAATTAAAATTCTCTGAACTTCTCCAAAACCCATTTAGCAGACAGGGCGCCAGGTCTGGATGCCTTATTTCTAGGTTGCTGAATAACCAAAAATTCGATCCAAGGTGGCCTGGCCTGAGCCTCCGGGCCAGCCATGTCCCGGGCTGACCTGTCTCATCCTGTGACAAGTGCTGAGGTAGCCGGAGCCAGTCCTTAGGCTCGTGTGAAAGCATGAGGGACAGTGGAAGGGGGGCGGGGGAGGGGACCAGCAGTGCACCAGCCAACCTATTATGTCTACAAACGCGGGTCAAAGGGCACAGCCAGAGGCCTTAGGAGAACCCAAGTTCTTTAAGTCAGAGACGTAAGAAATAAAGCTGGGAGAGTTGTACACCTGCTGGGGTGGTGCCGGTCAATTTTCTCATTCTGGTGTGCAGAACTCTAGGACCGAGGCTGGTTACCCTGTGCCCGCTCCCTCTTGGAGAAGCCCGCCTTATGGACGGCCCTCCTGGATGAGAGCAGAGAGGAATGCCCAGCTGAGGCAGGTGCCTGTGGTCTCGGCTTGAGCTGTTACTGGGGACAGTGGGCGGGGGGGTTGGGGGGGAATCTCATCAATTAGCCAAGGCAACTGCTTGCTACATCCAAAGCAGGCCAAATTAGTTACAGAAGAAGTTTTAACCTTAAAAGGAAATCCCACTCCATCTTCCACCTGATAGGATTGAATGGGGGCTGAGGGGGGTAGGCCCGAAGGAAGGAAGGGAGGTTACGAGCAGCTGGATCTGAAGTCCCTTCTCTGAAGGCATTCCTGGACACGGGATGCATCTGCCCAATCAGAATCCTCGGCCTCCCCCGGGTAACACTCTCCCCAAGAGCATCCTTTACCAGGTATCGCGTCCTGAAGCCTAAGGTGATTTAGGTCAGGATTGCCCTGCAGCCTAGAATGGGTGGGCAGCACAGCTGAGACCAGAGCCCAGGCCTCTGCCCTACCCTCAGCCTCCCCCCGGGGACTCCTTCCCTGCATTCAGAAGAAAAGGCCTGTGTCTGGTCCCATGGCTACTTCACTGCCTGTCAGGAAGATGGCTTACTGCTCACATTTTCCACATTCACACAATATTTAGATTTTTGAAATCGAAATGTTTTCCTACAACCATCCTATTTCCAGATCTCATTAAAAAGATAAAACCGAGAAGCCGTGAGATCCAGCTACAGGTCCATTTCCTCTTTGCTTATCTTTTTCTCTGACTTAATATATTTTAAGGAAGGGTTTTTTTCAGGCGACAGCATTTGCACCTGGGGGAATTATGGCTTTAACTTTCTTTGTAAAAAGAAGATCAAGAATTGTTGCCAAAATAAATTCTTCTCTATTCTTCTTTTCCTCCCTTGTCTCCCAAAAGAAATTAGCAGTCTCATTCTCTACCCCGACATTATCCTTAAAAAAATACTATTGTGTTCACTCCAGAACTAAGGGCAATGCAGTGCCTGCCACCTCTTTCTTGTGGTTGTCTGCAGAGGAGCCCGGCTTTGTGCTAAGACCAGAGCCTCTCAAGCATTTATTAAGTGATGCTCGAAGGCACCAGGAGCTCCCCTTTCTTTCTACTCACTCGGGAGAGATCAGGCCGCCACAAAATACACAACAAAGCGAGACGCAGCCTTCCAGCCTTCCACGCGGTACATCAGGATCGCTAGCTCCCTCCCCTTCCCAAAAGGCCGTAACTAGTGGGAGGTCGTACAGAAACGGCACGCTGAGGGTGTTTGGTTTCCACCTGAGCTCTTCGGATAACCAGCCCACAGACCCTGTGCCGGTCACTCAAGTGCTCTGTGCCTCAGTTTCCCCATCTGTAAGGTGGTGGGGACAGCCGTACCGGTAGAATGCGTGGAGGCTGTGTCACTCCTGAGGTCTCCCTGAGCTCTGAAATGTCCTGATTGTTCCTTGTAAGTCTCTCAGGAGAAAACAGAGCGGGTGTCAGGATGAAGTTGTACATTGTTCCCAAAAGAAACATAAAATGCAGCCAAATGAAAATTCCTATAATCAAAAGAGAATTGGATGAGGAATCCGGAGACCCTGGTCCCTTTTCTGGTTGCCACATCCAAGGCCACGTGGCTTCGGATCCTCCTTGGGCCACGGTTTCCTTGTCTGCAAAGTGGGCCCAAGGGCCAGAGGCCGCCTCCGGGGTTCCCTCCAAGCTGGAGGTTTCCTGACTCATCCTAAGAAAACACCCACAGCACATACTCTTAACACAGTGAAAGCCTGCCAGGGAGGGTGAAGGTGAAACTGTCCTGGACGCTAATTTTAAGGGCAGAGTGGAGTTTTGCCAAAGACAATTTCTAGAACAAATATTCTAGAGTGAGTCACATGTTGTCTTTTTCCTTTCAGGGCTGATCTCGGTCTTAGGCAAGGAGGAAACAGTCCACGTGGTGCAATTTTTGGCACCAAGGAAACCCTTCCCGGCCAGCACAGGGCCTCTGAAATCCCGTCTCAGGGCTCAGCCCTCCTTCCCAAGACTCATCCTGTTACAAAGGCTAGCACCTTTGGAAGAGGGGAAGGTGGACCTTATGCTTTGAAATGTATTTTCAGCTGGCTGTAACTAAAGGTCAGATTTTTCCATTGAGAAGGTTCGGTGGAGGGAGAGGCCACTCCCACAGGCCATGGAGGGATCTCGAGGTCCCTAGAGGACAGGGGACCTTGACTTTCTTCCCTCCACTCTCACCTCCCCATGCGTGGGCCTCCTCACGACTTCCCTCGGCCTTGGATGTGTGTCCACAGGGCGCACCCTCACCTCCCTGGGGTCGGGGGTCACAGCCCTACACTGACCACTGAGGGCAGCAGCCCGTCCCCTGCAGTGCTCTGATGGCCTGTGTCCACCCTGTCTCTCCACCCCACCCCCCAGCCCCCATCATCTACTATCCTGTATATTTAACTACAGGTCTGGGTTCGGGAAAATGCCAATGCCATGAGGCATGTGTGTCTTCCTCTGTCCTAGGAGGGAGGGGCACCGGACACACCAGGTACGGTGGACACATCAGGTACGCCCACAGACCTGCTGCTGCCAGGATGGGACCTTAAGAGAAGCAATATAAATAATTAAACGGCACGGGCTTCCTCTAAGTCACAAAGTACAAAGTAAGTATCTTAGCTCAAGAGCCAGTGTCAGTCAAAGCCCCCCTCCCTCTCCAGACGTATTTCTGCAAACCCCTCACCCGGGGTGACCTGGGTCTTCCAGCTGCTGCCCCACGGGAGCCCTGGGCCCTCATCCCTCTGTCTCCAGCTGCAAACACCCGGGAATCCTTCAGGTCGTGGCTTCACGACTTCCGAGCCCCGAGCCATTCGTGGGAACAGCCACCAGGCCTCCCACCCCCAGCACAGCCGCGGCCGCGGGCTCCTGCAGCCCCTATGCCAGCGAGGAGGACGAGCTGGGACGTGTGGCCAAGTCCAACCGTAGATTACCTGGCCGAGGCCCCCATAAACCTGTTTGCTCTTTGGGGTGCCCCCCCAAAACAGAAAAAAACTGGGCCTCGCTTAGAAAATGGCACGGAGGAGGGACAGTGAAGGTGACTCATCAGAAAACTGGATTCTCCATGTCGCCCCAAGTCGGGCCAGCTTACAACTCTGGGCAGAGTCACCATGACAAAAGGGCCCCTTGAGAGGTACAGGTAATTAAGTCATAAGCGCTTCTTGGGGACAACCTGGCCTGGACAAAGGGCTTCTGGTGAACTGAATTTGTTTTTCTTGTGTTTCAGAAGTGTGAGAAGTTTCAAAGGAAAAGTTACCTCATTTCAGAGACACAACAATAGACTCGCCGCGCGGAGGGCTCCGTCTGGGTGGGGGCGGGCTCGCCAGCGCTTCCGCTGTTTGGTTTGTGCGGGGTCTGTTTGAAGGGGAGCGTTTTGAAAGCACCTCCGTCTTTGTCAAGGGAGCGATTCCTAGGCAGAGCGCTGGAGAAACGAAAACAACATTTAATTTAGAGACAAGC
Organism: Leucopleurus acutus; assembly: GCF_964270905.1. Lineage (NCBI taxonomy): Eukaryota > Metazoa > Chordata > Mammalia > Artiodactyla > Delphinidae > Leucopleurus > Leucopleurus acutus. Next base: position 106,731,560 of record NC_139144.1, on the reverse strand, counting down.
CAGGTACAAGCAGTGGCTTCAAAGGGTGTTTGCACAAAGCGGTGATGATTTCAAAGGCCCGCGGGAGGGAAAGCCGCTTGTTTTCGGAGGTCTTTTCAAGGCCTGCCTTGCAACCGCCTGGCAACTTTATTTGTTCAACTGTTGGCGGTGACGCGGGAGGGACAGTTTGCGGCATCTGGCCTTGCTCGAGGCCACACCCTCGGATTCACACACGCAGGTCCACGGCCGACGGTCCACACGGCGGGGCCTGGCTCAGCCCCTCTCGGGCTCTTGCCGTCTGTTCGTCCGCCCGCCCCCTCCTTCCTGTATCCCCCGTGGACTGGCGTTGACCAAGCCCCCGAGACAGGAAGTTGCCCGGGGAACAAATAGCTGCTGTGGGGCTGCTTGGGGAGCTGCCTCGGGGACCCGCAGTGACGGGAGGACGGCCCAGAGGTGGGGCTGGGGATCACGTGCTGCCCGGCGGTGACCGATGACAGGGATGCTGACGGCGCCGGGCCTGGGCTCTCCCACCGTTTGTCCGGCTTTTTCACGGGGGCTCCCTCCTGAAGGACAGCCTCCTGGCGTGTCTATTTTGGGGACCAACAGGGCTGCGAGCACTTGGAGTCCAGACACATTGGAAAACCATGGTCCCCTCCCTGAATGGAAAATGGGAGCAGAGAGGGCCCGGGGCCAGGGCAGCCAGTGGAGGCCGCGTGAGCGGGGAGCCGGGGAGACGCTGATTCCCACCTCCCTGCCCTTCCGTCCTCCCGTCTCCTGGCCCAGCTGGCTGCAAGCAGAAGAGGGAGGCCGGGGGTGCAGGGGCCCAGAGCCCAGGACGGGGCCCAGGGCCTGCATGTGCCCCGGGGCAACGCCTGTCTGGAGCCCTGGGCTCCGTCTGTGTCCCGGCCAGCTCCAGGGCTGGTTTGTGGTCAAGGGCTCGGAAGTGCACCGCACACTTGCCACCCCCTCCGCCTGGCTCGCCGCAGGCACTCTCCCGTCACATAGCCATCCAGGAAGCAGGTAGGCCCGAGTTGCGCTGGCCGCGCAGAGTCACCATCATTCAGTGAAGGGCCAACCGTCGAAGAGCAGGATAGGAGCCTGGGGACAAGTGATGAGACTGGAGATGGAGCCCCAGGCTGCTGTCAGTCAGGTCAGGGAGAAGGACAGCTCACGTGTCACGGTCCCAGAGGAGCGTAGAGCCCGCTGAGTCCCCGTTAGCGGTTGGAAGGCTCCTCTGTGGCCTGGCGTCCCGGCTCTCAGGGCCCCGCCCTCCCCGCCTGGCCTGCAGCTTGGCGTCCCCCGCCCCCTGCGCGGCGGCCGGAGGGGCAGGAGGCAACCCCGTCCCTCTCCCACCCACGTCTCCCTCCATCTGACTGAGCCGGGCCCCCGGGCGGCTCCCTTTACCTTATCTTAGATCTAATCTATTTTTAGAATTGTGCTTCAGTCCTCTGTGCTGAGCCATGGTCCCCAACGTGGCACAGAGCTTCCCCGACCCTACAACTCCAGCCCCACATGCCTGATGCCTGGGTCAGGACAGAGCCCGGTCACTCGGAGCCAGGAAGGGCTGAGCCGCCACTTCCCAGGGGCCCCCTCCCCGGCGCAGCCCTCTCATCTCCTCGTCCTGTGCGCCTGGCCCCCTCCTCTGTGCTGCCCCTCCCACCATCCCTCCTGCATCTCCTTTCTGGCCCAGATGCCCTTCCGGCCCACCAGGTAACCTGAGAAAAGGACCTTGGTGCTCGTGAACAGACACCTTCTCCACCCTGAGCCCCAGGAGGGAGAGTTGCTGGGATTCCCCAGGGGGTTCAGGACAGGCCTCTGGTCCAGAGACACTTCCGCTCCCCACTCACCCATCCAACAAGTCTCCCCAGGGGCCTCACGCTCATTCAGCCTACAAGCCCCTGACCAGCTACTCGACGGCTGGAGAAGACAGGCCTTCAGATGTGGGTTCCTTCTTTAGGAAGGGAGTGCAAGCAGACAGGACGCTCTCTCAACACAGAGAGGGTGGCCATGGGGAAAGAGGGGTCTCACCTCTGGGACCTAAGGTCACGGGCCCGCCACGGGGAGCACCGGCTTTGCAGAGGGAGGGGAGGTCTTGCGTCCCTTGCCTGTGGCCCCTCCTGCCTGCTGAAGCCTGAGCTCCGGGCGCCCAGGGCTCGTTTTCTGCTGGCTGTCGTCACTCCACTCAGAGCCTCATTTGTACGAAGCCTGCTTTTAGTTTTTTAAACAGCTCTATTGAGACATAATCCACATACCATACAGTTTCTGCACTTAAAGTGTCCAATCCAGTGGCTTCAGTGTATTCACAGTTGTGCAGCCACCACCACGATCAAATTCAGGGCACGGTCACCCTCCAGAAAGAAGCTCCCCATCTCGCCCGCAGTCCCCCGCAATGGCTCGGCTCCGTCTGCCTCTGTGGATTTGCCCATTCTGGACGTTTCTTATCAATACAATCATAATACGAAGCTTCGTGTGTCTGACGTCTTTCCCGGAGCCTGATGCTCTCAAGGTTCATCTGTGCTGTCGCATGTGCTGGACCTCGTGTGAGGCTGCTATTTGGAATACAGCCTTGGTGACGGTTCACGGGCCCTCTCGGTTATCCGTGTGGGGTCACCTGTCAGGTGTCCGAAGGAGGGGTGGCCCCAAGGGACAGAGTGGGCAGGGCTCCCCTGCGGTCCTGGGCAGCGAGCTGCCTGTCCCTCGGCCCGTGGCCCACCGCGTGTCACGGCACTCTGCCCAACACGCTGACACAAGTAGCACTTCCTCAGAGTGGAGCTGAGAAGGGGGACGAAAGTGACAGTAGGAGAACTTGTGGAAGGCAAGGTGGGGATCCTGGCCGCTGCTGTGTGATGACCTAAAGGACCTAAAGGATGACCTAAAGGATGTTCAGAGAAGAGAAAAGAACCTGACCCCTTTCTCAAACACTTTCTGGGATGCCCAGGAGGAGGGTGCGTGGTCCTCAAGGGCCCTGGGGACCATCTTCTCTCTCTCCCCACGTTGGTCTTAATTCTCCTGGGTCGGAAACAATGTGGTACTTCAGCTGCTTAGTTCTGGACTGTGTGATGTATTGCAGGTAGATTGGAGGGCGATTCGAGGTGTGGCACTAGAAGAAAAGAAGTAACAAAGGACACGAGAGGGACGGCCATTTGTCTCTCATCTTCCCAGCCTCCTTCTCTCTAGCCTCCCGGACAACAGCCGAGTGACGCGAGCGGACCAAGAAGGTGGAGAAACCACGAAGCAGAAGGAGGGGCCGGAGAGGGCAGGCAGGGAGAGAGACAGAACCTCTCACCAGAGCTGGTCTCGGGGACGCAGTTAACTGGCAAAGACCATCCTCAGTAAGTGGACCAACAGGCGGGAGAGTGTTCCTAAGCTGCTATAGACCTCGTGGGGAAGACCCCAGCTTTACGGGGGCTACAGCTTATGGAGTTTGGGGTGCCCTTTAGAAAAATAATGCGAACTCTAAATACAAAATTAAATATGGATGTGAATCTTTATATAGAAGGAGAATCACAATCAATTACAAGTTTTTAGACATTAACAAATACAACAGACACCAGGAAATTTTAAAACAAATGAGGTTTTTAAATTAACCCTGCCACACACCTTCATAACAGCTTTTCCTACAACTTTTGGCGACACACCTTGGGGTCGCCTCTTCTTTTTTTTTTATTTTGGCAGCTTGCAGGGTCTTAGTTCCCCGACCAGAGATCGAACCCACACCCTCAGCAGTGCAAGCACAGAGTCCTAACCACTGGGCCGCCAGGGCAGTCCCAGGGTCGCCTCTTCTTCTAACAGGGTTACGGCAGCAGGCCTCGTGTGTCCGCCCTGTGTTTGTACAAATTGTTTTTCTGTGTTGCTTTCATCTTCTGCTTTTTCGTTTCTTGTTTAAGGAGGTTCTTTTTCTAGCTCTTCTGTTGTGATTTTCATCGTCTTCATTTTTGGACATCAAGATGCTTCATCGTTGTGGCCTCCGAGCTTTTATTTACTCGGGGGTAGAATGAGAGGTTTTGACATTTTGAAGCATTGCCCATCTTCTCTCTTTCCACTTGTGTTTGTATCTTCCACTGGGATCATTCCTTCCCATTATATTCTATTTTTATTACAGTCAACATGAAAAAATACAAAATTTAAAGGAAATTAAGGCGTACACAAGAGCAATGCTAAGGCACTTTAGAAGAGCTGCCATGCTCCATTGAGCTGTTTAATTAAGTAATTAAATTTCTTATTGACTTATTTATGAGTATGTTTATGATTTTTGTCGTGGGAACGCATTTCTTTAAGCCGTTCCACCATTCTGGCGGCAGTCGTTTATGCCATTCTGTTGGGAACAGGCAGAATAAGTCAGTGAGGTGTGTCAGATATGCTATGATGAGATACAGGTAAGTCAACGTAAATAGAACAGAATACTTGAAACAGCAGATCCAAAGGTAGATCAACGGACTGGTCATTCGTTCAACAGCTATTAACTGAGCTACCAATATGTTCAAGGTGCAGAATAAATGGAACTAAATCACTCCAGGAAGTATATTAAGATACATTTTGTAGTAAAAGGGAAGGGGAAGTCTTTTCAATAAAGATATTGGGAAAATTCACTATTTGGGGGAAATTCTTATTTATCCAGTGGTGTGCTGGAGCTAGAGCCTTCCGTTCTCTACACTCAGTGATGGTTTGAAATCAGCCAGATGGGAGGATTTACACCACAGAAATCGGCAAATGTTACTAAGCAAGGCTTTTTTTGCCCAAAGAGACAGTGATTAAACCTCTGGCAGCTCACCGCTGCCTTCTGTCATATACCAACATTAACGTCAGATGAAGTGAAAGTGAAATTTAAACGTAAAAAGTGAAATCTTAAACAAGATAGAAAAACATACATGAGTATTTAACCAAGCTCTGTAGGAAATCGATGGAAGGAAATTCAGAGTAGTGGACCCACAGACTTTTCAAACATGGGAATTAATAATATATAGACATAAAAAATATAAAACAAAAATTTTAGATGACAAACTGGGAAAATATTTATATATAATAACAGATAATTAATCCTTTAATATAGGAAGGCTTTTTACATCAATAAGTGATATACAATATCCCACCAGAAAAATAAAGGGACAAGAAAAGGTAAATTAAAAAAAAAATGGAAAATATATAATAAATATTAAAAAATTCAATTGCAGCAACAAAGAAATGAAAATGAAACATTGATGACTTGCCATTTTTCTAATCCAAAAGAAGCTATTTTAAAATCGTGGTTTTCAGCTCTGGTGTGGGTGCAATTAAATTGAGGCTCAGATATTGCTGAGAGATGAAATCTGCTAAGCAATTTGACAATATATATCAAGAGCCTTGAAAGTGTTTTTTTTACCCTTTGATGCACTAATTAGAAGTCTAGACTAAAGAAAAAAAATTAAGCTATACAAATGCCTGTGTAGAAAGGTGTTTATTGTAGTATTACGCATAATAGTGATTCACATAACGTGATTTAAATGTCAAACAATAGAAGTACATCTAAATAAATTCTGGTTTTTACATGGTTGGAGTGCTATACTGCCATTATAAATATGCTTTGAAACCTGTAGCACTGGGGGGGATGGAATTCATGATACAATTTAAGTTTTAAAAAAGATACAAAAGTATATGCCTCTTTATCCAAGTTATTTAAACACACACTAAAAGGCACACAGGAGAAGAGGAATTATCAAAATTAGGTTAATGTTAACCATCTCTGGACTGGAGATTTTGGGGTGATGTGTGTCTTCTTTGTAAAAATCTCATTATCGATATGCCAGTCATTACAGACACAAGCCAGGAGCCCTTGTCCTCTGGGTGGAAGAGCCAGTTGGGAAGCTGATTTTAGCTCTAGACCAGTGCTGTCGAATAGAAGAGAATGTGGGTCAAACCTGTAACTTCAAATTTTCTAGTAGACACACTAACAAAAAGAAACGGAAGCAGGTGAAATTAATTTTCATTAGATGTTTTTGTAACAAATCTTTGAGCCCCTGCGGGCATCTTGTCCTTATAGCACATGTCCAGTCGGACAGACTCAGTGGCCACCTGTGGCCAGTGGTGGCCATCCCAGACACCTGCCCCCAGAAACACATGACATCTGTGCATCCTACGTCGCGGTCAAGGTCTGGCATCCCAAAATAGGAACCCACATCGTAAGAGTTCCTGGTGGTTTCACAGTCAACTCCTCAGGTGGTCAAGAACAGCTCCGTGACCTGCAGTTTAGACATTGGGAGTCTAAACGTCCTTACAGCGGGGCAAGGAAGGTGTGTTTTCTTGAACTTGGTTGCTAAATATTTAGAAGTGAAAATGCCACTCCTTCTAGTTTGTCTGCACCAGGTATAGAAGTGAAGGTGAGCTGGTGTATCTTAGATATTCAGCCAGCTGTGGGGCCTCAAGGTGTTAACTCGAGGGGCTTTTTAGAGATATTTAGTGACTGCCACTTCCGTCCTAATTTTGAAAGATATTTACAAGCTACAATTTCCCGAATTCTGTAATTATGAAAGCCACACAAGTTAACATTGATTTAGTGTATCTTGTAATTAGGTTCGTGGAAACTGTTCTTTTGTTAACCTAGTGCAGCTTATTTCCATCCTTTTGGGGATCTTTGGCATAATGGCTTCTGATATTATTGATGAATTCCATTTGTATTTTAACTTTTGGACACTGTGACTCCATATTTGGTCACATCATCTCTGCTTTGGAACAAGAAACAACGAGCCCCGGTTTTGACCAGGCTTTAACAGCCATGAAGGACATTACGGTACATTTCTGTGTGTCAATGTCGCTGCTGACCTCCTTTTACCTTTGTGTCACATTCATCTTAATCTCATCACTGATTTTACATTATGCAACATTTCATTTCAGCTGCCTTGAATCCTTTTTGGAATGAGTCAGGATTTTAATTAATTAACTGACTCCATTTTGGTATCATCAAAAAGTGAAACTGTGAGTACCTATTAAGCATGCTGAAATATATTATAGTTCATAAGTTTCATTTCTGAAAAACGGCAACGTTCCCCATGAGTCGTGCTGATGGAAAATGATGGGTTCAAGATCCTTAAAACATCCAGTAGGATGAAGGCTGTTGACCAATGGGTGGTACACATGGATCCGGCGTCTACAAGGATTTCTCCATCCTTGCTTGACGTCCTCATAGCTAAAGGTATATTGCACTGTTTTCTACCTCTTAACTGCTATGCTGGTTTAGAAAGAACCTTGCCTTATTCGAGCAAATTGTCTCTTCAGTAGCGTGCTTGTCCTTGGAAATTCTCCCATCCACCACCAGAAGACTTCATGGTGTTGATTTCAATGTGTTCTTTTTTTAACTCAAAACAGTTTGGACAAGAAATAAAAGAATAATTCGTTGGAAGTTATAATAACAACGCTCTTTATTAAGCAATTCCTACATCGAGGCCATTTATTGATATTAACTGTCTGGTGAGTAGAGCGGCTTGCCCCATCATTATATGCAGTTCTACTGACTTATTCACGGAAAATAAATTAAATGAAATAAAGGAGTACAGCTTTAGCTAACAGACAACTTAGAAAAGCTCAAATCTTTGGCCAAAGAGTTTGGTCTAAACGCAGAACACATTTCACTTGATACAGATGGAACTGCTACAGTGCAAAGAGAGGAATCTTCCATGACAATGTTCAACTTGATGGTGATACACTTTACTAATTGGGGGTATCAGATTCCGTGATGAATACGGTGACTTTCCTTCCACTCATGTACCTCGCTCTTCTAAGTTAATGAGTTCTTTATCCGACAACAGTCAACAAACATTTGTGGAGCACGTCACGTCAACAACAGAGAGCTTAGCAGGTCAGGGGACCTGTCCAGGGCAGCCAGCTTTCTCGGCACTCCTGACGTCTTGGGGTGACTCCCTCTTTGTTGGGGGCAGAGGCGGTCATGTGCATCACAGATGGTTCAGCAGCCTCCCTGCCTCTACCCACTCCAGGCCAGTGGCCCAGTGGCCAGGCGTGACAACTAGAAATGTCTCCAGACATTCCAGAGCTCCCCTGGAAGGCCGAATGGCCCCCAGTACAGAACCACAGGTCTAGCAGGGGACAGATAAGTCAATAGTAGATTCCTAGATGCTGGTGTTAGGATGACGTCTAGTGCTGGGGGAGCAACAAGGAGGGCTTCCCAATCCGATGGGGTGAACGGGTCGGAGGAAGGCTTCCTGGCTGGTGATGCTTACATGGAGTCCTAGAAGGTGTCGTTAGATGGGCCAATGGGGTTAGGGTCCGTGGAGGGTGTCAGAGGCCAAGCGGTGAGAGGGGAGAAGGACGAGCTGAGAAGGGGGCGCACCTGTGCATTAGAGCAGGAAGGAGATACATGGGGTTTTCTTTTGAGTCTCTGTCATGTTCACGTGTAGGCACAGACTAACCAGGCTTCAGATGTAGAAGGTCTCCCCAGACCCAACAAACACAGGCTCCTGTAAGCGGTGAGGAAGCTTTGGTTTCTACGTTCCTCAGAGGAGAACTCTACGCCCCAGGCCTGTTTAAAAGATCACAAGGTTGTGTCCACCTAGAGGGGTGGGATAAGGAGGGTGGGAGGGAGACTCAAGAGGGAGGAGAAATGGGGGTATATGTATACGTATAGCTGATACACTTTGTTATAAAGCAGAAACTAACACACCATTGTAAAGCAATTATACTCCAATAAAGATGTTAAAAAAAAAAAGAAGGGCTTCCCTGGTGGCGCAGTGGTTAAGAATCTGCCTGCCAATGCGGGGGACACGGGTTCGTGTCCCGGTCCGGGAAGATCCCACATGCCGCGGAGCGGCTGGGCCCGTGAGCCATGGCCGCTGAGCCTGCGCGTCCGGAGCCTGTGCTCCACAACGGGAGAGGCCACAGCAGTGAGGGGCCTGCATACAGAAAAAAAAAAAAAAAAGATCATGGAGGACAGTGTACGTGCAGCATGGCCCCTGACCTACATCAGCTGTTCAGCGATGTGACTTCTCTCTGCCCTTTGGAACTGACAAGTGAGCCTTATTCAACCTGAGTGATCACTCAGGAATTTTATTCTCTTCAATGCCACCTCATTGAAAATAAACAAACCAACAAGAATATAAATGTCTTGAAGAGCCAAACTAACGATGAAATTCAGGTGGAAACAACACAATTACACCTGCAGGTAGGAGACGTCAGCCTCCTGAGGTAGCACAGCTGGGCACCTGTCCTGGGAGCAGCTGAGGTCGCCGGGCTCATGTACAGGTGGGAGCAGGGGAAGATGTCCCCATCGTCCAGGTCCTGCCATCCCGCGGGGCGGCGAGAACAGACAGGAGGAGGGGCGCCCAGGCGGGTGAGGAGCTATCCAGGTGTTAGTGCCACGAATTGTGAGAATAATGGGCGCTGCGCCCAGCTTCAGCCTGCCCTGTGTTAGGCAGTTGTGTAAGGAAAGCAGGGTCCACAAAAACAACCGCAAAACAGGAGTGACGTGGGCTTGGGGCCGGTGTCAAGAGCGTGCTCTCCCCTGGGCAAGCAACTCCTGGCATTCGGAGCTCCTGCAACAACGGATTAATCCTTCCCAAACATTCTTCACCTCCAACGTCTGCTTCAGACAGACACGGGCATCCCCGGCGTTACTCAAAACCTATTAGCTTCCAGAGAGGAAAATGCTGTGAGAGGTGATGTGAGAACCACGCTGTCGTGGAATCTGCCTGCTCTATTTCTGCCCGGGGTGAAATAGATCCCTGTGTCAGTCACAGATAATTACAGCCTGGAATATTACATGAAAATTAAAATGTGTAAAATGTCTCTCTCGTTTCAAATACATGTCAGAAACTACATAGCCACCTCGGTGACTAGACTCTGGGATCAGATGGAAGCAGATACTTTATTTCTGCCTGAAGACAAGCCCACGAGCGCTGCCTTTGCGTGGAGATGTTGGAAGGCTTCCCGAGGATCCACACTTGGTACGAGGAGGGAGTAGCGCAGAGGATGGAGTTTACTCCCTGGCAGCTTCTGCACAATGGCTTCAAAAGCAGTGCATTCTAATTCAGGACACAGGACAGCTGACTGCTTCGAGAAGAGCTGCCATTCCACTGAATAGAAATCCTCTCCTTCTTGACCTGTGCGTGGGGATCGATACAGTCAACCACACATCTGGAAAATTAAGCCGCAACACACCGTGGTGTCCCCAAAGCTGAAATGAAAACCATTTTCTGAACTCCACTTCAGCCTGTGAGTGAGGACCGTCTCCAAATCGCTATTTCTGGCTGGGCTCCCAGACCAGAGGGTCCTTCTCCCTGAGGGACTGAGCCTCTCCTAGAAACTCTTATTCCTTATTCTAATGGATGCAAATTAGAATGTGAATTTTTTAATTGAAGTCTAGTTGATTTACAATGTTGTTAGTTTCTGCTGTACAGCAAAGTGATTCAGTTACGCATATATATACATAGCCTTTTTCGTATTCTTTTCCATTATGGTTTATTAAAGGATATTGAATATAGTTCCCAGTGCTACACAGTAGGACCTTGTCGCTAAAATGTGGATTTTTCTGGAGGAGGAGAGGCAACCTGCTGGAGAAGAACAGACACAGGTGTGGGGAGCCGGGGCTGTTGACTCGACGTCCAGGTGTGTCAGTGAAGCTCTGGACCAGTGACCTAGCGAGAAGGACCACGGTGCCGGGTCTCATAAAACAGAGCTTGAACTATTGTTCCTCCAGCTCTAATAGGCCACCATTCTAGGGGTCTTTGCCATCAGTCACTTTTGCCTTAGAGCCACAAATGTTCCTACAGCAACTCTGATGCTAGGAGAGAGGGGGACCGAATTCACCAGGTGAGAAGGGGGGTGATGCAAGGGGAGGGGTGCAGCCCCAATGTCTTATGCTTTGGAGTTTTGCCTGGGGTGATCCCCATTTTTAGCCACAATTCCTCCCCACTCCCCAAAATATGTACCTATATACAGATATATACATAGAGAGAGAGAGAGAGAGAGAAATATATCTAGAATTATCCAGATAGATAGATATGATAGATGGATAGATGATAGATGGATGGATGCATAGATAAATAGATAGATGGATAGATAGATGGTAGATAGATAGAGATGATAGAATGATGGATAGAGATTAGATAGAGAGAGAGAGACCAATAGATAGATATAAAGAGAGATGATAGATGGATGTATATATAGAGATGATAGAGAAGATAGATATGATAGATGGACAGATGATGGATAGATTGATTGATATATATATAGATGATAGATGGATGATTGATGGATGGACAGGTAGATATATAGAGAAATAGGGATGATAGGAAGATGGATAGATAGAGGTGATTGATACTTGGATGGATGGATAGATAGATATAGAAATGATAGATGGATGGATGGATATATAGAGAAATAGATAACAGATAGATGGATAGATGATTGATGAATGGATAGATAGATGATAGATAGATAAATAGATCATGGATGGATGGATAGAGCTTAAATGAAAGAGGCTTTCAAATGTTGAGACTGGGCAAGGAGGTTTCAGACCGTCATGGAGAAGTTTATGCTTCCTTTCATTTCACACCTGTCACAAATAAAAACCGTTTATTTCGTTTCCTGGCATTCACTGTCAGGAATCAAATGTTGAGTTGCCAGCCTCTGTTCACCTGGGGAGGGGTAACCCTGACCCTGCAGAATTTGCACCACTGCTCTCATGCTGGTCTTTAGTTTGTCGGTGGCAGAATGCGGGTTGGACCACTGGGTGGGAAGAAGGTTCAGGGAAGCAGACTTTCCTGACAAACAGAGCTCCCCACCTGTGGAATCTGCTGCTTCATAACACAGTGAATTTTCAACCTCAGGAGAAATTCCTGCAGGGCTGCCCTTCCAAGGACCATCGTCTGGGAGTCTGAGATGTGGGACGGAGGGGGGCCCACCCCAGCTCTAAGAGCACTTCTGAGACGGGATTCTAGTGTCTTAATGGTTCTGTGGCTTCTTTGGTTAACAAGGTCTTGACCACTAGCTCTACTGCTTCGTAGCCAAACTGGAGGGCTCTAAACAATCTGTAGACGCAAGGATGAACGGACGGGTAAGGCACAAAGAATGACCAGAGAAATGAACTGGAGAATCAGAGAGAATCACAGAAGCTGAGCAAAGAGCCTGGCAGAGTTCTGTTATTCCAAAAAACAAAAACAAAGTAATTGGATATTTTTGCCGGAGCCTGGAATGCATGAGAACAAAAGAAGTCTTCCCACTAGTGTCAGCCTGGTCCCCGGAGGAATGACGAGGGTCTCAGAAACAACTGTCACAAACACGACTCAAGGGGAGGCAAAGCCTCACTCCAGCAGTTCTGGAACTTTCTGCTAGCAGAACAGCCAGTTCAAGAAGTAAATTTGTAGCCACAAAATATATGAAGGGAGAGTGTAAGCAAATGTGACCTGGCTGTTCCCATCTGCACGGAAGGAGAGTGAAGGGAAATATTCAAACCTCAGCGAGAGGTTCAGTTAGAGAAGAGACCCACACTCGGGTCAGTGAGAGCTGGAAATAGGCCCCCAGCAGACCCTGGGGGCTTCCACTCCTCACCTTTCACCCCGGGGATTAAGGAAGCCAGAGGGACCCATGACTGCTCTGACCCCAGGGGCAGAACGTGACCATGACCTTCACCCACACTCTTTGACCACGTTCCCTAACTTCTTTCAAATATTCATGTCTAACCTAAGACCATGAACTCAAACTAAGAACAATTTTTGAGGTCACAGATATTTTATTTTGGCTTCAATTTGGTGATTGTAGAGAAACAGAGAGATTCAAGTTTTCAATTACTCCCTGGATTTTCAGGCTTAAATATCAGAAACACCCATTCAGACATATATATCTTAGACATTCTTTTAAAATGCACCACAAATCCTGGGTTTTAATTTACAGGTATATGTAGTTAATGTCTCCTGGACGTCTACGTACTGTCTTTTGGGACAAGCCTACTCAGAAAATCACTGGTTTGGCGCTGAATCCCGCGAGTACCTCCACTTCCTTCTGCAAACTCCACCAAAGATGACACAGGCTGTTTTCATGCAACGTCGATGGTACATGATCGGTAGTTTCAACTGCGTGGAGAAAAGAACATTCCTATCCCTAGACCAAAACCGGTCTAAAGAATGAAAATCCAACGTACCCTAATTGGTTTAAAACCTCAACGCCAGCATAATAAGGAAAATGTTTTTCATGGGAATGCCATTTGGCTTTAAACTCACCTGAGCTCCCTTATAAATGTCAAAAGGACGGGGCTTCCGTTTCTGTAAGTGGACAGGGGAGAATGTCTGGGACAGGTCTGCTCCTTTGTTCAAGATTCCATGTCACACTCGCCAGAGTTTCCAATGACATAGATATTGCTCAAAGGAGCCTTGAATCAACAGCACAGAAGAAATTGTGAAAGAACAACCATAATCATTTCTCTTGTTCTCTCCATTAACGTGTTCAAATGTCCAAAGAAAACTAGCTATAGCAATACGCAGGTTAGCGCTTTCTTTGTTAATTAGGAACTTAAATACATGTGTCAATCTGCCTTAAGTGTCCACGGTTATACAGTGAATGGTTTTGGGTTCTGCAAATCTAGGGTTGTCAGCCCATTCGACAGACGGCCTCAGAGCAATGAGGTATCTTGCCCAATTACAGAGCAAGTTAGCCTCAGAGCTAGGACTGAAGGAAGGACTCCCAACTTCAGCCCACTATCTCCTCTCCCGGGCCATGCAGACCTCGGATGCAAGGGACCAGGTATGAGAACACTCAGCAGACCTTGATGGCTGGGGTTACCTGTCCTAACCTCTGGGTCTCTTGGGTGCAGTCACAACCCGACTGCCTGGATCTGCGCCCTGGCTGGTATCAAGCATGGATTGTACAGACTTGACAGCAGCTGTCAGAGCTCCTGGTAAAACTTCCAACTCAGGAAGAAACCCTGGGGTCCTTTCTCTCCGGATCTCTACAGGGTGGCATCAGTATAATTCTCACATAGCCTACAGCACAATATCCTACAGGGTCAGGCCAGATAGGAATGTGTCACGATACATTCTGGCTAATTCCTTCTTGTCTTGGAAAATTGTACAAGGCATATTTAGTTCATTGTATCCCAGTAGCTTCCCACGTGAACCCAGTCAGTCTGATCCCAGGTTCTTTACTCCTCAGTCACCTGTACTGGCCCTGTGGGGTTCTGCCATATCCTCTGATCATCTCTCCTCCTAATTTCTGGTGGCTGCAAGTTTCAAACTATAAGGGAGCTTAGGATGGAGCCTGACGGTGCCAGTGCAGGGAAGCAAATGAAAGAGGCGGAGCTGATGTATAACTGACAGGGCTCAAATCCCACCGCTCACAACCTGTGCTACCTTGAGAAGTTTTCTCAAGGGGGCCCCAGTTTTCTCATCTGTAGAATAACTATTACAAGGGAATCTGTGTTATATGGTCAGTGTGACAATTAAATCAGATAGATTCTGTAACACACTCAGAATGATGCATATTACATACTAACCACACAGAAAATGTTAACTATTTATATTATTGTGGGGAGTTTTTTTTCCTCAAAAAGTTTTTATTCTTGGAGGGGAAGGATAAATTAGGAATTTATCACCAGATACACACTACTATATGTAAAACAGATAAGCAACAAGGACATACTGTATAGCACAGGGAACTGTATTCAATATCTTGTAGTAACCTGTAATGGAAAAGAATCTGAAAAAGAATATGTGTGTATATATATATATATATATATATATATACACACACACACACACACATTATATATATATGTACATATAACTGAATCACTTAGCTGTACACCTGAAACATTGTAAATCAACTCTACTTCAATAAAAAAATATTTTTTTAAAAAAGTGTTTTATTCTTGCGGGGAAGACAAAATTAATGCATGAAACAATGAGAGAACAACGTGGGAAAGGACATGAAGTTAATGACAAAGTTGTGACATGCACCACGGATGCCTTATGGGTCAGAGGAACAGAGGGACTGGCTGGGTGCGAGGGGGAATGGGGGTCGGGGCGTTCCCCCGACGGAGCAACACTTGTAAGAGTGTCATCTTATGAATGAAGAAGTGAAGGCATGAGCTCTCATAAGAGGTGTAAAAACGTGACCGAAGGAGGTGACCCTGAGTCCAGATCTCAGAGGAAGGTCTTGACAAAGGGGAGAAGAGAGAGAGACACAGTCCAACCAAGGGCAAAGTTCTGCCAGGGTGGGAGGGGGCATTCGAGGAGACTCTGGGCCCAGAAGCTTCCATAGGAAGAAGCTGCTGTAGGAAGCATACAGGTCTGCTCCACTTTTCACAGACGTAGAAGATTGTGAGATTCCAAAACTACCAAATGACGACGAAAGGGGTCTATAGAGAGTCGCTCTGACAGCTGGTGGGGGGCGGGGGGCGGTTCTTGCACAAAAGAGCAGACTCAGGAACTCTACTAGCATCCTGGAGTGGAGCGCTCCACAGACTGCATCTCCCCAGGAGGCTGAACAAGAGAGCAGTCTGTATTTCAGTAAAAGGCAGTACAAGCAGACAGACTTAGAGATGACCGAGGATTTGTGTTTCTAATATTTGAGGATAGAACAGGCTGATTTGCACTGAAAGGAAGAGGAATTTCCTGCCCCCTCTGCCAGCCTTCGGGGCGGGACTCACCCCACTGGCTGTCGACACTGCAAAGCCCGGGTGATGCAGGAAAGGCGCAGCCGTGGTGCGTGACTGCCCTCACACTCTGATGCCAAGGGGACCAGAGCGCCAGGGAAAGTGGAGTTCCTCCTCGGAAAATGGGCGGCTCCATCAGGAAAGCCTAGAGGGCTTCCCCAAGGTCAGAAGTGGGGTTTCCGGTGTGAGCGTCTCGGGGGGAGAACTGTGCCAGCGGGGACAGGAAAAGGCCCAAAAGATGAAATGATGCTGAGAAAAAGCGACCCGCCCTTCACTAACACATAGCTGGTTATGTAGGGGCTGCTGGAAGTTTGTCTTCACTTCTTCTTAAATGAGCCCCCTTTTACTAACCCCTGCGATTCTTTTTTTTAATTTTTTTTATTTTTTTTTTTATTTTTCCGCAGAGCTTTACTCCACGAGGTCATTAAGGCAACAAAGGTGTGGAACGTGCACCCTTGTTCTCAGGATGCAGAAACTAACCAGAGCAGCCCGGGTGTCACTCAAAGTCCCACAGCCAGGGCCCTCCAAGCTGGAACCAGAGCTGGCTCCAGGTTCAGTGCTTTCCGTGGCCCGAGACCATCAGAAAAATCTCAGGAAGGAGGACATTTCTTTGAAAAAGACACATATTATTTTCTTCACCTAGCTTCTCTGTTGTAAAGATAAATTGCTTGTTTTTTTCAGTAGGAATATGGCCTTGAAATATACATGCAGGTGAGAAATCTATTCAAGGATCACTCGGATCGGATTCGGGTAAATGAATTGCATCACGGTCACAACCAGTAGCTACACCTGCTTTATTTTCTAAGCTTCTCAAAGAAGACGTATCGTGAGGATGACACAGTGTCCTTGCAGAGCACTTCGAACAAGCTGGTAGGATGCGTGCACGCGAGGGATACCAGCAGTCGCTCTTAATAATCCCGCCACGGGTGGGAGATTCCAAGTGCAGATGCACTTCCCTTCCACATAGGTTAAAACGGTGGCTGCAGCTGAACGAGGCGAGGGGCAGGTGTGAACACCGTGGTCAGTGCTGCCACGGCTGTGCCCCAGACCCTGACCAGTCCAGCGGTCCCCCTGCCCCGCCATCTGGGCTGCAACTTTCCATGCATCACCTGATCCGCAAGTTAGACTGGGAACGCTAAGCTATTTCATCTAAAAAGTGGAGTTCGTTTGAGTTTGCTTATAAGACTGGGCCAGGTTCTCTGTAAACCAGGCCAGGGGTGTTCATCAGAGCTGATCAGAAGCTGAAACGGGCCCATTTCACTTCCTTGCTCCCGGCCTTCTTTCTGCAGCCATCTCCTCTTCCCGTGGAGTGTCTTTGCATTGGGTTCTGTCCATCTTTACAGCTCTTTATTCCCAGTGAGGAGTTCGGATCTAATCTCCAACCTCTGGGCCTGCCGGAAGGAGCTTGAGTCCTTCACTGGTGTCCTCCTGGGAGCTGCCTTAAAGGAAATACACCTGGTAGACATAGACGAGTCCCACCAATATGTGAACAGCTGGCATTTCTGTGGGTATTATCCTTCTCCATTTGCATCTCTCAGGATGATGTGAGAGAGATTAGCATCTCTATAAGAATGAGCTTGCAAGAGGGAGGAGATATGGGAACATGTGTATATGTATAACTGATTCGCTTTGTTATAAAGCAGAAACTAACACACCATTGTAAAGCAATTATACTCCAATAAAGATGTTTAAAAAAAAAAAAAAAAGAATGAGATTACAGACAGGTAAGCAGCAGAGGTATTTTAGAAGGAGAAGCTCTCCCACTGTTCCCACTGCCCAGGCATCGAGACCTGCAACCTGGCCGGGTAATTAAGTCTTCCAGATCTGCACTGCCCACGACAGGAGCCACTGACCACTTGTGACTGGGTAACGTCCTATTTAAACTCATTTAAATGAGGGAATTCCCTGGTGATCCAGTGGTTAGGACTCTGTGCGTTCACTGTCAAGAGTGCGGGTTCCATCCCTGGTCGGGAAACTAAGATCCCACAAGCCATTTGGCCAAAAAAAAAAAAAAAAAAAAAAAATTCATTTAAATGAAATAAAATTTAGAATTTGAGTTTTTCAGTCACACCAGCCCCATTTCAATAGTCGTGTGGCCAGTGGCTACCATATTGAAGAGACACAGAATGTTTCCATCATCACAGAAAATTCTATTGGACCAATAAGGACTATCAACTCCATAAATCGGAGTCTGCTTCCTACGTCGATGTAGAAGCGTGATGATGGAGTTAGGGCCCCGGGTGGCCCCACGGGAGTTTATTTCCACCAGCAGCTGCTGTCACAACGTTGCTGCCCCACGTCCTTGTGGCAATGACTCAGTCACCTCCGCGGGTCCCCCAGATGCCGGTGGGCACAGCCAGGGGCCCAGACCGTTCAATGAAATGGCAAACCAAATGCCACGCCCTTAAGGAGATTTCTCAGAGGCCACTAATCTCCCGAAGTCATCTGTCAGTCCGAGGTTGTTTTGTCTGCGGGGAGGTGTGGGTGGAGCCTCCGGGACCTGAAAGGCGAGCCGCTAACAAAAGCCCCGAGACAGCTCCACTCCCCGCTTCATTCCGCTCGGACCGAGGCTTTGGTTCATTACCCGTGAAACGTTTTGCTACCAGAGAACGAGTGACGTACAGCAAACAAGCCGAGAGCGCTGGCCCCGCTCGTGTTGACAGGAGAGAAGCTCCGGGCTGAGGCCTCCTGCCCAGGCATTCCGACCGCAGCGGGGCCACATTTTTGTGACATGAGGGCCAGGGCCACCGAACTCCTGGAGTCTGGTTTTTAGTTCTAAGTATTTTAGCATCGTGACCTGATGTGTCTTTCCCTTTGCAGCAAGGTGACCACGGGACACCAGCCATTTGGTTAAACTTGGAAGGGGCTCAGGAAACCATCTGATTTGGCCCTTTCTATCCCTGGAGGTCAGGGGTCATGACACCCGTAAGTAAACCAAGGTTTGGAGCATCTCAGTGACTCCCGCAAGGTCACCTAGCACACGGTTTTGAGTTCAGGAGCCTGCCATCTCAGGTAGGGGACCACTCTCCCTCCCTGTACCTCGAAGAGGAAGTATTTCCCGGGGACATTCCCGGCTTCCTCGGTCTAAAGGAGAGGGCAGGACCGTCAGAGAGGTTCAGAGAGGCCACCCGAGCCCACACACCTCACGCCCTCTTTCCCAAGTTCACATTAACAGGGAACTACAAGGGGTGCCATTATATACCAGAAATCGCTGATCAGCTGCTGGAAAATAGGACCCACGAGCACCCAGCCTGACAAGGAGAGAAGAGAGGAAACCACAGAGTGTGGACACCGGGGACAACTGCACGTCACCCGAAGGGAGGTCTCTGTAAGGTCCGCACCCAAAAGGAGTCAAAATGTCAGAAGAAGGCTGGGCCCTGGGGCTACCGAGGCCACTCATACGGCAACTGCACGGGAATAGCCTGGTGGCCCCCATGGAATTTAGTGGGAAGCAGCTTCCTTTTTCTCAGGCCAACTCCAGGACCAGCTCCCGAAGGAATGGGGGAGATCTGTGGGGGAAGATGATACTGAGAGTGAATCAGAGCAGAGCCTGACACCCCCAGCCCCCCGCGGGAAGGGGAGGTGGGCAGCTCTGCCTGGGAGCGAAACACTCGTCTGTTTTCACCGAAGACAGCGGCCACCGTGCAGTGGGGAGGCTACCGGGCTGTGGACCCACACAATGGAAACGAGGCCCGAGAGAAGGAACGCCTTCACTCACAGACGTGAGCCCCAGAACCAAGAGGGGCAACATGGACCCCCAGAAACTCACCAGGAGAAGACAGAGATAAGCCAGGGGCTGAAAAGGAACTTTAGCAAACTCTCATTTGCATTTTCCTAGGGAGACGAGAGAAGGCAGAGCGTCCCTAAAATAACAGGCTCCTGTTAGAAAGAGAGACAGAAATCAAAAGGGAAAAAGAAACAGAAACTATTTTAATGGAATAAAACATTCTGTGGATGGCCTGAATATTTGAGCATGGCAGGAGAGTAAATGTATGCAGCAGGAGATGAAACATCTCCCGGAACACTGGGGGAAAAAAGGAGCAAGAGAAAGATGGAAAATACGAAAGAAAACTTAGCGGCACAGAGAGCAGACCAAGAAGCCTAACGTCTATCTGATGGGCATTCCAAAACGAGTGGGAAGAACAAAGTCACCGGGGGCTCCAGAGCCCACAGGAAGGCCACAGCATCAGCATCAAACGTGGCCATGAAGAGTTGAGCAGGGTGAATTCTTCAAAGACCATGCCTACATTCTGCCTTTGAAATAGACAACCTCTAAGAATCAAAACGCTGCCCAAAAGGCTTCCAGCAATATTGAGACAGGAGAGCAAGATATCATCGGACTTCTTATCTCGATGAGAATAAGACGAGAAGAAGGCCTCACCGAACTTAACATGATAGAATAAGACATCGTCGAACTTCTTATCACGATGCTGGGGGAATGCCAAGATCAATACCTTCAGTGCCCACCAGACCTTGAACTTGAAATTCTTTCCATAGCCAAACTACTAATCAAATGTGAGAGGAAATACAGGCATTTTCAAAATTCAGAAAATTTACCTTTAGGAAAAAATTGGGGCGGGGAGAGTTACTTTACAAAATGAGACGAGATTGAACGAGAGAGATACAAGACTGAGTAACCAGGGGGCGTGGCAGAAATGGATCAGAGGGGACGTGATGGAAAATTTTTAAAGATTCATCACATTTTGATGCTTAGAAAAGTGTCAGAAATGAGTGGCATTTACATAATCTTAATCCTGGGAGTGTTATCTATTGCTGTTCAATTATTACAGACATCTTGTCATCAGGTCCGTATGCTTACAAAAAGCAAAGTAAATGTGGCCAGACTTAACAAAGGAAAAATGATCACGGAAGCACCAGAGTCGGAGGCATAAAAGCTGAGCAGAGTGGGAAGAAGGGAACTGTCCTGAGTTCCTCGATTCTCAGAGCAAGGAGTTGTTACTGCTATAAATCAGGGGATGGATGTTCTAATAAAACCATAAACAACAGGTGAAACAGGCAAAAGTAATAACAAAACCAACACAAGTTGGAAAGAGGTTGGAGGTATTATAATAACTATAAAGAACATTGACAACCCCCTCACCTAACTTCCAGTGACCACCAAACCACATTCACTAAGAACCCCACATCCCGTTCACTATGAATTAACCCACATCCCGTACACTATAAAGCAACCCACACCCCCTTCACTATGCACAAACCCCACACCCCTTTCCCTATGCACCAACCACACACCCCTTTCCCTATGCACCAACCACACCCCGCGTTCACATGCACTGACATCACACCCAGTTCACTATGAAGCAACCTCCCCCTCCACGCCCCACTGTGTCCTTCCATATCGCTCACCACCTTGCCATATGCAAACACTATGCTCACTTTTATGTGCACTGACTACTGTCTGTTCCGTCCCCTCCCACTCTTTGCCTGATATTCCTGTGTTCCTGGGACACAGTCTGGCAGGTGGTTGGCATCCAAGCAATATTTTTGCTGATTGGACGATCCCTTGTGTCCTCCATGAGCTGATTTCTTTGGCCAGCAGAATGCAGTCGGAAGATTAGCTTGACCCGGGTGAGGATGAGTACGAACGTCTCCCTCCCTGGGACATGAGAAGGACCCAGATAGGCTGAACGTGAGGACTGTGTCCAGAATGAACGACAGAGTGTCCTTAGCAGCAGTGCCAGTGTGTGGGGTGCTTGTGTGTCTCGCTTGTTTTTACAGTCAGGTGAAACGTCTGGAAGTAAACATATAGGGCTCTTAAGAGAAGCTCTCTCTAAGATGTGAGATTAGAAAGGGTGTAGAGAAAGCAGTTTCGCACATCTTAACTCTGGTTATTTTTTACAATTAGCAGGAATCACACTTAAAATAACTTGTTTTTAAAAGTATGTTTTTGGGAGGAGGGCTGAATCTAAGTCCACTGATCTAAGTCCACTGAATCTAAGTCCACTGAATCTAAGTCCACTGATCTAAGTCCAAATCACCCCATTTCCTCCTTCAAAGGTTGGGGGTGTATGGAAGTGGGGCATATGTCCAGGTCACCCCCCTTCCTCCTGGATTAAGTTGAGATAAAAACTGAAATCTCTGAATCACCTACAGAGGTATTTCCAGCCCAACCAGAAAGAAGTGCGAAAAATCTCTTGAGGGGATCTGTTCTTTCAAGACTGGAAGCCCGTAAAATGGGGGGTTCGGGGAGCCTCAGAGAACTTGGATAAAGCCGGGCATGGGAAACACTCTGACAGGGTCCGCCTTGCCTAGGACCCCGACTCTGGTCTTTCCGGGCTTTTTCATACCAAGTGGTCCCAGGCAATCATTCAAAGCAACTGCAAATCTTTATATTCCTAGTTCGTGTCTTCTGTTCAGAAAGAAATCGTGTTCGCTAATCTTCTCCATAAACATGTATTACAGTCTTGGGATTCTATCAAACCATGTACACAAAGTAATTATGGAAAGAATAGTGCATTATTTGCATATCTAGTATTTAAAGGGTTACTTATGTAATTATTGAATGTAACTTAGAATAAGCTGTTTGATTCCCTTTCATCGTGCGCCAAACATTGGGCTTTGAAAGGAATGTCTTTAAACTTCAGTAATATAAAGGCACATGGTAATGTTAAGTTACAACTCCAGCTTGAGTCAGACATGAAAGTATTTATGACTGGGATTCTATAAGCAAGTTCACTTTAGACGCTTTTTTTTTCTTTTTTAAGAAGGCAAGTATCTATTTCTCTTGGTAGACACAAGGATATTATCTCAATTAGAAATTCTTGTGCTCCGTGCTTTTAGACAGCATCCAGGCCCCCTGAACGTTTGTTGTCTTAAGCTCCCAGCATAGCAAACCTCACCGTGCTGCCTGCACCTGAAACAAGAAAAGCAGTTCCTTTCCCATCTGCCCGGAGACATTTACCTTCTGAAACGCGCACAGAAAGGGGAGGGGGAGGGAAGAGAAAAGGGGAAAATGAAGGAGGCAGAGAAAAACTTGCACCAGTGGGTGCAAAGCACCGCACGTGAAAGAGAAATGTGGATCAAACGTTGTTTTCTCCTGATGAAAAAACATATCAGGTCTCAGCTTTTTTCACACCGGAGGCCAGGTGATCAGCATTTGTTCTGTCAAAAGCCTTTTCCGTTACAATGTGACTGTGACTGGAAAGGTCCCCGGGCCATGTATCAAAAGGGTATTTGTAGAACTGCTTACCAAGTTCACTCGGCAAGAGCCGGGTTAGTTCAGAAATCACCTCCACTGTCCATTTCGTGACACCGAGAAGCTGGATTTGGGGTCTGGGCGATAGCTGACATTCACACACACACACACACACACACACACACACACACACACACACACACACACTTTCCCGGCTCTATTTTAAAGTTTTCAACAAGAAGTTAAATCTAAGTGCCAAAGAGAGGTGCAGGTTGAAAGGGATTCAACCTCAACTTTGATGTAAACATCCCAACCTTTTGGAGGGCAGCCATATCTTTGATCCTACACAAACTCTTAAGAATCAAATGTCTTGAATCCTGATCAGTTGAAGTATAACAAATTTTACAGTTATTTCCAGTTCAAGTTCGCTTGCAGGTGATTAATAGCAGGATAAAATGACAAGCAGCAGTCTCAAGAATTCCTCAAGCTGACAAAGACACTTAAATAAATTCAATTAGTCCCAGTGTGTTGAAAAACTTGAAGCGATTTCCATGACATTCGTTTGACATCTGGTAATAACCTTTAATATTTTCAAAGTATTTTCTCTTCCTTTTCAGATTTGCCAGGGAGCTTTCTGTGCCCTCGGCTGTGATGCCTCCTGATGTATGGCCTCCCTTTCGACAAGTATGAAATCAGGTGTCACAAAAAGAACACAGAGCGGGAGGCCGGATGCCTTGAGTTCTAGACTCGCCACTAACGGTACAGCTTTCAGCAAGTTCCTTTGCCCGTAAAATGAAAGGGTGAAACTAGACAGGTTCTAAGATTCCTTGCAGCCCTAACATTTTTAAATGCTTTATCACCCAGCAAGTCAAGCCTTGTCTCCATTGTGGATTTTAATCCTGGCTGCACTCTCCAAGGGGGACGGGGCGGTGGGGGGGGACCATTTTCAAAAACAAAAACCAAAGCACCCTACCTTGGCTCCCAGCAGATATTCCGGGTGGGTCCTGGACATTAAGATGTTTGAAAAGCTACTCAGATGATTCTAGGGTACAGCCAAGATTGAGAAGCACAGGCTTAGAAGGTAAGAGAGGTATTACTATTAGAATTACGGAATCAAGAAACTGATCAAGTCAGGAAGCAACCGTTTCTCTGTCATGCCCTGGGGAGCCGGCGCGGGCCTCTGAGAGATGCAGTGCACCCCGTGAGCAGAGTTTAGGATCCAGTGGAAATTGGCCTGGCAGGTACCCGTTTACAGTGCAAACTGATTCATATCTCATTTTTGGAGAGAGGGAGCGCACTAAGCCATTGAGAGGAAAAATTACCCAAAGTTTAAAATGACAGAACTCTGGCGCCCCACTGTCCACACGGGGTCCACGGACCGAGACACCAGCATCACCCAGAGCTCGCTGGAAATGCGGGCTCTCAGACCCCACCCCAGACACACTGAATACTAATTTTCTTTGTAACAGAGTCCCCAGGTGACAGCCACGCACATTAAAGTCTGAGGAACTCCGCTCTACAAAAGCCATATGGCCGAGCGACTTGCCCAGAGAATTATGAATATGTACAGCAAAACCCTATTAGCGCCAATTCCGAGGGGCAAAGAAATAATCCATCTTTAAGTGGGGAAAATAGCACAGGATATCAGCCCTGAAACTGGGTCGACTTTGCAGGGACTTTGAGATTTGAATTCTGCGAGGAGGGATCTGGGAAGCTTTCCACGGCAGGACTTCCACAGCGCTACGTATGTGAAGCTGTCTCTTCCATGGACCCTGAGCCACCCCTGAAGAAGCTATTACAAAGCGCCGAGCTGTCTCAAGCCCGCAGGGACCTGTAAGTGAGCGCAGGGCCGGCTCTGCAGCCTGCAGGGCACACAGATGCAGCCAGCCCCACGCAGAACACTGCGGCTCAGAGGACCTGCGCACAGAAAACACGGGCCCTCACTGAGCGCTGCCAAAGGGCTGAGGTCACCGCTCAGTCCAGGAAGATGCTGCAGCCCGAGGGCACTTGGAAGGTGCTGATTCAGGCTTCAGAGCTGGTTGCCTCCGCCAGGTCCAAGCCAACAGACCCTCCGGCAGGAGGTGGCGGCCCCGCTGATGCACCCACCATTATCCTCTGGATGGGGGGAGAGGCAGGAGTCCTTGCATCCCAGCCAGGATGGGGTGAGTGCATCTGGGACAGGGTAGCAGGGAGGCTGCATGGAGAAGGCGGAGACTGGGAAGGACCAGCACGGGGAAGACGGGCCCAGAAAGCAGAGGTGTGCAGAGCCCCGGGGCACCACAATCAGGGAGGAAGGGGGCCAGGGCGAAGCAGCCCAAGCAGACTGCAGCCTGGAGGACAAGTGTGCCTGGCCCGGGAGCTGGAACAGCCAGCAATGGAGTCTCGTGCCCTGGGCCTTGGATGGGACAGGAGCAGGTGGCAGGGTTGCACCCCTAGGAGAGGGGCCCAGGGCCCCAAAGGACGCTGGAGGTCTGGCCTAGGAGACTGAACTCCATGGCTCCTGCTCCGCTTCCATGTGTGTCCCAACCTTAGACAGATACCAAGGGCAGGTTTCCTACCACACCCAGCCCACCTCCCCCAGCAGTCATTTAACAGGCCATGGTTGGCTGGGAAGGGACATGGCATCCTTCTCTTTCCAGCCATTGGGATGTCTTCATGGGCAGTGAGGGATGGGAAGGGGACCAGGTCCCACCTCTACAGTCAGGCGTCCATAGAAAGACCCCAACTCATCACAGAGCATGTGTGGGCAACGCAAGAGCTGGGTAACTACAGCACCTGCCTGGTCTCTACCCCAAGCCACCCCTGGGGACCCCCGCAAACACACACACACAGATGCACGTGTGCAAATGTGCACAGGAGCACACATGCATACACATACACCCATGTACACAGACATGTGTGTACACACGGGTACATACGTGCACACCTGCCCAGGATACACACGCATACACGCACACCTGTGCGCACACAGACACACACTTTACGTGTGTGCACACACACAGCACCAGGACGCTGCCCCAGCCCGGCGCCGGCTCTCCCGAGAGCTGACCAAGGGGCATTTGGTTACACACAGAACCCAGAGAACTGGCATCTCAGATGTGACCCCAAGTATACACAGGGAAGGGCTGGCCATGTGGGTTAAGTGAGGAGCTGGGGTGGGGTGAGGCCGCCAGCAGGACCCAGAGCTGGCAGGATCCTCACGGCCACACCCCACGTCTGAGAGTCTCAAACACAGACCTGAGTGGGCCCAGCGCTCCCGGCGGCCAGGAAGGGGGCAGCGTGGTCCCCAGATGGGCCAACACACAGGGACTGACCAGCGCTCTTGGCTGGAGTCAAGGACACAGACCCTCCGGGAGGCCAGGCTCCAGTGGGAGGCGGGGGGCCGGCCCGGGAACCCTGGGGGCAGGAGGTGGGTTGTGGTCTGGACAGGAGGGAGCTGCGGGCATCGGCCTGAGGTCCACAGGCCCAGGCCCTCCCTCAGCGCGCAGCCAGCCTCCCCGGCGACCCGTTTCGCCACCTCAGCAGGCCTCGGCCTTGGTCTCTAAGATGGACACGCCCACAGCTGCCTCGCAGGGCTGAAGGCCGGATTGCGGGAGATGAGGGATCAAAACACGGGACCTGGAACACGCAACACGTCAGTGCTCTGCCAACGGCGGCCCCTGCAATTGTGTTGTGTTATTAATGGAAAGGAGGACCAAGGAGGGGGACGGGTTGGTGGGGCAGAACTGCCGGGTGGGGTTGGGAGATTCCAGCTGGGAAATTCCAGAGCCTGCCCCCAAACAGGGCATTAGAACCTGCCTTGTAGGAAGCCAGCGGGCAGAAGGGCCTCTCAGATCTGGGTCCAGCTCTGATGCCAGCTCCGGCCTCTGACACTCAAAGGACCCCCGTTTTCACATCTCTGATTTCAAAAAGGCTGAACCGAACTGCACAAGTTCTGTAAGGCCCCTTCCTACTCTAAGACGTTATAAAATTACAGCGTTCTAATTATCTCTGTCTTCCCTAAGAGCTCAGGTGAGGGATACCATGCCACGGATGCCTTAATAGACCCTTCAGAGCCTGTCTTAGAAGAACAAAGATCAGTTTAACTGATTTAATAAGGAAAGAAAAACATAGCGAGCTGGAATTACGGATGCTCCCTTTCACCTCTTGCCAAGATTGACTTGAATTCGTACGAAAGAAACATGTTGCTGATTGCATAAAATACACCGTACCTGCTTCCCCTTTATTTTCTCAATTAGGAGTAGAAAACATAGAGAAGTCTTGAAATCATAAGTCTGTGAAAGGGTCATTGGGTTTGTGTGAAAACTGATTGATGGCAAGCATTGAAACAGGAATAATTAGATGTGCTTGAGTTGGATGTCGCTGTGAATAGCTGGGATGTTTGTCACGTGGTGGCGTTAAACGAACCTGGGTTGTGTTGGGCACGGATTTTAAATAAAAGTCATCATTGCTGAACCATCACCTTGTTTCCTTCCCCACCCGCACCTGCCCTGCTCTCCCAAGAGACAAAGTTGCCAACTCCCCAGGCACCAACGGGACTCAGTGGCCTGGCGTCCTCTGGGTGCCGAGAAGAAGCGAGAGGAGAGGCAGCCCCCAGGCCTCGCACAGAGAGGAGGCCCCCTGGACCACTCTTAACGCCCACGGAGGAGGAACCAAGCATCTGGGGGGCGAGTCCACGTTTCTGAGGCAGCCGTGGCACTAATTAGTCATCGAGTGATGATGGGACTTTAATTAACCAGCTGCCCCAGGCGGGGAGGCCTCAGTCAGGACAGGACCCTCGCTGCCCGGGCCTGATGGGAACCTCGAGGGCTGGCGAGACTTCACTGCTTTACGAAGAGAAAACGGTTTTCGTGGGGAGAAGGGCAAGGCCCCTAGGTGGCTGTGCCGAGCGCAGACGCTGCAGAGCCCCCTTCTCCTGGAAGAAGCGCCCCACACGGACATTGTTAGTCGCTGGGACCGCCTTCAGGGGAAGCTATGGCATACAAAGCAGAAATAAATATTTGTGGTGGGAAATCAGGAAAGTGCAAAGAATCAGACTTTGAAAAACGAACAAAACAGAACCCAAAGGATCTGGTTGGTAGATCCTTTAACCCTTGAGGGGTTAAAGAAGAACGTTTCATAGCCCAGCAAAAATATAGGCCACGCCTTGGTCCTGCTGACATGTATGTTGGTTCATTAGGTTACCTTCACTTGGTTTTTAACATTCCTAACTTTTTTAAATATGCTTTACAATGATTTCACAGAGAGGAAGAAATCCATCACTTTCCCATGTCTGCTTCCTTCATCTGGCTCGCGAATGGGTGCTAAACCCCAGCGTCAGCTTTGACAGAAATAGATTCAAACATTCGGACAGGAAGGCCGTGAAGCACAGATTTCAGGCGGGACGGAGACGTCCGTGGAGTCACAGACTTCAGACCTGCGGCTTTAGCAGTTCTGCGCCCCGTGGCAGCGGGAACCCAGGTGTACCTGTGGGGCTCTAAGTGACCCACACCT
This sequence comes from Leucopleurus acutus, assembly GCF_964270905.1. NCBI lineage: Eukaryota > Metazoa > Chordata > Mammalia > Artiodactyla > Delphinidae > Leucopleurus > Leucopleurus acutus. Next base: position 106,703,304 of record NC_139144.1, on the reverse strand, counting down.
GACGTGAAGGCAGTTTAGGGTTTTGCATAAGTGGAAAGTCTCCAGGCAGCCCTGGCTCCCGCTGGGCTGGATCTAGTTGCTCCAGTTTAGGTGCTCAGCCTGCAGCATTGGGGGTGCGGCTCCTACAGGTGCCCCCAGAGACCCCCCATGGCCAGGGCACCCCCTCATAGCAGCCCAGTGGCACCTGGTCCCCTCCCCCATCCTCATCCCCCACAGGCAGAGAGCGGAGCATCTCTTCCTTCTGGTCTCGCCAGCATGAGCCCAGGAAGTCTCTTCTCAGAACCTCAGCACCTGGACCCTCGCTTCCCACCGTCTCCTTCTGCGAGGTCTTTGTGGCCCAGGTTGGGGGACACTGCCCAAGGCAAGCCCATGACACCCTGGAGGCGGTCAGTCCCCCCAGACCCTCTCAACGCTTCAAAACACCACAGGGCTCGAATTTGAAATGCTGACATTTTCATCTGCGGTCACTTCGTATTCCCCTTCTACCCATGACCCTCCAAACTCAGGGAGGAAACCGTGCACTGAGCGATTCTGTGGCTCCCTGCTGCCCAGGGACCCCAAGGGGACAGGAAACAAGCCCCGCCCAGCGAGGGAGGTGGGCAGCGGAAGCACCGGCAGCTCCCAGCCCAGCCCCCCCAGGTCCGCAGCGTCCCGTGGCGCCCCTGTGCTCCACGCCCCCGCCTCTTGGTCCCGTCTCGGTTGAATTTCATACCAACTTGGGGGCTCTATAAAGAAAGGTGGTAAAGAGCACACCCTCTGCCCTCTGGTGTGAGGGTCCCTGTCCTGATGCTTCCAAGCTGGGGGCCCCTGGCAGGCTCACGCAAATGCCCCATGCCTCAGCTTACCCCCCTGTAAAATGTGCTAACAACAGTCCCCTCCTTAACCCATGCCTCAGCCCGGCACAAACTGAGCTCTAAATAATGTTGGTCCACGTGGGGACTTAGATCCGGAAATCACTGTTTCACAGGCAAAGAAAATCTGCAGTATTTCCTATAAAAGCGGGTTTATAGGCTATGCCTCCTACACCTGGCACCGTGCCGAGTGACCCAGGGGGCCTCAGACCCATGGGTCAGTCGCATCCCCAGTGCACCAGGGAGAGCAATCCCGGTGGCCTAACTGTAAGGAACGTCTTCTGGGCGAGCCACCTGCAGAAGAGACCCCTGACAATTTACAGTCACAGGCAGGCCTGCAGACGGGAAGAAAATAAGCTTGAAGGCAGAGACTGGGCTGTGGTGATGAGTGGACGTGAGCTAAGCCTATACTGGGGCCGGCACCGCTGTTGGCTGGTTTAGGATGTGAGCTTGACGTGCGGAAAGCACTCGCGATGCTTCCGGGAAAAGCTGAAGACGGCGACTGCTGCATTCCTGAAGGAGCCGCGGCTACTCAGAGAGCAGGCTAGGAGCGGCCCGGAAACGAGATCAATGTCTCTTGCACCCCCAGGAAACAGCAGTTCCCACAGGAAGCAGGAGAGGCCCTGCAGCGTCCTCCCTGTGCAGGAGTGGGGCAGTGGGAGCCGCGCTCTCGTCTGAGGGCAAACACAGCGTGCGCTCCTCCCTGCCGCGTCTGAGATGAGAGGCCGACGGCTGGGCTGGGAGAGGCGTAAGGGGAGCACGTGGTCAGTGCAGTGGCTCCCCTGCTGCCAGTGCCCAAGCGGACAACCTACTGGGCACGTGGCCGCAGTGTCTGCAGGAGGTGTCTGCAAAAGGGCTCTGGTTGTGCTGGGGGGCATGGAGGGCAGGAGGGGCTGCAGGACGGTGGGACGACCTGGGGTGACCGCCTCTGGCCCCATAGAGAAAGTTGAGCTCATGGACTCCTGGGTGGAAAGTGGAGGGTGAGACCACCTGATCTGGAGGAGAAACCTGGGGGTGTGGCCCCTGCTACCAACACAGGTGATGATGGGCACTCCTCCCTCTGCAGGTCCCCGCCTCCGAGGTGTCTCACCAAGGACAACACACTCCTCAGAGAGTTGCTGGTCACACCAGCTCAAGGGAAAGTGCAAGCAGGGTCCTGTGTTAAGGGCAGATTTGAGGTGAATTTCTTTCATCTTTCCTAAGTTGGATGCCCACCTTAGCCCGTGATTCTCAAACATCATCAAGGCAGACATGGACACCAAAATACTCAAGATCAAAAAGCACTGTTTTTGTAGACGTTAAACTTTTATTAGACCTGGCATCAGGGCATCGAGAAATGAAAATTGTTCTAAGGCTTTACTAGCATGAAATGAAAGATATACGGGAAAGACTCTGTTACTTGCTTCTGTTTGAAGGATTAAAAGGGAGGAGAAAAATGATGTGAGTTGGAGTAACCCAGATGGGATTGGAAATGGGAGAACTGAAGCCAGGTGTTCAGAACTGAGCTGGGATGAGGACAGCAGGACATCTGTGATGATCCCTTCTTAAAACATGAGAAAACACAACTGTGCCTATTATTAAAAAAAACATAGGGCACAAGTGGGGAACAAAACTCTGGAGGTTTAGTTGTAGGCTTTGCAAGAAAGAAAGAAAGGAAAACTTCCTTTATGTTACTTTGAAACGGGGAAGCAAACTCACCCATCACTTCCCAACTAGCATCATACAAAATGTGTCAGATGAAGGAAGGAAACACATCCCCCCCGTCTCTGCAGGAAAGCAGCTTCCAAATCCAGTAAGGTATCTAGTCAATCAGCACATGTCAAGGATCGTTCAGTGTTCACAGCAGTTCCTGGGCCACTGCTTGTGCACCAGTGGCCTCCCAGGGGCGGGGGCCAGTCTCCTGCCGGTGCACGTGCACCTATGGAAAGAACTGCTTCCCCGAGCAATGTTTACCTCACTCTAGGTGATGTCCTCTGCCATGTTCCTTCCATCTTCTTCTGTTTCATCTTTTATAGAAGCGCTGGTCATGCTCTACCAAACTGATTTCAAAGCCCACTAATGGTTCTCAGCCCAGAGTTTTAAAAGCAGTGCTATAGAAGGTGCAGAAAAGAAAGATACTGGCTCTTCTAGTGGAGGGTGAGAGGCTGGTGAGACACGGCCAGCGAGTGATCCTGCAAACGCGCTAGCAGCGGCCCATCTGCACCCCTGTCCTGAGCGGTTATTAACAGCCCCTTCCATCCTCGCTACGCATCCAGGTACAGGTGACCACGACGCACCCACTGAACGAGAAGCCAGGCCCGGGGCCAGAGGCTGCACACAGGTGGCCTCCCCCAGGGCCTGCAGGGGCAGGGGTTACTCACCTTGCAGGAGCTGAACCAGCTGAGTCTCTTGAGCTCGCCCACCCCTGAGTGCAGCCCTGAGCAGCCCTCAAGAGGCAGGATGAGTGTAGGGGTGCTGGGGGGGACTGCCCGGGTGGCACCCAGCAGGAGCAAGGTGAGGGGTCTGTGCACAGGGAGAGGCCCAGCTCGCCCGAGCCCTTCTGCCTGGCACGCGGCACACAGTAGGTGCTCAGGAAATACCGTAGGGCACACGAGCATCTCCCCAGGCCTCAGTGAGACAGGCGGATGCGGCGACCTGGGGAGAAAGGGCTGGCTGTCTCGCCCAGGAGCCCTCACGCTTCCGGGCTGGGTGGGCTTGGGGACTCTGTCCCCTCACCCCACGCCTCCCCCTCCCATTGGCCCCGTGTGGCCACCACCCCACGGAGGTGGGGAGCCCTGCGGCCTGGCAGGGGCTCCGCTTCAAAGGGCCTGGCTCATCGGGACTTCCCAGGAGTGTGAGGCCCACAGGCAGGGCGAGCGGCCAGGGGAGCTCCAGGGGGCAGGAGCCCAGGGCAGCCCGAGGCCCCCTAAGCCGCCACCAGGGCCGGAGTGACACAAAGATGCCCCAAGGAGATGCCATTGCAGGGAGGTGGGGGGTGAGGACCTGGACCTGCCCCCTCACCTCGTTCATTCATTCATTCACTCATTACCTCACTCACTCACTCAGTCATTCATTCAGTCATTCCCTCCCTCATTCATTCATTCACTCACTCACTCAGTCATTCATTCATTCACTCACTCACTCATTCCCTCACTCACTCATTCCCTCACTCACTCACTCATTCATTCCCTCACTCATTCAGTCAGTCATTCATTCACTCACTCATTTATTCATTCCCTCATTCGCTCACTCATTCATTCATTCAATCATTCGCTCATTCATTCATTCACTGAACAGGCCTTTCGTGCCCCCATGTCCTGGTTGCCCCCAGCCCCCTGAGAGACGCCCTCCAGAGAACTTTTCTCCAGCTGTCATCCTGCTTATGGCCGCATCGCCTTCAGGAGCAGCAGTTCTGACCGTGTCTGGACGTCAGGACGAAGCCTGTCTGGTGCTGCGACAAGGCCCCCTCGAGCCGTCACAGGCCAGCCACCTGCCTGCTCACTGCACATCCTGCCGTCATGTTGGCTTCTCTCTTCAGCTGTGTTCTGGGAGCCCACGGTCCCCAGTCCCTGCGGGGCCAGCGCCCTGACACCGCTCAGCTGGGGGACCAGAAGGGAGCCTCCGGAGCCCGAGGGCGAGAGCCTGGCGTTAGGCAGCCCCAGAGGCTGAGGGTAAGGGGCCAGTGGACCCCCACGGGGGACGGGGGCAGCCTGACCCAGGGAACAGACCAAAGCAAACCATGTCTGCAGCACAGATACCCTGAAGCCCTGCAGGCCTTACAGACCGGGAGGAATGTTGCTCCCTCTGATGGGCTGTGTCCCCTCTCCTCTGAACGTCCCACGAGCCCAGCTGTCAGATAGCTAACGGAACCTTCCAGGTTGCAGTGAGTGGAGGGCAGACGGCACATGGAATTAGAGGCCTGGGATCCAGCCAGGTCCCCTGGGCTGCCTCTGTGTCCCCCTCTGCATGGATGCTGGCGGGAAAGTGTTGCCTGAGACCTCGTGTGTGAAGTGAGAGGAGCCTGAGAGAGTCAGGCTGGGTCTGGGCCGACCTTGACCTTGACCTTGACGATGGGCTGGGTCAGGGGAGTCCGGGTCATCCCAGCTTCTTAAACTCAGCACCTGAAGAAAAGAGGAGAAGCACAGGAAGAGCAGAACTTTCCCATCAGGTCTCGGCACAATTTTTATCTTATTTTAAAAAATCGTTCAGAACATCCTGTTCAAAGTGTTTCATGCACAGGGCACTGAAGTGGTCTCTTCTTCAACGAGGAAATGAAGCCTGAAACTCTTCCGCGTGGGACAAACAGCTGGCCTGCGTCTCCTCGTGGGGAGGGGGCTCTGCCTGTGGTCCTGCAGCTGCACGGGCACTTCTGGGCCCGGAGGCCAGGCCCGCGGGATGAGCCCCAGGATAGGTGCAAGGACAGGCTGCCAGAGAAGCCCGGGAAGAAAATCACTCTAAAAGCTGGGGGGTGGAGCTGAGGGTGAAACAGGAATGCCTGTGGTGGTGCCTTCCAAACCGAGGGCAGGGGTCTTCCCTGCCCATCACAGCCCCCCAGACCCCTCTCGCTTCCCAGCCCCTCCACACTCTCCTGCCTGTAAAATTAGCACCTATGTCCAGAGCTGCAGGGCCCCTCTCCCCGAGGCGGGCCTTCTCCTTCTCCTCCCCGTGGGAAGCCCTCACTTCCTCCCAGCCCCACGGACCCCTCCTTCCCACCACCGCAGGCGCGGAGGCCACCACCAGCACTCCACCAGGCCGGACCACACAGCCACGCGGTGACTCGCCCGCTGCAGGTGTCAGTACAGCCTGGGGTGCACCGAGATAGGCGGGGCCTTGGCCCCATTTCTGTGTCATCAGGAGACTTCAACGCAGGCCCTGAGCCCTCGCTGGGGCAGAAGTAGGGGCTGCGCTAAGCGTTCCACACACAGCAGTCACTATGGCGCTATTGTTCCCCTTTACAGGTAGGGAGATGGAGGCCGGCACTAGGACCCTCATGAGGTCTGCCTCTGCGCTCGGTAGCCAGCCGGCTCCCCACGGCCCTAAGCAAACGCCCCAAAGCTCTGCAGGAGCGCTGGGCCAAATCCACGTGACCGGCAGCCCCAGGGATTGCCGAGTCGTCGTACATGAATACCGGAAGTACTTTTTCACACGTTGTCCTGAATGTCCACGTGTATAGGAAGAGTAAAGCAATTGTGGTCCCCAATCTAATGCAATGGGATGTGACCACAGGGAGTGATGTTCACTTATCACGTTGGCAGAAAATTTTAAAAATATAAAATGCCACTGTTGCAAAGGATGGAGAGAAATAGGCACCCTCATGAACCCCCAACAGAGGCAAAAAATCATTATTTACAAGCTGGGGCCCAGCTGACAACACGTACAAGACACGTAAACTATTCATATGCGATGGCACAATCCTTCACGTCTAAGAACTTACCCGTAGATCCTAAAGAAATACTCACAGTTACGATGGCAAAGGTGTTCACTGCAGCCTTGTTAATAACAGTGGACAGTGAAAGATCTTCTGATACCGTGCTCTACAATAGGAAACTGTGTAGGTACTCATCACACAGGCAGGCGATGAAATACCAAGAAGGCATTAAAATGACGTAGAACACTTGATAATATGAAAACTGTGAGTGATGAAATTAAATTACAAAGTGATTGCAATATGATCTCATGTACAAACACAATTCCTACGATGTGTATAATCCAAAGGAGAGACGGAAAAGTGTTCAAAGAATATTTCCTAGTCACGGGTTACAGGCTTGTTTTTTTTTTCTTATTTGATGGTTTTAACTTGAATTTTAATCTTCTAACTTTTCTGCAGTGAAACTGTTTATCTATGGCATGCCTACTCTGTGCAAAGCACTCTTCTGAGTTTTCAGAAGAGACCAAGGCAGTCAAACCTGATTTAAGGAGAAAGACGATGGTACATCAAAAAAATTTTAAAAACAAGTGAGATTTTTGAAGAGTGACATGAACTAATTAAACAGAGCGATATGTAGAGAGCGGGGATGGGTGGGGAGGTACAGCCAACCGGGGCAGTGGGAAGAGATCCCTCCAAGGAGGAAACATTTCATCCGGCTCCAGAATGAAACCTGAATGATAATAAAAAACCCACAACCCGAACAACCAGGACCAGAGCATCCCGGGGAGAGGGGAAGAAGAGGGGGAATCCTGAGATGAGCCTGAGATCCGAATACCAGCGCGTGCCTCTCAGGGGCTTCCGTGACCAGAGCACGGGTGGGGTCAGGGCAGCCGCCCAGAAGATGCCACGCCCCTCGCACTGACCGTGTCCTTGCTGTGGAGTGGCTGCTCGGCCGAGGTCCCAGCTGTCCAGACCCTCCTGTTCCCCAGGGGGCCATGGGGCTGGCTCTTGGCACGGAGCGTGGGCACGGTGGAGCGTGGCACTCCCATCCAGGTGGACCAGAATGTGGGTGGTTCCTCCAGACACTTCCTCCCCGTCTTCCGACTGACATGGGGGCTCCTGAGGCTGAGGAAGCAGGGGCCGCAGGAGGAAGGGGTGGGCTGGGAGCACGTGCACCGCACACGTAGAGGCCGGACCTTAAACCCCCGCTGCGGGGAGATGTCGGTCCAGCGGTGCGCAGGTTGCTTCTCGCAAGGTGAGTGAGCTCCGGAGATTTAATGTTCAGCAACGAGGCTGCAGTTAACAGAGTCGTATCGCGTGCTTCAAATCTGCTGAGAGGGTAGCGCTTAATTGTTATCCCCACAAAAGAAAAAAGGCAGAAAGAAAGAAGATGGTATCTAATGACGTGATGGATCTGTTAGTTCGCTTGATCGCGGTGAAGATTTCACGATGTACACACGTATAAAATCATCAAGTTGTGCACCCGGAATAGAGACCGTTTTTAACTGTCCATTATAAATCGTCAGCAATAAATTTCCACGGGGTCGAGCCCCTGGGATTTCGAGGCCGTGTTCTGTACAACGGCTAGTTGGTGGTACCCTAATTCCTAATCAATAGCAGAGGTCAGCGGTCACCACAGCACCAGAGAATGGACGGGCTCCAGGAACCAGAGAACACCCTCTAAGCTTCATCAATCGGATTAAAGACCCCAACTCTCTGGCGTCATCGTGAATGAAAAAGCAAATGACATGTCCAACCCCAGCTGGCTGAACGTGTGGCTGAAACTAATACTGGTAAAATCTGTTAGGCTGGAAAGGAGAACGAGGAGAGATAAATCAGGTGCTAATTACGGGCTGCCGCAGAGAGCGGCGGGCGAGCGGAGCCCTGCCTGGTGGCGCACCTTGGCGGGGAGAGTCCGTCACACCTGCGGGCCCCCATCCCTGGCTCGCTCGCAAGGCTATTACCTTAATTATGGAGGGAGGACTCGGGGTTTCCTTGAAATATAAATGAACGTGTCCCATCTAATTATTAAATGTGAGAGCAGTTCAACCGTTTTCTCAAGACCGTTAGTGCTCAGAGGGAGAAAGTGCTTTGCTGTTCTTTATTAATTCTGACTTCATTGGCTGAACTAGAGCCAAGTACCTGGGCGAGGAGAGAGTGGTGCAAACACCAGAGTGGCTGTGACACTTACACGTCCCTGCGGAGGGCGAGCGGGAAGACAGTGACCCTCACTCCGGATCTGGACTTCCGAGCTTAACATCAAGTACCTTGGGAATAAGAAGAATATGAAGGTACAGATAGAATAGAAGAAGAACAGGAGAAGAACAGATACCTTTTATTAAGCACTTACTACGTGCAAAGTACCGTGCTAAGCACTTCGCACGTGATCTTCTTCATCCCCAGCAGCACAAGGAGGTCGAGGTCATTTATTGACGAGAAACCAGAGGCTGTAAGGGGTCAATCATTTGCCCAAATTGCACAGCAGGAGCAAGATTCGAACAAAGGTCTGTGTGACTCCAAACTCTGTATTGTCACCACCCCACCCAGTATCCTGACCAGGGTCCAGAGAACGCGTGTTCTGTGGCACATTAATACTCCTCGAAACATAGGAAAACACTGTAGGAAACACGGTTTAAACAGGTTTCTCTATGCAGGGCTTTTCAGAGCCTTTACGATGCAAAGATGCGTTTTGAATCCACAAGCAGAGGGTGTGCTGCTTCTCCCAGGTGTGCTGGACCAGGTACTTGGTTCGTCTCCATGACAACACAGCCCGGGTTCTGCCTCACACAGAGGACGCCCAGGAGTAAGGGCAGGAGGAAGTCTGCAGCCTTCACTCGGACCTCCTCACGATTGGACTCGAGGCACTAAAGCTCAGGAAAGGCCCAGGGGCGGTGTGCATCGCCCTGGCTGAGCCTGACCCGGCACCTTCGGCTGAGTCCCTCCCCAGGGACAGAGGGGCCTGAGCTCCCAGCGCGGCCACTTACAAGATGTGGCCTCAGCGTCTGTGGGCCACGAGCCACGGCGGTGTCCCCCGGTGGGATGGCTGTAAGAACAGATTGAGCTGGTTCGAGTGTGGCCTCACAACACGGCCACTGTCATTTCACGTCACTAACCGGCCTCAGGTCGGCTCTTTCTGTGGCCCCAGCTTTCCCGCGGGGCATCTTTCCTGTGTGTGTTTATGATTTCTGCTATTTTCTCACCTTTCAGCCCAGAGACACCAACGTCGGAAGAATCGCCGTGAGCCAGGTGCCACGAGGATGCATTCTGATTCCTCTTGGTCCCCGATGCGGCCAGTGTGGACCCCACGTCCCTGCACGTGCCACGTCTCCCGCCCAGAGGGTGAAGGCCCACCTGCAGGCTCCTCCTGCCGCCTTCTTGTCTGAGCTGCTTGGAGACCCTCAGCCACTCACTCCAGGGCAGGGAAGATGAGGGGCCGAGATGCACGAGTCCAAGGGGACCAGCTCCCCCCACGGGTCCGACCCAGGGACTGTGACGTGTCCTTGACGTTTCGCTGGGATACGTGGTTCTGTCTCACTCAAGGGTCTGGGCTTTCTGGTGTGATTTTGTAAAATGGTTCGAGACAGGTGTAGGGGCAGCGCCAAAAACAAGGCTGTAAGTCACGGAATAAGGGTAGCTCCTACAGGGAATTTTAACCGTTCATACACTCAAGCAGAAAAAATCAAGTGAACATCCGCAAACATGCAGTTCTCAGAAATAAATGCTTTGGGTGAGATGCTGTCATTCAGCTCAGATCTAAGAACGCGGGCTGTGCAGGGGCCCTGGAGAAGGCTTTCTCTTCTTCCAGAATATTCGAGTGAGGCCACCTGGAACCCCGCCTCTGCCTTCTTTGTATTCGGAGGTCAAACCCGCCTTGTGGCCTTGCTCCTGCCTGCCTGCCTGCAGCTCCCACTTGTGCTTATGTATAAAGCACAGGGAAGATGCTCCTTCACTGGGCCGGGTTCAGACTTCCTGTCCTGAAGCAGCGGTCACTCTGGACACCGCGCAAAATCTGTCCCGTCCCAAGGCTCACCACACCCTCACCTCTGTCTTCTGATCCCAACAGCTGAGACCCCGGGTCGCAGACACCTTCCAGCCACCCGACCCCCTCCTCCAGGGCCTGGGGACCACGTCTAGGCAGAAAGTGGTCCAGACTTGGGGGGCCCGCAGCTTTCCTCAAGCCCCGAGGCCCACCCCATGTCCCCAGCTCCATCAGCAAGGGTGGCCTCCTGGTTACAGAGAGTCAAGAAGGAGCTTTCCTTGGACACAGAAGAGAAAAGCCTTCAAAGGGAGAGTTTGGGGAGACGGGAGAGCCCTGAGGGGGGCCTCACCATGGGGCAGCTGTCACCCCACATTTTCCCATGGGCCTGGCTGGATGCTCGGACGCAGACAGCCTACCCCCGGCCCCCAGCCAGGGGAGAGTCTGCCCGACCCACAGCCCAAAGACCTGCCTTGAAGGCTCATAGGAGAAAGGGTTCCCATGTCCCTGAGTGACAGCCGAAGGAGCAACACAGAGGGAAGGGGGGAGAGGCCACAGTCTCTGGGTCCCTGCCTCCTAGGAGCCTGCCGCCCACCCCGGCTATGCAGGGCAGGGTGGAGGGACCCAGGCAGGCCAGCTGAGGACAGGCCAGGACACCTGCCCCGAAAGGCCCCGGCCCCGGCATGCCAGGATCAAGGTTCCATTTGCCGCCCAACTCATCCATTATTAACCGTGATGACCATGATACCTTCTACGGGGCTTTTCATCTCCAAACCACTTTAAGCTCAACGGTTTAATCTGAACGTCAGCGTCCCTGCCCTTTACACGCAGGGTCCTTTTCTGCGCTGACAGAGTGATTCGTGAAAACCACATGGAATCCAAGAAGCTGGGTCCTTTGGCGGGGAAAAGAAAACTCTTATAATGCAAGATTGCTTTATTTCCAAAGTCAAAGTCATTACCTAAAGGTAAACTAAGGGAAGTTCTTACTAGTTGTGTGTTTTTTTCTTTTTTTTCATGTGAGGAACTGATTTACTCACGTAATTAAAACGAAAGCGCCACACTTCCCCAACCTTCAAAACAAACAACCAAAAAAATCACCGCTGTGAAAATATCCTCCTGTGCGCACAGACTGTGCCCAGTCAGCGTCCAGATTTTAAAGCAGCAGCAATTCTATTTGTGACTAAAGTTTCTTCTCCTGGAGGGGAGCTCATCCCGACCGCACTGGCCTTCCTTCGATAAGTGCATCCCCGCGGCCACCTGCACCCAAGCCTTCTCCCCTCTGCTGCCTCCTAGACCGAGCGTCCAGGGGACCCACGTGCTGGGACACCGGCGGGCTGCCGGGACCCACGTGGTTCTATGTGGGGCGCCCAGGGAAGGATCCGGGCAGCTGAGGCCTGGAGGGGCCGGGGGGAGGGGGACGTGTCCTTTCCCTGTTCAGGGAGGGCTGGGAGGGTGGCCCTGCTTATAGAACACCCTTGGGTCGACCTGTTCCCTCGCTGTGGCCCAGTCACTCTGTGCAAATTTCGCAATGACAGCCCTCAGACTCTGCGTCCCTTTGGGGTGAAGCTGGCAGACACCTGCCGTAGGAGAGGCTCATCTCAGATGCTCGGGGTAGGGAAACCTTCTTTCTGCTGGACAGCATCTCGATACAAGGTGTTTTTGGAAAACTATAAAACAGTCACTTTCCTCTCATTGTCGTTGGTCTGGATAGCACGCACTTCATGTGCACGCGGGGATTGCGCTTTTCCTCCGAGAATCAGGCGTGGGTCCCCAGGAAGCCATCTTGTAACCAGGTGAGGGTCCCCCTGGACGAGCCCCTAGCACCATCCCACATGATGTGAAGGCGGTCACTCAGCCCAGCCGTCGGAGCCCCCGTGGGTCAGGCTCTCCAAGATTCACAGCTCACCTGAGACCCCAGGCTCTTTCTCCAGGTGCCTCTCACGTCCTGAGGACCCACGTACCCACATGAGTTCTTCCGCAGCAAGATGCAAACACTTCAAGGTCAAACCGTCAGACTGTCATCCCTAAACTGCTAATGCCTTCCTCCCCCGGGGCAGGGTTCCTGACTGAGGCTGGCCTCCGGGTCTGGTCCCGGTGTATGTCCCAAGGCTGGTGGCACCTTATCCACCCTACCCACCCGCTGTGGCCTGGGTTTTCGGCTTCCTGCCTCTTCCCATTCTCCTGGAGCCCAGGAAAGAGGATGGGGCTGGGTCAGCTCTGTCCCACCAGTGGGCAGACATGGGGAAGATGCATCCCTGGGCCTGGGCATTTCCATTTGGAGGGTGGAGGGCAGTTGGGTAGATTTCGCAGACCCCTTCCATTCTCATCCCCAGGTAACCCCACCTCTAAGGGTTGCTGACCTTCCTAGCAAGTCACTTCCCCCACCCTCCTTACCCCTCTGCCCACCCACCCACGGCAGGTTCTAGGCGCACCTGGTTTTGGGAGATGTCCTGAGGGCAGTCCAGGAGATGAACAGATTGGGACAGAAGCGCCGGCCCCCTGATGCAGCAGTGTGCGCCGGGGCTCTGCCAGTGGCTGGCAGAGCGGGTGGGGGGATGGAGATCCAGGTCTGACCAGGCCAGGGGCATCAGAGCACACACTGGACGTGCCCCTAAATGGAGGCCAAGGGAAAGTCTGGGTCCAGGTGGACCCAAGGCCACATCCAAGATGCACAGCTCAGCACACGGCCGAGGTCTGTCTTCTCGTTCAGGCAAGTGACTGTCCCAGAGCCGGGATGGGTCAAGGACATGTAGCCCAGAGAGGACCCCGAGCCCCAGAGGAGCTGCCGTTCACTGGGGCCTGTGACACAGCGGGTCCCACCCATCATGCCTCCAAGCGGTATGAGAGTGAGGGGAGTACACTGAGGCCCTGGGGACTCAGCACAGCAGCCACAGCTCACAGGACGGTGAGAGGTGGAGTGGGGACCCAGACGCAGCTGGGCGCATGGTGCCCACCCTGAGAGCGACCCCTGCCTCGTGAGGGCACTGCCCGAGTCTCCTGGGTTGCCTGTGCTCCCTGGGAAGGCTCCAAGGGAGGACCTTGCTGCCTCTTCCAGCTCCGGTGCTGCCGGCACCGTGGCGTGTGGACACCACCATCCAGTCTCTGCCTTCGGGGTCACGTGGGCTCCTCTCTGTGTGTCTCTTCCCCTCGCCATCCCCCCGCCCCCGTCTCTGGCCTCTTCTAACAAGGACACCAGTCCTGCTGGATTCGGGCCCACGCTTCTCCAGCGTGACCTCATCTCAGTTACACCTGTGAAAACCTTGTTTCCAAGCAAGGTCACATCCACAGATGCGAAGTCAAGACTTTGACACGTTCTGGGGGACACAGTCCAGCCCACGTCAGGCACGAAGCAGAACTTCAGTTTCCACCAAGCAGCGGGCCACGGGCGCCCATCGTCAAGGCCAGAGCCTGGAAACCCAGCTCCGGTGACCGGAGTGCCCAGGAGGGCCGGTCTCTGGGGACAAGAGGGGAATTCGGTCACTGAGGCAGGCATGGCCACACAGGGCAGGATGCTGATGCAGGAGCCGACATCAGGGCCAGCAGAGGGGCGAGGCCGGCTGAGCTGGGAGCTGTTCCAGCCACTCCAGTCGCTGTGCCCAGGCGGGAGCTGGATTTTGGGGCCCAGAGGAATCTGCTGGGGGGGGGTGAGGGGGTGGAAGCTGGCTGTGCTGGCAGAAAACTGGGAGATGGGAGGCTGCCAGGTCAGTACCTGAGGGCTGCCCTTTAGAGCTAAGAGCATCTCCCGTACAGTAAGAACAGAGATAACTACTCCATTAACTGAAAGTGAACTCTGCCGCATCCACTTGACGGACAGTCATCTCGTTATAAAGCCCACGTAAGAGCACAGGCCTGCTGGTGGCGCAAGTGAAGACGTCCTACGTTCACGCACTGCGGCTGCAGAGTTTGAACCTCTGCGTATGGGGAAGGAGGTTTGAGGGGCTGTTTTTGCGACTGGGGTGACTTTCCCCTACATTTCTCTCCTCTTCCAAGTTGACATCAGTGAATACGGTCTGATGATAAGACACACTTTATTTTAGAATCCTCAATTAAATGACATGATTAGAGAATAGGAAATTCTATTACTTCAAATGAGCAGAAACCCCTTCGTGTTGCGCTCTCGCCGTCCATCTTTCTAAGATGGTGCACGTGTTTTCCTGCAGAAGAAACCACAGCCGTCCTCCTGGGATGTTTAGGGAGCTTGTCGGACACCAGTGGTCCATCTGCAGGCGCTGTGGCAAACGGGGCCCCAGGAGACCCACTGGGAAGTCTTCGAATAGCATGTTCTGGAGAGCTCAGATGATGCACTCTTCTAGGCGGGCGTGAAGGAAACTGGCAGGTGTCCCACCCAGGTCGGCTTGTCTGAGTCAAGAGCGCACGCCCTCTGTCCATGGAAGACCCCAACCTGGAGGAGGGCCCTGGGCTCCCCCCGCCTCTCGTGGATACGATGGGCAGGCATGTTGGGTCAAAGCAGGCATGTATTTCTGGTTTTTAAAGTCTGCCACCACCTGCTCATTAGCGTTCGTGCCAGAGAATTGCAAACTTAAGAAACCATCTAATTTCATCATGAGTTTGTTCCAAGAAATGGCACCTTCCCACAGACAAGTGTGCATCTCTGGCGAGCGGGGGGATGCAGGCGTTTGCGGGGCACGCTCGCGCCCTCCTGCAGGAGCTGGACCCCTCCTCCTGCCGCATCTGTTCCCCAGGTACTTTTCTTTAAGGGTGTAAATTTAAGATGGTTATTACTTTTCCAAGCATTTATTGTATTCATTGTTCAAATGTTATCAGAAGAAATCCATTTTCTTTATAAGACGAAAGCAAATCCTCCCTTTTATATTTGCTCAACAGAAAATGTATTTTACAATAGTAGCTACGCATGGCGCAGTCTGGACACTTTATTGAACTTCTCAAAGTCTGAGAGGACACGCAGTGTGATTTACTAGCTCAGCGAGGTGGTGCTCACAGTGACGATTGCCCACACTTGGTATTTGCCAGACGCTGTGCGTTGCCTCCTTGAATCCTTAAGACAACTCAGACCTTGAGAAGTTAAATCAAATGCCTCAGTTCCACCGGGAAACAAACTCTAGCATAAAATAATTTTCTGTTGCACAAACCTGAACTTAAGGGTCAGCATCTGACTAGGCGAGGAGGTATTAATAGCTAGGGTAGTGGCCAAAACTCAGTGTATACAGAGTGGGGTGTCGCTTGTTCGAAAGAAAAATTAACTGACTTACTGGAAAGCAACTTGATTCCCAGTTGAGGAATTTCGTCTTATCCCAGGAGCCACAAAGGGAGTTGGGTAGGGTTATTAAAAAATTAAAAGAGTGAGAATCTGCTGTTACTCCAGGATATAAAAAGAGTCACTCCTTTGGTTTAATACAGGAGTAGGGATCTGCCATGTAATATGTGTGTTGAAGACAGCATGAGTGAATAGTGTGTGTTTTTTATGCTTGACAAGAAGGAGGAGAAATAGGATTTGGAAAAGGGACAGTGGCTTGTGAAAGTCCTATGTTCAGTTTAATGCAACTTAAAATGTTATTCATTTATGGTTTTCTCTAGATGCTAGACTTATGGATTTCCTTCTATCTACTTTTTTCTCTATGTTCTAACAATTAATAATGAGCATGTGTTAACCGTGTAATTTTTAAAGGTCGTTTATTCAGTTAAGGAGGTTGGAACTTGGGAATAAAAATACCCTCAGGAAATCAAGCCTTGAAATATACAGATGAGTCACAACAGAAGGACTCACGGTCCCCTAGAGAGACAGCAGTTCCGTGGCCAGGACGTAACGGGCAACGGAGGGCCAGCCCTTCTACCACAGCAACAGGCTCTGTGGGGAGGGGCCGTTGCCTCCAGGCCACCTGCTGCTTCGGGGGGTGCAGTTTCAGAACGAGACACACCCTCGAGACCACCGCAGCTGGCCGTGCCCACCCCGACACCCCCCACCCTGAAGAAGGGGGCCCAGGGTAAGGGGACGTCGGGAGGTTTCTGCTCCGCCCTGAGAAGGCTCTGCTAGCAGGTCCCCACCAGGTCACCTGGGCTTCCCCAGGACAACAGGGTGGGAGGCCGTCACAGTCTTTCCGGTCCGCATTCCAGCTCCCTTCCCGAGCTCTGTCTGCCCAAACCATCTGTCACTCAGCCACCAGCTTCTCCCCTTTCCCCTGTCTTGTCCGCCTCCAGCCCCCGCGAGAAGGGGAGCAAACCCCAAAGCCCACCTCTCTGCTGTGCACGCCCGGGGTCTCTATCAGGGTCTGGGGCCGATGCTCTGATAGCCTCCGTACTCAGTTCACTATCAGGGCAGCCAGGCTGAGTGAACAGCAGGGGAAAACCCTTCCAAGGGTGACCTGTGAACGTGCCAACCCCTTCACAGAAAGAAATCGCCACACACCCCAAAGGGATATTTCCTGAGAACGCGGTGAGCGCTGAGCACTGGCCATTGGCTAATCCTTCAGCTCAATAGTAGCCGTCAGCGTTCTGCTGTCCTCGGCTAGCAAGGCAGACATGTAACCCATAGAGTACGCACACGCACACTCACACACGGCGTTCCGTCTCAGCAGCAACACACACACGTACACACACACACACAGCATTTTATCTCACCATTAACACACATATATAAATACACACACACAAACACACATAGCATTCCGTCTCAGCAGTAACACATGCACGTACAAATACACACACACACACACACACACACACAATGTTCTGTCTCAGGAGTAACACACACACACCAACCGGCAGGGTATCTTTGTCTGACGTACCAAGAACCCGGCACCACGCGTGAACAGTAACCGCTTCACTGAACACTTTCCTGTCCCCTAACACATGGCCCCAGCACCCACCCCAGACAGAGCGGGCCTGACAGGCATCCTGGGAGCCCTGCGACTGTGGACGGCGGGGCCGAGCCTACGAAACCGCGCGTAACAACCATTTCCTTTGACTTAGAGACGAAACAGGCATCTCAGACTCGACATTTTCCTAATCACATGATTTGAGGAGGAAAAGTATTCCCCAGGGACTGAAAGTTCAGAAAATGACTTCCTCCAGGGGAAGAGAGCGATGACTTCACTGGAAGGTGGACTTTGGTGTTAATTAGTTGGTTTTTGATCTCA
The DNA here is from genome assembly GCF_964270905.1 of Leucopleurus acutus. NCBI lineage: Eukaryota > Metazoa > Chordata > Mammalia > Artiodactyla > Delphinidae > Leucopleurus > Leucopleurus acutus. Next base: position 106,686,015 of record NC_139144.1, on the reverse strand, counting down.
TGCTGTCAGTGACAGAGGGTCTCAGAGGGGAATTAACTGTGCTTAAGTCTCAGGCTGCTGAGAACCAAAACACTCCGCAAGGAAGATTCCACCCAATTAACATGAAACTTTGAGCCAATTACATAGGCAATAAAATAGATGCCGCCACACAAGGCAGCCAGTCGAGCCCCAGAGCTGAAGAGAGAGGAAGGCGGGGGGCAGACCAGCTCAGGTGGCCTGTCCTCTCCCTTCGTCAAAGTCATGGACAGAGAAGGTCACTTCCCATCTCCTGTGACATGCCCCCCCAAAGAGCGATGCCTGGGGCCACTGAGTGGTCACAAGGGTGCCTCTCAGATTCCGATCATCCGGTTATCAATACACAGATAAGTGAACCCATAGCGAATCGGCTAGTTCATCAGTCCGCCGGTCAGTTGTCACCAGGACACACGCTCTCCCCCGCCTTCATTTTGGTACCATCGTTTTGTGGTTATTCTCCCTGATCAACAAAAGTTACTGCAAGGTCGCACACGTGCCCTATTTTACTACTAGAAACAAACGATCACAAAGTCCGAGCGGTTGGGGGGCTCGTTTGTCCTTCTCCGAGAGCACCCACCTTGCCTCTGCTCGCTGCTTAAAAGACTAATCTGTAATTCAGAAAATCCCTCCATCCGGCAAGGTGGGCCGGCTTTACGTTAAGCGCCGTTTTAAAGAAGAATGAAAAGCAAACTGTCAATTCCAAAGTAATGAAGGCAATTGGCAAATTTGAGTTCACAGATTCACCCTAATTGTCACCATCAGTGAAGAGCTTGTTAATGTGCCCTTTATCCTTTGAAGAATGTCAGGGAAAAAGAAGACTTGGCAAAAAGTCGAAAATCAAACAAGGTCCAAATATTTTGCATTCCCCAGTGTTCCTAACTCCGGAGCGGACAAAGCCCTGGAAATTGTTTCTGAACAATGATGGAGAGGTGAGCTACACGCAAGGAGCCTAAAATGCTAAGAGCCCTCTGGTCACCAAATACGGAAAACAGTGCTGCAGACAGTCACTCCAGTGCGACCCAAGGTCTTCACCGGAGACCCAAAGAGACCTGGCTAGAAACATTTAAGAGAAAAGGAAAGATTGGGGTGTATCTTTTAAGTATTAGCTATCCATGATTTTGCCCTAATTATTGAATTTTTCTGAGTGTGTTTCCTTCATCAAAAAGAAGGTAAGATGTAGAAACTCTTGCACATACCAGGTCCAAGATTCCTCCCCTCACTCCTCAGCCAGGATCCGTGCCCCGCTTCTCTACTGCACCTGCCACCCTGGCACCTGTGTGTCACTCCGAACCCCAGCGGCAGGTCAGCCTCATCCCCACGGTCAGAGGGGACCTCATTCACCTGGCTCTGAATCTACCACCTGCTCGGGCACCGCCGGGCACAGTCAGGGGAGAGGAAGGAGAGATGCACGTATTAAAGGCCACGTGTGAAAGGTCTGGGCTCGGAACTGACGGCACAGGGTTTGTGAAGAGTGTGTCCTTAATCCAATTTTACAGAAGAGGAAGTTCAAACTCTAAGAAAGTTCAGGCACCCAGTCGGTGCTGCAGCTGGGATTAGAATCCGGGATTCTTCATCAAACGCCATGCGTGGCCCTCTCCACCGGACACGTGTCCAGGCTCATGTGTTCATTCCAAGGCAGGAGAAAAGGCTACTGCAACCCCAGTGAGGGTGCTGTGTCCTGACAGCCCCTGAGGATAGAGGCGGGTCGAAGCTTTATATAAATATTTTTAACTTAAATATATGTGTACACTGCCTATATAAATGTGTATACACATGAGGTTAAATATGTATAAAGAGAGGTCAGTGACATTGGGCCTGATTCTCATCTTCTGAAACTGTCCGGGAACAATGCCACCCCATGACAGAAGGGTGAGCATCTGGCCCATTACCAAGAAATCACCTACTTTTATCCTTGAGACTAGGAAGGGACAAACGTCCTGACTCACAGGGAGCTAGCTGCCAGGAAGCCCCTTCTCGAAGGCCTTCCTTCGTGGGGGACCAGGACACCAGACGACTCCCAGCAGGATGTATGGCGGCCGCCCAGCGCCTGCCTTGTCCAGCCTCAGGGCTCCTCCAGTCCGCACACGGGGTCTCTGGGCTGCGAGCACTGGGGGCCTGGGCCGGGCCACTGTCCCAACCAGCCGTGGGACTTGGGGAAAATCTCTTCCCATCTGAGACCCAGTTTTCCCATCCGAAACATCTCTTCCATCTTCCCCAAGTTTGAAAGGATGTGTTTGGAGGCCAGAAGTTGTAACTTGACTCAGTCAACATATCCATTGATTCAAATCCGGGACCTTCAAACGTCGGGATTGCCAGCTAAAATACAGGATGCCCGGTGTAAGTGTACCAAATACAATATTCGGGACATACTAAAATTGGATTCGTTGTTTATCTGAAATTCTCACTCACCTGGGCTCCCTGGAATTTTACTTGCTAAATCAGGGAACCCTGCCTGGGCCAAATCCAACCTGCTGCCTGCTTTTTAAAAAAAGTTTTATAGGAACAGCCACGGGCATTCATTTGCCGGGGTCTACAGCTGCTTTGGCAGGAAGACAGTGGAGGTGAGTAGCTGTGACAAAGACCACCTCACCTGCAGAGCCTAAAATATTTACTATGTGGCCCGTCACCGAAAAAAAAACCAAAAAAAAAGTGTTTTCCAACCCCTGATTTAGATGATGTACAAAGTTGACCCAAATAGTTTGTCATCCGAAACCCATAATTTGACATGTTAGAAGGTTTGTGTACTTATCAGTTATTTAATGTTTCTTTGCCCCACAGATGACAAACTCCTGGCACTACTATCTCATACAACATCAGAACACTGGCAGTCCTCAACACTGCACACACTGATCATATAGACGGTCAACACGTACTGTTAAGTTTGTACACCCTTCTCCAGAGGCCCGGCATGCACGTGAGGGTGAGTGGATGAACGCTGTCTGCGGACCTCTAAGCTGGGGCACCAGTGCCCACAGCTAACCTAAGAGATGCGAGCCCAGGAGTTCGCCTGAATCTCCATTTCAGCCTGTCCTGAGGGAGGTTAAGATGGTACCCTTTGGATCGGGAATACGATACAGGACACCGCATTCAAGACAATGGTCTTTCTTGTAAACAGAATAAAGTCCTCAGGAAAGACTTAGCACATCGGTTCCCAGCAAGCACTGCCCAACTGGTCACTTTGTTCCATTAAGCAAATATTTTTCATGGGCAGAGGCTGACGCATTTCATTTCCAGGACAAAGGAAACATCCGGCGGATTTCTTGAGGTCTCATGCCGGAGCCAACATCTTAAGCCCAGAATCACATGTACTCCTCTGTCCTGCCTTAAACCCTCTATTGAAATCTCTCCCAAGAGCTTTGAAAGGGGCCGCTCGCTCATCTCGCAAAGAAACCCCAAGATGGGCCCTTATTCCTCCGTTTCAAAGGAAGAACGAGAAGCTTCTTAAGTCTCACAAAGGAGACAAGAAGCAGCGATCTCTCCAGCTGACAAGTGCAGCTGAGGGTGTGAGGAAGGAATCTGAGAAGACCCTGAAGACGGGGGCGAGTGAAAACAGGAGAAGCTGAGGCAGCTCAGGGCCGGGGACCAACATGGCGCCTCCCCGGGCAGCCTCCGCAGTGTTTGCACAGGGCATCACCTGGGCCAGAAGAGATGAGCTCTGTGGATAACTGTCCACTAACGTGAGTGGCTTTCCAAATACTAGTGCTTGTCTGACCAGCTCCAAAGCAGAATTTTGAAGGTGTCTCTGTGGAGCAATGGGTAGCGCATTGGACTTCCAAAAGCAGAATCTTGAGCCTTTCTAGGAGTCAGGTTAGGTCCAATGGCAGAGCTCCGGGCTGGGCTCAGAAAGGCACAAATCCACCTGTGTCTACAGCGGCCAGGTGAGATGCAGGAAGGAACCCTGGAATTCACAGTGGGCTTTAAGAAGTCACAGTACGCCATCAGTGTTTATTTCCACCCCAAATTCCCTTTCTTCTCTGTGCAGTCCTAACTCACTCTCGACTGCAGGAAATCCAAACCTGCAAAGTCATTCTTATGCAGAAAATGATCCACTTTATGACGGCGTCTGTGCTTCGTGGCAGCACAGTGGACACTTGTAATATCTTTAAAACAAGACGACTTTCCCGTGCCCTTTTCAAGGACCAGGCTGTTCTACAAATAACGCGCTCTTCTCTGGCTCTGCTATTTCACGTCTGAGTGAGGGGGTTTGCTCGATCCACAGTGGCCTAAGCAGGGGCCATGGAGCTAAAGTGTTATATTTGTTTTCTCTCCATAGCTCACCAAACATACCATGGAGGCTCTGTTCTTTGTTCAATGCATGACTAAAGGCCCTTTGACGGCACGAGGAAGACACTTTGCATTCTTGTGACTTCCTTTTTTCTAGGTGGAGTGTCCAGAAAATTAGAATGGGAGTCAGAAAACCTGGGTTCTGACCTTAGATCTGCCACTGGGCAGCTCTCTGACCTCTGGTAGTTTAATTCCCCCCCCTCTCTCGGCCACTGTTTTCTTGCTTATAAGATGAGAGTTGAACTCCACCTGGGCTGGCTGGCCTGATTGACTAGGGCCATAACTGGTTGGTGACATTTCCCACAGGGCCGTGGAGAACAGCCCCACGTGCGTGCTCCGTGTGTGCTGGCCTTGGGCTCTCGGGGGCCCTGACAGACAGGGCATTCTAGGAGGTCACGGCCAAGAGGTCAGAGTGTAAGTGCCCCAAGCTCCCCTCCTTCCCACAGTCAATCACGGTGACCCAAACCAGGGCTTCTCAGACTTCTCTGTGTGCAAGGGGATCTCATCAAAATGCAAGTCCAGCTCAGCACCTGTGAAATGGGAGCCACGATCCTGCATTTCTAAGAAGCTCTCAGGTAAGGCTCGTGCTGCTGGTCCGGGGACCACACTTTGAGTAGCAAGGATCTAACCCAGGGAAAAGACAAGACAGCGTTGTTACGAAGGACTTTGGTCTCAGTCATGGGTCAGTCACTGTGCTTTTTGAAACAGTTTGCTCCAACCGATTAGAGACATAGAAACCAAGATCAAGTGGTCAGACTTCCTTGATTCACTCCTCCAAGACACTGTCCACCAGCTATCCCTCAGGAAGGGGAGGGGGGCCCCGGGCACCGCATGGGGAGGTGAGAGGATCAGGGTGAACCAGGCTATGTTCACAATTGCAGAGTAGGTGCAGGGGACAGCAGCCTCTGCTCAGGGTCCGGGGGACAGCTTCAGTCAGCACCCAGGACATACGGAGTGGCCCTTGGAGTAGAGCCCCAGCTACTCCAGCTTCAGCGTGCTTCACTGGGCAATTCAAGAACCCAGTTCAATCCACGAGGCTCCATGGAGTCTTCACGTGCTTGCTTCCTTTGAGACATCTTGAGCCCAAGTTAAGAAGCTTGCGATTGGCACTTGCGTATTCCCACCAGAGAACTCCTGCCCTGCTAGGGGTTGGTTTCCTTGGCCTTCAAGGGGAAGGCCTCACCTGTTTATTTAGGCTTGTGCCCGAGAGAGCAAAAACAACCACAGGTATTGAAGCTGCCACGAGGGATGGCCCATTGCAAGACGCTGGCACAACAGAAGATGTGTCAGTAGGGTTTTGCTGGTGGTGGTCTTCAAGGGCGGAATTGAGTTCAGGTCGCAGAAGCAGCGGAACTGTCCTGAAATTGGGAAACCATTTTCTCAAAACTCTTAACAGTTATTTGAGAGCGTGTTAAATGTCAAACACCAGGCTAGCCACATTGCATTTTGTTTTTAGAAGGCCCTAAGTGATCATTTGTCACAGGGATGTCCAGTGGTCACTGAAAGAAATGTCCCATGCCTAGGGTTGTCAGGTAAAGTACAGGATGCCCAATTAAATTTGAATTTCAGATTTAAGAAGCGATAAAATTTCAGCACTTCCCAAATATTGCAAGGGCATTCATTGTTTCTCTGAAATCCAAATTTAGCTGGGTAGCCCATATTTTTATTTTCTTCAGTCTGGCTGCCCTTTCCATGACCTAAGTAACACGTTTAAATTTAGACCAGAGCCCAGAAAGCCCATCTGTCTGAGGTAGGATGGGAAAGCCAAAACTGTGGTGGGTTCCCCCAAGGCAGAAGGTTAAAATGGCAAGAAGGTTTGATGTGAAGCTACTGTTTAGCATTGATACATATGTCTCTGTTTGGAAGTACTAAGAAAACCTCCAAATATCTTTATTCAAATGACTCACTTCTTAGACACTGAGGAGAAACAGTTATCAAAAAATAGAAACAAAATGTTTGGAGGGAAATAGAAAATCCTATTCACTCCACAGATGAGAAAGTACGTGTGGGTTTTCAGTTGTGCTGTTTTCCATCAGGCAGCACAGTTTGCATCCCCAGCTTATCCATCCGGTCTCCTGAACCTGAACCTGAACACTGGGTCATCTCACTCACCTGCCCACTCACTCACCTGTCCAAGTATTGACGACGGGCAGAGAGTTTATTCATCAACACCCAAGGTCACCATCCCTCCTCCGTGCCCAGACCCTCCCGCTGCTTTGGGTTAAGCCCTCAGTGACTCTGTCCCGATACCTGCTCCAGACCCACGCATCTCCAGCTGGCCTCTCTTGAATCCACCTTCCACCTCCTACTGAATGATCTTCCCGAAACACAGATCCAGTCCTAGCCTTCCCTGGGGGTATCTGACCCCAGCTGACCTTTCCCCACATCTCCCCACCTGATGGAGCCAAGAGGCCGTCCCCCTACACATGCCTCTTGGCATGATCATGTCAAATTCCTGCAGCTCCCTAAACACATCGTATTCATGCGTGCCTCCATGCCCCTTGCCCAGACGATTCCCTCCCCTGAGGCATCATCCCTTTCATCTTTGCCCAAGTACTCATATGAGTTCCACAGGGGAACCCCAAGGTCAGCTTAGCTGGGTCTCCTCTGGGTCCCTATGCACCCCCCGCCATAGCCCTTAAAGCATTGTGGTCGAATGCTGGTCATCGTTCTTCCTCCTAGACAGTGAGCTCCTTGGGGACAGGACTTGACTTATTCACTGTTATAACCCAGTACCAAAAAAGCTTTGTACCTGATGAACTGTAGAGGCTAAATAAATGTGTAGAATGTGGGGGAGCCTTCAGCCGCCAAGATGGCCCAGTCTACACCCCCAGGATCTTGCACTAGTGCAGTCTCCTCCCACTTTGAATCAAGACTGGCCCTGCACGACCAAGAATGTGGTGCAGATGACAGAGTGAGACCCTCACAGCAGGGTCATCGAAGGCATTGGGTAGCAGCCCCTACTAGATCTCCTGGATCACTCACCAGGCGAAGCAGCCACACGCAGTGAAGATACCAACCAGCCCCACGGAGAAGGCCATGCGCAGAGCATCTGCAGAGAACCAGCAACGACTTGCCAGCTGTGTGATGGGGCCACCTGGGAGGTGGGTCCTCCAGCTGCAACCTGGCTCTCAGATGAGACTGCACCCCAGACACCATCTGACTGCACCTGTGTGAGAGATTTCAAGGGAGAACTGCTCAGGTAGGTCCTTCCCAAATACCAGACCAAGAGTGATGGTGAGAGATAAAAAATGATTGTTGTTTTAAGTCTTAATTTTTGTGACAATGCAGCATTAGATAATAAGAACAAATGCACACACACACATATATTGATATAAAATAATTAGACTGATTTTGTGTAATGCATCCAAGGTCATTTGTTCATTCATTTGTTGAAAAGTCTTTTACTGAGCACCAACCATGAGCTAAGCATGGTGCCTCGAGGAAAGACAGAGGTGAAAAGATAAGACCCCCGTCCTCAAGGATTTGGAGGCACATTCAAATTAATGTTTAGATTATTCGGTGAGACACAGTGCTTGACTTTCAGTAAGACACATCCGCCTGAATCCTTTGTCCTTTAAGAACTAATAAATGAAGCACATTGAAAACTCGAGTTAATTGCTTTACAGTCATTTAACTTTTTTATTTGTTTGTTTACGTATTCAAAAGTAGCGTCATCCAGCTTTGTAAACTTCCTCATAAGAGTTAGCTGCAAATGACTTAGGCATTTCCAAAATCCAGCTATACCTTCGAAAGTGAGGTTTTGCCCACATTGAGGCTAATCTAAAGAAATGCCAGTCATTTCCAAAAGAGACCTTCCAAGAACGACCTGAGCATTTGCCCACTTGCTGCAACGGGGGGTCAGCGTATGGGCTACCCAAGAGAACCCTGTAAAGGTCCATTGTAAAAGGTCCCCTCTGAGGGATAACTTCTATGTCTGTGAAAAAGCCCCAGGACATCATTTACCGCCTCTGGTATATTTTAGCGCAACACAGCTTCATCGGCCTCATCTAGCAAGCATGCACCTGGTTCAACAGATTTTGTTGAGCATTTACTATGTGTCAATGAACCAGCACTGGGATGCAAAGCAAGGGGAAAAGAGGCTGCTCGCCCTCCAGGATCTTGAGTTCTCCTTGAGGAAATAAAGCGCGAACATGAAACAACTTATGACCAAAATAAGATGTAAAATCTACAGAGAAGGCAGGGCTGGGAGAAGCTATTTGGACGTCTTCGTGTTTGAGGTAATGAGAGGCAGAGATGAGCAGCAAATGCTCCAACTTCAGGCTATTATTTCAAGGACCTCAAGCTTTTCAAGACGGCTCTGACGGCCCCGAAACATCTCCCGGGGCACCGGGGTAAGACCACTCACGGGAACTTGATGGGATGCAAATATGTGAAGTTTTCTATTTATAGGAAACCACGTGGTATGGAGAAGCAGGCAGGCACCGGGGTTTGGGCACCCTGAATTCCAACTCGAGGTTTGCTGCCAACATTTGGGCAAGTTACCGGGATGTTATGAAACTCCAACAAGATAAAAGATGTGAAATGCTTTACAAAGTTGAAATGCTCCACGGTAATCCCAGGACAGAGGGCCTGCAGTGCCCTAAACACAGCGACCCAAGTGAATGAACACATCGGCTGGCAAGGAGCTCGGGTTTTTAAGGCCTGAGATGTAAGGTGGTTCCCTTTCAAGAGGGGAGGGGGAGCTTAGCTTGGAGGGCTGTCCGAGACGGGGATGTTCAGGGAGGGCTTTGTGAGTTTTTGTAAAGTACTGGAATGTGACACGAAAGGGAGAGGAGGTTTCCGACGGGGGGCTTGAAGGATACATGACTCATTTTACCAGGGTCTCAAATGTGCCCAGGGCCACTCCTGACCAATTTGCTGTCCCTTTAGCTGAAGAGGGCTCAGCCATGGAGATGGCGCTCCAGGTAAGCATCACGTCAGCAACACCTGTAAGGTATCAAATGTGCCTTCCTGCCTTATCCATAACTGCCGGCTTCAAACTGCTGGGAGCGCAAGGTGGCTGGGGACTCCCCCATCACCCCACATGAGACCCTTCAAAGATCTACACTGGTGGGAGCGCCTTTTGTACCAAATGTGCCATCACCTTAGTCTTACCCACCTGACCTGACCTGCGGAACGAAGTCTTCCTCCAGCACCTGCCACCCCCCCTTCCAGGAGTGCAGTGTCCTCTGTTTCTGTCTCTTTCTTCCTCCTTTTTTTCTCCTCAGTCAGAGAATCTCCTGACTCACCCACACGCTGGAAAGGAACTAATCAATTCACATGAGATGCACGTGGCAAATGATAACTTAATAAATTCTGTTTCCTAAGGATGTGTTAGTAGGGCCTAATCCCTTTATCCACGGAAGTGTAAAGCAAGAAGGAACTTTTCCAGGCACTTGGCCGGCACCACAGAGGATGCTGCGAACAGAGGGTTTCCTTCCTGCCCACCTGAATCACCCGAAAGCCAGCACACTTCTTCCCGCCAGGTTTGCCATGCTCTCCTGCAGGTGCCAGCACTTGGGAGACACACTCCCCTATCCTCACCCCGACGTCCAGCTTAACAGCAGCGGCCCGAACCCAGTAACAACCACGCGAAAGGCGCTTCTTCTGGATGGAATGTGAGGGGGCCATGCGTTCAGATGCCTCTGGAGGACAGGATACAACCTCTAGAAGGCTGAGCCCAAATGCTTTCTCATCTTTCCTGCCAGCTTCTGCGTTTTACATAGGAGGACATCATGGTCCCCAGAGAGAGCATCCTTTCCCTACCTTTGGAAAAGATCAAAAGTCCGTGCTTTCATCTCATAACCCTCAATCTAGCCAACTAAATCCCCAATTAGCAATTCAAAAGGATTAATTTGCACTCTTTCCTGCTACTGAGCGGTTCGGAGCATCTTATTTTTGTCGCCACTTAAAGAGAACCAGCTGGATTTCCACAGAAGAGGATGACATTTTAGAGGGGTTTGCCCCCCTGATACGGTGATGAGCGGAACATTCTATCACAGAGCGTCCGACAGAGAGAACTCTGAAGATGGCCCCATGGGTCCCACCATCTCACTTTCTAGATGAGACCGTGGAGGCCATTGGGAAAGCTGACTGTCCCCCAGCCACCTGACCAGCCGAGCAGAGCCCACGAGGATCCAGAAGGCTGACTCCATCCCCCAGGTCCACGTTATTGTTCCACGGCAGTTACAGAGTTCACTGATAGAAGAAGAGACGTTGCAGGACTTCCCTGGTTGCCTAATGGTTAGGACTCCGCACTTTCACTGCAGTGGCCCGGGTTCAATCCCTGGTCAGGGAAGACCCCGCAAGCCGTGCAGTGTGGCCAAGAAAACAAAACAACAACAAAGAGACATTACATTAGCTTCACCTTCTAAGAGAATTTTAGAGCCATTATATTTTCTTAAATAAACTCTTTATTTGGGAATGATTTTTGATTTCTAGAAAAAGCCACCAAGATAGTCCAGGAAGTCCCCCTGTGCCCCTCACACAGTGTCCCCAACGTGACCCATGGTACGAGGGTCAGAACCAGCGGGGACGTCAGCGCGGTTCTATTAACAGACTCTGATTCCACGTGTTTTTCCACTGACCTCCTCCTCCTGTTGCAGGTCCAGTCCAGGATCCCACAGGCCATTATATTTTAGCATTCTAAAACCTATAAAGAGACCAAAGACCTTCCCTGCCCAAACCACATCACACCTTCACAGTATTAGCGTAGGCGGCCGATGACTAATTAGCTGATTCATTCATTAGGATCCGAGATACACTTCTTAATCACAGTGATCATTTGTTTCAAGAAAGCTGCTCTTACTTCATTAGTGACTGTTCCTAAAAGACAATGTGTTTGGATTCTATATACCCTGCTTGTCGCATCATGGGCAATAGTCAATACTTCTGTATACTGACACTTTTAATCAAGGCGAAATCTAATCAGAGGTAACAGTTGAGTTTCATAATAGGACCATGAACAGAACCCTGAATTTTCTCAGTGCTCCTTCTGGCTGCAGTGGGGAGGGAACAAAGACGCAGAACCACAGGCATGTGGAGACGGATTTATGTGTTGAGTCTCATGCTTTCTTTCCTGTATCATTAGGCCAGCGTTACAAGAACAAGCGAGATGATGATCTAGAGTCTATTTTGATGTGAAGTCTGAGACAAACGATATAAAAATACACCTGCAAGTTCAAATGTAATTTTTTAATGCATTTTACTAGAACCAAGACAGAAAGTCTTTTCTGACACAAAGAATTCATCTTAGCAGTAACAGCTATGTGAACAAAAACCTTTCCTTCCGGCAGCATTGATACAAAGAAATTAATAAGGTGTAGAGTGAGGGGGCCATCTGTGAGCACTGGGTTTGTCACATCACCCGCCAATCATACCAGACAGTAGCTGCTGACTTCTCCTGGGTTCCTGTTTCCACTTAATACACAGACAAATCACTGTGGGGGTGGAGGACGCAGGTCGGCATGAAATGGCTGGTGAAGGGTGTGTTAGCCCTCCTGAGAAGGAGCATTTGCATGGCTGGTAGCATCTCAGAAGCTCTCCTGGGTCAGGCAAAGTGACAGCATCACAACACATCAGCCCCTGCTTCAAACAGGAAGATTTTAAATAACTTCACTAGCGCTGACTTTTTAAACACCAATGTGGCCCTGCCATTAGAAAAACATCACACTGATAGCACAAGAGGGGCAAGGCAACCCAAGAAGAATTACTTTTGTGGTCAAACACAAAGAGAGGACCAAGCTGTACTAGTGTAAAGTTATCCGCTCAAATGTCCGGCTCAGACAGAGTTCAGTTGTGTACTGAGATGGCCAAAAAGTTCATCCAGGCTTTTCCGTAAGATGTTATGGAAAAACCTGAATGAACTTTTTGGCCCACCCAATATTTAGAATCACGAAATCTCATCAACCAGAAAGACCTTAAAGGCCACCCAGTCCAACCTCTCAGCGAGGACACCACTCCAAACAGATAACCTACTGGACTCCACATAAAATACTCCAGCAACAGACAACTCACCGTCTTCTTCTCATTCCATTCCTTCACATTTTTCCCCAAGAAATACGTATTAATCATCTGTACCACTACTAGCAATAAGGGCAGCATTTATATATATCACAGGGCTCACTGCCCCTCCGGCCATCAGTCCAGGGCTATGGTTTTTCCCTAGGAGGGACGGGCCACCAGCATTTCTCATTTCCCCCAACTCTGTGTTGTAGAAGCTGTATTCTAGGCAAGAGCAGCTGAGAGGTCTGGAGACTCCTTCTTCCACCCAGATCTCACCCACAGCTCAGAAATCCTGGCTCAGGACCAGCACAAAAGACCATGGGCCCCTGACCACCCTCACCCTCGCATACTTATGGGGTAGAGATTCCATGCCAGGAGGGGCAAGCCAAGAACATCAGAGGCCAACACACCCACCCAATAGCCTGCTGGTAAGGCAGGGATGTTACCTGAGAGAAACAGGCACCATCCCCTCCCCTAGGTCCAGAGAGGGATGCAAAGGTCTCGCCCAGGAGGTAGAGAAAGGCCTGAAAAACAGATAGCGCTGAGTTCTCCCAAAGAAAACGGATTTATTTGGAACAGAAAGTGAGGAAGTTCAACCTAAGGGTGCTGTCAAAAACAATGGAAATGTCGGTGGTGAGAAATTAAGAGGAGGCTTGTAGCACCATGAATACAAGCGGAGCTGTAAACCAGCTAGAAGTTTACCAGAGAGAACCAGTGGAAGAGACAGCTAAGAGGAGCCTTCCTGGGGTTGGAACAAGACAAGACTGGACCCAGAGACTAGCTTTGCAAAGGGGCATGAATTTAATTGAATCTGACCGTGGAGCAATTTATGCCCAGGGGCCTTGTCAAAAACAATAGAGCAATGAGCCAGCGTTAGTGGAGGCTAACAGCTGAGTGTGATACCAAGAGAGAAAGACAACTTAACAGAGAGGCAATCAGAGAGAGTCTGGCTGAAACTAGCCATCCCAGGATGGCTGGACACATGCCAAGACTGTGCCCTCAGGGGAGTGACATCAGAGGCTTCACCCTGTGAGGGTAACAGACTTGACTGAAAGAGTCCAGCCCAGTTACCAAAAAACAAGCAAACAATAACAAGCCCTGCAGATGAATGAATCAGTACCCAGAGTTGCTACAATCTATTATCTAATATGTCAAATTTTCAACAAAAATTATGAGACATGCAAAGGAACAGGAAAGCATGACCCATATACAGGGGGGGAAAAGTCAGACAACAGAAATTGCTTTTGAAAGGGCTCAGATGTCAGACTTAACAAAGACTTCAAAAGAGCTATTATAGGTATGTTCAAAGAAGTAAAGAAAACTGTGCTTAAAGAAGTAAAGGAAGGTATAATGACAATGTGTCATCAAATAGAGGCTATCAATAAAGAAATGAAAATTATTTTTTTAAAAAGAACCAAATGGAAATTCTGGAATTGAAAAGTATAATGACCAAGGTGAAAAATTCACTGGAGGGGTGCGATAGTAGATTTGAGCTGACAAAATAAAGCATCAGTGAACTTGAAGGCATAGATAGTTTGGAATCTAAAGAGAAAAGAAGGAAGAAAATGAGTGGAGCTTTAGAGAAATGTGGGACACATATAACATATACCAATATGTGTATAATGGGAGTGTAAGAAGGAGAGGAGTCAAAGAAAGGAACAGAAAGCATATTCAAAGAAACAATAGCTAAAGACTTCCCAAACTTGATTTTAAAATATGTTAATCTGCACATCTAAGAAACTCAACAACAACAAAAGAAACTCAACAATCTCAATGAGATACACAAACAGACACATCATAGTTAAAATGCTGAAAGACAAAGAGAATCTTGAAGTCAGCAAGAGAAAAATGACTCATCACACACAGAGGAACTCCAGTAAGATTAACAGCTAACTTTTTCTTAGAAACAATGGAGGCCAGAGGCAGTGGATGACAGTAAAGTGCTGGAGGAAAAAAACTATCACTGAGACTCTTATATCTAGCAAAACTATCTTTGAAAAAGGAAAGTGAAAAAGACATTTCTAGATAAACAAAAATAGAGGGATTAGTTGTTAGTAGACCCAGCTTACCAAAAACTGCTAAAGGAAGTTCTTCGGACTAAAAACAAGTGAGACCAGATGGCGATTAGAATTCACAAGGAAAAAAAAGAGTGCTGGTAAAGTAATGACAGGCATATCTTGTTGTATTGCACTTTGCTTACTGCACTTCACAGATATTGTGTTTTTTACAAATTAAAGGTTTGTGGCAACACTGCAGCAAGCAAGTATATAAGCACAATTTTTCCAACAGCATTGACTCACTTTGTGTCTCTTTATCACATTTTGGTAATTCTTACAATATTTCAACCTTTTTCATTATTCTTATATTTGTTGTAGTGATCTGAGATCAGTGGTCATTGATGTTACAACTGTAGTTGTTTGGGGGAGCCAGGAACTACACCCTTACACGATGGCAAACTTAATTGATAAATGTTGTGGGTGTTCTGACTGCTCCACCAACTGGCCATTCTCCTGTCTTTCTCCCTCTCCTCAGGCAGCCCTATTCCCTGAGATACAACAATATTGAAATTAGGCCAGTTAATAACCCTGCAATGGCCTCTAAGTTTTCAAGTGAGGGAAGAGTTGTACATCTCTCACTTTAAATCAAAAGCTAGAAATGAGAAAGGCCTAGGCTTAGTGAGGAAGACATGTGGAAAGCTGACAGTCTGAAAGCTAGGCCTCTTGTGCCAAACAGTTAACCAAGTTGTAAGTGCAAAGGAAAAGTTCTTGAAGGAAATTTAAAGTGCTGCTCCAGTGAGCACATGAACTGGAAGAAAACAAAATAGACTTATTGCCGATATGGAGAAAGTTCAAGTGGTCTGGATAGAAGATCAAGCCAGCCACAACGTTGCCTTGAGCCAACGTCTAATCCAGGCAAGGCCCTGACTCTCTTCAATTCTATGAAGGCTGAGACAGGTGAGGAAGCTGCAGAAGAAAATGTTGAAGCCAGCAGAGGTTGGTTCATGAAGTTTAAGGAAAGAAGCCATCTTGATAGCATAAAAGTAAAAGGTGAAGCAACGAGTGCTGGTGTAGAAGCTGTAGCAAGTGATCCAGAAGATGTGGCCAAGTGATCCAGAAGATGTGGCCAAGATAATGAATGAATGTGGCATCGCTAAACAATATATTTTCAATGTAGGTGAAACAGCCTTCTGTTGGAAAAAGATGCCATCTAGGACTTTCATACTAAAGAGGAGGAGTCCATGCCTGGCTTTAAACCTTCAAAGGTCAGGCTGACTCCCCTGTTAGGGGCTAATGCAGCTGGTGTCTTTAAGTTGAAGACAGTGCTCCTTTACCATCTAAAAATCCTAGGGCCCTTAGGATTATGCTAAATCTAATATGCCAGTGCTCTCAACAAAGCCTGGATGACAGCACATATGTTTACAACATAATTTACTAAATATTTTAAGCCCACTTTTGAGAACTACTACTTGGAAAAAAGACTCCTTTCAAAATATTACTGCTCATTGACAGCACACCTGGTCACCCAAGAGCTCTGATAGAGATGTGAAATGAGATTAATGTTTTCACAACTGCCAACACATCCATTCTGCAGCCCATGGATTAAGGACTAATTTCAACTTTCAATTCATATTATTTAAGAAACATATTTCATAAGGCTATAGTCATCATAGATAGTGAGTCTTCTGATAGATCTGGGAAAAGAAAGTGGAAAGCCCTCTGGAAAGGATTCACCATTCTAAATGTCATTATAAACATTTATGATTCATGAGAAGAGGTCAAAATATTAACATTAACAGGAGTTTGGAAGTTGCTGATTCCAACCTTTATGGATGACTTTGAGTCGTGGAATTAACTGCAGATGTGGTAGAAATAGAAGGAGAACTAGAATTAGAAATGGAGCCTGAAGATATTACTGAATTTCTGTAATCTCATGAGAAAACTTTAACAGACGTGGAGTTGCTTCTTATAGATGAGCAAAGAAAGTGGTTTCTTGAGATGGAATCTACTCCTGTGAAGATGCTGTGAAGATTGTTGAAATGACAATAAAGGATTTAGACTATTACATAAAATTAGTTGATAAAGCAGTGGTAGGGTTTGAGAAGATTGACCCCAATTTTGAAGGAAGTTCTGTTGTAAGTAAAATGCTGTCAAGCAGCATTGCATGCTACAGAGAAATAATTCATGAAAGGAGGAGTCAGTGCAGCAAACTTCATGGCTGTCTTATTTTGAGAAATTGCCAGAGTCACCCCAACCTGCAGCAACCACCACCCTGATCAGTCAACAGCCATTAACACTGAGGCAAGACCCTCCAGCAGCAAAAATATATCTACTCACTTAAGGGTCGGAGGATGATTAGCATTTTCTAGAAATAAAGTATTTTAAATTAAAGTATGTACATTGTTTTTCTTTAGACATAATGCTATTACACACTTACTAGACTACAGTATAGTATAATCATAACTTTAATGTGCACTGGGAAACCAAAAAATTCATGTGACTCACTTTATTGTGATATTCGTTTTATTGCAATTGTTTGGAAGCAAACCTGTAATATCTCCAAGGTGTGCCTGTATGTAGTTATAAAAAACAATATAATTACATATATCTTCTCATTTCTTCTCTTAACCAATTTAAAAAGCAATTATATAAAGTAGTATGTATGTAAGTACATCTGGAATCCTGTAACGTGGTATGTATGTCAATAACAGCACAAAGGAGATGAGTGGCAGTAAAGGTTTGCTGGGGTAAGAAAATTACACCAGATGGTAACTTGAATCTGCAGCAATAAATTAAGAGAATGAGAAATGGTAAATAAGAAGATTAATATAACAAACACCAAAAATACATGCCTGCATGCCTTTCTTCTACAAGCTTCTTTAAAAGATATACAACTATATAAAATAATAATTATAATAATGTATTCCTGGGTTTGTAACATATATAGCTATAATATGTATAACAATAGCACAAAAGGGAGCTTTGTAGCAGTAACATCTCAATATCTCAGTAAATTTTTAGTATAAACCTGAAGTAGATTCTAAGTTAAGATGCATATTGTGAGCATAGAACAATTACTAACAAAACACTTTATAAATATATGGTGAAAATTATTATAGAATTTACAACGTTATGCTAAAAACTATCCACTCAATTCAGAAGAAAGCACTAAAGGAGAACTAGAGGAATAAAAAGAACACAAGGCCTATAGAAAAAAAGTCAAAATTGTAGGCATAAATCTAACCATATCAATGCCAACACTAAATGTGAATGGATTAACAATATAATCAAAAGACAGAGACTGTCTAACTGGATTAAAAATCCAAAGACCTAACTATTCTGTCTTCAGGAGATACATATTAGCTTCAAGATACAAGTAGGTTAAAAGTAAAAGGATGGAAATACATATATAATGCAATCAATAATCATAAAAATCTAGGGTGGCTTTACTAACATCATATCAAAAAAAACTAAAACAAAATAAATTTACTAAACATAATGAGGGTTATTTTATAGTGAAGAAAAGATTGATCCATCAGGAATAGAACAATTATCAACTTTAAGACTTATCAACTTTAATTATCAATTAGATAGAACAATAAAACAATTATCAACTTTAACATTATACTTTAACATTTAAACTTTAACATTATACTGGAGTTTCAGTGCAGGGCAATTAAGTGAGGGACAGAGAGAGATAGAGGGAGAGAGAGGAAGGAAAAGGAAGGAAAGAAGGGAGCTATGGAGGAAGAAGGGGAGGAGGGAGGAAGGGAGGAAGGAAGGAAAGAAGGAAGGAAGGAAGGAGGAAGGAAGGGAGGGAAGACTTCCATCCTGGAAAAGAAGTAAAACTATCTTCACAGATTACATGATCTTATATATAAAAAATCATAATGAATCCACTAAAAAAGTATTAGAACTAATGAACAAGTTCAGCAAAGTTGCAGAATGTAGAATCAATACTCAAAAATCTATTGTATTTCTATACACTAACAATGAACAATCTGAAAATGGAATTAAGAAAGCAATTCCACTTATAATGGCATTAAAAGAATAAAATACCTAGGAAGAAAGTTAACAAGAGAAGTATAAAACTTGTACCCCCCAAACTACAAAACATTGTTCAAAGAAACTAAAGACCTAAATAAATGGAAAGTCATCTATGATCATGGATTGGAAGACTTAATTTTGTTAAGATGGCAACACTCCCTAAATTGATCTACAGTTTTAACACAATTCCTATATATATCCCAGATGCCATTTTTACAGAAATTAAACATGCTGATCCTAAAATTCACATGACAATGAAAGAGACCCATAATAGTCCAAACAATCTCGAAAGAGAATAAAGTCAGAAAACACACTTCCTGATTTAAACTTATTACAAAGCTACAGTAACCAAGAGAGTGTGGTACAGACATAAGGACAGATATATAGATCAATTATTTAGAGTCCAGAAATAAACCCTCCCATCTATGATCAATCCATTTTTGACAAGGATTCCAAGATAATTCAATGGGGAAAGAATTGCCTTCTGGGGCCACTGGATAACCACATGCAAAAGAATGAACTTGGACCCCAACCTCACACCATATACAGAAGTTAACTTGGAATGGATCATAAACATAATTGTAAAAGCTAAAACTGTAAAACTCTTAGAAGAAAATATTGGAGTACATCTTTATGACCGTAAGCTAGAAATCGTGTTCTTAGGTATGACACCAAAACTCAAGCAACAAAAGGAAAAATGGACAATTTGGATTTCATAAAAACGGAAAACTT